>NC_081354.1:117320274-118058491 GCF_030684315.1 Stegostoma tigrinum
CCATAGCACCATGCTACAGAGAGCCATTGAAGAGGGTGGAGAAAGCAGAAATGTAGTTGTAATCGGGGATAATATAGTCAGGGGAATAGACACTGTTCTCTATGGTATGGCCAAGACTAAGAGTCCGAAAGGCTGTGTTGCCTGTCTAGTTCCCAGGTTCAGGATATCTCATCCAGGCTGCAGAGGAAAGTGGGAACAGAAAATCCAATTGTTTAGTCCATGTTGGTACAAATGATACAGACTGAAAGAGGTAGGAGCTTTCGCTGAGGGAATACAAGCAACTAGGGGATAAATTAAAAAGCAGAGCTAAAAAAAGGTAATAATCCCTGAGTTATACCTGAGCCCATGAGCAAACATGCACAGGATCAACAAGATTAAGGAGGTGAACACATGTCTTTAAGATCAATGTGAGGAAAAGAGTTCAAATTCATGGGACATCGGTACCAGTGCCTGTGAAGGAGGGAAAGGTTCCAAGGGAACAAAATCCATGTAAATCATGCTGAGACCAGAGTCCTGATGAGTTGCATAATGGGGTCCGTGAGTAGGACTTTAAATTAAATAGTGAGGAGTGAATTCTGTTGCATGGAAAATTGTGTAAAAAGTTAAAGGAGGGAAGACTCAGCAGTGGGTAAAGTTTTGAGAACCAGTAATAGGACAGAGAGTATGGAAAGGGTCAGGAATCTAATTTCAGGCACAGCAGATGAGGGGACAACTATGAGGGGCGGGGGGACAGTCAACACAGGACTAAAGGGGTTTCACTTAAATGTGTGAAGTATACAAAACAAGGTAAATGAGCTTGTAGGGCAGATTGAAATTGGCAAGCACAATGTTGCAGGCATCACAAAAACGTGACTGTAAAGGAATCAATGGCTGGGAACTAAATATCCAATGATAGTTTAGTAGTGTAGTTTTAGTATAGAAGAGCAAGATGTGTCAGCGTGCAGGGCTGAAGGGCTTGTTCTTGTGCTGTTTTGATCTCTGTTCTATGTTCCTTGCTATTCTATTGAAAGGACTGGAGCATAGGAGGTTGAGAGACGACCATTTAGACGTTTATAATATAATGGAGATTTGGATAGGGTTAATGGCAGTCTTCGTTTCCCTAGGATGAGGGATTTCAAGACTAAGGGGAACATTTTTAAGGTGAGGGGGGCAAGGTTTATAAAAGACATGGGGGTAATTTTTTTACACAGAGGGTGGTTTGTATGTGGAATGATCTGCCTAAGGAAGTGGTGGATGTGGGTACAATTACAGCGTTTAAAAAACAGTTGGATAACTATGTGGATAGGAGAGTTTTGGAGGGTAATGGACCAGGAGCAGGCAGGTGGGATGAGTTTAGTTTGGGATTATAACAGGAACAAAAACAAAGTTGCTAGAAAAGCTCAGCCGGTCTGGCAGCATCTGTGAAAGAGAAAACAGAGTTAATGTTTTGGGTCCGCTGGCCCTTCTTCAGAGCCAGTTTGGGACTATGTTCGACATGGAATGGTCGGACCCAAGGGTATGTTTCTGTGTTGAATGACTATGGTAGGCAGATGAACAGAGGAGACAGAGTTGGCTTGTTCGTAAGAAATAAAATTAAATGGATAGCAAGAATGGGTATAGAATTGGAAAGTGTAGAATCTATGTGGGTATGAAGTGGGTATGAAGTGGGGATGAAGTGTCTAGGCCTGAAACGTCAGCTTTTGTGCTCCTAAGATGCTGCTTGGCCTAAAGTTGGAACAGATGGTTTTTCCAATTTTAGGGCTCTTTGGTGCCATCTGTTGGTGAATCTTTCTCATTCCATCTGTTGTCCTCTTTCAGTTAAAAGGTGGGTGTTTCCTTTAAATAAATCCAGTTGATTTCACTACAAATTTGTTCTGCCTACGGTTGTTATTTTAATCAGTTGTAACAAATTTTTATTTTGCACTCACTAATTCACCCACAAATCCCACTGTACCTAATCCATGCATATTTTCTCTGATGTCACATTGGACAGGTTTTTAAAAACTGAGCTATTATAGAAATTGAATATTTTTCTTGTCAATGTTGATATAATTTTCTCTTCAGGAAAAAAAATTCTAAAGCAGTAACTAAGAATTACTACTCATTTGTATTGTCATCTTAAGCAAGCTTCAACCTTGTGATTGGTGAGGATTAGCTTATCTTTTCTGCACACCAACAACTATTTTATGTTATGGATTTTCATTTGCCATTTTACATTAAAATGATTAGTTCAAGCAATCAAATAATCTAGACTCTCGACTTTGGTGCAGTGTCTAATGTGTCGCACACTGAATCTGCAGAGATGATTTCAGGATAGTACATAGTCGTTGTCTGGACTTTTGGAATAATTGTAGGGGTTCTTATCACGCCACCTGAAAAGAGATGTAGTCGAACTGATTTTCCAGCAGCTATTTGATGCTCCAACAAGTGGTGATTTTACTAGAGATGTAACTTGCTCACTAGCAAATATGAACTTTGTTGGAGAGGCCAGGGATCAGGAAACATTCAAAGAGACGGGATATTATGATGAGTGAGTGGCACAAGCCCAATGTTGAAAGGAGAACCTTGCTGGAGGTACAAACTGCCCCCCTCCACACACCCCCAATTCACACCTAAAATCTGAGCAAGGTGATTTTGCAGTCTCCGCTGTCCCCACCAATATCCCATTCTGGATGTGAGTTTGCTCGCTGAGCTGAAGGTTAGTTTTCAGACGTTTCGTCACCATTCTAGGTAACATCATCAGTGAGCCTCCGACAAAGCACTGGTGTTATATCCCGATTTCTATTTATCTGGTTAGGTTTCCTTAGGTTGGTGATGTCATTTTCTGTGTTGGTGATGTCATTTCCTGTTCTTTTTCTCAGGGGATGGTAGATTGGCTCCAAATCAATGTGTTTGTTGATGGAATTCCGGTTGGAATGCCATGCTTCTAGGAATTCTCGTGCATGTCTCTGTTTGGCTTGTCCTAGGATGGATGTGTTGTCCCAATCAAAGTGGTGTCCTTCCTTATCTGTATGTAAGGATACGAGTGATAGTGGGTCATGTCGTTTTGTGGCTAGTTGATGTTCATGTATCCTGGTGGCTAGCTTTCTGCCAGTTTGTCCAATGTAGTGTTTGTCACAGTTTTTGCAAGGTATTTTGTAGATGATGTTCGTTTTATTTGTTGTCTGTATAGGGTCTTTTAAGTTCATTAGCTGCTGTTTCAGTGTGTTGGTGGGTTTGTGGGCTACCCTGATGCCAAGAGGTCTGAGTAGTCTGGCAGTCATTTCGGAAATGTCTTTGATGTAGGGGAGAGTGGTTATGGTTTCTGAGCCCGTTTTGTCCCATTCTTCCTCGCCTCTTCCGCACAACCCATTTCCTTTGATCTCCTCCCACCAGCCTGAAAATTGAGCCTGACCAGGAAGTGCCATTTCTGTGGCCATTGGTCAGCCTCAACATCCCATAATAAAATTGCAGGGTGGTCAGAGCTCGTAGGAGCTTGCTGGGAAGCTTAGTTAAGGAATGTTCCAGGACACACCAACTTGCAAATCTGTCAGCACAGGTAGGGGAAGTAAAATGCTGTCCATTAAATGAATGAAAGGGGTTGCTTTGGGAAAACTGTGGTACGTTTGCCCATCCCTTGCTGAGACACAAACCATGATGAAAATGTTGGACAAGTATGGTGAGAATGAAGGAGGTCACATTCCCGACTGAGAGAAAATGTTTACCAGCTTTCACTTTAAGACTTAAATAGCTAACTTCAAAATCGCACCATTGACTGGTGCCACTTCTGATCCTACTCACTCCACTGAACAGATAGCCAACACAATTTCTAAAATTTATGTCAGAACAAGGACCTGGTAGGTTTAGCTTGATGAACTATGGTCCCAGATATCGTGCAACTGCTTCTTCAGAAGCACATTGCCACACGCACCGTGGCTAACATCCTCCTCAAGAGTAACAGATACAATCTCTCGGTTAACTCTCACTCACAGGGCCACCGCTCACTTTAACTCAGCCTCTGCTCATATATCTGTCTATGGATCATTGAGTGCAAAACTCATCATTCCATTCTGAAGAAAGGTCACAAGACCTGAAACATTAACTTTGCTTTGTCTCCACAGATGCTGGCAGACTTTCTGAGTTTTCCCAGCAATTTCTGTTTCTGCTTCTCACTATTATCTGCATCATGTCCATTCAATGGTTTTCATGCAACTTCCTCTCCTAAACAGAGTTCAGACTCCTCAGTCCCTTGGAGGAGAAAATCATAATTCTGACTGAACAAGAGCACAATTGCTCCTGTGAGGATAGGAGTCAATGGACTTAAGCTTCATTGTGCTGTGCTGTACCATGCTGCTCTTCCATTACTACCAGTTTAACGCAATCTTGAAATGCAGAAGCTTCTACGTGCATTTTCTTCAGCTAATTCCCTCTCTTTTCTTACGTGGTGTTGCCAGAGTTAGAGGGTTTAAGTTACAGGGAGAGGCTGAATAGGCCGGAGATATTTTCCCTGGAGCAGAGGCTGAGAGATGATCTTATAGAGGGTTATAAAATCACGAGGGGCATAGATAACATGAAGAGCCAAGATCTTTTCCCCAGGGTAGCAGAGACCAAAATTAGAGGGCATAGGTTTAGGCTGAGAGGTGAAAGATGTAAACAGGACCAAAGGCGCAACTTTTCATGTAGAGAGTGGTGCATGTATGGAATGAGACCACAAGACCATAAGATATAGGACCAGAAATTAAGCCATTCATCCCATTGAGTCTGCTTCATCATTCCATCATGGCAGATAAGTTTCTTAATTCCATCTCCCGCTTTCTCCCCATAATCCTTGATCCCCTTGACAGTCAAGAATCTATCTATCTCAGTCTTAAATGTACTCAATGACCTGGCCTCCACAGCCTTCTGTGGCAGTGAATTCCGTAGATTCAGCACTCTCTGGCCAAAGAAGTTTCTCCTTCTCTCTGTTCTAAATGCTCTTTATTCTAAGGATGTGCCTTCGGGTCCTAGTCTCTCCTACCATTGGAAACATCTTCCCAACATCCACTCTGTTGAGGCCATTCAGTATTCCGTAAGTTTCAATTAGATTCTGCACCCCCGCCCCCATCCTTCTAAACTCCATTGAGTATAGACTCAGTGTCCTCAAATGATCCTCATATGTTAAACTTTCATTCCTGGGACCATTCTCGTGAACCTCCTCTGAACCCACCCCAGTACATCCTTCCTGAGATATGGGGCCCAAAACTGTGTACAATACTACAAATGTGACCTGACTGGAGCCTTATAGAGCCTCAGAAGTACATCCTGGTTTTTATATTCAAGTCCTCTCCAAATAAATGCCAAATAAATGAGCCGCTAGAGGAAGTGGTGGAGGCATGTACAGTTACAACACTTACAGGGCATCTGTATGGGGACATGAATAACAAGTGTTTAGACAGAAATGAGTCAAATGCTAACAAATGTGTGGTTTTCTGGTCAACAAAGGGTCTGTGTCCATTCTGTACAACGGTATGAGCCAGTGTTCTGACTGTAATGTGAGAAATGTGACAGCAATGCACATGTGAATTCTGGAAGGACCTAGCAATGGCGAACATTTCCACTTCTCGAAGTCCACTGAATCCCCAAGGAAAGTACCTCAAGAGGCCGGTCACGTAATTAATGAAGTGAAGAGCAGAGGATTACATGGAAAAAGCCATTTCAGATCATGACGTACTAGGTGTCATGCAACTCGCTTGGCAGAACATTTAACAGTAAAAGAGAAAATTCTGCCCAATATATCCTATATCACCTGTTGAAACTGACTGAAAGCAATAACAGATACTTTCCAAAAAAGTTGGTCAAGTAATATTTGTGACCTTTAAATTGTGGAAATTAAGGCCTTTTAATAGTTCCTGACTCACACACAACAAAGATATATCTCAGCAAGAAAGAAGGCATGGTGGCTCAGTGGATAGCCCTGCTGCCTCACAGCACCAGGGACCTGGGTTCAGTTCCACCCCTAGCAACTGCCTGTGTGGAATTTGTACATTCGCCCTGTGCCTGTGAGGGTTTCCTCCCACAGTCAAAAGATGTGCAACCTTGGTGAATTGGTTATGCTGAATTGCCTGTTGTGTTCAGAGATGTGTAGATCAGCTGGGTGTGGATTTGTTGGGCTGAAGGGCCAGTTTCTGCACTATAGGAATTCTATTTTTTAAAAAAAGGATTTTAGGAAGTGGGTAGCTCAAACATGGTTAACCAAAATTTTCTCAAGAATGTGTTAAACTAAAAGAGAAAACATACAATGTGGTAAAGATGAATGATAAGCCAGAAGAGTGGGAAAGTATTAAAAGCTAACAAAAAAAATCATCAAAAGAAAGAAGGAAAAAAATGTTGTGGGTAGACTAGCAAATAATATTAAAACGTACCGCAAGAGTATCTTCAAATACATAAATAACAAGGGAGAGAGACTAAAGTGAACATAGGGTCCTTGGAGACTGACTACGGAAGTAATAATAAAGCACCAGGAAATAGAGCAAAAGTTGAATGAATGAAATGCTTCTTTCTTTAACATAGATGACAATAATAACTTTCCAAAATTGTTAAATAATCAGGGAATAAGTAAAAACAGGAAACTAATGCACTAATTATCACAAGAGAAAAAGTACCAGGGAAAGTAACAGAGTTAACATCCTCTGGATCTGAAAGTTTTCATCCTAGGATTTTAAAGAAAATAGCAACAGTAATAAGCTGCCTCACAGTACCAGGGCCCCAGTTCAATTCCATCCTTGAGCAACTGTCTGTGCAGAGTTTGTACTTTATCCCTGTGTCTGTGTGAGTGCTCTGGTCTCCTCCCACAGTACAAAGATGTGCAAGGTAAGTGGATGGACTATGCTAAATTGCTCATAGTGTTCAGGGGTGTGTAGGTTAGGTGTGTTAGCCATGGGAATGCAGGGTTACAGGGAAAGTGTAGAGGGATGAGTCTGGTTGGGATGCTCTTTGGAGGGTCAGTGTGAGCTTGATGGGCTGATGGCTTGTTTCTACACTGTTGGGATTCTAACATTAAGGATGCAACGTAAGCAATCTTCCAAGAATCCTTAGATTATGGAATAGTCACAGAGGATTGGAAAACTACAAATAGAAACATAGAACATAGAACAGTACAGCACAATATAGACCCTTCGGCCCACAATGTTGTGCCGAACTTTTACCCCAATCCTAAGGTCTATCTAACCTCCACCCCGACCTTATACTATCAACCATATGCCTATCTAATAGCCGTTTAAATGCCCCTAATGAGGCCGACTCCACTACCCTCTCTGGCAATGCATTCCACCCTCCTACCATTCTCTGAGTAAAGAACCTACCTCTGACATCTCCCCTATATCTACCTTCACTCACTTTAAAACTATGCCCCCTCCGCCATAATAGCTACCTTCATAGGATTCTAGAGTCGTGATAAACGGGTCCCTTTCAGAATGGCAGGCAGTGACCAATGGGGTACCACAAGGTTCGGTGCTGGGACCGCAGCTATTTACACTATACATTAATGATATAGATGAAGGCATTAAAAGTAATATTAGCAAATTTACTGATGACAAAAGCTGGGTGGCAGGGTGAAATGTGAGGAGGATGTTATTAGAATACAGGGTGACTTCGACAGGCTAGGTGAGAAGACGGGTGCATGGCAGTTGCAGTTTAATGTGGATAAATGTGTGGTTATACACTTTGGTGGCAAGAACAGGAAGGCAGATTACTATCTTAATGGAGTCAAGTTAGGTAAAGGGGAAGTACAACGTGATCTAGGTGTTCTTGTACATCAGTCAATGAAAGCAAGCATGTAGGTACAGCAGGTAGTGAAGAAAGCTAATAGCATGCTGGCCTTCATCACAAGAGTAATTGAGTATAGGATCAAAGAGGTCCTTCTGCAGCTGTACAGGGCCCTGGTGAGACCGCACCTGGAGTATTGTGTGCAGTTTTGGTCTCCAGATTTGAGGAAGGACATTCTGGCTATTGAGGGAGTGCAGCGTAGGTTCACAAGGTCAATTCCCAGAATGGCAGGGCTATCATATGTTGAAAGATTGGAGTGACTGGGCTTATATACACTTGAGTTTAGAAGGATGAGAGGGAATCTGATTGAGACGTATAAGATTATTAAGGGATTGGACACTCTGGAGGCAGGAAGCATGTTTCTGCTGATGGGTGAGTCCAGAACCAGAGGACACAGTTTAAAAATAAGGGGTGGGCCATTTAGAACAGAGTTGAGGAAAAACTTCTTCTCCCAGAGAGTGGTGGATATATGGAATGCTCTGCCCCAGAAGGCAGTGGAGGCCAACTCTCTGGATAGTTTCAAGAAAGAGATGGATAGAGCTCTTAAGGATAGTGGAATCAAGGGTTATGGGGATAAGGCAGGAACAGGATACTGATTGTGGATGATCAGCCATGATCATAATGAATGGTGGTGCTGGCTCAAAGGGTCGAATGGCCTACTCCAGCACCTTTAATCTATTGTCTATTCTCCCTCAATTCCTCCCACTTCCTACAGACAAACAGTGTGGCCAGGGGTACCCGCATGGGCCCAGGCTATGCCTGCCTCTTTGTAGGATACATGGAACAATCCCACTTCCGTACCTACACTGGCCCCATCCCTCACCTCTTCCTCCATTACATCAATGACTGTATTGGAGCCACCTCGTGTTCCCATAAGGTGCTCGAAAAGTTCATCCACTTCACTAACACCTTCCACCCCAACCTTAAGTTCATCTGGACCATCTCCGATACCTCTCTCTACTTTCTGGATTTCTCTGTTTCCACCTCTGGCCACCATCTGGAAACCAATATTCAACCATTTCAAGCCTACTGACTCCCATAGCTACCTAGAATACACCTCCTCCTACCCACCTTCCTGCAAAAATGCCATTCCCTATTCCCAATTCTTCTGCCTCCGCCGCATCTGCTCCTGGGATGAGTCATTCCTGGACATCCCTGACGTCCTCGTTTTTCAAGGACTGCAACTTCCACCCTGCAGTGGTTGAATCTGCCCTCAACCGCGTCCCCCACATTTCCCGCAACTCATTCCGCACACCTCCCCCCCCCACAAAAATAACCAAAACAGGATCCCGTTCATCCTCACATACCACCTCACCAACCTCCAGATCCAACATATCATCCTCCGACACTTCTGCCATCTGCAAACTGACCCCACCACCAAAGACATTTTTCCCACCCCACCTTTGTCTGCCTTCCAGAGAGACCACTCTCTCCGTGACTCCCTTGTCTGCTCCACAATCCCCTCCAGCCCCACCACCCCCAGCACTTTTGCCTGCAACCGCAGGATGTACTACACCGCACCACCCCCACACGATCCCAGGCCCCAAGAAGACCTTCCACATCCAACAGATGTTTACCTGCACATCTGCCAGTGAGGTATACTGCATCTGCTGTACCCGTTGTGGCCTCTTCTACATCGGGGAAACCAAGCCGTGGCTTGGGGACTACTTTGTGGAACATCTACACTTGGTTCTCAATAAACTACTGCACCTCCCAGTTGTGAACCATTTCAGCTCCCCCTCCTATTCCTCAGACGACATGTCCATCCTGGGCCTCCTGCAGTGCCACAATGATGCCACCCGAAGGTTGCAGGAACAGCACCTCATATCTCACTTGGGAACCCAGCAGCTCAATGGTATCAATGTGGACTTCACAAGCTTCAAAACCTCCCCTCCCCTGACCACATCCCAAAACCAACCCAGCTTGACCCTGCCTCCCTAATCTGTTCTTCCTCCCATCTATCCCCTCCTCCCATCTCATGCCCCACCCCCATCTCCTACCTACTAGCCTCTTCCCACCCCCTTGACCTGTCTGTCCTCCCTGGACTGGCCTATCCCCCCTTAACTCCCCACCTACACTCACCTTTACTTGCTCCATCCCCAACTCTTTGACCTGTCTGTCTCCTCTCCACCTATCTTCTCCTTTATCCATCTTCTATCCGCCTCCCCCTCTCTCCCTATTTATTTCAGAATCCCCCTCCCCTCCTCCATTTCTGAAGAAGGGTCTAGACCTGAAAGATCAGCTTTCCTGCTCTTCTGATGCTTCTTGACCTGCTGTGATCATCCAGCTCTACACTTTGTTATCTCAAAATTACAACCTTAGTCATTTTGCCACAAGTGTATGTAATCCTGCTTACGTTGTGGAGACATTTGTATCCCTTGAAGACTGTAAAACAATAAAGCCCATTAAACTGCATAATTTTTGTGGCATCACTAATCAAATACCTGTCAAGAATTAATTAGTCAAATTCTCACAGGCTTCGCATATCTGTTTAGCAGATAGTTGACACCTTCAGCTAACATTTCATTCTGTACTAGAGAAAAGGAGATCTGCTAAATCTCTGATGTTCGTTTCAAATAAATCTTAAAACTGGACAAAATCCAAAAACAAGCTGTAATCCTTCAATCAGATTTGCAACTTTCATTTCCTGTTTGGAATGAAGAAGCCAAAAATAAGTCTTGTCTTCACGTACAGCAGACTAACGGCAAGTCTAAATCCTCATTTATTTGTTTACTGATTTTGTGCACAGAGATACATTAAGCCAACGTAAATCTACATTGGCACATTTAACATGTTTATCTGCTGCCTAAGAAATCAACTGCAGCAAGATTACACTGTCTTCACTTAACCCATCATTCTGTTAGACATTTCTAAATTTTAAAATTTAATTCCATTACATACAAATAGAATCATTTTTATACTGACAACTTCCCTGAATTAAGAGACAGTAAATATAACTCAGAAAAATATTTCAAACTATGTATCTATCATTCCCGTGATAATTTCAAGACTCGTGTATAGCTAAAAAAGGCTGGAATCAACAGAGTTAAAGTGCATTAGAAAATTAGAGAAAATTTCTGACTTTGGTTTCATCATTCTGAGAGGAATAAACATGCCTAGAAATGCAAACAAAATAACCAATTATTTCAATATTGATGTCATTGAACAAAAAGCTAGTAAATCTGAATAGAATGTTAATGAGGCAATCTCATATAGCAATTTTTTCAATTTCAATTTGAACTACTTTGTCATCTGACAGTTAAGACCATAAAGTACACTTTGACTACTGTTAATGAGAGGCTTTAAATAGTTTTACTCTGGAGAGAGAAATTCTTTTCAGCCTACTTTCATCAGATCATGACAAACAATCATCCCATGTCCAGTCCTTTCAAGACAGGCAGCATGCAAGCTTTGTGCCACCTTCTCATCTTAATGATTGCAGCATGCAATTGAGCACAATTCACACAGTTGTACAGATGGACAGGGGTCCAGCAGTGTATGTATGTTTCAGCATATCTGCACAGCATAAAGGCAACCTGCCCTCTTCTTAAAGCAAAGATCACATATTGAACAAAGGTTGCTGAAGAACACCTTTGAAAGACTTGGAGAAAATCTAAAATCAGGAAGTGGATCAACAGGTAAGATGGCATTTCTTTGTTTTCTGATGTGATGTTGTAGGCTGAAAGAGAGAAGCAGTGTCTCAAAGTGGGGTGGTATGTCAGGGTACACCTTTAGAAAGAATTGGAACATGGGAAGATCAAGACAGAAGTCTAGCTTAGGAGCTGGCAGCACTGCTGTCTTTGAGGAGGACATTGTTGCATGAGGAGCATCCACAAAGTCCCAGAGCTCCAAGCTCAAACCACAGACGAGCAACTCGAGGTTGGGGTTGGGGTTGCGGTTGTCCACCATCCCCTATCTGCTGTTCCTGAAGTTCCAAACTGGCAAGTTAGTTTTACCTTTTGTGCACAGTGCTTGGGGATAGGCCCTCCTGCAGATAAGTTCAGTTCAGCGGCTGATGGATCAGGCCATTGGGTGATCATTAATTGGCCACTTAATTGGTAGCATGGCAAAAAAGTCAGCCATGGGCTTTTTACCTAGAAATTAATTCCAGTCGGGAAGATAACGAGGTTCAGATACGCCTCTATCGCACCTAGCAAAAAAGCCCTTCCATCTTTGAGTTTTCCACCAGTCTGAGAAGAAGATTCCATACCTGGAAGCTGAATAGTTTCCCTTTAATTAACACTAGTTAAGAGACCCTCTGCATATGTTTAGCCAAGAGTAATCATGAGAAGGTACTAACTGAACTATTGCAATCCAATGCTACACTGTGCATTCAATCAGCATTGAGGCTGCTTGGAGTCACGGTCAGCCTGCATATGTTTACCTCATGCACGGCAGACTCTTTCCTGTGTCATCTTGGCCAAGGCATGCAATATGGCCTTGATGAAGGCAGCCTGAAGTGCTTTAGGGGCCAGTCCATCACTTCATTAGAGGCCAGGGCACAACAGAAGGCCTAGGATCTTCCAGCAGTGATGATGCCTATACTTCATAGAGAATGGCCTTTCGGCCCAACAAGTCTACACCGATCTTCAGAGCATCCCACCCAGACCACAACTAACCTACACATCCCTGAACAGTATAGGCAATTTAACATGGCCAATCCATCCAGCCTGCACATCGTTAGACAGTGGGAGGAAACCAGAGCACCCAGAGGACACCCACACAGACACAAGGAGAAAGTGCAAACTTCACACAGACAGTCATCCAAGGGTGGAATCGAACCCGGGTCCCTGGCGCTGTGAGGCAGCAGTGCATCATGCTGCCCTAATTTCAGATTATTTCTTATGAAATGTGAAATTAGCTGTGCAAATGACAAATTTCCTTTATTCATTTGTGGGGCAAGGGTGTTACAGACCTGGCAACATTTATTGTCCACAGGGCAATTTAGAGTCAACCACATTGCTGTGGGTCTGAAGTCACATGGAGGCCAGACCAGGTCAGGATGGCAGTTTCCTTCCCTAAAGGACATTAGTGAACCAGATTGTTTTTTTCACCCCTGACAATCAATAATGGATTTGTGGCTATCATTCGATCCTTAATTCCAGATGTTTTATTGAATTCAAATTCCACTAACTGCTGTGACAGGATTTGAACCTGGGACCCCAGGACATTATCTGGGTCTCTGGATTAATAGTTCAATGATAATACCACGAGGCCATTGCCTCCCCCAACATGTTACTCAACATTATCTGAATGACAAAACATAAGTGGAGAAACCTAATTTAGAAATGCAAGGTTAGTAATACATGCAAATGCGACTTACAGTATGCATTTATGAGAGTTGCTTGGCCTGTCAGTTGTGGGTGTTGGTTAGTGAAGATGAATAGCACCGTTCTCAAAGCAGAGGAGGATTAGAGCACTTCAATCAGGAGGAAAATTGGAGTTTGGGCATAGAATGGATCACTGGTGAGGTAAATATAATCTGATTAAGAGGATTGCAATAATGTGGTCACTAAGGAAGGCTAACCAGCTGGCATGTGTCTTTGTATAAGTAGGCTCCACGAACTCCTTCAGAATGCCATGTTTACTTAGCATGGCTTTTGGCATCCAACATTGGGAAGGGGATATTTAGCTGTGTTATGTGTGTGTGTGTTGAAAGTATTTAAACGGGCATGTTTTATTGAGCTATTCTGGCTGCTTTGGCCATTTGTTTTGAGATTTGAACTACCCCGTTTCACTGAACATGTTACTCATTCTCAGCGGACCTTGTGCCCGACTGCAAGAAGCTTTCTTCACAGCTCTATTCAAAGGGTCACCCAGACCACTTTGCAGCTGAGATGACTTTCACTAACTTCTAATGCTGCAAATTTTGTGGACGTACTGTGGGATGCAGGCAAGAAAATAAGATGACCTCGCCACAAAAAACCTGCAACAGCAATGAGAGCTTTGTGGAGGGGAGACAGAGCAGAGACTGCACGAGAGAGGAAGAGGAATCTGTGCACAGAGGGAGGAGGATAAGAAATGAGAAGGCAGGCACTCCACACACATTCACTCAAGTGGCTCCTCGCCAGACTCTGGCTACTACTGGAAGATATCATTTCACCAGCATTGCTCCATTATATACCAGTATCCCATGCAAATCCTGCAATTCCCTTTGAATCCAAAAACTTCAGCCATGATGACAGCAGCAAGAGCTGATACAGCAGCAAAACCTGATTTCAAGCCCTCTATCTGACACTGAGCCATTGTACACAGAGAATTCAGTTACTAGGGGCGGCATAGTGGCTCTGTGGTTAGCACTGCAGCCTCACAGCGCCAGGGACCCGGGTTCAATTCCAGCCTCTGACGACTGTCTGTGCAGAGTTTGCACATTCTCCCTGTGTCTGCGTGGGTTTCCTCCGGGTGTTCCGGTTTCCTCCCACAGTCCAAAGATGTGCAGGCTAGGTCAATTGGCCATGCTAAATTGCCCGTAGTGTTCAGGGGTGTGTGGGTTATAGGGGATGGTCTGGGTGGGATGCTTCAAGGGGCGGTGTGAACTTGTTGGGCCGAAAGGCCTGTTTCCACACTGTAGGGAATCTAATCTAATCTAATCTAGACACGGCATCAAGGCTTTACCCACAAAAGCTGCTATGGAATTGGTGCCACTTCCTCACTAGAAAGAATTGGCTCTTATCACTGTGTGTAGCTCTGTCCCAAGTTGGTGCTAGACTCCTTCAAGTTCCTCAGCCTTGATTGTAAGCTGTCTGGCAGACCCCCCAACTTACGAAGCATCTCTGCACCTACTATCATTAGCATCTTCCAACTGGATGTGAGTTTGCTCGCTGAGCTGGAAGATTAGTTTTCAGATGTTTCGTCGCCTTTTTTTTATTTGAAAAAATATATTTTATTCATAAGATGTACAAAAAATAAAACATATTTATACACCTACCCAGTCATGCAAGCCGCTCTGGGTTTCCCAGGGGGTACGTACACCAACTAAAGGAAAAAAAACCAAACAAAGAAGAAAAAAAAACAAAGCAAAGAAAATACCCCGGCAGTCGTCAGCCCGCACAGTCCCAGTTGGCCCCCTGACCAGTTGGGGAAGGCGCCAGCTGGGCCCAGTTACCAGATAGGGCCCATTTTTCTATTCTGGACGAGGGGTTTCATACGGTGGTCTTTCCCCACCACGCCTTGGCGGCGGCTGCCCCAAGCTTTAGCGCGTCGCTCAGCACGTAGTCCTGGGCCTTGGAGTGCGCCAGTCTGCAACACTTGGTCGGGGTCAGTTCTTTCAGCTGGCAGACCAGCAAGTTACGAGCAGACCAAAGAGTGTCTTTCACCACATTGATGGTCCTCCAGGTGCAGTTGATGTTGGTCCCGGTGTGCGTCCCGGGAAACAGCCCGTAGAGCACGGAGCCCCGCGTCACGGAGCTGCTCAGGACGAACCTCGACAAATACCACTGCATCCCCCTCCAGACCTCCTGCACAAAGGCACACTCCAGAAGGAGGTGATCGACAGCCTCGTCACCCCCCCACAGCCACCTCGAGGGCAGCGTGCAGTGGCGCAGAGATTCCGGGCATGCATAAAGGATCTCACTGGCAGAGCCCCTCTCACCGCCAGCCAAGCAATGTCCTTGTGCTTGTTTGAAAGTTCTGGTGATGAGGCATTCTGCCAAACGACTTTGGCAGTCTGCGTGGGGAACCACGCAACGGGATCCACCCTCTCCTTTTCCCGAAGGGTCTTGAGGATACTAGGTGCTGACCACTGCCTGATGGCCTTGTGGTCAAAGGTTCAAAGCTTCAAAAATTTCTCCACGACGGACAGGTGGTACGGGACGGTCCAACTACTCGGAGCGTTCCGCGGCAACGAGGCCAGGCCCATCCTTCACAACACCGGGGACAGGTAGAACCTCAGTAAGTAGTGACACTTGGTGTTTGCGTACTGAGGGTCTACGCACAGCTTGATGCAGCCGCACACAAAGGTAGCCGTCAGGGCGAGGGTGGCGTTCAGTACGCCCTTTCCCCCATTTTCCAGGTCTTTGTACATGGTGTCCCTGTGGACCCGGTCTATCCTCGACCCCCAAATGAAGTGGAAGATGGCCCGGGTGACCACAACAGCGCAGGTCCAGGGAATAGGCCAGGCCTGCGCCACATACAACAGTACCGAAAGCCCCTCACACCTGACAACAAGGTTCTTACCCGCGATGGAGAGGGACAGGAGCGTCCACCTGCCCAGCTTCTGCTTCAGTTTGGTGATACGCTCCACCCAAGTCTTAGTGCATGCCCCAGCTCCACCGAACCAAACTCTCAGCACCTTCAGGTAGTCTGTCCTGACGGTGAAGGGGATGAAGGAGCCGTCGTCCCAGTTCCCAAAGAACATGACCTCGCTCTTACCCCCACTGACTTTGGCACCCGAGGCCAGTTCAAACTGGCCGCAGATGTCCAACAGCCTACTCACCGACCGACGATCGGTGCAGAAGACGGCAACGTTGTCCATGTACAGGGAGGTCTTCACCTGAAGGCCTCCACTGCCTGGGATAGTCACGCCCTTCAGGCTCACGTCCTTCTTGATGGATGCGGCAAAGGGCTCCACACAGCACACGAACAAGGCAGGAGAGGGTGGGCAGCCCTGCCTGACTCCATATCTGACGGGAAAACTGTCCGATTCCCACCCGTTGATCGAGACTGCACTAATGATGTTGGTGTTGAGCAGCCGGATCCAATTGCGGATGCCCTCCCCGAACCCCAATTTGGAGAGGAAATCCCTCATGTAAGCATGAGAGACCCTCTCGAAGGCCTTCTCCTGGTCCAGGCTGACGAGGCAGGTGTCCACCCGCCTGTCCTGCACGTAGGCGATTGTATCCCTGATGAGCGTGAGGATCTCAGCGATCTTCCTGCCCGGCACAGCACAGGTTTGGTCAGGGTGAATCACCGACTCCAGGACAGACCTGACCCGGTTGGCTATGACCTTGGCCAGGATTTTGTAGTCCACGTTCAATAGTGAAATGGGATGCCAATTCTTAATTTCCTCCCTCTCCCCCTTCCTCTTGTAAATGAGGGTGATGATGCCCTTCTTCATGGACTTGCACATTTCCCCTGCCCGAAGCGCACTATCGTACACCTCCAGCAGGTCCTGGCCAACAAGGTCCCACAGAGTGGAATACAGCTCGACCGGTAAGCCGTCGCTCCCGGGAGTCTTATTCCTCTCCAAGGACTTGAGGGCTCTGGTCAGCTCGTCCAGGGATATTGGCCGGTCCAGCCACTCCCTCGTGCCATCATCTAAGACCTCCATGATAGACGACAGGAACAACTCAGAGGCAGTGCTGTCGGTGGGCTTTGCGTCATACAGTCCGGCGTAGAAGGATCTGCTGATTCTCAGAATGTCGGGCCGAGACGACGTCACCAAGCCGTCGTCCTCCTTCAGCCGGCTAAGCACAGAGCTCTCTTTCTGCACCTTCTGAAAGAAGAGACGCGAACACGTCTCGTCCTGCTCCACGGAGCGGACCCTGGACCGGAAGATTATCCTGGAGGCCTCCGCGGCGAAGACCGAGGCTTGCTGGCCCCTCACCTTGCGGAGGTCCTCCGTGACATCGACTCCCATCAACTGCAGAAGGAGCAGGTTCTGCACCCTTTTCTGGAGTCGTGACAGCTTTCCCCGCCTCTCTCTCGCCTTCCGAACCCCCTTGAGGACAAAGAACCTCTTGATGTTCTCCTTCACTGTCTCCCACCAGTCGCCCGGAGACTCAAAGAGGGGTTTCACGGCTCTCCAACTGGTGTACTCCCTCTTAAGCTCCTTGACGTTCTCTGGGGTCAACAGAGTCGTGTTGAGCTTCCAAGTCCCCTTGCCGGCCTGCTGGTCACCCTGTAAGTGACAGTCGGCTAGCAGGAGGCAGTGGTCAGAGAAAAACACCGGCTCAACGCCAGTGGACCTGACCGAGAACGCCCGTGACACAAACAGGAAGTCTATCCTTGAGTGGATAGACCCATCTGGCTGTGGCCAGGTGTACCTCCGCTGCGCTCCGTCTGCAGGTGTGCTGAAGACGTTGAGCAGCTTGGCGTCCTTCACCGTGCCCATCAGGAATCTGGACGTGACGTCCAGTTGACTCCCCCCACCTGCTGTCCCCGCGCCGGATCTTCCATCTGCATCGATGATGCAGTTGAAGTCTCCGCCTAGGATGACCGGCCTGGGCGTAGCCAGCAGGGGTGGAAGCCGCTGCAGGATGGCCAACCGCTCCCTCTGTACCGCCGGGGCGTACACATTGATCAGCCTCAGGGGAGCGTTCCTGTAGGTGACGTCAGCCACCAGGAGGCGCCCCCCCCCCACCGCCTCCTGAACTTGAGAGATGGTAAAGTTGCGCCCCCGCAGCAGAATAGCCAGGCCCGAGGACCGACAGTCGTCACCCCCCGACCAGATCGAAGGCCCACAGGTCCAGGCGCCCGACCAATTCCAGTACCTGCTTAGGTGCGGTATCCCGCACTCCTGCAGAAACAGGAGGTCCGCCTTGACGGTGGTGAGGTAGGCCAACGTGGACACACATCTTGCGGTGGACTTGACGCTGCGTACATTAAAACTCGCAACTCGTACCCCCATTGTGGGCAGTGACCGCAGTACCCTCCCCAAGTCCAAGGTCCAGCCCCTCCATCTGTCCCTTCATGCCCATTGCCCGGGCTAACTGCTGGATGCTCTCTGTGCTCAGGAAACCGTCTGTGCTGCCTTCCGGGTGGCATCCCCCCGTTGGGGGTACAGAGGCAGGAGAGTCCGTCTCTGGGTCAGGCTGGGGACGCGCTGTTTCCTCCTTCCCGCCTGGAATTTCCGGGGGGCCCTCCAGGGCCCCAGCGGCACGTGACTGGGTGTCGGAGGGAGCCTCAGGACGCCTCCCATCACCTGGAAGCCGGGTGCTGCTTTCCTTCTCCCTTGAGATTTTTAGCTTCTGCTTTGGGCGGACCTCCTCCGAATCTCCCTCGTCAGAGGAGCTCTTATAGCCCCCACTGTAGCTGCATCTTCCTGCCTGATGGTTGCGGTGTCTGGGCCTGCCAGCACGCTTTCCTCCTCGCTTTCCGGACCGTCGTCCACTCCCCTGGGTCACCTGTCTCCGCCTCCATCAACTCTGGGTTGTCGGGGTGGAGCGGAGCCTGTGGAGGCGCTTTGCTGGCTTCGGGTCCATCCTGCGGGGCTGGGCCCTCCTGCACGACCTGGTCTTCCTGCACATTAGTGGGGTCCTTCCAGGGCCCTGGTGCCTTCCTCTCCTCCTGGGGGGCTTGCCGGCGACCTGGGCGTAGGTGGTCCCCCGCCGCGGGCATGCCCTATAGAGGTGGCCTGCTTCCCCACAAAGGTTGCAGCTTTTCTCTTGTGGGCAATCCTTTGCAAGGTGTCCCTCCTCCCTGCAGTTCCTGCAGATGGTGGCTTTGCGGTCGGCCGCCACGTGACCTGACCTACCACAGGCAAGGCAGACTTTAGGTTGCCCCGCTTAGGTCAGGTAGCCCTTGCTCCCGCCGATTGCTAGGCTGGACAGTGGATGTACAATGTTCCCATCCACGCCCATCCTCAGCGTCACCTTGACCTGCCTCTTACTGGTCCAGATGCCAAAGGGGTCCGTGATGTTGGTTAGGCCCCCTTCCACCTTCACGTACCTTCCAAGGAAGGTCATTACATCAACTGCTGGCACATGCGGGTTGTACATGTGTACAGTCACCATACGGCTCCTCTGCATCAGCATCACGAACAGCGGGACAGCGGTCAGTACAGAGAGGGGGCCCTTACCTCCTTCCTCCTTGAAAACCTCCAGGAAGCGCTCGTAAAGCTTGGCACTCCTGAAGGTCACAACATAAAAACCTCTCCAGGGAAATCCTGCAGCCAGTAAATGTCCGCAGCAGTGAACCCACAACAGGACCCTCTTCACGAAGAAGGTGCAGTCCACATGAAGCATGGCATTCCAGCCGGAACTCCATCAACAAACACATTGATTTGGAGCCAATCTACCATCCTCTGAGAAAAAGAACAGGAAATGACATCACCAATGCAGGAAATGACATCACCAACCCAAGGAAACCTAAACAGATAAATAGAAAGTAGGACATAACACCAGCGCTTCATCGGAGGCTCACTGATGATGTTACCTAGAATGGTGACAAAACGTCCGAAAACTAACCTTCCAGCTCAGCGAGCAAACCAGAAACTCAACCTGAGCTACAAATGTTCTCAAAACTCGCTATCTTCCAACTTTTTCGTAGCCATCTTTCAAGGATTTTGTCTGATATCACTGCAGCAGCTTCGCTGCCACCCTGCACAACAGTGAATTGGCGTTTTAACTCTCCTTTCCCCAGCCTGGCTACAGTTAGCATTTGACAATCCAGCATTTGCGAATCCCAGCCCGAGGCTATCCCTTTATACATTTGCAGAGCCAGTATTTGAGCTGATGTCAGTGAGTGTCAAATCAAGTGACAAGCTTCTTCTCTTTCTCATCCTTCTGCAAATGCTGTGGCTCAGCAGGAAGTAGTTTTTAGCTTTCTAAAGGAAGCATGTTGGAAGGGGATGTTTGGCGTGAGGGAACTGATTCCCTAGTGATGCCATTTGCAGTTTGTATTTAATGCTGGATGGAAGAATGAAGAACAGTTTGAAGTTATGAAAGAACATAGAGCAGGAACATATTATCATCCTCACCATTCTCAATGACTCTGGTTTCATGATGTTGACAGCCATCTTCGTTGTAGGGTTTAGGAGATGGACGTGTCCTGGTCCTCCACTAGTTATGCTTTGATCCTTGTTATAGGTTGTTTAGCCCTGCAAAAGTGGACCATGTCTGTGAGTATGCTGTAACGTGCCTACCACAACTGCAAGAATGTTGAAGCAGGGAGAGGTGGATGCGAGGTTAACATCATTGAAGGAATAAGACATTTGAAAATTTGACTGTTAGGTCAAATTCTACAGCATGCTTTTTCTGTGGTGTTCCTGGCTTAGGAAAATGTCACCATTCTTTTATTATCACTGGCTAAAAATCCTGGAATTCCCTTTCTAATAACACACAGAAAGTGTTTTCATCAGACGTACTGCAATGTTTCAAACAGGCTGCCCACCCTCACTTTCTCAAGGGTAATCAGGACTGAGCAATAAATATTTGCCTTGCCAGCTAAGTCACATCCAATGAATGAATAGATAAATCTCCTCCATGTTTCTCGTTGCCATCATCTGTTCCATGGGCTAACCACACGAAGGAGCATAGGAGCTTCATGCTTTCCGCTCTGTGGATCACTATTTGCTTCAGATCAGTGGGGTACTGTACGATCAAGACTGTTATCTGTCATCCTATTTATCTTGGCAGGCAGACTGTTTAAGGGTGTCGTCAAGGTTAAACATCAAGTTACATGATACCACATTCAATGTTCCACGTAAGAAGGCATTCTCACAATGCCCTGCGGAATCATCTCATTCCCACTTCAGGTACAGTGCCCTATTCTGTTGTAATCATGACCAGAGTACTTGAAAACTGGGTGTTACATTGCACAGTCTCTGCGCTTCCGCACTTTTCACTAGCTTTATCCACTAATCTGTGATCTCTGCTACAGACTGGCCACAGTTCTGCCCACCACCACAATAAGCTCTTGATTCCTCGTGAAGTGTGAGTCCCCATCAATCTATATAACTTGGCCCACAAGACCCCTTGATGGTGCATTCCCAGGGCAAATCAGCTCACTGCGAAATCAATGCCCCTCACATACACAATTTCTAGCTACCGTTCGTGAAGGAGATAAAAGTTATAAATTTGTATTGACAAGGTAAAAATGTTGCAACTCGTTATGAAGATGATCATATTTCACTCACTGCTGAAATCAAGGAACATGACTGAGAATCATATCACATGTGTCTGCATTGAAATAGATTGTGTCTTGATCTAATTTTACAGAAGAACAGGCTTGAGGGGTTGAATGATTTACTTCTATCCATAGATTCCTAGCTAATGTCACAGAAATACAAATGCAAGTGAGGGTTTAACTCAGTAGTACTTGTAGCATTTGGAGCTCCTTTTACTATAGCTTCCGTCACACAGCATTTTTTTAATATTACAGTTCAAAACATGACAATTTTTAAGTACCATGTTCAAAGAAAATTTGCAGGCCCTTGCTTTAAACATCTGCTAGTTTAATATAATGGAAGCTTTTCACTAGCCTATCAAAAAACAATCAAGTTCAGCTTCCTCAGGACACTCACTGGGAAATCTGTAGCCTCATGGCGTGAGTTTTAGGCTATGATCTGAGCTATCAAGGTACACAGGAGACAGCTAAAGCTGCAGTATTTCTATCATTCCCATTGCAATTGAAAAATAACCATATGGAAATATCCAGTGGTACTTGTAAAATTCTCATTGCGCACACCTTTATTTTGCAAAAGCTATCAGACAGAGCCAAACATTTCAGGTATTGGAGTCTGCCAAGCATTTTAATGTTTGGTAGCAAAACAAACATTCTTCTAATCAATCATTTTGAAGATCACAGCATACATTGCAAGTTACTATCCAGTTAGAATATGGTCAGTGGCAGGCAGGAAAAATGTAGTTGCAGTTACTGCAGGATCTCGTTGAGAACTCACACAACATCGAAGTGACAATCTAATGAAGCTGCAGGGCAGGACGTACCAAGCAACAGAGCTTCAATTTGTTTCACTCAACCAAACATTCACAAAAATAACAACAATGTATATCTAGCAAATGAAAAGTAACCGATGATGCCCTGCATGAGTGTGACAGAGATTAATTATCTCTCCTTGTCTTTGCTGACCTTTTCACAGCCTTTGATATGGTTGATTGCCTGATTCTCCTTCTATGCCTCAAGACCGGCAGGGATACTCTCACTTTCCATCTTTTCTATCTAATCACAGGCATAGAATCACTTGCAATATCGTCGCTTCCTCCTCATACATTTGCCATCTCTGGCGTCCTCTCAAAATTCTATCTCTGATCCCCTCCTGTTTCTCATTGACATTTTGCTCCTCAATTACATCGTGTGAAAACACAGCATTAGTTTTCACATGTATGCTAACATCACCCAGCTGAATCTCTCCACCACCTCACTTAACACCTCTACTATCTTGAAAATATGAATCTTTGCTCCAACATCTAGTGTTGAACAACCAGTGATTTCCTCCAACTGCATATCAGAAGTCTGAAGCCACTGATTTTGGTCCCTGTCACATTCACTATCCCCTAGCCACTGGCTTTGTGCTTCTTCCTGTTGGCAGACTGAACCAGAATGTTCACAAGTTTGATATCATACTTGTTCCTGAGATTAATCTAGAGGCCCATATCTGTGACATCACTAAGACCATTATATCCCCCACTGTAACATCACCCTTACCTCAGCTCACCTGCTGTTGAAATCCTAATCTGTTCCTTCTAAATGTTACTGTACTAATTTAATTGTGGCTAGCCTTCCCCATTCTAAGATCATCCAAAACTATGCCACTCATGTCCAAACATGGGCCAAATTGCATTCATTCACGTATTAATTTGTCATTGTTTGAATACACTGTGCGATCACGCCATGTACCTTGCTTTAAGAGAAGTATAAAAATGCATTTGTATTAAAATGTGTGTGCAGTTCCTCCAAGGAATACGGAAGTGCTCAACTTCTGTGTTTTTGGATGATGTGTACCCGGCCAATTGAAGAAATAAAGAATAAAGTCTTAAACGGCCAGACCAACTGCTAGTGCTCAATGACTGAGCGCAGAATCGAGAGACCCTGCTGGGGGTCGAGATTTACATATGGTGCCATGACTCGGATTCAGTGACTCACCCCCCACCCCACCCCCATTCTCACTGTGCTATACTGATTCACAATCAATGATTTCAAATCCTTCCACAGCCTTGGTTCAATCTGTGCCTCCACCACCACTTCTACAGATATGTTCTCATCCAGTTCTGGCTCTTTGGCATCTTTGATTTAACTTGCTTCAATATTTTTGATCATTTATTCCATGGCCTTGACATGAAATTCATAACTAAATTTCTCCAATTCTCCACCTCACTTGCCCCCTCCAAGACACTCCTCAAAATCTATCAATGATTCTTATAAGGGTCTAAGCAACAAGGGCTTTGGGGTAACTTGTAAGCAACAAGTGTGACGAGGCCCACCTCAACATTGGGAGAAACTCAGGCAATCTTGCATTCTTTTCACAAATAATGCAGCCAGTTTCTCAAAAAATGACCTGACCAGATACGCCTGCAATTTGAATGGCTTAAGCAGTTCACCTTTGACCAATGAATATAGACACTTAAGATTGACTCTTCCTTTGAAAATGTCTGTGAGGTAGTTCTTCAAGAAGAGTTGGATTAGATAGATATGGGGGAACAGAATTTTGCAGTCAGCAATTCTGGCTGAGAACTATGAGTTAACAAATATAAGTTCAGGTAGTTAAGGTATGGACGTTTTCGCAGAGCAGACAGAAATAAAGATTGGCTAAATACTCCTGAGACAAACTGGATAGAAAAGGAAAATCGGACAGAAACCAAAGCCAGCTAAAATCAAAACCGAACCTGACCAGTAAAAGAGGGTTCTGGATAGAAAACAGTAATGCTTTCACATCAGGAAGCCAATGCCTACAAGGAAAATTGTTCATCCCAGTGATCCACAGAAATTCAGGATGCAGCACCAGTGGTGGCCAGTGTCTGCTCAGACATGACTGTTGACCAGGATAGTTGTCAAGAGTTTGCCTCTGAAAGAATAGTGACCAAAGCCAGAGAAAGAAATTAAAGCATTCTCTGAGATATCATGTGCTCATAGGCCATTCTGGTGGAGAAAATAAAAGAATTACTACCTCCAAGTAAATTAAACTTCAATATGCTCATGGGAAATAATATAGAGTGCGAGGGTAAGGCAGAAGCTGAACATCCAACTGAGGGCAGCAGTGCTCCAGGGAAAGTGAAGTGGGTTAGGGGTAATCCATCCCCGGAATTAAGGATAAAGAGAATGTAACAGGTACAACCGGTTGAAACCACCAGAGGTGTATCAATGAGGTAAAAACAGAGTTATCCACAGGGCAATCAAAGGAGCAAAACCAAGTTCCAAATGTCAACCTAACCAAACGATCGGTGTAAAGTTCAATGACATTTTGCACTCAATAACATGGAAAGACAAGACCATCAACACACTGGCCCTGGAGAAGGTTCAGAGGAGGTTCATGAGTATAGTCCCAGGAATGAAAAGCTTAACATATGATGTACCTTTCAGGACTCTGGGTCTATACTTGATGGAGTTTAGAAGAATGGGAGGTTCTAATTGAAACTTACAGAATACTGAATGGCCTGGACAGAGCGGATGTGGGGAAGATGTTGCCGCTGATAGGAGAGACTAAGAACCAAAGGCACAGCCATAGAGTATGAGGAAGACCTTTCAGAACAGAGATGAGGAGAAACTTCTTCAGCCAGAGAGTGGTGAATCTATAGAATTCACTGCCACAGAAGGCTGTGAAGGCCAGGTCATTGAGTGTATTTAAGACTGAGATAGATAGGCTCTTGATTGTCAAGGGGATCAAGGGTTATAGGGAGAAAGCGGGAGAATGAGGTTGAGAAACCTATCAGCCATGATTGAATGGCAAAGCAGACTCAATGGGCTGATTGGCCTGATTTCTGCTCCTATTTCTTATACTCTATTGGTCTTATCACTCACTGACCTCCCAAAAGACAAATTTATAAAAATGCCAGGGCCCAGAACTTTCATTATATAACTGGCTAGTGATAAGTTAAAACTCAGAAAGGTATTGCAGCTGAGGGAATTAGTCCAGCTGCCAAGCCAAAATGAATTTTGTAAGAACTTTTATTTTTATCTCTTTACAAACAAATGAAGCGAATTGGTTCTTATCTAAATGAGCAGTTGGCACTGGAATTAAGTTATAGATAGAGAGAAAAGCACTGAAAGGCGTGCTGTTGTTCCTCCTAGTAGAAGCAGCCTATTCTCTGCAATAAAAGAAAACTCAATTTAAACTTGGAAAAAAATAGTTACCTTCCTTACAGTGGCTGCCATGAGCTGCAATTTTTGAATTAATAAATTAGAGACATTTTCCAAGTGAATCAGTTGTTTTGTAATTACAAACCAGTGGAAGCTTCCAGAAAAATCATATCTGAAAACCAAAGGCCTGGTTATCTCAACATCAGAATCAGGAGGTAAAAACCACAGATTGAATTTCCAGGTATTTTTCTGCATCTGCCAATAATCTATTTTCCCTGTTTGTCAATGTGCATTTATGTAAAAGGGGAATTTATATGGGAGTTAGAGTTTTAGTTAGTACATTAGATCAGATTCCATTCCCTACAGTGTGGAAACAGGACCTTCGGCCCGACAAGTCCACACCGCCCCTTGAAGCATCCCGCTCAGACCCATTCCCCTACAACCCACACACCGCTGAACACTACGGGCAATTTAGTATTGCCAATGCACCTAGCCTGCACATCTTTGGATTGTAGGAGGAAACCCACGCAGACACGGGGAGAATGTGCAAACTCCATACAGACAGTCGCCCGAGGCTGGAATTGAACCAGGGTCCCTGGCGCTGTGACGCTGCAGTGCTAACCACTGAGCCACCGTGCCGCCCACGGTGGTAGTATTATAGTAGTATAACACTAGTAGTGTTATATACCAATGGTTTACATCTGTTTAGTTGGAGCTACAGTATAATTACTTGAAAAAAAGCTCTTCTCCAGTTCTAAAACCTGGTCTGGGTTTTCTGTTAAGGTTGGTCTGTAGTGAGGTAAATTGGGGTACTGCGTGTACTTTTAAAAAAAGCAATGGTAACTTTTGAGACCGCTGCAGGAATAGCAGAGTCTGACTTATGTTGTGCTACGGTTTGTAACAATTGTAAGCCAGATCATGATAAAGAAAATGCATTTGGAATGTGTGTGTGTTGTTATCCCAATTTCTGTATTGTTATTTTGCACCAGTCTTGCATTGAAATCCCTCTATCATAAACAAAAAGAAGAAATATTGCTTGTTTTCGTCTCTCATAATGGTGAGATGTTACCATAGTGATTATGGACCATCATTTTTTGACTTCTATCATTTAATTTCTATGCCTGGGGCCTTCATGGACTAAAATAGTTTTTTTTTAAAGGAAAGAAAAGCACAGACTTAAAACTGCAAGCACGCTATTAAGCTAATGCTGAAACAGTTCATGAAACCCTCAGTATAGATAAGAGTGTGAAATGATATTAACCTCACTATCAAAAGGCATTGAAATTTCAATCTGAACCTCCTATTTCACCAACACCTACATGGGTAAATTTCAAATATTGGAATGAAAGATTTTCTTGCAGTTTACTTAGTATGGAAAAATAATAAAGGCAAACATAGGAATGTGCAAATGAATTGCATTTCAGGTATCTCTTTGGCAGGGGCAGCAGAATGAAACAATAGACTTACAATAAAGGAACTGAAAAGACAATGCCCAGTGATAAAGCAAATTGGAGAAACATCCATTCACTGGCATCTCAAAGGTATTTGCAATATTCATTATTACTGAGCATACAAGACATCAATTAAATACTCCATTGTCTCAGGCCCCTTGAGAATTCAAAGAACTTTCAAATTCCATACTCTTATATCTTCCTTCTTTTGTATTATTAGCATAGTTGCATTTTCTAAAAACTTCATACCAGTGTTTATGAGTGTGTTTCAGGTCATGTCTTTGTTATTTCTTGGGATTAGTAAATTATTAAATTCCTCCTTCTTTCAATTAAGTAAACCTTATAATTGGCTCCATCGTCTTATGCTTGTGAACTAGTGATATACATTTTTACTTGAAGTGTGACATAGCTGCAAGCTAAATTTAAATGAAATATTTGCTGTGACCAACAGATGGAATTAAAAGAGGAGAACTGATTCACTCCTCTTTACCTTTTCAGAACAACTGTCATAGACCTGTTAATAATATAACAGAGATAGCAGGATAACAGGAGCGTGTTTCAAAATAATTCAGCTTCCACTGGGTTTAATCCAAGCTCAATTGATTCTGTCAATCTGAGGTAACAAGGTGCAGAGCTGGATGAACACAGCAGGCCAAGCAGCATCAGAGGAGCAGGAAGGCTGACGTTTTGGGCCTAGACCCTTCTTCAGAAATAGACCCAAAATGTCAGCCTTCCTGCTCCTCTGATGCTGCTTGGCCTGCTGTGTTCATCCAGCTCCACATCTTGTAATCTCAGATTTTCCAGCATCTGCAGTTCCTACTATGTCTGATTCTGTCAATCTGTTCATTTTATAAATGTCATGGAAGACTGTTCAATATTACGATGGCATTTCACACATTGTACAGTCCCATTAATCTTCAACCAGACTTTGCCCCTGTGTACACCTCGTGGTGGTGATTCTTGCAGTCCTATGTCCTGATTTATTTCATAATTGAAATGACTACTCCTGTGGACATCAAACAAAATTTAAACTGTTAATTAAATGGAACATGAAAGCTCTGATCATTTAGACCCTGCCACTCTGAATTCTCCTCATACGGATCTAAAACGAAACAAGTCCTTAAATCTTTCTAAACTGATTTTACACTAACATCCCAATTGCAATCTGAACCGAAGAAAATTTCTGGCAAATCTCCAGTCTGGAGAATACAAATTTGGTATTCCCTTCTACTAGATTTCTATCAAACGTTTTTCAGGTTTTCCAATTTTGGGGCAGGCAGAGGCAAATCTTCTATTTATCATCTTATCAACATTGTATATCCCATTTGCCTCTCCATGCCGTAAATACTACAATTGCCATATCCCTTCCAAACCTCCTATCTGAAAGTCTGTTCCAATTTGTTATTTTCATTGTTCTTGAAACAAGAAGATATTCTCCAGAAATTTTTAATGAATAACCCTTCTGAATCGACTATCAGATCTGATCAAAATTTATTTAGCATCTGTTTCTGAAAGCCTTACCACAAAATAATAATGAATCACAAAATCATTTGTGGAATAGAGAGAAACAACAGAGTTTGTTGTGTCTATGTTAGAACATTCGCAAACATTCTGCCCGATTTCCCCTTTCCAGCCCATTCTGAAGAAGGGTCACTGAAGCATTTACTTTGCTTTCTCTCCACATATGCTGCCAGACTTGCTGAGTATTTTTTCCACCAATTTTTGTTTTTGTTTCTGATTGCTGGCACCCAAAGTTCTTTAGTGCTTTATAGTCCAATTTCCCTGTTTAATTCCTTCACTACCCCAGTTCTTCTTGTTTCCATGAAGGCCCACCTCTCTCAACAGGTTATTGCTACATCAATAGCCTCCAGGACCAAGGCACTTCTCACAGTGGATCAGGTGGGTCTACAGTAGATCACCTGAACTCCCACTCCCCTGGATCATTTTCTCAACTTCAAGTTGTGCTCTCACTCCCTGGAAGGAGAGAAAGCAGTGTTGTAAGTGTCTTGTGTGGGCAACAGGGAAGGGTAACATTTTTGGATGGTGCTGTAAGACTGGGTATGAGAGGGCTGTAGAGTAAATCTGAGCAATGGTTGTTGACATGGGGTGATGAAGAGGTGGCTGTAGAGAGAGGAGTGAGTGGAGTTGTGAGGTGTGTTTTTTGTACGTGGAGTGCTGTGTGTGAGGACACCAGGAGAATTGTACTGTAGAAAGTAGCATCTGAAATTGTTATACCACTCACTTTTTGTGCCCTCTTGAATTCCTGGATTCTCTTGGGAGACTGGTTGGACAGACTGTAATCCAGTTACTGATTTCCTCACCACTTCCTTCCACAAAATAATGAGCCATTTCTTATCATCTACAGATCACCTCATTTCAGCTCCTCAGAAACAGCAGCAGGGATCTCCAGTTAAGCATTAGAGACCCGGGAACTGTGTTCATTAGTATTTTGTCCAATCCTGCCACTGCTACAGCCTCAAAATGTGTTACTTGCTGGCAAACCAATGGAAATGAACGCTGTGGCTCAGTTAACAAGCCTTGACAAAGGCTTTCGAACATTCCAACAGCTTCCTTACCCACAATGGTTCTGGTGTTTCAGCAAGGCTGAACATGCACGATATTCTGTCATTTGTTTCAAGATGAGAGGGGGGAGGTAAGGGGTCATGAGCAAGGGGCAGAGTAGAGTATCAGAGGTACCTGGCTGGTCTCAATCGTCAAATCAAAGGCAGTGAGACAGTGAAGAAGGTAAAAGGGAATGGCCTTAAGGAGTTGCTGCTGGTGAACACAGGGGTGCAATGTTTCATTTTGGAGTTAAAATGTCTGAACATGTCAATTTCATGACATAAGCCCACTGGGACCCAGGAGGAATCTTCCCACAAGATCTTCGGTCTTTACCTCATTATTTGGGCAATCGGCTATTGGATGCCTTTCTTGGAGAATCATGGGATTATACACATGGAAGTGCTCACCACTAGCAAGACTCTCTGGTGTAAACAATGCTGATGCCATATTCAAAGCACAGATCTACACCACTTCCTGACAGGAATTGGCCTTCACCTGCCCTGGGCCATTAACACTGAGAACAGGACACAGAAGAAAAGCAAACTAGGCTCTCCTGCATCACAGACAAAAACCTGGAGGTGTTGGTGAATGGAATGGAAGAGAGAAGGGCAGTCCTGTTCTCAGAGGACCGCCTCAAGAGACTATAACACCAGATGCAGCCAGTCTGAACACAGGTTCGAGTGCTGGTCAGTTTCTGTGTCCTGGGTGAAAATGAACACCAACAGGATAGAAAGAAAGCCAATGATTTCCTGTCATCTGCAAGAGGAGGTGTCACCATCTGCTCAGGGCTATTTCACAATCACTATAACTCTGTCACTCATCTCACCAAGGCTGATGGACTACACCTCTCACTATTGCACATACCCACCGATTCTCATATGTGTCATTCTTGCAAGCTATTAACCCTTACAGCCCTCTGTTCTTCCAACTCACTAACTGAGAAGACCTCAACACATGTCTATCTGTCCTTCCATCCATTTCCACCTTACTCATTTTAGGAAACATTCTGCCATGATCTGGCTGAGAAGTCCAAAATTAGTGTGGGTTATGGTGGGTCGACATCAAGCTCCTCACTCCCTATGAGGGAAAAGTCATAGATCCAGCCAGAGAATAGCACAAAGTTCCATGTGGGGATGGAGTGATCTTAATGGGCAGTGAACCTGGTAATCTTCACTGTGCTGAGCTGGGCTGCTCACCCAATACCCACCAGCACTGGTTTTCTAGGGAGTGAGAATGGGGAGTTAATATCTGGTAATAAAGAAATGACAGATGATGCAAACAAATATTTTGATCATGTTTTCACCATAAAAGAGGTGAAAAATATTCAGTAACACCTATTGATAAATCTAGAGGTGGTTTGTGAAGTATAATTTAGTGAAATTACAATCATGGAACAAGCAGAGCTGTGGGCTAGCAAGTCTTCAGGTCCTGGAAGACTTCATCCCGGAATCTTGAAAGAGGTTGCTACTGAGGTAGTAGATGTGCTTGTGTTCACTTTTCAGAACTCCCTAGATTCAGAAAAGTTCCATCTGACTGGAAATTAGCAAATACAAACCCCCATTCTAGACAAGAATCATGAAACTAGGTCATTCAGATTGATGCGTATCAGGGAAGGTATTAGAATTGACCATTAAGTAGATTATAGCTGTTTATTTAAAAACTTAGGAAAACAGAAGGTAATCAGGAAGAATCAATAGGTTTTCATGAAAGGGAAAGCATGAAAGGGGCTGAGCGAAGGGCAAGAAAGGCCTAAACGTCCCTTGTGGAACATGGAGGAACACTCTTGCTCCTGCAGACCCTACAAAGAGAGTAATAAACAATGACCAGTTTGAACCTTTACTAGACCACTCTAATTCCCATCATCCTCAACCGACAGAAATTCCTCAATAGATTTCCCATGCAGTACACCAGTTAAAATAGCAAGTGGCAATATCTGAATCAAATTTACATATTACAAAAAAAACCTGCAGATTTTGGGATTTTTGAGAGATGAATTTCAAAAAGATGTGAGACATTAGCAAGTGTATTTCCCAGGCTGGTTCCATTCTCTGCACTTTTTTGTCAAGTGCCAGGGTTAAAATTGCACGTGGATGAAATATGTCAAATTGCCTCGGAGCAGTCAGTTTTTAAATCTATTTCCTTTTTTCATGTGAGTTTGGCAAAGAGTACGAATAACAAGAGATTTGTAGTCTAAATCCAATCAGCATATTGAAGCTAATGTAGTTCCTTTGAAAAAAAAACAGTAATCACCACTGATGTAACTCTGAATTGCTAACTCCATGCATGTTTCTAAAACAAAATCAGAAGTTTCTAGAAAAGCTCAGCAGGTCTGGCAGCATCCTCCAAGGGTCATCAAACCTGTAATGTTAACACTGACTTTTTTCTTCACAGATGCTGCCAGACCTGCTGAGCTGTTCTAGCAACTTCTGTTTTTGTTCCTGATTTACAGCATCCACAGTTCTTTGGTTTTAATCCATACACACTTCACCCAATCATTTATGGAGTGAGAACTTCAATGCACCCTTGTGAGTGTTTTGCTGAAAATTTAAAACTACACATTTTATTAACATCCCCATCAAAGCATTCACCTTGAGTGACAGATTGTCACTTTTGAGTACACAGTTACACTTCTCATATAATTTGTTAATGGTTTCACTTTCTAAGTAACAATTCCAAATCCAATTGATTCCACATTATGATGCCTTGGGCAAGATGAATCACAGTATCATCATCACAGTAGCTAACACTAAACATTATTCACACTCAAAATTTAAAGCAACCCATCATTAGAACTGCTGACAGTTCAATGAACAATGTATCATACTGGTCAGATGTTATCTTCATATAACAAGTGTAGCTCCACAATTTTGTGATGAAAAGGCTTAGAGTGACGGCTATGACTGAAAAAGACAAATGGATCTGATAATTTGTTGCATTGCCATTGATGAAAAATATTTTATCACAAATCATGCTCAAAGCAGGCAGGATTATTTTACCACATAAATCTAATCTTAAATTTGCATTCAAGGTTGAACTGTTCTCTTAAAATATGAATGTAAATTATGCCTTGTTCAAATTTTGTTATGTGTCATCAATTTTCTTTTTTATTAAATTTTACATTTTTTTAACTTTTTCTCTTTTACTAATTTACTGAATTCTCTTTTACATTTCTCTTTCTTACTCAACATCACTTTAATCTGACATTAAAACACCTTGAAAATAGGATCATCACTAGTTATGACATTCATTCACAACCTTAAATGTTCACAGATGAGAAAATACAGTGTCAGTCACAAACCAGGTTGAAAATCTGATCATCAAATTGATTGATCATCCATGTGGTGCATCAAAAGATCTCTTTAATAAATAAAGCTTGTGAGCTGAATCAAAGTTTTGAATGAGGTTTTTAAAGTAACTTGAAATTGATGCTGACAACTTGGAAATATGGCTAACCACTTTAGAGGGCTGTGCAGCAGCAAAGAACCAAAGAGGATGAAGAAAGTTTGGTCTAAAGGGAAGAAAGGAGGGAGGGAGAAACATATTAGTCATTTATCATTGCCCAGTTCAATCTCTCTGATAACAGCTTAAGTCTGTTCTTCGGCATTGAAAAACAGTCTGTGGCCCATGAGTATCCAAGCAAAAAGATTCCAGAGTGTGACAGAACCAGTTAAAAGTTTTATAGATTTTATATTGAGGGCCTATCCAGTGATTAGCAGAAACTTTTAGTCTCCAGATCATTCTATATGGGCATGAATAACAACTTATCAACAAATCCATCATTTATTTATTATTAATTGTAAGAAGCACAAACCACAGATTACACAGCTAATCATCTCAAAAACATATCCTTACCTTTAAATAAGAGCAATTACAGAGCTATGAAGAAAGTGTTGTCTAATGAGCGAAATAGTATAAGAAGAAAGCCAGCAGATGAGAAATTTCAGCAAATATTACATAATGTTCAGCAAATATTTGTTCCAGTTAAAAAGAAGAACACAATGAGAAGGTTGAATGATGCATGGTTTACAAGGGTGGTCAAGGAGAATGTCTAATTAAAAACTAAGGCATACAAAGCAGTGATAATCAGTGGTATTTCAGAAGATTGGGAATTTTTTGTGAATTAGCAGCAGATAACTAAAAAGCTAATAAGAAGAGAAAACATTAATAATCAAAGTAAATAGATAAGAAATGTGGAAACAGACAGAAAGGGCTTCTAAGGGTATACAAAAAGAAAGTCAATAACTAAAGTTAATATGGGACCCTTGCTGGATGCAACTGAAGAATTAATAAGGGGAAACAGAGAAAAGGCAGATAATTTGAATAGTTTTCATAGTGGAAGAAACTATAAATATTCCAGAGATTACACAAAAGTAAGGTGTTAATGGAAGGAAAGGCCTCGAACTCATCTCTATCACAGGGGCCAAAGTACTTGACAGACTAATGGGACTGAAGGCAGATAAGTCACAGGACCAAATGGCCTACATACAAGAACTTTGTAGGAAATGGCTACAGAGATAGTGGAGGCATGGGGAGAAATATTTCAGACCTAACTGAATTCCCAATCTGATGCCTCTGGACAAGTAATTCAGAGCCCCACAGTGGATTTTAAATTGAATAAATAAAACTGGAATATAAAGGTAATTTTACTAATGTTGACCATGACAGTTATTACCAATTGATATAAAAACTCATCTGGTTCATTAAAGCCTTAGTGAAAGAAATCTGGTTTATATATGTCTCCAGTTCCACAGCAATGTGGTTGATGCTTAAGCTCTCTCTCAAATGGCCTGCCAAACAAATACTTACCAGTGATGCTTACATCCCATGAATAAAAACACAAAGAAATGAAGTAAGGAATTCACGAGGCTCGACAAAAGGAAGAGTGTTGAAATAACAGGACAGATAGCTGGATCATAGAGAGCATTCTCCACCACAATAGTTAAGTACTTACCTTCCATGTAATATGACATCATTAGCTAGAAATTGGATAATTTCATTTTTTTGCACAAGCATTTTGATTCAGCAACTTTACATAGCCATTCAGATTGAATTGAACACCCTGTGATTTTAATGTATCAGCCTCATCTGATTGATCAGTAGTGGTGGACTGTGAATGACTCCCATTTGCTGTTGTCTTTGAAATGCTGCCTGAGGCCTCTTGCACTGTGCATGGAGTGCCACACCACGATATTAGCAAACCTCATGTTCAGCCAGGTTTCTCTTCTTAAAGGCAGGCTCACAATTGAAGGGAAACTGCACTGTGGCTGTGAAGGCTGATGGGAATGATGCAGGAAACTGAATGGCACAGCACAAACATAAGCACGCTCACAGGTTTAACAATACCAATCTGGAGATTCTGCTGACTGAGGTAAATGGGGGTTCTGTTTTCCTGGGTTGTCAGAAAGCCTCTACTATCAAACTGAAAAGAAATTGAGAGCAGTCTCAGAATCTGATTGAAATCTGCTGAATTAGTCTGACAGTCATTGTCACTACTTTTCCTTCTTGGGCTGTTACTGTTCAGGAGCAATAGTGTCATTGCCAAGCGCTCATCCATCCTTTGGGACATTTACCATCATCTTTTACTAATTACAATGTGATCACCAAATTCACAAAACTGCTGGCACATTTAGTAAATGCTTGAAGCCATCGTAGCATCAGAATTTCTTTGTCGTTTAAGCATTACATTGGTGTATTAAATTCTTAACATTTTCTTCAAATTTATTCCAGAACTAGTGCTTTATCAAAGAACCATCTTACACATGGGAGCAGCAGATTTCCTTGTCATTCAGCAGTCAACCTGCTTTATACCACTCATGTTGAAATAGAGTTGATACACTTGACTGAGAAATAATAAAGCATAACAACAGCTCTCAGCAAATGATAAATTCATGTGAAAAAAGCTGTGCCTATCATTGCAAGTAAGCTATAGAAGATGAATGAAAACCTTTGCGGCTAATGTGAAAATGTACACTTACATTTGCAACATACAATGAAAAGTGGGAATAGTTAATAGATTTAATAACCCCAGAGGATTCAACAATTCGTAAAAATATGACAGCCTCAGCTACCTCTGGGTGACCGCTATCAATTTGTAAAAATTGCATTACTTTGGCATTGAGGCAATTTTGCCTTAGCTCATAGAGGACTACATGGCCTAGCAAATGCACTCCATAACTGCAGTGAGCCTGTGCCATAAAGAAATGAAATATGGCCACTTTTGACTGCAGTAAGAACAGAACTGCCCTAAAGGCAAGAGGACAAAAGGATCAGGTCCCAAGTGAAGCTCCTGAAAAACGTCGAGGAACATTCATTACTGTCTCTACGGGATGGACTGGATCCACTATGGTGCTAATGATACACCTAGCTTCCTTTAGAATATTGCTCATCAAGAAGAGTCACAATGGACTCAAAATTTCAATTATTGAAAGATGCCATCAGACTTGTTGCGGTTTTCCAGCATTTCTTCTTCCGTTCCTTTACAACCCTTTGTTTATCTCTTTTTGTCCTAAATAGAGATCATATAAAGTGGAGTTCTGATTGAGAAAGGCATGCAGGTATCAAATAGTCATTTTCATAAAATTTAGCATCTTACAGCTTAGAAGATTTTCTCTTCCATCAGACTGTTTCCTTGAAAGATTCTTTCAAACCATCCTGCTCTTTCCCAAAGCTTGGCAAGGAAAATTCCTTTATGATACCTTTGAATTGAAACTGCTATAACTATATCTTCAGATAATTGATGCAAGATCACAATAATCCAGTATGTTGTGTGTCACTAGTGGAGGCCAAGTCTTTGGATACTTTCAAGAAAGAGATGGATAGAGCTCTTAAAGATAGTGGAATCAAGGGTTATGGGGATAAGGCAGGAACAGGATAATGATTGTAGATGATCAGCCATGATCATAATGAATGGTGGTGCTGGCTTGAAGAGCCGAATGGCCTACTTCTGCACCTATTGTCTATTGGCTATCGCCCTGGTAAATGGGACAGACTTCAAACAGATCTAGCAACTCAAGACTGGACGTCCATGAGATATTCTATGCCATCAACAGCAGCAGCATTGTACTCCAACACAATCTGTAACCTCATGGTCCAGCATATCCAGCACTCAACGTGACTATCAAGCCAGGGGATCAACCCTGATTTAATGGGGAGTGCAGGAGGGCGTGCCAGGAGCAGCGCAAGGCATGCCTGAAGATGAGATGTCAACCTGGTGAAGCCATCACACAGGACGACAGCACTCCAAACTGCATAAGAAGCAAGTGAAGACAGAGCTAAGCAATGCAATGACAAACAGGTCTGATCTAAGCTCTGCAGTCCTGCCATATTCAGCCTTGAATGTGGTGGATGATTAAACAACTTCCTGGCGGAGGAGGCTGCACAAATATCCGCATCATCAATGATGGAAGAGCCCAGCACATCAGTACAAAAGTTAAGGCTGAAGCATTCGCTGCAATCTCCAGCCAGAAGTGCCAGTGGTTCCCAGCATTTCAGATACCAGTCTTCAGCCAATTTGATTTCATATCAACAAATGGTTGGAGCCACTGGATACTGCAAAGGCTACCGGCCTTGGCAACATCCCAGCAATAGTACTGAAGTCTTGTGCTCCAGAACTTGCTGCTTCCATAGCCAAGCTGTTCCAGTACAGTTACAACACTGGTATCTACCCAACAATGTGGAAAATTGTCCAAGTATGTCCTGTACACAAAAAGCAGGGCAAATCCAACCCGGCCAATTACCGCCCCATCAGTCTCCTCTCGATCATCAATAAAGTGATGGAAGGCTTCGTCAGCAGTGCTATCAAGCAGCACCTCTGAGCAATAACCTGCTCAGTGATGCCCAGTTTGGGTTCTGCCAGGGCCACTCAGCTCCTGATCTCATTACAGCCTTGGTTCAAAAATGGAAAAAAGAGCTGAATTCCAGGGGTGAACTGAGAGTGATAGCCTGTGGCTGCATTCAACCAAGTGTGGCATCTAGGAGTCCTAGCAAACTTGGAATCAATGGGAATCCTGGGGCAAATTCTCCAGCGGTTGCAGTTGTATCTGACACATAGGAAGATGGTCTTGGTTGTTGGAGGTCAGTCATCTCAGCTCCAGGACATCTTTGCAGGAGTTCATCAGGGTAGTGTCCTAGGTGCAACCATCATCAGCTACTTCATCAATGACTTTCCCTCCATCTTAAGGTCAGAAGTGGGGATGTTCACTGATGATTGCACAATGTTCAGCAATATTCATGGCTCCTCAGATAATGAAACAATCCATGTTCAAGTGCAACAAGATCTGAACAACATCCAGGCTTGGGTTGACAGATAGCGAGTAACATTCACACCACACAAATGCCAGCCTATAATCATCATCAATAAGAGAAAATCTAACCAGCACCCTTCAATATTCACTGAAACCCCCATTATCAGTGTCTGGAGGGTAACTATTGACCAGAAACTCAACTGGACTCACCACATAAACACAGTGGCTACAAGAGGCTAGGAATACTGCGGCGAGTGACTTACCTCCTGACTCCTCAAAGCCTGTCCACCATCTATAAGGCGCAAGTCAGGAGTGTGATGGAATATTCCCCATTTGCCTGGATGAGTGCAGCCCTACAACATTCAAGAGCTTTGACACCATCCAGGACAAGGCAGCCCATTTGATTGGCACAACACCCACAAGCATCCACTCCCTCCACCACCAACACAGGATAGCAGCAGTACGTTCAATCTACTAGATGCACTGCAGAAATTCATCAAATGTCCTCTGACTTGACCTTCCAAACCCAAGTCCACTTCCATCTAGAAAGACAAGGGCAGCAGATATATGGGAACACTACCTAATTCAAGTTCCTCTCCAAGCTACTCGCAATCCTGTCTTTGAAATGTATCACTGTTCCTTCACTGTCATTGGATCAAAATTGTAGAATTCCCTCCTTAATGGCACGTGGGTCAACCCACAGCTGACAGTTCGAGAAGGCAGCTCATCACCACCTTCTTAAAGGCAACTGGTAATGTGCAACAAATGCTGAAAAGCCAGTCATCCCTACATCCCACAAACACGTAAAAAAAGACTCACTGCATAAAAAGAACTTTTATCCATTCTCCAGTTCTTTGGAAAATTTAAATCTGTGTTTTGTGATTCTACTCTCCTAACATAGGAAAAATTCCGATATGTTTATTTCAGCAAAACTTCTTCCAATATTGAACATCATTATTTAACAGAATGCTTTCCAAGGGCAGTACGTTGCTCTTGGAATGTGCCCTGAGTATAAAACTCTCTTAATTAATTAAATTAATTAATTAGTCATATTATCGGCATTATATGATACTGAACAGAATTAATGCTGGGACTTCCTTTTTAGCAGAACTCCAAAGTAAATCCCAATAGTTGATTCTGGTCTCTCAAAAGCATTATTACTAAATTGCATCCTCCATCAAACCCATGAGTAGCAAGACCAACATCTGCAGAGGAGGAAAAAATTAAATCGGGTGAAATTAAATCAAATGTTTAGTCATGGTGTGCCATTAAAATGAGGAGAGCAATGAAATGATACAACTGAAAATCACAAGTATTCTCCTTTTACGATTAAAATAATTTCTCAGCAACTTTTCAGCCCATTTCTGAGGAAGGCTCTAGGCCCAAAACGTCAGTCTTCCAGCTCCTCTGATGCTGCTTGGCCTGCTGCGTTCATCCAGGTCTACACCTTGTTATTTCTGTTTTTTTCAGCCACCAATATGGTTACTTTAATTCTGGAACCACAAACCAAAGAATCAAGTGCTGTATACGCCTGATACAGATACATTTAATTATTGAACCTGCCAAGCATAGAAATTACATGCTCTGGGTAGTTTCAGCTTTACAGTGATTGTCCTTTACAATTCATTGCTTGGAGTTTGAGATGCTCAGTCATCCTTGAGCACAGAAAGGCTCATTCCACTGTGCTACATATTAACTGCAATCGAAAACTTTATGAACATTTATCAAGGATATATAAATGTAAATGTAAAAACAAAGGCGTTTATGCAATGGAAGAAAAGATTCCTCTGAATATTTTTGGTCAAAGATCCTTAAAATGACACCTTTCAAAGTTCGTGGCATAATGCAGGCAGACTAAAATGTCAAAGATGGGCTTTGACGTAGATCCATTTCTATTTGATTGATGCCCAGCTTTGATACTAAGAAAATCTCCAGTACAGCTAAGAAGCACAGGGCATGTGAATATTGTTCACAAGGCCAATAGTTATTGCAAATTCTTAGTTGTTGGGAAGGTGTTTGTGAACTTTCTTCTTCAACTGCTGCAATCTATGCAGCCAAGAATTTGTTGGCTGTCTGTCAGGAGATTCCAACATTCTGATCCAGAGATAATAAAGGAACAGCAAGAGAAGTTCAAGTTTAGCTGCTACTTGCCTCGAAGGAGTCTTGTAGGTGATGTTTGTCTAATGGGTGAGGTTTTAGGTCATGCTACCAAGGAAATCTTTGTGATTTGCTGTCAAAGGTGGAGAGATTGGATGTTTAAATTGATCAAGTGGCCTGTTGTGTCCTGGATCATGTCAAGCTTCTTGAATGTCATTGTATCTTTATCATATTCTTTACTTCCATCTCGTCGGGGATTGGTGATCCACTCATAATAGCATATTCAACCTTTGACCAAATTTCATAAGCATAAAATTTAAGCAGTTTTCCAAGATACATGAAATCATTTTGTTTAGTGGCAAGGCAGGACAGGGAACATAAATATTAAATGGTATCTTCAGCAAAAATATGGGGAGAAAAAGAGAGTAAGTGATGAAGGTTATTAATTTTTTTTTACAGATTCCTGTCTCAGTTGCATGACTAGAAAAAAATGCTTGGAAGTGTCAGGACCATTCGTCAATTATCATTTCTTCATGCAAAAGTATAGCTAATCTGTCATATTATTGGGGCTATTCTACAGATGATCAAGAGAAGCAATGAGTCACAAGAATGGAACTGCTCCTCTGTAGCATAAGGCTCAGAGATTTTAACATGCCAGCCACAATTACACGTTCAGAACCAACCTCAATGCCAAACCTGGCAGAAGAATTCTCTGATCAGCTAGCAGAAATATAACATTTTTGAGGCAGGAGGTTGCCACTGAGGACTCAAGTAGATGCTCCTAATATTAACTGTAGTGCTTTGAGTTGGCATTTGAAAAAGAAGGGTGGCCCAGGATAAGAGTGAAAAAGGAAAACATGGCATTCATATAGCACCTTTCAAGGCCACAGGATATCGTACAGCACTTTACAGCCAATGAAGTACTTTAAAAGCATAATTTTAGGGAACATAGGTTTAATGTATGGGACTGATAGCTATATGTTACCAACTGACAGCATCATTGGTGACAGCAAATGACATCAGATTGCATAAGCCTGGGACATCATGGAAGAAGGTTCCAGTGGTGTCCAGCTCAACCATGCTCATGTATATAATGTATAAATAGTTAATAATTGTGATTAGCTTTCATGATATTCAGTCGTCATCTATCAACCGCTCCTAGAGCCTGCAAATGATATTAGTACGGTGAGAATCAATTTTTAAAACAGCAATCTCCTAGTAACAGCAATGGGATAACGATCAGATAAGCCCAGTGATTTAATTGTGAGGCCTCAAAGTGCTCTTTGCTCATCGGGGGTAAAAAGAAATCTGTAAAATCAGCCGAATTAATGTATGTTGCTGCATTACTTCTGTCCTAGGACCCAGTGCTGTCATAGGCCTGGGTTTAAGATTGCAGTCAGACATTGGTGATATCATCGGAGCTCAAACTAATAATTTAGACACTGAGGTTTGTGAGCTCCAGACGGGCCTCCTTCGCACCTGCACCTTAAATTGTAGTCTTCAGAGCCTGGACAAGTTGCAACATATTAACCAATGCTCCATTTTAACTACCAGGTTTCCATTGTTCTATAGCAGGTTTTGGGAGCACAAGGAAAGAAAGGAGTTAAAATTCCCATCAGTGACAGTCTCTGTGAATAGAAATAACTGAATGTTGCCACCAGTAGATGATGAGATATCACTGGTACTATTAACTGCCAGATAATCTCAGAAATATACAGAACCTGACAACCATGCATAATGCACACCTGAACACTCACTTAATTTGACTGATGATCAAAGACCCTCAGAAAGTATTATTATAAGCTGGAGGTTGACCCCTCTCTGATAAGTAAAACTGAAAGGCACAGCTCAACCTATAATTTGTTAAAAAAAAGGCCCAATCTGTCATAAAGGAGTGGTTAAATGAAAATAAACCCCTGACACTGTCTTTATAATCAACAAGTAACTATTTATTTATCTAACTCTAACAGTGGATAAACTATTAACAATCTGAATAAATCCTTTATAACTACTAATCATTCCCAAATAAATCAGGATTCTCCGATGAATTCTTCTGTCAGGGACACTTTCTTCCATTGACTATTTGTGTATTAGGTACCTTTAATTTAGATGGAGCTTACTCTAAGGCTTAGAGAATTCTGTGAGAGCCAGTGATTCTTTCTTTTAGAGCTAAGAGCTGTTGTCTTAGCAGATGACATTTGGCTCTTCCTTGATTTTCCAAATGCCCTCATCTTTTATACCCTTGATGACATATCAATTTCTCACAAATGTAGTGGTCCAATGTTGTCAATATCATCAGGTTTCGATTTAGTTGATTGTTGGCATCTAAGAGCCTAGCTTAAATTACTTGGTTAAATTCAAGAACTTGTTGTTTTGGCAAAAATGCTGCTTTGCCTGTTAACAGTACAGCCTTTTTATATAAATGTTTCAACTCAGGTGCTCTGTGCATTTGCAAAGCCACAGATTTCTTTTAATCTCTAAGCATAGAAAAAAAAGCGCATCATCTTTTAAAGGGACTATGCACCGCTTTCCCCATATCATTTACAAACACCAACATTTTACAAACACCAAATTCTATCATCCTGCCTTCCAATCCACAAGTGCTCTACCCAGATTCACAACAATGCATACTAAATTAAAAAGGTAGAAAAAATCAGATTCTGTAGCACCTATAGATTTGGTATGGCACAAAATGAATGCCACCTTGGTCAGGATGTTAAAAGTACACCAGAAGTCAGCAAGCTAAGTTGATCATGTCTTTAGATACAGTGTAGCATTGAAACTAGGACTGCTAATTTCAACATCACTGCTCAGCTAATGCCCACTCTTAAATGCACACAACTGAACCAATCAGTAACTAGAAGACACCTTCTTTGTGATTAACTAGAGGGTGAGTTGCTGATTAACCCCTAATGGCTCTAATTGAGTTTTGGAAATGCTGGCTGGTGTGAAGAGTCATGTGAAGGTGGTGAAGTGTGTTCAGTTACGTCTCATCAATATCAGACCTTTAAGACACATGCTCTAGATATCTTGTTAGCACCATGTTATAGCATGTGACTTGAGGCAATAAAGGTGCCATGCTCCATCTTAGTGGCGGTCACTTGAACAATGACATGCCGACGACCGCAAGAACCTATGTAACTGAACAGCTTTATACGTCCTTTAGGAAAAGAAACTGCTGTCCTTACCTGGTCAGGCCTATATGTGACTCTAGACCCACAGCAATGTTGTTGACTGCCCTCAGAGCAACTATGGGTGGGCAATAAATGCTGCCTAGCCAGTGATGTCCCTCTTCCCATGAATAAATAAAGAAAAAAGAAGTTTAACACAAGCCCAGACACTGAAGCACCCATTCGTGCAATACATGTATAGTTTAGGAATTACAATAAAAGTCTGTTGAATTACTCAGTGCTACATTCCTCACGTTTGATTCATGTTTTATGTTAGCTAACATAAGCACTATTTCATCATGTCCAAATACCCTGACGGAGACAAAGCACACAAAATGGTGGTAGCTCATTGTGCCAGTTCACAGTTCATAGTGAGTGATATTGTACATTGACAAAACTTTTAATTGTGATGTCAAACATCCTGGACAGACCACAAACTCCCAGTCATAAATGCAGTTACAATCTTGTTGGGCTGCAACACAACAGGGAGATGGAGCAGAGGTGGTAAAAGAGGTCAAGCTCCTCAGAGAGGAGGAGGGGAACGACGTCTGTCAGCAGTAAGTCATTTCCCCTAGACTCTTCCAGGGCATTCCTTTTTTTGCCTCAAACTAAATCAGGAGCAGTGTAGCTTGGCTACAGTTTATGAAGTTCTCATAGGTTCCAGCCACCTTTGACAGCCAGACCTGCAGCCTCTGAGGATACAGAAGACAGCCCCTCCTGGGGTTTTCAGTTACAATGTCTCTCAGTTTCTCCAGGGTCCTTCCAGAATGGAGCAATCAACATAAGTAACATAGAACATAGAACATTACAGCACAGTACAGGCCCTTCGGCCCTCGATGTTGTGCCGACCTGTCATACCGATCTCAAGCCCATCTAACCTACACTATTCCATGTACGTCCATATGCTTATCCAATGATGATTTAAATGTATCTAAAGTTGGCGAATCTGCTACCGTTGCAGGCAAAGCGTTTCATTCCCTTACGACTCTCTGAGTAAACAAACTACCTCTGACATCTGTCCTATATCTTTCACCCCTCAATTTAAAGCTACGCCCCCTCATGCTCGCTGTCACCATCCTAGGAAAAAGGCTCTCCCTATCCACCCTATCTAACCCTCTGATTATTTTATATGTTTCAATTAAGTCACCTCTCAACCTTCTTCTATCTAATGAAAGCAGCCTCAAGTCCCTCAGCCTTTCCTCGTAAGACCTTCCCTCCATACCAGGCAACCTCCTAGTAAATCTCCTCTGCACTTTTTCCAAACCTTCCACATCCTTCTTATAATGCACCAACCAGAACTGTATGCAATACTCCAACTGCGGCCGCACCAGAGTTTTGTACAGCTGCAGCATAACCTCTTGGTTCCGGAACTCGATCCCTCTATTAATAAAAGCTAAAACACTGTACGCCTTCTTAACAGCCCTGTCAACCTGGGTGGCAACTTTCAAGGATCTGTGTACAAGGACACCGAGATCTCTCTGCTCATCTACACTACCAAGAATCTTACCATTAGCCCAGTACTTGGCTTTCCAGTTACTTCTACCAAAGTGCATCGCCTCACACTTGTCTGCATTAAACAGATCAAGATTGAGGAAATTGATGTGCTGGAAATTTTGTCGAACATTAAGATTGATAAGTCCCCAGGGCCAGACCAGATTTATCCTAGGTTGCTCCGGGAAGCGAGAAAGGAGGTTGCTAAGCCGCTGGCGAAGATCTTTGCTTCCTCACTCTCCACAGGAGTCGTACTGGAAGATTGGAGGGAGGCAAATGTTGTTCCTCTTTTCAAGAAAGGGAATAAGGAAATCCCTGGAAATTACAGACCAGTCAGTCTTACGTCTGTACTCAGCAAGGTTTTGGAAAGAATTCTGAGGGATAGGATTTATGACTATTTGGAAAAGCATAGCATGATTAAAGGGAGTCAGCATGGCTTTGAGAGGGGCAGGTCATGCCTTACAAATCTTATTGAGTTCTTTGAGAAAGTCACAAGACTGGTTGACGAGGGTCGAGCAGTGGATGTGGTGTACATGGACTTCAGCAAGGCATTTGATAAGGTTCCCCATGGCAGGCTCATTCATAAAGTCAGGAGGTATGGGATACAGGGTGATTTGGCTGTCTGGATTCAGAATTGGTTGGTTGACGGGAGGCAGAGAGTGGTTGTAGATGGTAAGTATTCTGCCTGGAGGTCAGTGCTGAGTGGTGTCCCGCAGGGCTCTGTTCTTGGGCCTCTGCTCTTTGTAGTTTTTATAAATGACTTGGATGAGGAGGTTGAGGGGTGGGTTAGTATGTTTGCTGATGACACAAAGGCTGGAGGTGCCGTTGATTATCGAGGGCTATTGCAGTCTTCAGCGAGACATTGACAGATTGCGGAGCTGGGCTGAGAAATGGCAGATGGAGTTCAACCTGGATAAATGCAAAGTGATGCATTTTGGAAGGTCGAACTTAAATGCTGAATATAGGATTAAAGGCAGGATTCTCGGCAGTGTGGAGGAACAGCGGGATCTTGGTGTTCAAGTGTATAGCTCCCTCAAAGTTGCCACCCAAGTGGATAAGGTTGTTAAGAAAGCAAATGGTGTTTTGGCTTTCATTAACAGGGGGATCGAGTTTAAGAGCTGCGAGGTTATGCTGCAGCTCTACAAAATCCTGGTGAGACCACACTTGGAATATTGTGTCCAGTTCTGGTCGCCCTAGTATAGGAAAGATGTGGAGGCTTTGGAGAGGGTGCAAAGGAGGTTTACCAGGATGCTGCCTGGACTGGAGGGCTTGTCTTACGAGGAGAGGTTGACTGAGCTCGGACTTTTCTCTCTGGAGAGAAGGAGGAAGAGAGGTGACCTGGTCGAGGTGTACAAGGTAATGAGAGGCATAGATAGAGTCGATAGCCCAAGACTTTTCCCCAGGGCAGGATTGACTGCCACGAGGGGTCATAATTTTAAGGTGTTAGGAGGAAGGTATAGAGGAGACGTCAGAGGAAGGTTCTTCACCCAGAGAGTTGTGAGCACATGGAATAGTTTACCAGTGGTAGTCGTGGAAGTGGAGTCATTAGTGACGTTTAAGGGACTGCTGGACATGCACATGGACAGCAGTGAATTGAGGGGAATGTAGGTTAGGTTATTTTATTTTTGGATTAGGATTATTCCACGGCACAACATCGTGGGCCGAAGGGCCTGTACTGTGCTGTAATTTTCTATGTTCTATGTTCTAAACTCCATTAGCCACCTCTCAGCCCAGCTCTGCAGCTTATCTATGTCTCTGGCAAATTTACTAACCCAACCTTCTACGCCCTCATCCAGGTCATTTATAAAAATGACAAACAGCAGTGGACCCAACACCGACCCTTGTGGTACACCACTAGTAACTAGTCTCCAGGATGAACATTTCCCATCAACTACCACCCTCTGTCTTCTTTCAGCAAGCCAATTTCCAATCCAAACTGCTATATCTCCCACAATTCCATTCCTCTGCATTTTGTACAATAGCCAATTGTGGGGAACCTTATCGAACGCCTTGCTGAAATCCATATACGCCACATCAACCGGTTTACTCTCATCTACCTGTTTGGTCACCTTCTCAAAGAACTCAATAAGGTTTGTGAGGCACGACCTTCCGTTATCAAAACCGTGCTGACTATCCCTAATCAATTTATTCTTTCTAGATGATTATAAATCTTATCCCTTATAGCCTTTTCCAAGACTTTACCAACAACTGAGGTAAGGCTCACTGGTCTACAATTACCAGGGTTGTCTCTACTCCCCTTCTTGAACAGGGGAACCACATTTGCTATCCTCCAGTCGCCCGGCACTATTCCTGTAGACAATGACGAGTTAAAGATCAATGTTAAAGGCTCGGCAATCTCCTCCCTGGCTTCCCAGAGGATCAGAGGATAAATCCCATCCGGCCCAGGGGACTTATCTATCTTCACCCTCTGTAGGATTTCTAATACCTCTTCCTTGTGAACCTCAATCCCACCTAATCTGGTAGCCTGTATCTCAGTATTAACATCTCCCAGTTCATCACAAATTACTGCAAGCACTGTTTGTCTCAAGAGGGAAGATTTCATTGTGCTCATCTAAAGAAGGAAAAAGGAGGCCCTGCCAAGATTGTAGGTTTACTCATATAGTGCATCATGACATTAAATGTACACTTGTACATTTTCAGTTGTTCCACGAGATGCCTAAACTATAAAGGCTACCAAACATGCAGTAGGTGTCTGACCATGGGCAGCCCATTGTATTTGAGAATGACAACAATCCTCATAGCATTTTTTCTGTGCAAATCTAATTCTTCAGCCATCACGTCAAACCAAGGTTGCTAGGCAACAAGGGGCATCCACCTCAAAACAAAGGCTGAAGAAACACAGACAGCCTGGTAGCATCACTGAAGAGAGAAAGATAGTTAATGTTTCAGGTCCAAGATGACTCTTCTTCAGACTCAAAACATTAACTCCGTTTCTCATGCTGCCAGACTTGCTGAGCTTATCCAGCACTTCTGATTTCTGATCTCCAGCATCCACAGCATTTTGCTTTCATATGAGGGATGTATGTTCTACAAACTGTCCATGACTCGTCTCTACAACCACACATGATCAGCATGCATACTATGAGAGCTACGTTAACAAAATTTAGTATCAGGAAGTGAGATTTGAACCCACAGCCTCAGAGTCTGTCACAGATACTGCAACAAGTGAAGCAGGACAAGTGTGCATGGCCTTATTCTAGCTGAACTAAGTGGATCGCCTCATTCAAAATGTTGTTCCTATAAATACAAAACCCCAACTAAACATTGTTCTCTGATAAGCACCATCACAGACTCCTCTTAAACACAATGCATAATTGAAAGTAACTATAAAACAATTATCCCAAATACAAAGCAGGCTGTTCACTATTCAAAACAGCAATCAACAAGTCCCCACTGTAGATTCCTTTAGGCTTATGTGCCACACACTGTCTGACCACTTGTACACAGTGCTATCCCAGTGGTTGCTGTTTAGTTGATGTGAAGTTGCTGACTTTCTCTCAGGGAGACTGCAAGTCACCTTGAAAGGGGCTTTTGAGTATTTCTATGTCGAGTAACCTCAGGTTTCTGATCCATCATCTTGAATTGGTGGCAGCAGTCTAGCTGACTGAGTGACGGGCAACAGCCACGCCCAGCACTGTTGCCTCAGTTACCCCAGTGTTCTGCTGGAGCACAGATTGCTGAACTGGTGCAAGACCCTTTAAACAGTGATATCTGCAGACTGTATAACAGCAGTCAGAGCTTTGACAGAGCAGGCATTGACCACCAGACACATATCATAACTGAAACTGCAAATATTAGCATGAGGTACCCTCCACTTGCAGACTGGAAACATTGCTCTCTAAGCTTGACACAGAGCCTCTGCAAAATTGAAACCGAAATCTTCCAGCTACTTGACAACAACAGTAGTCTTTCTCACAGGCTTGCCAAATATACCAAGAATTCCCAACTGTATGTCTATTGGTCATTTTTTTCTGCTTTTCACCTAATCAAACTATGCCAGTGAGGCCTCTGCAGCTGAATATCTGTGTATCCTTACTAATCACACACCACATCCACGTTCTCCATTCCTCCTGTCCCAACTGCAGCCTGCTCATGCCTGGTGGCTCAACACTGGGAGATCCCAGCGCCTGTGCATGCTCATGCTGTACCACTCTCCACGCAGGTAGTTGCCAGTGTGAGACTGAGCAATGATGTTTCTTCCTCATGAGTTTCTTCATTCCATTTAAAAACAAAAGTATGGCAAAAAAAATCCTGCCAATGCTTTTGAAGTTAATAGTTTTAGATTAAAATAAGAGGCTTATAACTGTTACAGTCAGTCTGAGAATTGGGACTGTTTCAGATACAAGCAAAAAAGTTACTGAAATGTTGATAAAAGGAGAGGAAAATTGAATATGACTTTACTCGCCATGAATGTATAAGACTGCAAGAGCTTCAAGTATATAAAATGGAAGTGAATAGCTAGTAGCTTTGTTCTTTAGAAGTTGAGACAGAAGAAGCTACAGGGAGACAGGAGGAATTATAAAAATATGGTAGCATAGTGGTATTGACACTTAACTAGTAATAAAGCAGCACAGACTAACACTCTTGAATAGAGAATTCAAATTCCACTGCTGCTGGTAGAATTTAAGTTTAATTAGTGCAATCTGGAACTGAAGTCTCAGTTAATGATGGCTTTGAAACTATTATTGTTTATCATAACGGCCCTTCTAATTCACTAATATCCTTCAAGGTGTTACCCGAAACAGTGTTTCAATCTTCTCCCAAGTGTGAGCAAAGTGTGTAGCTGGATGAACACAGCAGGCCAAGCAGCATCAGAAGAACACAAAAGCTGACGTTTCCGGCCTAGACTCTACATCAGAAAAGGGGGAGGAGAGGGTTCTAAAATAAATAGGGAGAGAGGGGGAGGCAGATCGAAGATGGATAGAGGAGAAGATAGGTGGAGAGGAGACAGACAAGTTAAAGGGGCGGGGATGGAGCCAGTAGAGGTGAGTGTAGGTAGGAGGGTAGGGAGGGGTTAGGTCAGTCCAGGGAGGACGGACAGGTCAAAGGGGCGGGATGAGGCTAGTAGGTAGGGAATGGGGGTGCAGCTTGAGGTGGAAGGAGGGAATAGGTGAGAGGAAGAACAGCTTAGGGGGATGGGGACGAGCTGGGCTGGTTTTGGGATGCAGTGGGGGACGGGGAGATTTTGAAGCTTGTGAAATCCACATTGATACCATTGGGCTGCAGGGTTCCCAAGCGGAATATGAGTTTCTCTTCCTGCAACCTACGGGTGGCATCATTATGGCACTGCAGGAGGCCCAGGATGGACATGTCATCTAAAGAATGGAGGGGGGAGTTGAAATGGTTCGCGACTGGGAGGTGCAGTTGTTTATTGCAAACTGAGCGTAGGTGTTCTGCAAAGCGGTACCCAAGCCACTGCTTGGTTTTCCCAATGTAGAGGAAGCCACACCGGGTACAGTGGATGCAGTATACTACATTGGCAGATGTGCAGGTGAGCATCTGCTTGATGTGGAAAGGCATCTTCAGGCCTGGGATGGGGGTGAAGGGGGAGGTGTGGGGGCAGGTGTAGCACTTCCTGTGATTGCAGGGGAAAGTGCTGGGTATGGTGGGGATAGAGGGGAGTGTGGTGCGAACAAGGGAGTCCCAGAGAGAGTGGTCCCGCTGGAAAGCAGACAAGCATGGGGATGGAAAAATGTCTTTGGTAGTGGGGTCGGATTGTAGATGGCAGAAGTGTCAGAGGATGATGTGTTGGATTTCCGGAGGTTGGTGGGGTGGTATGTGAGGACTAGGGGGATTCTCTTTTGGCAGTTATTGCGAGGGCGGAGTGTGAGGGATGAGCCGCGGGAAATGCGGGAGACACAGTCAAGGGCATTCTCGAGCACTGCAGGGGGGAAGTCGCGGTCCTTGAAAAACGAGGACATCTGAGATGTACAGGAGTGGAATATCTCATCCTGGGAGCAGATGTGGCGGAGGCAAAGGAACTGGGAATTGGGGATGGAATTTTTGCAGGAATGTGGGTGGGAGGAGGTGTATTCTAGGTAGCTGTGGGAGCCGTTGGGCTTGAAATGAACATCAGTTTCTAGGTGGTTGCCTGAGATGGAGACAGAGAGGTCCAGGAAGGTGAGGGATGTGTTGGAGATGGTCCAGGTGAACTTGAGGTTGGGTTGGAAGATGTTGGTGAAGTGGATGAACTGTTCGAACTCCTCTTGGGAGCACAATTCGGCGCCGATACAGTCATCAATGTAATGGAGGAAGAGGTGGGGTCTAGAGTCAGTGTAGGTATGGAAGAGGGATTGTTCCATGTAACCTAATTTATTTTGTAATTTATTTTTAATCTTTACCAAGTCACAGGGAAGCAAGTAGACAAATGGTCCAAGAAATGAAATTATCGTAACATTGCAGTTGGTTGCCACAAATGAATAATTGCCAATGAATTAAGTGCAAGATAGCTTCATTTATCACAGAGTCTGCCTCTTCTTTCAGTTACAAAAGCACAAATTGTTTGCGAAACCCAGCAAGTCTGGTAGCATCCGCAGGGAGAATGCAGAGTTAATGTGTTGAAACCAGTGACTCTTCATCTGAATTTCTTTCAGTTACACAAGTTTTGTATCTCCCTCTTGTGGCGGATAATAGATTCATACTAAAAGATACAATAACAAAAATTTGTTACTGGCATTCAAAGTTTTGCAAATAGTTTTTGTTTGCACATGTTTGATGAATCTCCAATAATTGGGCAATATGAATCTTGAAGAATTTTATTTACAAACTAGCTTTATCCTTGTAACAAGATGTGATCATTTTAATCTAAATTATTTTGATCATATCTATAATGTAATATCTACCATGGATTAGCATTTTGTGATTTTATATTAGAATTTCAGCATAACCATTGTGGTGACATTAGAAAGAATGAACCGCAAAGGAGTTAGCACAGTGGATGGTAGTCAGGACTGTACTGGAGAGAACAGCAAGTTTGACTCTGTTGTACTTTTATTATGTTATTAGTGGTTCACTTCTGTCAATGTAATGTGAGGAATATGTACGTGCAATAACATACGGAACAGCAAAACCAAAGCAATTGTACTGTTTTCACTCTGTTGAAGTAATGTTGAAATTTGGAGATTCTTTAAAATCCATTTTCATTATCTTACTACTTTTTTCATATATAGTCATCAAATCATTACAGAACCTTTGTGTACAACTGATGTTTAGTTTAATACTGTACACTTCTTAAAGCATTTAGTATTCTTTTTAAACAAGCTAATTACTTTTTACTGGAATTTATGAATCTGCCTCAACATCAGGATACGGCAACGAATCCCAGATTCTAGGCACCTCCCGAGCAGAAAGCTTTCCTAGTACCATTGAGATTCCGTTTGTGAAGATTTTAAAATTGTGTTTTTGAATCAACATACCTTTGAATAAGAGAAGCAATCAACCATCTTACCATGATCTTGATAAATAATCTTTAAACCTCTTTCAAAACACCAGCTAGATTTTTCAGCCTTTAATTCTCAAAGCTGATTTCATAACTGCAGTGCTTTATCCTTAATAGCATTTTTGTGAGTTAATGTGGCACCCTTTCCATTCTTTTCACATTTTTCCCAAATTGGGTATTCAAAATTGACCACAAAGTTCCAAAAGGTAAGGTCTTGTACAAGTCAATATTTGGGTGGATTCTCCCATCCCTGCTATTACATGGGCAAAGGCAGGAAACTCAGGAAAATACAACAAGAATGAAAACTTCAGATAAAAACCCAAAGGACTGCAGATGCTGTAAATCAGGAACAAAAACAAAGTTGCTGGAAAAGCTCAACTGATCTAGCAGCATCTGTGAAGGAAAAAAAACAAAGCTAACATTTCAATTTGAGGTCTGAGGAAGGACCACCGGACCCAAAACGTCAACTCTGTTTTTTCCATGAAAAATCCAGAACCTAGATGTTAAGAAAAATCTTTGTGATCTTCTCTTTGAGCTTGAAAGGTTGACTACAAATCTGTAATTGAATGGTAGCCCCCCTATTTCCAGGTATTTGCACCCATTGGTAGTACTTGCCTTAATTATCTGCCATTTTCAATTCTCCTCCCTCCCTGGAGAAAGTAGCCAGCACAAATTCCCAACACATATGGCAGAACAGATACTTGGAGGCTGCAGCTCACTGACTGCTTGTTCCAGCCATCATCCAAATGTGTCTTCACTGCAATGCCCATCTGTCTTCTTGGCCACCATTCTCCTTCATCCACAGAGATTGGCAGTGACAACACACCAGCCTCACCAAAGCACCTGCTGTCAGACCAACTTACACACCACTTCAGCCCTTCAATACTTTACTTTGGAGCTCAGGGCACGAAGACCCTGCCTCAACCAGGTCACTTTGTACACAGGGGCACACACCCATCCCATTCATTATACAGCATCCATATTATGGTTCATAGCTTGGTTTCATTGAGCTCTCTCATTTTGTGCTTATTTGGGCTCCGCCAGGCTCCTTGGCTAATATGGCTTTTTAGTGCAGATGGATTGCCACGCAGTTTGTCACCACTGGGAGCTCTGAATTCTCAAGGGATTGAAATGTCACTGTATGGCACCCTGCTGTGTTAGCATCATATGCTTTACACTGTAGGGATTCTATGATCTATGACCCATGATCACATCAACATCTACCTTCACTGAATTGTTACTGCCATCTGGTTTCAATTTGAGCTTCATTGGAAGGTCAGTAATTGTCCAGGAATGCACATGAAGAATTAAGGCCTTAAGCAAACGTGGCCATTATATTGTGCACACTAATTATCTCCTTGTCATGTCAACGAAGCAAATGCAATCAGATAAATGTGCTAAAGAGGCATCACTTTAGCTTTCTTTTAAGAAACACATTCCATAACTAGAACTGAAAGACAGTGCTTCGCAGTTGCCACATTTGCACACTGAACTCTAAGTGCACAAGGGTGTGCAAAGTTACCTTTTCTTTGGAGGGAGTTATAACATGTTAGCTTACTGGCAGAATTTTACTCATTCAATACAACATGAAAATGTTGGTTGTATGAAGTACATCTGGATAAGACGATATATTTCAATGCTACTTACCAAGGTATGACAATGTCCTCTTGGGAAGGTCTCTGTAACCCACTGAGATGGCATAACATGGGATTTCCTTCTGACGGGTGTGAGGGCTCAGGAGCCCCTCCAGTAAAATTGTGTTATCTTTCATATATTCCCCATAGGTTATTTTCTCACGCTTCTGGTGTGAGCCTTACTTTAAATCCAAAGATAAAGGAGACAAGTTTGATAGCAAGCTGGATGAGAATAGCAAACCAACCTCAAAGGGAGAAGCAACAACTGAAGATCCCCCAGGAGGTGGAGATGAATGATGTTACCCTGGATCTATATCTTCTATTTCTTCTAGTCTTGGAAACCATAATACCGTGCAGGTGCAGAATAAAGGGTGCCCCAGGCCACCATCAGCAAGGAACAGGCTTTGAGATCTGAAGGACAGGGTGGCCGTCCTATCCTGGTGCAATGTCCTATCCAATGTCCTAGCTGCCCAGAAGTTTTATACCACTGATTTATTTCAAGGAGCAATAGATATTTGAGTGATATCTCCTAATGCTCAACCTATAATTATATCCAGGATATAGCTAAAGCTGTTTTCTCCAGATTGTAGCTGTTCATATCTTTCCCTCATGTTGATAGGAGCCCATCACCCCGGACAGTGAGTAGTTACCATCACTGGCTCCCCTGGTACGTGGCCTATTGTCTGCACCCATGTTATTTTGAAAACACCTCATCATCAACCTGTGAAGCTCATCAGCAGCAAAATCTTCCACTCCATCAATATTGGAAGTAAATGAGATCATTAATGCCAAATCTTGGAAATCACTGCCAGATATTCTGAAGACTGCTATGTCTTTTACTTCATGGAAAACTCACCACAGGTTCCTATGACTTCCCCAGGTCCTGGGGCCATTCAGGGATGTTTGCTGGAAGGTGAGGGGTACCATTCTCAAACATGGCTCATTACATGTTTATCAATTTTATAAAACCCTCAGACTGATGCAGAATGAAGGCATAAAACTGCCCATGCTTTCATCAGGACCATTGTGGAACAGACCATAGGCCTCCTTAAGATAAAGTTTTGATATCTGGAATGATCTGGTAAGGCTTTACAATATATCTCAGAAAGGATGTATTGCACCATTGTAGCATGCTGTGCACTTCACATCAGAAGCTGTCGAAGGGGGAATATCCCGGATGCAAAGGAAATGGGGGATCAGCAGCAAGCTTCAGAGGATAAAGCTGAGGCTGAAAATCAGAACATTAGAATGGACATTGAAGAGAGTCTTTTTCCCAAGGTAGAAATGTCACTTACTAACGGTCATAGGTTTTAGGTAAAAGGGGGTAAGTTTAAAGGAGGTAGATTTTTAACACAGAGGGTGGTAAGTGCCTGGACTGCCCCAATAAAAAAGCTGGTGGAGATGGATACAATAGCAATGTTTGAAAGGCTTCTGGTCAGATAAAAGAATACGCAGGGAATAGAGTGATACAAACAGCACAGAGGCAAAAGGTTTTTAGTTTAGAGAGGCATCATGTGTCATCACAGTCTTGGTGTCCTTTTCCTGTGCTGTATGGATCTTTGTTCTCTGAATGTTTGTTCTTGGATCAGTTTTCTCCATGCCTCTGAGAATGCCATCTGCTGCTCCTGTGCCTGCTTCTGCATCTCTATGAAGTTCTGAATTGCGGAAATTATGGCGATCTCATCTTGTTGAGTAGCTTCCTGATAGCTGTAGCCTCCTGAGTGCCAACAACCTCTGTCAGCCAATTGCAGAGATGTGGCAGTGATGTGCTCTCCAGTGACTACTTCCAGTTCTAATCTAGTTTAAATACCCATTGGTGTGCCAGGGTCTGAGTTGGTGGAATGTGCAGAAGGCAGTTTTGCCAATGTATTCACAGAAGGAACAAACACAGAAAATTCACGGAGAAACTGAGCGGGTCAGGAAGCATCTTTGGCATGAAGAGCAGAGTTAAGCTGTATATTCTCCAGGTCTTGCTGCACAGCTACATAGATTGCATCAGTCTCAAAGGAATTGCACATGGCACTAAACATTCAGTAATGTTTTCTGACATGACAGAGGTAAGATCATTTTCGAAGCAAGTGAAAGTTGTTGGTCCAGTTAATATTTGATATTTAATTGGTTAGCCTTTTCTTTGTTCCCCACACACCATCCCTGTTTCTGGCTGTCACAGTCTCAGAGCAAATGGCAAGCAGTTTAGGACTGAGATGAGATATGATTTCTTCAATCAGAAGGTGGTCAATCATTGGAATTCTCTACCCCAGAAGCCTGTGGCAGCTCACATATTATGTTCAAGGTAAAGATTGCGAGTTTTGTAAAAAAATTCACTTTGTTCAGTCAAGGGACATGGGATCAGTGGTTAGTCCAGCATTTATTGCCTGTCCCTCGTTCCCTTGAGAAGGCCATGGTGAGCTGCATTCTTGAACCACTGCAGTCCAGATGCTGTAAGTAGATCCACAATGTTCCTAGGGAGAGAATTCCAAGATTTGGCCCCAAAAAACACTGAAGAAATGATGGTATATTTCAAAGTCAGATTAGTGAGTGGTTTAAAGGGATACTTACAGATGGTAGTGTTCCCATGGATCTGCTGTCTGTGTCCTTATAGATGGAGGTGGCCATGAGTTTATAATGTGTGGACTAAGGATCTTTGATGAATTTCTGTAGTGCATCTTGTATATGGTACGATCTATTGCTACAGAGTGTCGGTGGTGAAGGGAGTGGATATTTGTGGATACCATTCCAATCAAGCAGGCTGTTTTGTTCTAGGTGATGTTTAGCTTCTTGAATATTGTTGTACCTGTGCTCATCCAGCCATGATTTGTGATAATGGGAACTGCAGGTGCTGGAGAATCCATGATAACTAAGTGTGGAGCTGGATGAACACAGCAGGCCAAGCAGCATCTCAGGAGCTCTCTGGTGAAGGGTCTAGGCCCGAAACGTCAGCTTTTGTGCTCCTGAGATGCTGCTTGGCCTGCTGTGTTCATCCAGCTCCACACTTTGTTATCTCAGCCATGATTTGTGTCTTGTAGATGATGGACAGGCTTTGAGGAGGCAGGATTCCTAACCTCTGGTGTGATCATGTAGCCACCATGTTTACATGATTGATCCACTTGAGGTTTCTGGTCAATGGTAAACCCAGGAGTGTTCATGGTGGTGGGGGGGTGGGATTCAGTATTTCCAGTGCCATTAAATGTTGGAGTGTAATTGCTAAACTGTCTCTGATTGGAAATGGTTATTGCCTGGCAACTGTGTGTCACATGTGTTTCCTGCCCCTTTTCAGACCAACATAAAAATAGAAGAAAATAAGAACTGGGAGCATGTCACTAACCTTCGCAGCATGGTATGCCTTCTTTTTTTCCTTTATGTTAACTTTACCTTCCTTGCTTTGCCATAGATATTTTATCCTCCTGTTACAATCTTTCTTCCTCTCCAGAATATCCAAATCTGGGTATTGTTCAGGTTTTGCTGCATTTGAACATATTGTGACTGCTGCAGCCTTATATCTTGCATTGATGTGTTCAGCTCTTTCATCATTGAGGATGGGGATAGTTGTGGAATATCCTCCTCCAGAGAGTTTTTTAATTGTTCACCATCATTCACAACTGGCAGAAGTTCAAATCTCAGATCTGATCCATATGTTATGGAATCACTTAACTGTGTCTGTCACTTGCTGCCTATGTTGTTTGGCATGCAAGTAATCCTATCTGGTAGCTTGTTTAGATTGACAACCTATTTAAGGTACACTCCATGCTAACTCTTTTCTGGATTTGTCCTACCAGTGGGACAGGATATATCCAGGGATTTCTAGATGTTGCATCAGCAGGATCACCAGACTATGACCCTGTCCATATAGTACTGTGAGATCAACATGTGTGAGTGAATGCTAACAGTTTAAGTATAACTGAATGCACAGGACAGTAAGAGAGGCAATCCTCCTTGGAGCTCTGCAAACCAAGGCTCCAGTTCCTGATGTCACGATGTTATAGCTCCCTTTCCATGTGCTCAGTAACAATTTCTAGAGTAAAAGTACAATTACTTTTATTATACGAGACTGTGACCAATCTTTGCACCACAATGGCAGAGCTAAGATTGTATTGGGCCACATCTGATTCCCAAGCTCACAGTTGCCCTAAGTTTCTCAGCCTTGGGCTCATCCTAGAGGTTTGCCGGAAATATGTAAAGCATCCCCAAATCAGTCACATATCACTATGTCAATTTAGGGACAAATGCCTCTTTGACTAAAGCTCAACTTCTGAACTGCCTAGATATGTAAGGCTGGGAAAACCAGATTCTTCAGTGTCATGGCTAGATTCCTTCATGGATTGTATGGATGTGACCATCAGGGCTTCCTCAGACCAGTCAGTAGCCTTCACTAATTGGCAAGGATTTCCTTCCCTCAACTTCTCCACACTGTGACCACAACAAAGGGATCTTGCAGGCATGAACTTGCTAACCTGAGAAACATTACAACATTTTTCTAGGTCTCATCATAGTTTCAAGCTTTTTTCCTTTTCAAATACATTTCCAATTCCCTTTTGAAAGTTACAATTAAGTTAGCTTTCACAACCAAAATGAAAGACCTTTGTTAAATAAGAACTCTTTGATGGGATTGGCACATGCTTGAAGGTTATTTTTAATTAAAGAACAAAATCGCATTCATAGTGCTAACTATTTAATAAATCTGGTGACCTTATACAGGAGGCCAATGAACTAAATTAGCATTTCCTTTCCTAATTATGTATTTGTTTCAGAAGGGAAGCTAGGCAACAGGAAACCAATTAGTGAAACCATCATCAGGAACAAGAATGATCTTTCATGCTTTTTTTTCTTTTTGTCCGGATGCAGTTTTGTAGATTTGAGTATATATCTTTTTTAAAAATTTCTAAGTTTTGATGGCATCAACAGGAGTTATGCTGTAGAGAAGTAACTGAAACCATCATCCTGAAAGAGGTAAGTTAATATTATTGAAGATAGAAGAAAACCTCCCCATTGGCCCAATCCTCGTATAAATACAATAAACGTAAGCTAAAAAAATGCAAAATAAACATATAGAGATAGTAGGAACTGCCGATGCTGAAGAATCTGAGATGACGAGGTGTAGAGCTGATTGAACACAGCAGGCCAAGCAGCATCAGAGGAGCAGGAAAGCTGTTGTTTCAGGCCTGGGCCCTTCTTCAGAAATCAGGGTCCAGACCCGAAACATCTGCTTTCCTGCCCCTCTGATGCTGCTTGGCCTGCTGTGCTCATTCGGCTCTACACCTTGTTATCTCAAAATAAATATCAGTTTCCCTTTAGTAATCCATCTGCTGCAGTGCTTCTGCAGATTTAATTTAGATGTCTGAAACTCTAACAAGCAACCTAAGAAATTGATTCGTGGGAATTTCCCAAGACACAGTTACAGTGCATTTAGCATTTTCTGTAGCTTTTTCATCCTTTTCCTAAAAAATGGCTACCATTAGAATGCACTTCATGTCATAAATTGCATCTGTATTTAAAGGGATGTCTGAATTAATTGCTTGGCAGTTATTATGCTTGCGTGTCACTATCACATCCATACAGTTTCACTGGGCTGACTTCTATAGGGGCGAGTGTAATGTGGGCTACGGTGAGATTTGTTGCAGCATCATGTGAGAAGCCTGACGAGTCCTATTAGGAGCAACTCATTGCATTTTACACATTTGCTCAGCAGCAACGCAATTTCCTCATTAGGTACTGGTGAGCTGCCAACAATGAGGTTCGTAGCTTATTAAAGACACCTTATTAACGGCACAATTCACCTCATTAAAACTCAACTTCCTATCTTGCCAAGTGCACCAAACAAGCTAGGCATCAAGATTTCTCAACATGGAAGTTAGGCCATGAGTGTTGACTTCAACTTGTCATTGATCCTGTATTGCTCGGTGCCAACCAGCCTCTCATTGCATGCTCCAAGCTGCACACACCCACATCTAAAACCATTGGCATCTGACATTTGCCAAACCCACATGATGCTCATAGCACTTCTCTGGTGCACTTGCAGGACTTTTAGGAAGCAAAGACCTGCATTTCAGGGTGCTAGCATTGAAAGAAGACTGAATGCATGGAGTGGCACTCAGTTCACAGATCTGACCAGGCTGCATCTTAGGCCTGCTTGCTTGCCCACTTTCACCCTTCGTGGCTTGCATTGCCATGCTATGCCATACCTCTTAACCCATTGACATTTCGGCCAAAATGAAAGGCTGTCAGGATTGCTGTTTGGGTATGTTCTTTTGTGTAGACACACTGACAGGTTTCTTGTCAGCAGGGATCTGTCACTGGAGAAGACACAGCATACTGACACATCAGATCCAACAACTACAGCATATGCCAGCTGCCTACACGGCAAACACACACTCAATGTTCATTCAACCAACTTGCTATGTCAAAAATTGAGTGGAGGCTCATCTTCAGACCAGTTGACCTTGGGGGTGTGGGGATATTGCGACTGTAAGTCAAACGGTCCCAGTACAGTCGGTCAATGACACAGCCTGCATATAGTCGAGGGGCCTGTCCAGGGCCAGTCATCCATTTAGGCTGGGCTGATTGGTGGAACTACAGAACTACACTCCCCAAAGTGATCAATGGCCATTCCTGTCAGGCCACCATTAGCAATCAGGGAAATTATATATGTTCAGTCAGAGAGCTGCAAACACAGCAATAAGGGGGTTTGTTCAGTGTTGTCTAGAGACTGCTTATTGAAGTTGACCAGAGGCATGGGGCAAACACAGTCCTAGGGGGTCAGCACATGGAACATTGAGCAGAAGCCAAAAGTTCCAGTAGGAATTTCAGTGTAAATGGGGTGGGGGTGACAAGGCTAAACAGAGGAAACAAAGGCAGATGTTGAGTTGGGGTTAAGAGTGGTGCCAGGAGGAAACTCGAAGTGTATGCTGGGGTGGGCAGAATAGCATCACAGGGTAAGCTTCAGGAGGGTTGAGATTTGGCAGAGACCTCCACAGTGACTTCCACAGTGGGACCATAGAGAAGCTGCTTGGACATCATTAACGTATAACATTGGGTTCAGATGGAGAGAGGACAGTTGGAGGCAAAGTTCAATGTGTTGGGTCTCCACATTAGGGAATGGTTAGAATTGGGCTGTATGCATAGATCAGGGTAAAAGGAGACATAGACACCCTAGGGCTATACCTAATGAACAGAGTCCACCATGAGCTGAATTCCCCTCCATCACTTTTCATCCTCTAGAGATGAAATGCAATGGAAAAATGACGGAAACAATGTCAGTGCTACTTTGATAGAGAAAATTACAGTATCCATATCTGTAAACAATAACATTTGCAATAATTTATTTGCCCATTTTCCATTCAAGCAGAGTAAATTTGCTTAGGCTTCAAATGCTGGGAAAGGCAACTTGAAATTGAAGTGTGGGACACATCCCACTGATTTTAGTGAATGCAGCTGTCAACATGCTTACAAGTATCATGCAAAACAGAGCAGGTGATTTGATAGGTTTCCCACCCGTGAGCTTAGATTTGAACTCACCACACAATCTACATTTGAACATAGGAAGATTTAACTTAGGAACAGGAGCAGGCCATTAGGCCCATCAGGCTATTCAACAAGATTACTGTTTGTCTGGTTGTGGTCTCTGTTAACTTTCCTGTCTGCACTCATATCACTTAACCATCTTTCCAGCATTTTATCAGATTGTAAACCAGGGCTGAAGTATATCAGTTACAGGATGGACTGTAGCAATTCAGCAAGGATTTTATGTTATCATCATCATCATCAACCATGACTTCATGCACGTAGAAAGATAGAAGCAACAGATGCTTAGGAATATCATCACTTGCAGGTTCTCCTCCAAGTGTCATCCCCCTTTGATGTGAACGTATATCAAGATTCATGCACTATCATATCATTGGATGCATCAGCTAATAGCATTGTTTATTGCCCCCTTCACCATATAGATTCTGTGAATCAGAAGAAAGGGGCTTTTTTCTCACCAACTGAGGATGGACAATCAACAGAAATCTTGGCAATGATCAACAATAACACAAAACAAGAATCCTTCATCTTTGAGCAATCATAATATTTCCTTACTTCATATATCATATTTAAATGCTTTGCAAAACATCATTTTGTTCTGTTTATATTGGTGTTTTTATCCTTTATAATCTACCCTTGTGTATTTCATTATGCTGGCAATATTTCTCAGAATTCCTTTATTATTGATGTTGTCATACCTCACCCCATTCATTTATTTTATTATTTATTTGCTTTCCAAGTATCCATAGAGCTGAAATGATGTGGCCTTGTACACTTGTGTACATCTCTGGTCACCACACTACCAGAAAGATGAGGATGCTTTGGAAAGGGTACAGAAGGGGCTTACTAGGATGTGGCCTTATATGGGAGATTTTAGCTATGAAGAAAGGTTGGATAGACAGGGTTTATTTTCACTGGAACACAGGAGGTTGAGGGGCAACCTGATCGAAGTTTATAAGCTTGTAAATAGCATGGGTACAGCCGAAAGTAGGAGGGTTTTTTTTCCCAGGGCGAAGGTGTCAATTACAAAGGGAAACAGGTTCAAATTGCAAGGAGGGACATTTAAGAGAGACATGGTAGGCCAGTGTTTCACACAAAGTGTAGTGAGTGCCTGGAATGCACTACCAGAGGAGGTGATGGAAGCAGATTCAGTAGCAGCATTCAACAACCACCTGGATGAACACATGGATAGAAAGGGAATAGAGGAATACAAATCCAGTAAGAGAAGACGGTTTTAGTATGGAAGGGCAAAATGTGTCAACGTTGGCTTGGAGAGCCAAAGGGCCTGTCCCTGTGCTGTACTGCTGCTTGTTGTTGTCATAAGCCCATAAGACCATAAGGCTTAGGAGTGGAAGTAAAGCCATTCAGCCCATCGAATCCACTCCACCATTTATTCATGGCTGATGGGCATTTCAACTCCACTTCCCTGCTCTCTCCCCGTAGCCCTTAATTCCTCATGAGATCAAGAATTTATCAATCTCTGTCTCCGTGGCAATGAATTCCACAAGCCCACCACTCTCTGGCTGAAGAAATGTCTCCTCATTTCCATTTTAAATTTACCCCCTCTAATTCTAAGGCTGTGCCCACAGGTCCTGGTCTCCCCACCTAACGGAAACAACTCCTCAGCATTCACCCTTTCTAAACCATACATTATCTTGTAAGTTTCTATTAGATCTCCCCTCAACCTTCTAAACTCTAATGAATACAATCCCAGGATCCTTAGCCGTTCATCATACGTTAAACCTACCATTCCGGGGATCATCCATGTGAATCTCCACTGGACACGCTCCAGCGCCAGTATGTCCTTCCTGAGGTGTGGGGCCCAAAATTGGACACAGTATTCTAAATGGGGCCGAACTGGAGCTTTATTAAGTCTCAGAAGCACAGCGTTGCTTTTAGAGAATCCTGGACTAACACCCCCAGATCCGTTTGTACTTTGGCTTTATGAATTTTCTCACAGTTTAGAAAATAGTCCATGCCTGTATTCTTTTTTCCAAAGTGCAAGACCTCACATTTTCTCACGTTGAATTTCATCAGCCATTTCCTGGACCACTCTCCTAAACTGTCTAAATCTTTCTAAAGCCTCCCCATCTCCTCAGTGCTACCTGCCTGTCCACCTATCTTTGTATCATCGACAAACTTCGCCAGAATGCCCCCAGCCCCTTCATCCAGATCATTAATACATAAAGTGAACAGCTGTGGCCCCAAAACTGAACACTGCGGGACACCACTTGTCACCAGTTGCCATTCCGAAAAAGAGCCTTTTATCCCAACTGTCTGCCTTCTGTCAGACAGCCAATCCTCAGTCCAAGCCAGTAACTCACGTCAAACACCATGGGCCCTCACCTTACTCAACAGCCTTCTGTGAGGCACCTTATCAAAGACCTTTTAGAAGTCCAGATACATAACATCAACTGTGTTTCCCTGGTCTAACCTACTTGTTACCTCTTCAAAGAATTCTAACAGGTTTGTGAGGCACGACCACCCCTTACTAAATCCATGCTGACTTGTTCAAATCCAACCCTGTACTTCCAGCAATTTGGAAATCTCATCCTTAACGATGGGTTCTAGAATTTTACCAACAACCGAGGTTAGGCTAATCGGCCTATAATTTTCCATCTTTTGCCTTGATCCTTTCTTAAACAAGGGGGTTACAACAGCAATTTTCCAATCATCTGGGACTTTCCCTGGCTCCAGTGACTTTTGAAAGATCACAGCCAAAGCCTCCACTATTTCATCAGCCACCTCGCTCAGAACTCTAGGATGTAGCCCATCGGGGCTGGGATATTTATCAATTTTTAGAGCTTTTAGCTTTTCTAGCACTCTCTCTTTTGTAATGCCTACCATACTCAACTCTGCCCCCGACTCTCCTTAATTGTTGGGATACTATTCATGTCTTCCACTGTGAAGACTGACGCAAAGTATTTATTAAGTTCTTCAGCTATTTCCTTATCTCCCATCACTAGCCTTCCAGCATCAATTTGGAGTGGCCCAATGTCTAATTTTGCCTCCCGTTTGTTTCTTATGTATTGAAAGAAGCTTTTACTATCATTTCTAATATTACTAGCTAGCCTACCTTCATATTTGATCTCTCCTTCCTTATTTCTCTCTTAGTTATCCTCTGTTTGTTTTTGTAGCCTTCCCAATCTTCTGATTTCCCAGTGCTCTTGGCCACTTTATAGGCTGTCTCTTTCTCTTTGATACATTTCCTGACTTCCTTTGTCAGCCATGGCTATCTAATCCCACCAACCACACCACCCCCACCCCCCGAATAATCTTTCTTTTCGTAGGGATGAACCTCTGTACTGTGTCCTCAATTACACCCAGAAACTCCTGTCATTGTTGCTCTACTGTCTTCCCCGCTAGGCTCTGCTTCCAGTCGATTTTTGTCAGTTTTTCTCATGCCCCTGTAATTACCTTTATTTAACTGTAACACCATTACATCCGATTTTGCCTTCTCTCTTTCAAACTGCAGACTAAACTCTACCATATTATGATCGCTGCCTCCTAAGTGTTCCCTTACTTTAAGATCTTTTTTAAAATCTTGCTCATTACATAGCACTTAGTCCAGAATAGCCTGCTCCCTTGTGGGCTCCATCACAAACTGTTCCAAAAACCCATCCTGCAAGCACTCCATGAATTTTATTTCTTCCGATCCACCAGCAATGTTATTCACCCAGTCCACCTGCATATTGAAGTCCCCCATGATCACCGTGACCTTGCCTTTCTGACATGCCCTTTCTATTTCCCGGTGCATCTTGCGCCCCTGGTCCTGACAACTGTTAGGAGGTTGGTACATAACTCCCGTGTGGTTTTTCTGCCTTTGTGGTTCCTCAACTCCACCCACACAGACTCCACATCCTCTGACCCTATGTCATTCAGTGCCAAAGATGTAATTTCATTCTTAACAAACAAGGCAACCCCGCCCCTCTGCCCACCTCCCTGTCTTTTCGATAAGTTGTAAATCCTTGGATATTTAACTGCCAGTCCTGAACTCCCTGCAACCATCTCTCTGTGATGCCTACCACATCATAATCATTCAATGTGATATGTGCTATTAATTCATCTACTTTGTTACGAATCCTACGAGCATTTAGATAAAGTGGCTTAATGCTAACTTTCCTATTATTATTAGAGATATTGGAAATCATAAGATGTCCTCAGTTATCCTTCCTTTTTGTCGCATTCCTCATCTGCCTCGAGCTTAAACCCACCTGTACACATGCTATCTTGCTGCTTATCTTTCCATTTAACTCCATACTCCCTGTTGTCTTCGCTTTCCCTTCCGCCCGACTCAGAAGGTTGAAGTCCTACTGACTACCCTATTTATTCTTTTCGCTAGAACACTGGTTCCAGATCGATTCAGGTGGAGACCATCCCAATGATACAGATCCCCCTCCCCAGTTCCAAAGCTGATGTCAATGCCCCATGAAATGGAATCCCTCTTTCCCACACCAATCCCTTAGCCACGTGTTTACTTCCCTAACTTTCTTTTCCCTATGCCAACTGGCACGTGGCTCGGGCAGTAATCCGGAGATTATGACCCCTGAGGACCTGTACTTCAATTTCCTTCCTAGTGCTTGATAATCCCTGAACAGGTCCTCCACCCTAGCTTTGCCTAAGTTGTTAGTCCCAACGTGGACCACAACAACTGGATCCTCCCCCTCCTGCTCCAATACCCTCTCAAGCCGATCGGAGATGACCTGTACCCTGGCACCGGGCAGGCCACACACCATGCAGGACTCCCGATCCGGCTTGCATAGGATACTATCTGTTCCCCTAATTATAGAATCCCCTATAACAACTACTTGTCTTTTTGCTGCGCCCTCTTGAATAGCCTTCTGCACCATGGTACCATGATCAGCTGGCTCATCCTGTCATTGTCCAGTTATTCCTTGCTGTTGAAATAGCCTAGGCAAACAAATCAGATGGACAAACAGCAATGTCTGCAGAACAAACATTTTCATGAGAAATCAGAGCCCTTGGAGGGAGAGGAAAGGGGGTAAAAATCACCAAAGAAAAATATGTAATGTTGCTGCCAACTGAATCATAAGCAGGTACTGTTAGCAATCTTGTCTGCTCATTATGTTTTCACTTGGAGGATTCGGTGCAGGAAATAACTGCACAATGACAAATTGTACAAGGCCATAGCATTTCCAGAAGGGTGATGATTTTAGTGTGGTAATTACCACGACACAGAGAAGCAGCTTTCAGATTCAGTTAGTCTATACACAGTTAATATGTAACCAACTGGTTAGACATTTCAATCTTCACCTTGATGAAGGCTTCTACAGGAAGTCTTTTACAAGTTAATCAATCTGCTGTTTATTTCAGTAGCACTGTTTCCTATTTGTGGCTTCGAGCTGCAATGGAATTCCTTTGACCCTGAATTTCATTCATGCAGTCATGTGTCACAGCAGTGTTTATGCAACAAAAGCCTATTAATACCTGAGTGTACAATCAATCGCTTTTAAGCAAAGTCTGCTACATTGTTGAGATTATCACTGCTTGTAGGAAGTATTAATACAGCATTAAATCAATCTTAAACATTTCAAACTGAACCAAAAACCGGTGCGGCTTCCTCTACATTGGGGAAACCAAGCGGAGGCTTGGGGACCGCTTTGCAGAACACCTCCGCTCAGTTCGCAACAAACAACTGCACCTCCCAGTCGCAAACCATTTCCACTCCCCCTCCCATTCTCTTGATGACATGTCCATCATGGGCCTCCTGCACTGCCACAATGATGCCACCCGAAGGTTGCAGGAACAGCAACTCATATTCCGCCTGGGAACCCTGCAGCCATATGGTATCAATGTGGACGTCACCAGTTTCAAAATCTCCCCTTCCCCTACTGCATCCCTAAACCAGCCCAGTTCGTCCCCTCCCCCCACTGCACCACACAACCAGCCCAGCTCTTCCCCCCCACCCACTGCATCCCAAAACCAGTCCAACCTGTCTCTGCCTCCCTAACCGGTTCTTCCTCTCACCCATCCCTTCCTCCCACCCCAAGCCACACCCCCAGCTACCTACTAACCTCATCCCACCTCCTTGACCTGTCCGTCTTCCCTGGACTGACCTATCCCCTCCCTACCTCCCCACCTATACTCTCCTCTTCACCTATCTTCTTTTCTCTCCATCTTCAGTCCGCCTCCCCCTCTCTCCCTATTTATTCCAGTTCCCTCTCCCCATCCCCCTCTCTGATGAAGGATCTAGGCCCGAAACGTCAGCTTTTGTGCTCCTGAGATGCTGCTTGGCCTGCTGTGTTCATCCAGCCTCACATTTTATTACCTACATTCCCTGATTAGTTCTTATACATTTCTTATAACAAAATCCCATTTACCGCAGGAAATGCTACACTTGCCCCCACACCTCCTCCCTCACCACTATCCCAGGCCCCAAGATGACTTTCCACATTAAACAGAGGTTCACCTGCACATCTGCCAATGTGGCATACTGCATCCACTGTACTCGGTGTGGCTTCCTCGACATTGGGGAAACAAAGCGGTGGCTTGGGGACCGCTTTGCAGAATACCTCCGCTCGGTTCGCAATAAACAACTGCACCTCCCAGTCGCAAACCATTTCCACTACCCCTCCCATTCTTTAGATGACATGTCCATCATGGGCCTCCTGCAGTGCCACAATGATGCCACCCAAAGGTTGCAGGAACAGCAACTCATATTCCACTTGGGAACCCTGCAGCCCAATAGTATCAATGTGGACTTCACCAGCTTCAAAATCTCCCCTTCCCCCACCACATCCCAAAACCAGCCCAGTTCGTCTCCTCCCCCCACTGCACCACACAACCAGCCCAGCTCTTCCCCTCCACCCACTGCATCCCAAAACCAGCCCAACCTGTCTCTGCCTCCCTAACCTGTTCTTCCTCTCACCCATCCCTTCCTCCCGTCCCCAGCCGCACCTCCATCTCCTACCTACTAACCTCATCCCACCTCCTTGACCTGTCCATCTTCACTGGACTGACCTATCCCCTCCCTACCTCCCCACCTATACTCTCCTCTCCACCTATCTTCTTTTCTCTCCATCTTCGGTCCGCCTCCCCCTCTCTCCCTATTTATTCCAGAACCCTCACCCCATCCCCCTCTCTGATGAAGGGTCTAGGCCCGAAACGTCAGCTTTTGTGCTCCTGAGATGCTGCTGGGCCTGCTGTGTTCATCCAGCCTCACATTTTATTATCTTGGATTCTCCAGCATCTGCAGTTCCCATTATCACTCACCCATTTTTCTTTTGGCAGCATTTGTGAAAAAAAATCAGAGTTAACGGTCCAGGTCTAGTGGATTTTTCCTTTGCAGATGCTGCCAGAACTGCTGAGCTTTTCCAGCGATTTCTGTTTCTGTTCCTGATTTACAGCAACTGCAGTGCTTTCAGTTTTTATTTAGTTTTACTAAATCTCTTCTAGGCATGCCCGCCTCTCTCCGATCGGATTTCCGTTCTAATCATTCTACTTGTCCACCAATTTTAATTTCACTGTCGCTTCTGGTGTTTTACTAAGTATTTGCTAAAACTCATTTCCACAGCCGCATCACATTCCTCACTGACTGCCTATGGCTCAGACTCACCCCACGTGGATTCCCACTGAAGTTTCATCCCTCATGTTTTGAATCCTCTCAGGATCGCAGATATCTCTGTGATGTTCACTGTTCCATAGACAGCTGCTCTCGCCATATCATGAGATCTACGCCCAGTGCCATGCAGCATCACACGCACACTCTCAACCTCTCTCTCCAACAGCATTGCATCACACTGGCTCAGGGCTGCACCACTCTGCAGTTCCACTTCATCCTCCGGCTCATTCGTCATTCTAACAAGAAACATCTTCCTTTCCTTTCAGGCATCAAGGCCCACAAGATGCAACAACTCAGAGATACCCAGGGCCATCTGGTATCTTCCTCTCCTCCCCTTCCCTTTGATTCCATCCCATCCCACAGCCCCACCTCCTGTCAGATATTCACTATCCCTCCTAACCTTCCGCTCTCTAATGCTGAACGTTCTGTACTGAGCAAAGGCCTCAGCTTTGTATTTCTGCATTCCCACCTTAACGATTTTCAGGCACAACATGACATCAAACCCCTCTTCCATCATCATCACCTCCAAGTCCATTTCTTTAGAGAGGAACCTTCTCCCGGTCCCACAGACCCTTCATCCAGTTCCAACACTATCCCTCCATCTCGACCCTTCCCTCTGGCCTTTGACCTGTATTCAATTTGTTCATTGAGAACTGTCAAAGTGATATTGGTCACCTCAATTTCTCTGCACCCACCCCCGCTTCACCAAATCCAACTTATCTTCCCCTGAATTGACTGCACTCTATGCGCATTAGAAAATATGGAATCTTGTCCATTCAAGTTTAAATGATTTTTTGTGTGATCGACCTCTGTTTTGCAAAATAGCCTCAGTGCACTGATTTTAACTTTTATAAGGTAGGAAATCACATCGCACAAGGTTATAGTCCATCAGGTTTATTTGAAAACATAAGCTTTCAGAGCTTCAGTCCTTCCTCAGGTGTTAGTGACAGACGTGGTAGCAATGCTGTTGGAGTGAGAGGTTGAGAGTGTGCGTGTGACGCTGCATGGCACTGGGTGTGGATGTCAGGATACGGCGAGAGCAGCAATCTGTGGAACATTGAACATCATAGAATTTATAGGTAAAATGGGTGCTCAGTTATGTGTGGTCTGTTCTGGGTCCTCTACTATTTGTGATTGTTGTAAATGATTTGGACGAAGGAGTGGAGGGGCCTATTAGCAAGTTCGTGGATGATATGAAGGTGGGTCGAGGTGTGGATAGTGTGGAGGGTGTTCTAGGTTACAAAGGGGCATTGATAGGATGCAGAGCTGGGCTGGGAGGTGGCAGTGGCATTTAACCCTGAAAAGTGTGAGGTGATTCATTTCGGATGGAAAAACTTGAAAGCTGAATACAGGGTTAACAGAAAGATTCTTGGCAGTGTGGAGGAGCAGAGGGATCTTGGAGTTCATGTCCACAATTCCCTGAAAGCTGCCACCCAGGTGGGTAGAGTTGCTAAGAGGGCGTATGGTGTGTTAGCTTTCATTAATAGAGGGATTGAGTTCAAGAGCTGTGAAGATATGCTCTAGCTAAAGTCTGTTTCGGCCACATCTGGAGTATTGTGTCCAGCTCTGGTGGCCTCATTACAGAAAAGATGTGGAAGCGTTGGAAAAGTTGCAAAGGAGATTTACCAGGGCGTTGCCTGGAATGGGGGAAGGTCTTATGAGGAAAGGTTGAGAGAACTAGGGCTTTCCTCTTTCGAACGACGAAGGATGAGAGGTGGCTCGATAGAGGTGTACAAAATGATCAGAGGTATAAATAGAGTGAACAGCCAGAGGCTTTTTCCTAGGGTGGAGGTAGCTATTATGGGGGGGGCATAGTTTTAAAGTGAGTACAGGTAGATATAGGGGAACCGTCAAAGGTAGGTTCTTTACTCAGAAAGTGGGCAGGGCATGGAATGCATTGCTGGAGAAGGTAGTGGAGTCGGCCTCATTAGGGGCATTTAAGCAGCTATTAGATAGGCATATGGATGATCGTATAAGGTAGGAGTGGAGGTTAGATAGACCTTAGGTTTAGAGTAAAAGTTCGGCAGAACATAGTGGGCCGAAGGGCCTGCACTGCGCTGTACGGTTCTATGTTCAATGTTCTAAGATCAAAGGTTCGCACCATTGATGAGGATGTATTAAACAAACCTAAGATGCTCTTAAATCTTTAATCTGATAGAAGGCTTTAACTACTTATTATGTAAATATAAATCCCCGAATTCCTTTCAAGTCACAGTCCTTATTAGTGTAAAGAAGAGGTGATATCTTAGGCCAGACAATACATATTAGGTATCAGACCTCGTTTAGAATCTGTTTGTGTTTCAGCTTGTCGTCAGACTGGTTTTATTTCTAAAGTGGGAATTTATAACATGTCATGTTGACTGATTGTCGAGAAATTGTGTGCCTTTCGAACAAAATAAAATGTACCTGCAAATACAAATTCACCCCATAGATTTGTGTGTGTGTGTGTGTGTGTGTGTGAGTGTGTGTGTGTGTGTGTGTGTGTGTGTGTGTGTGTGTGTGTGTGTGTGTGTAGGAAAGAATCCCTTCGTCCCAACTCGTCCATGCCGACCAGGTTTCTTGAACTAGTGCCATTTGCCTGCATTTGGCCCATATCCCTCTAAACCTTTCCCATTCATGTACCTGTCCAAATGTCTTTTAAATTTTGTAATTATACTTACCTCTACCACTTCCTCTGGCAGCTTGTTCAATATACACATCACGTGTGAAAAAGTTGCCTCTCAGTTCCTTTTTAAATCTTTCCCCTCTCACCTTCACCTATGATCTATAGTTTCAGATTTCCCCACCATGGGAAAAAGACCATGACTATTCACCCTATTCATGCCCCTCATGATATTATAAACTTGATTATGGTCACCCCTCAGCTTCAAGAGAAAAGTCCCAGCCTATCCAGCCTCTGCTTATATCTCAAGAGTTTTGGAGTTATTACCTTTCTGCTTATAAATTCTGTGTTGTTGTACCTCCTCTTCCACACTATGCCTAAGGGAAAGTGCAGAGCTCTGAAACCTAGTGTTTTCAAATAAACCTATTGGACTAAAACCTCTTGTCATGTGATTTTTGACCTTGTTTTTTCTCTGCCACTTCCAGAGTTATGCCACCACCGGGCACATTCTCCTTTCCCTCCATCATCAGCCTTCCACAAAAACTGTTCCCTCCAGGACACTCCTCCTCCATTCCCAAAATATCCCCACGCCCTCACGGCACCTTCCCCTGCAATCGCAGAAGGAGTAACACCTGCCTATTTGCTTTCTCCCTCCTCATCCCAAGGCCCCTTTCATGCCTTCCTGGTGAAGCAGCACTTCACTCGATCACGTTCACTGTATTCTACACAAAGATATCTAATGCTGGACTTTTTATTTCTTGATCTTTCTAATTTATTTGCTAAGAAATTGTACTTAAGAATCTGTACCGAGGTAACTTTGGGCCATGATGATGCCACAATTGGCAACTTGTAACCTTTTCACTGTACTCATGTGAGCACATGATTCAATAAAGTTAATTCAAATTCTATTCACTGCTCACAGTACAGTCTCCTCCACACTGGGGAGATGAAGCATAGGTTGAGCGACTACTTCTCAGAACACCTACATTCTGTCTGCAAAATGACCCTGAGCTTTTGGTGGTCTGCCACTTGAACATACGATGTGGTGAGGATTAGTGGGAAGCTGAAGGTTTGGGAAGCCTTTAAAAGCCAGCAGATGGTAACTAAAGAATCAAAGAGGTGGCAAAAGGTGAAATATGAAAGTATGCTAACGAGTAATTGAAACGAAGATTGCAAGAGTTTTTTTTATAGCTATATAAAAGGTAGGCAAGAGTTGACATTGGTTAGCCTGTCTTCAGTTGTTGGCTAGATTTTAGATTCCATTATTAAGAATAAGATTGCGGAGCACTTGGAAGTTCATGGTAAAATAGATTTGAGTCAGCACGGCTTCATCACAGGGAGGTCTGACAAATTGGTCCGAATTTTTTGAGTTGATAATGAGCAAATTAGACAAAGGAGGGCCAGTGGACATGACGTTGCACAGGAGACTGCTAAATAAAATAAGAACCTGTGGTGTTAAAGGCAAGATACTAGGCTTGGATGGTGAATTGGTTGACTGCAAACGGCAGCATGTAGGGATAAAGGGGATTTTTTACAAAATGGCAGCCAGTGACTAGTAGTGTTTTGCAAGGGTCAGTGTTGGGAGCGCAACTATTCATGTTGTGCATTAACAATCTGAGCATTAATGATAAGTTTGCAGATATCACTAAGGTGGAGGTATAGGTAACATTAAGGAAGTGGGAGGCTGCAGAAGAATTTGGACTGGCTAGGAGAGTGGGCAAAGAAGCAACTGTTGAAATACAATGTGGGAAAGTGTGAGGTTATGCACTTTAATAGGAAGAATAGAAACATTGACTATTTTCTACATGAGGAAAGGCTTCATAAATCTAAAGCACAAAGGGACTTGGGAGCCCTTTTCAGGAATCTCTTTAGGTTACCATGCAGGTTTAGATGGCAGTTAGGAAGGCAAAAGCAATGTTCATTTACTTCAAAAGGGCTCGAATACAAGAGTGGGCTGTATAAGGCTCTGGTCAGACCACATTTGGAATATTGTGAGCAGTTTTGGGTTTCATGTCTAAAGAAGGATTTGCTGGCATTGAAGGCTGTTCAGAGGAGGCTTACAAGAATGATATCAATAATATGAGGAGGGTGAGGACTCCAGGCTGTACTTGATGGAGTTAGAAGGATGAGGAAGAATCTGATTGAAACTTACAAAAAACTTAAAGGCCTAGATAGAGTGGACCTAGAGAAGATGTCTCCACTAATAGGAGAGACTAGGATCCGAGGGGACAGCCTTAGAGTGAAGGGATGACCCTATGGATCTGTGATAAGGAGGAATTTCTTCAAGCAGAGAGTGGTAAATCTGTGGAACTCTGCCACAAAAGACTGTGGAGGCCAAGTCATTGAATACGTGCAATTCCCAATAGTATAGTGTTTAGTATCCCCACCTGTCATGCAGGAGACAGGGGTTCAATTCCCTGCCAGGGCAATAATAATTCACGGACGGCACAGTGGCTCAGTAGTTAGCACTACTGCCTCACAGAGCCAGGAACCCAGGTTCGATTCCACCCTTGGGTGCCTGTCTGTGCATAGTTTGCACATTCTCCCCACGTCTGTGTTGGTGTGCTCCAGTTTCTTCCCACAGTCCAAAGATGTGCAGGTGAGATGGATTTGCTGTGCTAGATTGCCTATAATGTTCAGGGATGTGGAGATTAGATGGGTTATTAGGGGGATGGGTCTGGGTGAGATGCTCTGTAGGTTGATGTGGGCCTGTTGGGTTGAAAGGCAGATTTTCACTCTGTATGGATTCTATGTTTAAGATAGAGAAACTTCTCAATTTTTATTTTATTCATGGGATGAGGGGCGTTGCTGGCTAGGCAGCATTTATTGCCCATCCCTAATTGCCCAGAGGGCAGTTAAGTGTCAACCACATTGTGGTGGGGTCTGGAGTCCCATGTAAACCAGACCAGGCAAGGATAGCAGTTTCCTTTCCTAAAGGACGTCAGTGATCTAGATGGGTTTTTCCAACAATCGATAATGGATTCATGGTCATCATTAGATACTTAATTCCAGCAATTTATTGAATTCAAATTCCACCATCTGCCATGGCAGGATTCGAACCTGGACCCCCAGAACATTATCTGGGTCTCTGGATTAACGGTCCAGCGATAATACCACTAAGGCCATCATCTCCCCTGTTTGGTAAGAAGATCAGGGATTTTGCGGAGAAAGCAGGAAAATAGGTTTGAGAAACCTATCAGCCATGATCAAATGGCTAAGCAGCCTTGATGGGCTGAATGGCTATATGCTCCTTTATCTTATTATTTCATGGTGAGTATTGCAAACAGTTGCAATGTAGCTCACTCACACACCAGCAGAACCCAGATTATCCATAGCACTCCAAAACAGACCCATGTACTTGTATGAGTGGTTGGGACCTTTCACACAGACAGAGGTTAACAGGAACTTGGTGCAAGCAATTTAAAACCTGTTGCAGGTATTAACCGACATTGAGGGCTAAACACATAGAAATATAAAAGAACATGAAGTACACGTCAAAGGACAAAGCTAACAAAAATATTGAACCCGTGTTGCCAATACCTAATGGCATATGGCACATGTGAGGAGTTTTCAATCAACCCCTGAAAACTTGTAACAGAGATAGAGGCAAGAATCAGCGTCAGGCAACTTGGCATAGTGCAATATGTTGTGTGCCATTATTGTTTCTGCTTTATTAACAACATCGGGCTCCAAAATAATACAGATTAGAAAGTAAGTCGAATGAATCCTAACACATGATTTTATGTGAAAGAAGTAAAAGCTGTGTATGTTTCCCTACTGCAATGCTGGCTGCCATCTGTTTATGACCAGCTGTGGAGTAGTTGGTTCTTGTCTTTCTAATCCCCTCGGTTGGCCATACTTAAGGGTTTAGTTCTTTTTGGCACACAGCTGTAAAGCACTACAATTAAAATATATTTCACTAGTTCAAAAAGGAAAGAGAAAATTGCAATTTAGTTGAAAGAAAATTTTGGTAAACAAAAGATGTATTTTGTGTCTTCAAACCCTATAAGAAACAAAACAACAGTACAGCAAATACATAAAGAAACACTGTTGTGAAGATTTTTAAAATGAAAAGAGCATTTTTAAGAAAAATAAAGGAAGAGCTTGTCAAAATGTGTGGTGAGAATCACAAATATTTTCATCTACATCTAAACTCTAAAAACCAAATGGGCAAAGATAGCTTAGATTAGGAGTTCATAAAATGTTCTCAGGATAGTTTTTCAGAATACCACATTCTGGAGTCAAACAGAGAACAGCCTATACCACACTTGGCATTGCAAAATGGAGTAGCTTTAGTTAACATCCTTGTAGTGAGGGTATCCTGAGGTGGCAATGATCATAATATGATTGAATTTTGCATTTAGATTGACAGAGGATAATGTGGTTTGTTGTGCTTTTTATGTACAAGACATACATGGCCAATTTTCCACATTATCACATAAATGCTAGTTTGTAAATGTACTGGAGCTGCTTGGTTAGGGGATCTAACCAAGGCCCACAGTTATTTAATTGATGACTTGAATCCCCAGCAGTTGCAAACTGCGCAGATATTTCTGAGTTTCTAATTGATGCATAATTTCTGATTTTCTATTCACTAAACATTGTTTTCTGAGGCCCTGAAAAAAATCCGGGGAGGTAAAGAGAAAAAATTCCATTTCTGTTGTTATGGATTGATTTGTTTTTTTGTCTGCTTTGCCCAAAAGCAGCTGCCTGAAATACAGTTCATTTGTGAATTCTTGGATTGAGCTTTATTTCTTTTCAAGCTTTACATGTGACTTCCATTTCATTCTGTAAAACTTCCAAAAAGGTGTAAATTAAGGTTCTCGCAAAGATTTGTTGCTTGGATTGCAGATGAGGTTGTTGGCTTGCTCATCAAGCTAGCTAGTTATCGTACAGACGTTTTGTCACCATGTTAGGTAACATTATCAGTGCGGTTTCCAGTGAAGCGATGTTACTCTCCTCCACTTGGAACTTATATGATCCAACTGTTAAGTAGGGTTGTGTGCATTCCAGTTTTTTTTTACATCCGTTAGTATATGGTGTTTAATTCCACATTGTGTTGATTGTGTTACGAGTTGAAAACCAGGCCTCTAGGAATTCCCATGCAAGTCTGTGGTTGGCTTGAGCTAAGTTGGTCATGCTGTCCCGGGTAAATTGATTGCTTTCATTACCCAAGCAATTTATATTAATGATTTGGATGACGGAACAAAAAACAACAAGTTTGTAATTGATACCAAGTTGGGTGGGATGGTGAACTGTGATGAGGATGCAGAGATCCTTCAGCATGATCTCGACAGGTTGAGAGTGTGGGCAAATCAATTGCAGACACAGTATAATTTAGATAAATGTAAGGTTATACACTTCAGAAGCAAAAACAAGAGGCAGATTACTACCTGAAAGAATTGAAATTGGGACAAGGGAGTGTGCAGCAGGACCAGATTGTCCTTGCTTACCAGTCACTGCAGGTAAGCATGCAGGTGCAGCAGGTGGTAAAGGAGGCAAATGGTATGTTGGCCTTCATTGTGAGAGGTTTCAAGTACAGGAGCAGGGATATGTTCAAGCAGTTGCACAGGGTCTTGTTGAGGTCACACCCAGAATATTGTGTGCAGTTTTGGTCTCCTTTTCTGAGGAAGGATGCTCTTACTCTCGAGGGAGTGCAGCAAAGGTTTACCAGGCTGATTCGGGGGATGCCGGGACTGACATATGAGGAGAGATTGACTAGTTTAGGATTGTTTTTGCTTGAGTTCAGGCAAATGAGGGGGACACCTCATAAAGACTTATAAAATTCTAAGAGGTCTAGGCAGGGTAGATGCAGGGAGGATGTTCCTGACGGTAGGTGTATCCAGAGCCAGGGGTCAGAGTATGAGGATTCAAGGTAAACTATTTAGGACAGAGATGAGGAGATATTTCTTCACCCAAATGATGGTTAGCCTGTGGAATTCATTACCACAAGGAGTAGCTGATGCCAAAACATTGAATAAATTCAAGAGGCGACTGATATAGCACTTGGGTCAAATGTGATCAAAGGTTATGGAGACAAAGCAGGATTAGGCTATTAGATTGGATGATCAGCCATGATCATGAAGAATGGTCGAACAGTCTCGAAGGGCAAAATGGCCTCCTCCTGCTCCTACGTTTTACATTTCCATGTTTTCTATGGTGCATCTACAGAAATTGGTAAGAGTCCTTGCAGACATGCTGAATTTCCTTAACTTCCTGAGGAATTAGATCCTTGATGAGCTTTCTTGATTGCCGCAGTGGTATGGGTAGATCCTCACTCCCAGGAACTTGACGCTCTCGACTATCTCTACCTGGCCACTATTGATGCAGAGAGTGGTGTACGCTCCATTCTGCTTCCTGAAGTCAATGACCAGCTCTTTCATTTTGCCGATGTTAATGAAGAAATTGTTGTCTTTATGCTGTGCTGCTAAGCACTCAATCTCTTTCCTGTGTTCTGCCTCCTCATTGTTCAAGATCTGGCCTACAACAGTAGTGTCATCAGCAAACTTGTAAATGAGGAAAGGCTCAGGGACTTGAGGCTGTTTTCGTTAGTGACAAGAAGGTTGATAGGTGACTTAATTGAAACGTATAAAATAATCAGAGGGTTAGATAGGGTGGATAGGGAGAGCCTTTTTCCTAGGATGGTGACGGCGAGCACGAGGGGGCATAGCTTTAAATTGAGGGGTGAAAGATATAGGACAGATGTCAGAGGTAGTTTCTTTACTCAGAGAGTAGTAAGGGAATGGAACGCTTTGCCTGCAACGGTGGTAGATTCGGCAACTTTAGGTACATTTAAGGCGTCATTGGATAAGCACATGGACGTACATGGAATAGTGTAGGTTAGATGGGCTTGAGATCGGTATGACAGGTCGGCACAACATCGAGGGCCGAAGGGCCTGTACTGTGCTGTAATGTTCTATGTTCTATGAAATTGTAGCAGAATTTGGCCACACAGCCATAAGTGTATAAGGAGTTTAGTAACAGGCTGGGTATGGAGCCTTGAGGTGCACCGATTTTGAGGATTATGCTGGTGGAGATGTTGTCACCTATCGTTACTGACTGTATGGGTCCGGAAATCAAGGATCCAGTTACAGAGGAGGGAAGAGACTCCTAGGTCTCAGAGTTCAGAGGATGGGTTTGTTTGGAATTATGGTGCTGAAGGCAGAGCTGCAGTCAATCTTGATTTTTTTCAGACTTCATCTGAACCTCTTGCATAATATATCAACCATTGTTTCTAGAAATTAAAAGTTAGCAAACCCCTTTGAAAGTTTTGATACACTTTCCGAACTTAAAGAAATTGACAGTTAATGTCAATACTTTAAAGGCATCTCCATTATGTCAAGCTCTGTAAAACGTAGAATTATGCAGTTCTTATTGGGATAAATTAATTATAATGTTCTGGTGAAATCTGGGCAAGTTTTTCTAAAATCAGTCCTGTCCCAGCACAAATTCAAAAATGTCCTGGTCATTATATATTAACATTGCTCTACAGCCCTTCTATTCAATATTATGGAATCAATACCACAAGTTGACTAGCCTGATTTGTTCTAAACTAAGTATTGTTCTTGGCTTTTTCTTCAAGCTGATGGTTATTACAGATGAAATAGACCAATTGGCCCACTGTAATTTGAACATTGAATTTCACATTAAGCAGGTAAGTGTATAATGATCTTAAAATGAATGTTTAATTGCACAACTATGAAAATACTTGTGTTATGTTTACAGTTTGTTGCATGTTTTATAAAATGGGAGGGCACTGCAGGAAAAAAGAGGTGGAAAAGATTTTTTTACAATATTACCCAACCCCATTCCCTTCACTTCTTCACCCTCACACAGAGCAAAAATATTGTGACAATAATGTCTGACTATGCAATGTAATCTGAAAGATTTTACTGTTAGATTATTTTACTTTTGATCAAACACTGCTGTAATACGGCCCTCTGGCACCATCGTCTGGATAATTCACTTCAAAACAGTTACTGTCTTACATGTTAATAAGCTGCAAACGTCTCCTCACCAAGGTGTTGGCTGAATTTGATTTGCTGCCTTTTTGACACCTATTAGCTCAAGTATTACATTAAACTCAAACATGGTCTTTAATCAAGCTTGAGTTATCACTACTTTGCTGAATTGTATGATCTAATGAAATGAAACGGAGTAGTGAAGAGTTACCAAACACTTATGGGAAAGATAGGAAAATAGTATTTTGTGATGGAATGCAACTTAGATCAGTGGCACCTTAATTTTCTATTGTGACATCATGAAACAGCAAATTAAGAAATTTTGGCTGGAAACCTACCAGTGCATCACTGCATCTGAAAGCAAATCTTGATCCCACTGGGATGGATGGTGGGAACCTAGGGGATGAGGGCATGGGGTTTTGGTGAAGAGGAGATAAGTAAGATTAAATTTTACCTGCAGTGACCAATTAAATACAATGAGGGTGTTGATTTGCTCACCGAGCTGGCTTGTTTTCGTTCAGAGGTTTCTTCACCATGCTAGGTGACATCATCAGTGGAGCCTCCGATGAAGATATGTTATTCTCCTCCACTTGAAATTTATACTATCCAGTCTGTTATGGTGAGTTGTGCCATTTCCGGTTTTGATCTGTATGGGTTCGTATATGAGGTCCAATTCTATATGTTTGTTGATTGCCTTATGAGTGGAGCCTCAAAGAATTCCCATGTGCGTCTATGTTTGACTTGGGCTACTATGATTACCTTGCCTTAGTTAAACTGATGGCCTTCATTGTCTGTGTACAGATATTAAGGAAAGCTTGTTGTGTTGTTTTGCTGCTAGCTGATGTTTGTGTATTCTGATGGTTAGTTTCCTTCCTGTCTCTACATTGTAATGTCTGTGGCAGTTATTGCAAGGCATTTTGTAAACTATGTGGTTCTGCACGTTGTGAGTATGGGGTCTTTTTCGCTCTGAACACAGCATTGAGAGAGGGGGCAGCAAGTTTAGGAACATATGACCTTAAGAAATTGGAACAGACATAGGCCATTTTGCCCCTGAAACCTGCTCCAAAATTTGTGGCTGATCTGACATTCCTCATGTCCACTTTCCTACCCTTTTCCTATAAACCTTGAGTCCCCTCTTGATCAAGAATCCATCTCAGCCTTAAATATACACAGGGATTCTGTCCCCACTACTGCTCTCTGTGGTAAGGCTTTTCAAAGATTCAGAACCCTTTGAGAGAAGATATTCCTCCTCATCTCAGTGTTTTATTAGCACCCTTTATTCTGAGACTAAGCCCTTTGATTCTAGATTCTCCCATGAGAGGAAACATCGTCCCAACATTTACACTGTCAAGCCTCTTCAGAATTCTCTGTGTCTCAAAAAGATCACCTCTCATCTTCTATATCATAGAGAGTAGAGTCCTAACTTAAATTAGATTAGATTACCTACAGTGTGGAAACAGGCCCTTCGACCCCATAAGTCCACACCGCCCCTTGAACCATCCCACCCAGATCCATCCCCCTATAACCCACTCACCCCTGAACAGCATGGGCAATTTAGCATGGCCAATCCACCGCCCCCACCTAGCCTGCACATCTTTGGACCTTGGGAGGAAACCAGAGCACCCGGAGGAAACCCACGCAGTCACAGCAAGAATGTGCAAACTCCACACAGACAGTCGCCCGAGGCTGGAATTGAACATGGATCCCTGGTGCTGTGAGGCTGCAGTGCTAACCACTGAGCCACCATGCCGCCCAATTTGTTTACCCTTTGCATATAAGACAGTTCCTCCCTACCAGAATCATCCTAGTGAACTTTTTCTGAACTGCCACAAATGAAATATCTTACTTTAAATAAGGGAACTGAAACTACCCTCAGTATTCCAGATACCTTGTACAGGTGGAGTAAGACTTCCCCATTCTTATACTCCTACCCCCTTGAAATAAGGGACTAACATTCCATTAGCCTTCTATCATTTGCCTTCAAATGCATATTATAGATGGTGGCGTTTGGAGACTTAGGGTGTGAATTACTTACTGCAGCATTCTAGTCTCTGACCTGATCTTGTAGCCAAAGTATTTACATGGTCTACTTCACTTCTGGTAAATGATAACACCAAAGATTTGACAGCAGGATTTTCAGCAAAAGTAATGCTATTGAATGTCAAGTGGCAATGGTTAGATTCTCTCCTATTAGATGTAATTAGTGCCTGGCACTTTTACAGTACAAATGTTACTGACCACTTGTTAGCCCAAACCTGGATTTGTCTAGGTCTTGCTTCAATTTTCCATGGATTGCTTCAGTATCTGACGACCTGCAAAGAGTGCCAAATATCAGTAAGCGTCACATTTCTGACCTTATAATGGAGGCAAGATCATTGATGAAGTAGCTCATGTTGTTGGGTGTAATACATCATCCAGAGGAACTCCTGCAGGGATGAGTGGAGCTGAGATAACTGACCACCTGGACATAGCTGCTCCTGGTGAGATATTAGTCCTTAATATCTCAGCAGCTGTCTGTAATATTAGATGTTGAACTTCAGAATTTCTTGGGATTTCCTGGGAACGCAGCACAGAGAAACATTCAACATTGTTTGTATGATCAATGCCATTGAAGCAGAAAATATTGTGCTGCTCGATGTATTGTACCACAATGGGTCATGCTGCATTCTTGGCATGTAGATAATACCAACATTTATTACTCATTCATTGTTGTCCATGAGAAGGTGGTGGGCCTTCATCTGATACCACGGAAGTCTATTTGGTAACTGTATATTCACAATGCTACTTTGTGTGTTCACGCTTTGAGATATGCAGAGATGACAGCAGTTTCTATGTTTAAACAGGAACTGTATTCATCTGTGTTGCCTCCATGTTTGCATCTTCTTCCTTCCATGATGTAACCACACTCTGGCTAAAAGAGAAGCTAACAGGTACACACACAATCAACATTGAACAAATTAATATTCTACTGCTAAGAAGGGTAGTCCAGGTTTCTGCCCGGTTATAGTGGTGGAAAATAAAGATGTACAAGTCACGATGCCTTGTGTTTGAAAAAGAATGTGAAACTGTTGATGTTCCAAACTTTGTAAAATCTTGGCTTTTCAGATGGTAGAGGTCACAGACATTAAAGTTTTTACTCAAGAAACATTAGGAATCTGCTACTATGCATCCTTTCGATAGAAGATGCGTATCAATGCGGACTCATGTGAAAATTGACTGAAATCTAAATGCCAGTTATGAAATGAGACTGAAGAAGTTGGAACGCTTTTCTTATATCTAAAAATTATGCACTTTTGAAAAGGCAGATAGAGGAAAGAACTATTTCCACTTGAGTGGTAACAAGAGTAATATTCATGGTAGCTTTCTTTTGTCCAAGGATTATTAACCTGGAAGAAGTTATGAGAAATAGTGATGGAAGCAAAATCTTCAATAGCTTTTAAAATGGGAGTGGATAAATATTTGAGAAAATCAAAGTTTTAAGAAGGATGTGAGGAAACAGCAGGGATTGGGATTGAGTGCATTAATGTTTTGGAGACCCTGCATTGACACAAAGTAACGGAAGATCTATCATGATTCCATTGGTTATTCTCTATTTCAAGAAAATCTTGTTTTGTATAAAATGCCAAGGTGATGTATGGTAAGGTGAATATAACTTCTTGAACTATATTTGTTTGACATTGCTTGGATTTTAAATGTGATGCAAATAGTATTTTTCATGTATGAAATTGGTCATTTGACTAATTTATTGAACTTAAAATAAATTGCTGGATTGAGAACCCTTGAAACGTTATAGTGTGAGTTTATCGCCAATGGGGTGTTTTATCTGATTGAACAATGTTTATGTTATCTCTTACAACGTAAGAAACTGTGTACAAATGTCGTAGTACTGAAAAATCCAACAAGCCATTTTTAGATTAAAAGACTGCATGCAAACATTACATTCCCCAGAAGTGTCTGGGATAATATTAATGTAGTAAGTTACAGCAGAACAACATGCTTTCTTCCAGTGATCCTAAGGATAAGATGGAGTATATGATCTTTGTACCCTCAGGTCACACACAATGATGCAGTGATGATATGATGAGTACATCTGTTAAAGGCATACTGACAAGGTGAGATATGACACAACACTTTTAATCTTTTTTTTAAATTTCAGATATCGTGCAGGATCTATTTGGTATGGGAGATTATTTCCTGTGAACATGAACAATACTGGTTATCATAAGTATGCATGATACTACAGTTCATGTTAATAACTGAAATATTAAATTCAAGGAAAGACAGTAGAAATTTTCTTTGGTGAACTTTTCATACGTGAAGCATTCCAATAAGTTACATTTTACATCAAAGAGCTCATCCATTGATTCGACTAAGTGAATAATCCATTTTGAGAGATGAATCAAAAGTTTTGCCTGGACTGCAATCAAACACAACCTGCGCACATATATTCAACAATAGTAAGAAGACCTGCATCAAAATTAACTGTCATGGAAATAAATAAAGTAAAAAAGGATTTCTACAACAAAATCATTTAATTAGGGAGCTAAAGAATTTGTGAATCATTAAACAGCATCATTTCTTAAAATAGTTCAAACTGATCTGATTCATAGTTTTGGTACCTTATGCTAAATATTTTCTCGAGGTCAGCATCATCAAGATGACAACAGGGAACATTTGCCCATTGTATTGTGCTGCTTGGTGTCAACTATTTTCTTCAGAAAAGTAGATTAAGTGTAAAATATTATTAGCTAGATTATCTAGTTCAAAATGACAAAAAAGGTATGAACAGATTTGTTATTCTCACAGTTCTGCACTAGACCCGACAAATCTAATACATATTCATTCTGCGAAAATGTAGTTTTGACATGCAATTTGATACAAATGTGCATTAGATCAACATTTTGACAGTAGTTTTCCTTAAACTTTCTTTGAATTAATTTTATACAGATGCTATATCCACACACATATCTCTCTGGGATTATTGGTAGATGAAAGAAAATGCTGTTTTTTGTCATATATTGCAGCACTACTTTCAAAATGGGTATCAACACACCAGACAACAGCATGTTATTTTGCAATATTGCTTTAGCTCATGTTATCATCTTGCAAGAAAATCATTCACTTTCATTAAACAAGGTACTAATTTATTAACATGTAAAACATTTAAGTAAACAAGTCTTAGTTATTAAATAGTATCTTGAAATCATTTAACAAACATCTCACATAGAAAAGTTATATATTTGGAAAATGAAATTGAAGCCAGTGGCCATCTTAATATTGTATGCTCCAATCCACCCAACTACCCACACGCCCACTCACATGCCACAAAACCACACACCACCATCTACTCTCTCACCCACAAACTGAACCACAGTACACACTCAGTCATGCAATCCTACACACACCGACACATTCTAAATACCCCGCCCCCCGATTTTTAAAAAGCGAATGGCATAAAAGTGCTGAATCTTCTCTTTGCTTGTTTTTAATTAGTGGAGTGGCACAGGAATCAGTGCTGGGCCACAATTATTTATGATTTATTTTTATGACTCAGATGAGGGAAGTGACATTTGTGGAGGATACCAAAACATGGAAGGCAAATGATGAGGATAAGAGATAGAGTCTGCAGAGGGATTGGGACAGGTTAAGTAAGTGGGCAAAAATATGGCAAATGGCTTGCAATGTGGGGAAATGTGAAGCTATGTATTTTGACAGGAAGAATAGAGGAGGTGAACATGATTGAAATGGAGAAAGATTGCAGAAAGCTACAAAACAAAGAGGTTTGGGTTACCATGCATGAATCACAGAAAGCTAGCCCCCACATTCAGAAGGCAGATGGTCTTTTTTACAAAGGGTGTGGTGTATAAAGGTAGATGTGTTGTAAAGTGATACAAAACACAAGTCAGACTACAGCGGGAGTGCTTTGGATAATTTTAGGTCCCTTATCTTACTGGTATTGGAAGCAGTTCAGAGAACATTCACTAGGTTTGAGAGGGAATGTTTTATATGGAGAGGTTGAGTGGGTTGGGCCTGTACTCATCAGAATTTAGAAGAATGAGAGATGACCTTATTAACGCATAAAAGATTGATAGAGGATTTGACTGGGTGGATGCGGAAAGGTTGTTTCCTCTTGTGAAAAGTGTAGCTCCAGTGGGCATAATCTCAGATTGGAAAACGGCCACACGTTTAAGCCAGTGATGGGGATAAATTTCACCCCTCATAGGGTAGTGAATCTGTGGAATCCTTTGTCACAAAGAATCGTGGAAGCTGGATCAATATTTTCAAGGCTGTGGTTGTCAGATTTTAATCAATAACGGAATCAAGGGTTATGGAAGGAAGTCAGGAAAGAGGAGCTAAGGATTATCAAATCAGCTATGATCTTCTTGAACAGTGGAGCAGACGTGATGGGCTCAATAGCCTACTTCTGAGCCTTGTCGTTTGGTTCTATGGTCATGTGCACACATCATTCTTTTCCAAGGATAGTTGCACTGACCAATTGGTGCTGGAGCTGTGATCAGACATGCCAATTGAAATAGTGCTTTACAATGGGATGCAATAATGTAACAGAAAGCTGCAATGCACATAACACCAACACTAACTTGAAGATCTATGGAAGTATGGGGATGATTTGAAGGAACAACGTGTTGATAAGAGGTTTCATCCACCACAATATAGTATGAAGTTCAGATGAGCACAGCAACTGATTTACTGACACAAATAATTGTTTTTAATCTGGACATTTTCAATATGCCTGAATAGAAAATTATTTCTTGCTACATAATTCAGGGTCACATTTATGAGGTAAACGTCTGACAATAGAAATATTTTGGGAATAAATTTTGTATTTGCAAAGTGCCACCTAAATATTTTGTTTAACACAAAAATGTAAAAATTCTGGAACAAAGAGGTAAAGGTGAGTTTGAGGGCTTACACTGCTTCATAAAACTAATCTGAATATATTACTTTTGTATTGGCAACAGGCCATTTGAAATGATGTATTCAAAATACAACAAGGGCCCGAGATTATTTGCAGGACACATAACTAAAGATGTTTTTAAAGGTGTAATTAATTTATTATTTTGTTAGAACATTTGAAGCAGTTCTGTTTGGCTATTTTTCACAGTTGCTATCTTCACTGCCATGCCCAGGGGAGAAACATGAACTAGCAGAAAGATTAGCAATTCATGTTGAGGAATAAGCAGTACGAGATGAGTGCCAGCACAATGCAGCAATAGCTGTCATGATGTCTGTACAATTGTGTGAGAGGATTAAGTAGAAAGAGAAAAACAAGTTTCCAAATTGCCTGCTTAACAAAATGTGAAAGGTTACGCAGAGGATAGTTAGAATGTGGAATTTGTTACCATGAACTGTGTTTGAGGCAGTTTCAGAAAACAGTTAAGAAACTGTTCAAAAATAGGATCATTAAAGGGCAGGACAAAGAAGTAGGGGAGGGCAATTAGTCTATTCTGCTCATGGGATAAAATATGAATACAGTGAGGCTGATTGGCCTAATTCTGAATTGTACACTTGATAGAAGAAACCTTCAATTCATGGTCATCTGTTTTCTTTATTCATTCATGAAATGTGGATGTCACTGACTGGGGCAGTGTTTATTGTCCATTCCTAACTGCCCTTCAGAAAGTGGCGATGAACTGAATTCCTGAGCTGCTGCGTACTATGTTGTGTAGGTACATCCTAGTGATGGGAAGGGGGCTCCAGGATTTTGAGCCAACAAGAATGAGAAACAGTGATATATTTCTAAGTCAGACTAATTTTTTTTTATTAACTCATTCATGAGATGAGGGTGTAGCTAGCCAGCCAGCATTTAATGCCCAATTCAGTCGCCCAGAGGGCAGTTAAGAGTCAACCACATTGCTATGGGTCTGGACTCACATGTAGGCAAGACCAGGTAAGGGTGACTGTTTCCTTCCCTAAAGGACATTATTGAATCAGGTGGGTTTTTCCAGCAATCAGCAACATATTCACAGTCATCGTTAGATCCTTAATTCCTGATATTTATTGAGTTCAAATTCTATCATCTGTTATGGTGGGATTTGAACTCGTGTGCCAAGAACATTATTTGGGTAATAAAGTGTGAAGCTGGATGAACACAGCAGGCCAAGCAGCATTTCAGGAGCACAAAAGTTGACGTTTCGGGCCTAGACCCTTCATCAGAGAGGGGGATGGGGAGAGGCTTCTGGAATAAATAGGGAGAGAGAGGGAGGCAGACTGAAGATGGAGAGAAAAGAAGGTAGGTGGAGAGGAGAGTATAGGTGGGGAGGTAGGGAAGGGATAGGTCAGTCCAGGGAAGACGGACAGGTCAAGGAGGTTGGATGAGGTTACTAGGTAGGAAATGGAAGTGCGGCTTGAGGTGGGAGGAAGGGATGGATGACAGGAAGAACGGGTTAGGGAGGCAGAGACAGGCTGGGCTGGTTTTGGGATGCAGTGGGGGGAGAGGATGAACTGGGCTGGTTGTGGGATGTGGTGGGGGAAGGGGAGATTGTGAAGCTGGTGAAGTCCACATTGATACCATTGGGTTGCAGGGCTCCCAAGCGGATTATGAGTTGCTGTTCCTGCAACCTTCGGGTGGCATCCTTGTGGCACTGCAGGAGGCCCATGATGGACATGCTGTCAAAAGAATGGGAGGGGGAGTTAAAATGGTTCATGACTGGGAGGTGCAGTTGTTTATTGCGAACCAAGCGGAGGTGTTCTGCAAAGAGGTTCCCAAGCCTCCGTTTGGTTTCCCCAATGTAGAGGAAGCCACACCGGGTACAATGGATACAGTATACCACATTGGCAGATGTGCAGGTGAACCTCTGCTTAATGTGGAAAGTCATCTTGGGGCCTGGGATGGGGTGAGGGAGGAGGTGTCGGGGCAAGTGTAGCACTTCCTGTGGTTGCAGGGGAAGGTGCCGGGTGTGGTGGGGTTGGAGGGGAGTGTGGAGCGAACAAGGGAGTCACGGAGAGAGTGGTCTCTCCGGAAGGCAGACAAGGGTGGGGATGGAAAAATGTCTTCAGTGGTGGGGTCGGATTGTAGATGGCGGAAGTGTCGGAGGATGATGCGTTGTATCCGGAGGTTGGTGGGGTGGTGTGTGAGAATGAGGGGGATCCTCTTGGGGCGGTCGTGGTGGGGGCGGGGTGTGAGGGATGTGTTGCGGGAAATGCGGAAGACACGGTCAAGGGCGTTCTTGACCACTGCGGGGGGAAAGTTGCGGTCCTTGAAGAACTTGGACATCTGGGATGTGCGGGAGTGGAATGCCTCATCGTGGGAGCAGATGCGGCGGAGGCGGAGGAATTGGGAATAGGGGATGGAATTTTTGAAGTAGGGTGGGTGGGAGGAGGTGTATTCTAGGTAGCTGTGGGAGTCGGTGGGCTTGAAATGGACATCAGTTTATTTGGGTCTCTGGATTAACAGTCCAGTGATGGTAGCACTAGGCCATTAAGTCCACTCTCCAATAATATATGACTGGGAGTTGAATTTGCACCTAGTGGAGTTCCCATGCATCTGCTGCTCTTTTCCTTCCAGATGATGGAGTTCAGAGGTTTGCAAGTTGCAGACAGAGAAGCCTTGCTGAGTTAATTCAGTACATCTTGTATATACTGCTGTCACTTTGCATCTGCAGAGAAAGGAGTGAATATTGAATAAGGATAGGGATTTCAGTTAAACAGGTTAGCTTTTCCTGAATGGTGTTGAGCTTGTTGAATGTCACTGGAGGCAAATGGACTGCAGAGGACAGCTTACCACCACTTTCTTAAGGACAAATGGGGCCAGACAATTAAGGCTTGCCCAACCAGCGATGATCACATCTCATGAATAAATTAAAGAAATCATGTGGAAGATTCCATCACATTGCTTGTGCCTTGTAGATGGTGGACAGGCGCTGGACAGATAGGAGATGAATTATTTGTGATTTAAATCTTAATCTCTGAAATAATCCTGTGTTCATTTGCTATTTCGGTTTCTAGTCAATGATAACCCCAGGATGTTGATACCTGGTGTGATTCCATTCAAGATTTCGTCTTGATTTCCATACACTCACATTTTTGCAAGGGTGTCTTGATGGCATAACAGTCACATGCTCCTTTGATATCAGGGTTGTCATTCTCATCTCACCTGTAGAGTTCATAGCATTTCTTCGCATATGGTCCAAGGCTGTAGTGAGGCCAGGAGCTGAGTGTTCCTTGTGCAGCTCAAACTGAACATCACTAAGAAAACTTTTTCATGACTAAATACCAGTGATATCACTGTCAACAACCCTCTGTTATTTTGCTGATAATCAAGACTGAACTGATGTGGCAGTAATTGAACCAGTTAGATTTGACCTCCTTTTCCTGGACAACATATTCCTGGGCAATTTGCCACTTTGTCAGGTAAATGACAGTGTTGTAGCGGCATTGGAAGAGTTAGCTAAGGTACAGTTGGTTGTGGAATACAAGTCTTCAACAGTATTTCTGGAATGGTGTCAAGCATCTAGCAACTCAACACTGGGCATCCATGAGGCACTGTGGGCCTTTAACAGCAACAGAATTGTACTCCAGCACAATCTGCAAATTCATGGCCCGGCAGGTCTCTCACTCAACCATTACCATAAAGCCAGGGGATCAATTCTGGTTCAAGGGACCGGGCAGGAGGGCATGCCAGGAGCAGCAGAAGGCGCACCTTAAATGAGCTGTAAAGCCGGTGAAGATATCAAGCAGGATTATTTACACACCAAACTGCATAAGCAGCAAGTGATAGATGGAGCTAGGCAATCACACAAGCAATGGATCAGATCTAAGATCTCCAGTCCTGTCACATCCAGTTGTAAATGGTGGTGGACAATTAAACAACTCACTGGGGGAGGAAGCTCCACAAAATATTCCCATCTTCAATGATGGAAGAGCCCAGCACATCAGTGTAAAAGATAAGGCTGAAGCATTCACAGCAAACCTCAGCCAGACGTACCGAGTAGATGATTCATGTCAGACTCCTCCAGTGGTCCCCAGAACCTGCTGCTCCCTTAGCCAAGCTGTTCTGGTAGTTACAACACTGGTGTCTACCCAACAATGTGGAACGTTGTCCAGGTAAGAAGCAGGACAAATCCAACCTAGCCAATTAGCACCTCATCAGTCTACTCTCAATCATCATTAGAGTGCTAGCAGGTATCATCAAGCAGCGTCTACTCAGCAATAACCAGCTTAGTGATGCCCAGTTTGGGTCCGGCCAGGGCCACTCAGCTCCTGACCTCATTACAGCCTTGGTTCAAACACAGATAAAAGTGCTGAATTCCAGAGGTGAGGTGAGAGTGACAGCCCTTGATATCAAGGCTGCATTTGACCAAGTGTGGCATCAAGGAGCCCTAGCAAAACTGTAATCAATTTGTATCAGTGGGAAAACTCTCCTATGGTTGGAATCATATCTTGAACATAGGAAGATAGCCTTTGGAGATCAGTCATCTCAGCTCCAGGGCATCTCTCTAGTAGTTCCTCAGGGTAGTGTCCTAGGACCAACCATCTTCAGCTCCTTCATCAATTACCTTCCTTCAGCATAAGGTCAGAAGTGGGAATATTCCGTGATGATTGTCCAAAGTTCAACACCATTCATTACTCCTCAGATACTGAAGCAGGCTGTGTTCAAATCCAACAAGATCTGGACAATATCTAGGCCAGGACTGATAAATGGTAAATAGAATTTGTGCCACACAATTGCCAGGTGAAGATCATCACCAATAAGAGACAATCTAAATACCACTCGTTGACATTCAGTAGTGTTATCATCGCTGAACCCCCACTATCAACATCCTGGGGGTCACCATTGACCAGAAGCTCAACTGGACTCACCACATTGACACAGTTGCTACAAGAGCAGGCCAGGGGCTTTGCATATTTTGGTGAGTACCTCATGTCCTGACTCTCCAAAGCCTGTTCATCATCTAAAAGGCACAAGTCAAGAATGTAATGGAATACTCCCCAGTTGCTTGGATGAGTGCAGATCCAACACACTCAAGAAGTTTGACACCATCCAGGAAAATACAGGCTGCTTGGCTGGCACTACATCCACCAACATCCACTCCTCCACTTTAGTCCTTAGTCCTATGTTCTACGATGCTCAGTCGTAGCAGTCTATACTACCTTCAAGATGGACTGCAGAAGATCACCTCAGATCCTCAGAGAGCTCCTTCCCAACTCACAATCACTTCTGTCTAGAAGGACGAGGGTAACAGATACAATGGAACACCACCACCCACAAGCTCCCCTTCCATCTGCTCACCATTCTGATTTGGAAATAAATCACTGTTCCTTCATTGTCACTGGATCAAAATCCTGGAATTCCTTCCTTAAAGGCATTTTGGGTCACCCCCAGCAGCTAGTCTCCTCAGCTCCCCATCACGTTCGCAATTAGGGACCGGCAATAAATGTTGGGAAGCCAGTGACACCCACATCCCACAAAATGAATTAAAAGAAAGGCTGATAGCCTTTCCAGACCATATTTTGATGTCCTGTGGAGTTAGTTGGAATGGTTGTAAACTGACATCTGCAATGTTGGGAACCTCAAAAGGAGACTGAAATGATTCATCCACTCCACAATTCTGAATGATGGTAGATGCAAATGTGTCAGCCATGTGTTTTACATTGATGTGCTGGGCTCCCTCAACATTAAGCATGGTGACATTTGTCAGTTCCTGTTTGTTATTTAATTGCCCACCACCATCCATGGCTGTTTGCAACAGGGCTACAATTTGCAACCACTGGTGTGAAGCAGAGAGCTCTCACAAGTCAATAAAACTGTTTCTTGGAAAGTTTCCAAGATTGAGTCAACTGAGTCATCTTGAAACCAAGGGCATAGAAAAGATGTAAAGTTTAACAGCTATGAGAAAAGGGCTGTTTTCTCTCAGTCATTGAGAAGCCAAACTTTAAGAATCGCCATTGAGGGATATTATTTTCTAATTGTTACATACGGTTGGTTAATACAAGCTGCCACATTGTGATGATGCCAAGATGGAATATTCAGTGGAAAATTTGGCAGCAGTGTGGGGACGCATGTTACTTCTACAGTATGTGACAAATTAATTTTAATGTACAATGCTAAATGATTAGCTTCCAACGCAAGCCGATTTTAATATTCAGCAATGATAGTTAAAAGTAATAAAAAGAATGGAATTTTTTTCAGTAGCTGACCAAATTACATATTGCAATTAATTTGAAAAGATTACCACCCTTCTGAGCCCTGTTGAGGATGCAGCTGTTTACGTAAATGACAGGCTATGTTCTTTAATCAAATTAAAGGTGAAAAATGTCTCTAAACAAAATTGTTAAAATGTACAAAAGGCTTAGGGATATTATGTGCTTAATTTCTTCTGCGAACGGGTTTCTGGTCTTTTACATGTTTGCATTTTGAGTTCTATATCTGTGGTCCATGCCAAAGACTCACTAAGCCTCCAGAAACATGAAAAACTTTTTAACTTAACATACACCGAACTTTGAGCTGCGATTTTTTCCACATTTTGTTGCAAAGCTTGATGATTTTGGTCTAGGTATCAACTAGTCACCATAACCTCAGCAAATGACCTAGAACCTCTGAGAAAATCTGTGACAATCTCAACCTGATTCTGACTCATATGGAGCCATCTTGTGGTCTTTCCAGTGAAAGTGACTTTTAAGTGAACCCAGAAGAAATTATGATCCAATTTGTTTGGTGATATTACACCCTGCAGGGATTAGATTGAAATTCTTCAAACTCACTTTGCATATATCATTTTGCATTTATCCTAGGTTGCTCCGGGAAGAGAGAAAGGAGGTTGCTAAGCCGCTGGCGAAGATCTTTGCTTCCTCACTCTCCACGGGAGTCGTACCGGAAGATTTTGAGGGAGGCAAATGTTGTTCCTCTTTTCAAGAAAGGGAATAAGGAAATCTCTGGAAATTACAGACCAGTCAGTCTTACGCCTGTGGTCAGCAAGGTTTTGGAAAGAATTCTGAGGGATAGGATTTATGACTATTTGGAAAACCATGGCATGATTAAATGGAGTCAGCATGGCTTTGTGAGGGGCAGGTCATGCCTTACAAATCTTATTGAGTTCTTTGCGGAAGTCACGAGACAGGTTGACGAGGGTCGAGCAGTGGATGTGGTGTACATGGACTTCAGCAAGGCATTTGATAAGGTTCCCCATGACAGGCTCATTCATAAAGTCAGGAGGTATGGGATACAGGGTGATTTGGCTGTCTGGATTCGGAATTGGTTGGTTGACGGGAGGCAGAGAGTGGTTGTAGATGGTAAGTATTCTGCCTGGAGGTCAGTGCTGAGTGGTGTCCCGCAGGGCTCTGTTCTTGGGCCTCTGCTCTTTGTAGTTTTTATAAATGACTTGGATGAGGAGGTTGAGGGGTGGGTTAATATGTTTGTTGATGACACAAAGGTTGGAGGTGCCATTGATAGTATCGAGGGCTATTGCAGGCTTCAGCAAGACATTGACAGAATGCAGAGCTGGGCTGAGAAATGGCAGATGGAGTTCAACCTGGATAAATACAAAGTGATGCATTTTGGAAGTCAAACTTAAATGCTGAATATAGGATTAAAGGCAGGATTCTCGGCAGTGTGGAGGAACAGCGGGATCTTGGTGTTCAAGTGTATAGCTCCCTCAAAGTTGCCACCCAGGTGGGTAAGGCTGTTAAGAAAGCATATGGTGTTTTGGCTTTCATTAACAGGGGGATCGAGTTTAAGAGCTGCGAGGTTATGCTGCAGCTCTACAAAACCCTGGTGAGACCACACTTGGAATATTGTGTCCAGTTCTGGTCCCCCTATTATAGGAAAGATGTGGAGGCTTTGGAGAGGGTGCAAAGGAGGTTTACCAGGATGCTGCCTGGACTGGAGGGCTTGTCTTATGAGGAGAGGTTGACTGAGCTCGGACTTTTCTCTCTGGAGAGAAGGAGGAAGAGAGGTGACCTGATCGAGGTGTACAAGGTAATGAGAGGCATGGATAGAGTCGATAGCCAGAGACTTTTCCCCAGGGCAGGATTGACTGCCACGAGGGGTCATAGTTTTCAGGTGTTAGGAGGAAGGTATAGAGGAGACGTCAGAGGGACGTTCTTCACCCAGAGAGTTGTGAGCGCATGGAATACTTTGCCAGTGGTAGTCGTGGGAGTGGACTCTTTAGTGACATTTAAGCGACTGCTAGACATGCACATGGACAGTAGTGAATTGAGGGGAATGTAGGTTAGGTTATTTTATTTTTGGATTAGAATTATTCCACGGCACAACATCGTGGGCCGAAGGGCCTGTACTGTGCTGTACTTTTCTATGTTCTATGTTCTATGTAGAAATAATGAAACCGTAAACCTCCACTACATCAGCCAGGCTTGAACTGATGTTCCAAAATAGTATTGTGAATCAAGTCATGGTGAAGTTAAATCTCACAGAGAGTAGTATTCACCCAACCCATCTCAGCACAATCTCTGTACATCAAATTAATACGTCATATTCATGATCCATTTTACTCCATGTTTTTGGTTTGCCTTTGGTGAAATTACTGGGACTTGTGCTTGTTATTTTCATGGCTTCTCAGTCAAATATTAGTTGAGCATTGTCTGATAACACAATATAATAATTGCCCTGTTTGATGTCATTTCCAAATTAAATAGCATACAATAAAGGGTAACACTGAACAGAGAAACTGAAGTGGGCCATTCAGTCCTTCAAATCAGTTCATGCCTTTAATTTATATCCCAGAAAACTTTACCTGATGAAATCATGGGGAGGTGATGCCCTACTGGTATTATTGCTGGTCTGTTAATCCAGAGATTCAGATAATGTTCTGGGGACCTGGGTTCAAATCCTGCCATGGTAGATGGTGGACTTTGAATTCAATAAATATCTTGAATTAATCATCTAATGACGACCATGAATATGTTGCCAATTATCAGGGTAATGCCCTTTAGGGAAGGAAATTGCCATTCTTACCTGGTCTGGCCCACATGTGACTCCAGACCCATAGCAATGTGATTGACTCTTAACTGCTCTCTGGGCAACTAGGGATGGGCAATAAATGCTGCCTAGCCAGTGATGGTCTCATCCTGTGAATCAATAAAGGAAAAAAAAATTCAAGTATTAATTGATCCAGCAATATAGCCTTTTGGAAGAAGGAGTTCCAGATTCTACCACTTTTTGAATCAACTCAAATTTTTGATATTCACTGCTGAAAGGATTAGCTCCAGCTATGTTCTGCTTTTGCAGAATAAGATTTACTTCTACTGTGACTTCGTTGAATTGGCTGTCAGGCAGACAGTGAATGTTAGAGGACACATGATTACAGCAAACCAGAAAGTAATTGGTACAGCATTGCATTTATATCCTAATCATTCCCACTTTCATCCAAAAACCCAAAAAAGTGCATGTATTTTAATTTAGACTATGAGTTACCCAGGTATCCCTTTGGAATCAGAGATAATGGAAAGTGCAGATGCTGGCGAATCCGAGATAACAAAGTGTGGAGCTGGATGAACACAGCAGGCCAAGCAGCATCTTAGGAGCACAAAAGCTGATGTTTCGTGCCTAGACCCTTCATCAGAAAAGGGGGCTGAGGAGAGGGTTTTGAAATAAATAGGAAGAGGGGGGAGACGGATTGAAGATGGATAGAGGAGAAGATAGGTGGAGAGGAGACAGACAAGTTAAAGGGGCGGGGATGGAGCGTGTAGAGGTGAGTATAGGTGGGGAGGTAGGGAGGGGATAGGTCAGTCCGGGAGGGATGGGCAGGTCAAGGGGGCGGGATAAGGTTAGGAGGTAGGGAATGGAGATACGGCTTGAGGTGGGAGGAGGGGATAGGTGACAGGAAGAATGTGTGCGTGCTGGAATGGATAGAGATAGAGGAAGCTGATGTGCTGAAAATTTTGTCAAACATTAAGATTGACAAGTCGCCAGGCCCGGACGAGATTTGTCCTCGGCTGCTTTGGGAAGCGAGAAATACAATTGCTTCGCCATTTGCGAGGATCTTTGCATAGTCGCTCTCCACTGGAGTCGTACCTGAGGACTGGAGAGAGGCAAATGTAATTCCTCTCTTCAAGAAAGGAAATAGGGAAATCCCCGGCAATTACAGACCAGTAAGTCTCACGTCTGTCGTCTGCAAGGTGTTAGAAAGGATTCTGAGGGATAGGATTTATGACCATCTGGAAGAGCATGGCTTGATCAAATGTAGTTAACACGGCTTTGTGAGGGGTAGGTCATGCCTCACAAACCTTATCGAGTTCTTTGAGGATGTGACTAGAAAAGTTGATGAGGGTCGGGCTGTGGATGTGGTGTATATGGACTTCAGCAAGGCATTTGATAAGGTTCCCCATGGTAGGCTCATTCAGAAAGTCAGGAGGAATGGGATACAGGGGAACTTAGCTGTCTGGATACAGAATTGGCTGGCCAACAGAAGGCAGCGAGTGGTAGTAGAAGGAAAATATTCTGCCTGGAAGTCAGTGGTGAGTGGTGTTCCACAGGGCTCTGTCCTTGGGCCTCTACTGTTTGTAATTTTTATTAATGACTTGGATGAGGGGATTGAAGGATGGGTCAGCAAGTTTGCAGACGACACAAAGGTTGGAGGTGTCGTTGACAGTATAGAGGGCTGTTGTAGGCTGCAGCGGGACATTGACAGGATGCAGAGATGGGCTGAGAGGTGGCAGATGAAGTTCAACCTGGATAAATGCAGGTGATGCATTTTGGAAGGTCGAATTTGAAAGCTGAGTACAGGATTAAGGATAAGATTCTTGGCAGTGCAGAGGAACAGAGGGATCTTGGTGTGCAGATACATAGATCCCCTAAAATGGCCACCCAAGTGGACAGGGTTATTCAGAAAGCATATGGTGTTTTGGCTTTCATTAACAGGGGGATTGAGTTTAAGAGTCATGAGATCTTGTTGCAGCTCTATAAAACTTTGGTTAGACCGCACTTGGAATACTGCGTCCAGTTCTGGTCGCCCTATTATAGGAAAGATGTGGATGCTTTGGAGAGGGTTCAGAGGAGGTTTACCAGGATGCTGCCTGGACTGGAAGGCTTATCTTATGAAGAGAGGTTGACTGAGCTCGGACTTCTTTTAGTGGAGAAAAGGAGGAGGAGAGGGGACCTAATTGAGGTATACAAGATAATGAGAGGCATAGATAGAATTGATAGCCAGAGACTATTTCCCAGGGCAGAAATGGCTAACACGAGGGGTCATAGTTTTAAGCTGGTTGGAGGAAATTATAGAGGGGATGTCAGAGGCCAGTTCTTTCCACAGAGAGTTGTGAGAGCATGGAATGCGTTGCCAGCAGCAGTTGTGGAAGCAAGGTCATTGGGGTCATTTAAGAGACTGCTGGACATGCATATGGTCACAGAAATTTGAGGGTGCATACATGAGGATCAATGGTCGGCACAACATCGTGGGCTGAAGGGACTGTTCTGTGCTGTACTGTTCTATGTTCTATGTTCTAACAGGTTAGGGGGGTGGGAACGAGCTGGGCTGGTTTTGGGATGCAGTGGGGGAAGGGGAGGTTTTGAAGCTTGTGAAATCCACATTGATACCGTTGGGCTGCAGGGTTCCTAAGCGGAATATGAGTTGCTGTTCCTGAAACCTTTGGATGGTGTCATTGTGGCACTGCAGGAGGCCAGGGTGGACATGTAGTCTGAGGAATAGGAGGGGGAGTTGAAATGGCTCGCGACTGGGAGGTGCAGTTGTTTATTGCAAACCGAGCGTAGGTGTTCTGCAAAGCAGTCCCCAAGCCTCCGCTTGGTTTCCCCAATGTAGAGGAAGCCACAAGGGGTACAGCGGATGCAGTATACTACATTGGCAGATGTGCAGGTGAACATCTGCTTGATGTGGAAAGTCATCTTGGGTGTGGGTGAGGGAGGAGATGTGGGGGCAGGTGTAGCACTTCCTGTGGTTGCAGGGGAAAGTGCAGGGTGTGGTGGGGTCAGATGGGAGTGTGGAGTGGACAAGGGAGTTCCAGAGAGAGTGGTCTTTACGGAAGGCAGACAAGGGTGGGGATGGAAAAATGTCTTCAGTGGTAGGGTCGGATTGCACATAGCGCAAGTGTCGGAGGATGATGCGTTGTATCCGGAGGTTGGTGGGGTGGTATGTGAGGGCGAGGGGGATTCTCTTCTGGTGTTTAACCTCATCAATACTCTCAGGAGTGCCTTTACAAGGATGTAGAGCTATATTCAGAGCCATAGCCTCTAAGGAGTTGAAAGGACTGATCGGACCATTGATTGGGTTACCCAGTGGCTAATTGGTAAGCACTGCTGCATCACAGCTCCAGGGATCTGTTAGGGAGTTACTGCGATTTTGTACCTAAAGGAGGGGTGGTATCATTTCCCTCGAGTGAGGGTGAGCAAACCTACAGTGATCTCAAAAGGAATCAAGGGCTATGGGGAGATTGCAGGGAAGTGGTGTTGAAATGCCCATCAGCCATGATTTAAATGGCGGAGTGGACTTGATGGGCTGAATGGCCTTATTTCCTCTCCTATGTCTTATGGTCTTATGGATACTGAAGGATAACAGAGACAGCCAAATTCTACTTCAGTGAAAAGGCATGGCCTTCCTTCCAGAGAGTGCAGAAAGAGCCAAAGTGCTGGTGAAAGAGATTGGAGGAGGCGACATGCCCTTTACTGGGTGCATCTGGAGTGTGACATTGTATTTGGATTGGTGACTGTTTCTCTCTGTGGACAGGACTTTCATGCTCTTCCGCAATGATATGGCAGGATCAAAGGTAATCACATCCTCAGTGATCTCTAACATGCCTTACTGAGTTCAGGGAGAGCAGACAGCTGCACGAGCCGGTGCCTGGTCATGCAGGGTCAAATATCAGCACGGGAGGCAGCGTAAACAGAAGACCCTCCAGAGTCCTATTCATTGAACTCAAATTATAACATCTGCTGTGGTCGGATTGGACCAGAGTGCAGAGACATCTGTGCTTCTGGTCTGGTTATCTGAAACCTTGCTCAGTGGTGTAGAACACTCTGAGGAGGTAATAAGTAAAGAGGAAGCATCACCAGACCAGAAATGTTAACTGTGATTTCTTTTCTTCACAGATGCTGCCAGGCCTGCTGATCTTTTCCAACAACTTGTTTTTGTTGCTGATTTACAGCATCCGCAGCTCTTTCTGTTTTTAAGAAGAAAACATCCCTTGGTGGCAGCTGAACAGGCTGGCTCCTCTTTTCCAAACACTCGCTCAGACTGCTCACATTGTAGCTGCGGCTGAAACAGTCCTGAATGGAACTGTATTAAAAGTGATAAGGGAAGGGAGACCCTTGACAAAGGCCTGGCAATGAGGAATGAACAGTGGTCCCACAGGTAGTAGCTCATCTGCAACATCATAGCGAAACATTGTGGCTAGTTCAAGAAATTCTGATGACTTGTCATGCAAATTCCAAGGCTGCATAGGCCAGCATTTTTTCTGACCACAGCTCCATGGGATGTACTGAGGCTCTGCAGATTCTACCGTGTCCTGTTAGATGATGGAAAAAAAAACAACTTGCAAGAAGATCTTCACCTATGATTCCTGTGATGCCTTTTGAGAAACCACTCAGCAATGTGCTAGTAAATTGTGTGGGACCCTGCCTAAACAAAGCATGTCCTTCTCTTTGCAGCACTCAGCCTTGCCTTGCCTTTTAGTGCAGACATAATGTCGGGCAACTTGCAATGGTTGTTAGCAATCCTCAATAAAGGGGGTGGATATGTTGCTGGATGGAGCCATGCTGCATCAATCCAACACCCACACATGTGCCAGCAGCAAATACACTGCATGAGCTTCCACCAGTTGTTCACACTTTGGCATCTTAGGGGAGAAGTCATCAGTCTAATCCATGCAGTTATCCCTCAATCAGTGAGTTCTGGCACAGGACGTAGAACATAGAACATAGAACATTACAGCACATTACAGGCCATTCAGCCCTCAATGTTGTGCCGACCTGTCATACCAATCTGAAGCCCATCTAACCTACACTATTCCATGTACATCCATATGCTTATCCAATGACGACTTAAATGTACCTAAAGTTGGCGAATCTACTACCGTTGCAGGCAAAGCGTTCCATTCCCTTACTACTCTCTGAGTAAAGAAACTACCTCTGACATCTGTCCTATATCTTTCACCCCTCAATTTAAAGCTATGCCCCCTCGTGCTCGCCGTCACCATCCTAGGAAAAAAGCTCTCCCTATCCACCCTATCTCACCAAGTCAAGGGCAGTGTCCAATTTCAGTCAAAGGTCTTAGGCACAGTCTACCTGCCAGCTGGGGCAGTCGGAACACATGGTCCTTACCTCTGAAGTTTACTTTGGGTCACAGTCAAACCTGTAGATCCACTGCAACCAGTCTGGGGCATCATAGTAAGTCAGACATCAATTGCATACAGGTCTGTCAGGGGCCTGGTCATATTAGTTGGGGCTACCAGTCCAAAATAGTCAAGGCAATAGGCCACGATCAGACCTGTCAGATTGTCCACCAAGTCAAGTGTCAAGGTATCAAGAGTCAGTGCTGCAAGAGGGATGCTAGGGAATTCAATTCTGGAAATTGGCGCCAGGATATGGGAATGCTTGAAGACAATGATTATGAAGGGGAAATCGTTGCATATAAAAGGAGAGACAAGAGGGCATGGGAATCCATAAGTGTATGGCTCATCAACGGTCAACACTTGGCCTCAATGTCACAGTGCAGCGCGGTGATTGACATGACCACCATGTAGGGCAGACGCTCAGTAAAACATTGAGATATTAAGTCTTAATTCAAAGTGGAACCTTTGCAAGCTCAGTGTTGATGCACTGCGTGGAGGGGGGGGTGGGGAGGTGGTGGCAGGAAGAAAGGAATATAGATTGTTTACCAGGTTCAGCCTGCAACACACTATGCCAACTATGGCCTGTGCTGTTTTCCATTCTCATGTCAATCATAAATGGGCACTGAAAATAGAAAGTGACTGTGACAGTAAGTGAGCATGAAATAAGTGTTTTGTTTTCTACATGAACATGTTGGCTATCCTTGTGAGCACTGCAAGGCTCTTTAGGGGTAATTCTATTGATCAGGTAGTTATACAGGAAAACTCGAAGACATTTGTAATCATAGCATCTGTATGTGAAATGCAATGTCCAACGGTGTAACATTCAAGATTCTGGTCACAAAAACACTTGACCAGGTCAGTAGTCCCTGCAGATTGAAGTTAGTCATCTCTGTGAGGTAGAAGTATCACAGATGTCCTTAGAAGTGAAACCTGCAGGCCACTGTTCATGAAGACAATTCAGTGCCTCAGGCTGCACAAAGGCATGGAACCAATTTCCTCTCATCTTAAACTGTATGTAATTTGCTAACATGCTCTTCAATGCAATGGTGCCTCTATTAGTTGGTATATGTGTTGGGCTTGGGGGCTTGTTGTTGACAAACAAGGTATCAGTAATCATATTGCACTTACAATCAAGTACATTATTTGTTCAACATTGCACGTGCTACATTCATTGGAATAAGAACCCTATGTCACATGTTCATGTAGAGGCATTCCATGGCTGCTCCTTATCAGAATCCTCCATGCCCCACAATAAGGAAGAGCATGCCGAAACTTCAAAGTCTGGATGCCTTTAAAGGATGGTTACTGGGAGATTATGGCTGATCTCTGCAACCAATTGGCTGCTGACTCAAATACACAATCTCCTAACTGAGGTCACGCATGGCTACAACACAGCCAATTCTTAACCAAGGCCATCATGAGACAAGTGTTTGGTCTAAAGATCCTTCAACCCATCGCATCCACACCAATTTAAACAACCACCTAACTATTCTCAGATAATAAAATGTGAGGCTGGATGAACACAGCAGGCCCAGCAGCATCTCAGGAGCACAAAAGCTGACGTTTCGGGCCTAGACCCTTCATCAGAGAGGGGGGTGCGGTGAGGGTTCTGGAATTTTCACTCCCGCTCCCATTCTTTAGATGACATGTCCATCATGGGCCTCCTGCAGTGCCACAATGATGCCACCCGAAGGTTGCAGGAACAGCAACTCATATTCCGCTTGGGAACCCTGCAGCCCAACGGTATCAATGTGGACTTCACCAGCTTCAAAATCTCCCCTTCCCCCACCACATCCCAAAACCAGCCCAGTTCGTCCCCTCCCACCACTGTACCACACAACTAGCCCAGCTCTTCCCCCCCACCCACTGCATCCCAAAACCAGCCCAACCTGTCTCTGCCTCCCTAACCTGTTCTTCCTCTCACCCATCCCTTCCTCCCACCCCAAACCCCACCTCCATCTCCTACCTACCAACCTCATCCCACCTCCTTGACCTGTCCGTCTTCCCTGGACTGACCTATCCCCTCCCTACCTCCCCACCTATACTCTCCTCTCCACCTATCTTCTTTTCTCTCCATCTTCGGTCCGCCTCCCCCTCTCTCCCTATTTATTCCAGAACCCTCACCCCATCCCCCTCTCTGATGAAGGGTCTAGGCCCGAAACGTCAGCTTTTGTGCTCCTGAGATGCTGCTTGGCCTGCTGTGTTCATCCAGCTTCACATTTTATTATCTTGGATTCTCCAGCATCTGCAGTTCCCATTATCACTCACACCTAACTATTCTCATCCTATTTTCCACCACTTGGCCCATAGGTTGGTATGCCTTAGCATCACAAGTGCACATCTGAATGCTTCTTAATTATTAATGAGGGTTTCTGTTTCTACCACCCTTTCAGGCTATGAGTTCCAAATTCTCATCACTCCTTGGGTGGAAAGGTTTTTCCTCACATCTCTAAATCTTCTGCCTTTTACCTTTAATATGTACCCCTGGTCATTGACTCTCCCCATCAACGGAAAAACTTCCTTCCTGTCTAACCTACCTATGTCTCTCATAATTTTGTGTATCTCGGTCTCTCTCAATCCCCTCTGCTCTAAGGAAAATAACTGCAGTATGTCCAATCTCTCTTCATAACTGAAACTCTTGTGGTCAAGGCAACATCTTAATACATCTCCTCTGACCCTCACCAGTACAATCACATCCTTTCTAAGAATTGCACACTATGTTCTAGTTGTGGCTTAATTAATGTGTTATATAATTCCAGCATAACCTCCCTGCTCTTAAACTCCGTGGCTCAGCTAATAAAAGCAAGCATCCCACATTATCAATCTGTCCCAATACGTTAAGGGACCAGTGCACACTGTGGTCCCCCTGACTGAAGCAGTATGTCTCAAACTGATTTATACTGTTTTCTTACCTCTGGTTCAGACTGAAAATTTAAACACGCAAGCTCAATTTTCTTCACTACAGGGCAATATGAGCAATTGTTATTTTTGACATTTTCAATGACACATAGAGACTGACACAGAATACAATTACAAACCTTTTGAGAACAAAATTACCTTTTCAGCTAAATTGTTTCATTAAATAAACTGCATCTGGAATACAGAATATGATGCAAATCTTAGACTGCCACACAATCAAATGATTTTCAAATTCAAAAGTTGAAAATTAGATTTAAGCAATTTTATATAATAATCAGTAATTTTCCATAGCACAAAGGACTTAATTTGCAATTTCCAACTGATTTTCATCTACGTCTATGACTGTCCTGAATAATAACTTCAATTGCAGCATCCTGGAGTACTGAAGTGTCACTGTCCCCATTATATGTTCAATCAGATTTCATTAAATATGCTTTAAAAGACAACCTAAAAAAGGGCGAAGCACTCATTCTGCAACCAGTGCAAATTTGTACACCACAATCTTTTCATTGGTGCCTACTGCCAAGGAAAGGGTTATAATAAATCTCACAATCTAGGATCTCCATATTTATATAGGCTGGGGTGCATTAAATGCAACTGATATGAATCTTTTCCCTCTTAAAAAAAATCAAAACAACATTAAAAATGTTCCAGAACAGTATAATTAAAACTGTTCACAGGCAAAGCATGGTGGGAAATGCATACCCAAAATCAAGAAGTTGAATTGTGGCCCTTCACATATACTTTATTTATTACCATGAGGTAGGCAAATGTCAGAGTGATAATGGGAACTGCAGATGCTGGAGAATCCAAGATAATAAAATGTGAGGCTGGATGAACACAGCAGGCCAAGCAGCAACACAGGAGCACAAAAGCTGACGTTTCGGGCCTAGACCCTTCATCAGAGAGGGGGATGGGGTGAGGGCTCTGGAATAAATAGGGAGAGAGGGGGAGGCGGACTGAAGATGGAGAGAAAAGAAGATAGGTGGAGAGGAGAGTATAGGTGGGGAGGTAGGGAGGGGATAGGTCAGTCCAGGGAAGACGGACAGGTCAAGGAGGTGGGATGAGGTTAGTAGGTAGGAAATGGAGGTGCGGCTTGGGGTGGGAGGAAAGGATGGGTGAGAGGAAGAACAGGTTAGGGAGGCAGAGACAGGTTGGACTGGTTTTGGGACGCAGTGGGGGGAGGGGAAGAGCTAGGCTGGTTGTATGGTGCAGTGGTGGGAGGGGACGAACTGGGCTGGTTTTGGGATGCGGTGGGGGAAGGGGAGATTTTGAAGCTGGTGAAGTCCACATTGATACCATTGGGCTGCAGGGTTCCCAAGCGGAATATGAGTTGCTGTTCCTGCAACCTTCGGGTGGCATCATTGTGGCACTGCAGGAGGCCCATGATGGACATGTCATCTAAAGAATGGGAGAGGGAGTGGAAATGGTTTGCGACTGGGAGGTGCAGTTGTTTATTGCGAACCAAGCAGAGGTGTTCTGCAAAGCGGTTCCCAAGCCTCCGCTTGGTTTCCCCAATGTAGAGGAAGCCACACCGGGTACAGTGGATGCAGTATACCACATTGGCAGATGTGCAGGTGAACCTCTGCTTAATGTGGAAAGTCATCTTGGGGCCTGGGATAGGGGTGAGGGAGGAGGCGTGGGGGCAAGTGTAGCATTTGCTGCGGTTGCAGGGGAAGGTGCCGGGTGTGGTGGGGTTGGAGGGCAGTGTGGAGCAAACAAGGGAGTCATGGAGAGAGTGGTCTCTCCAGAAGGCAGACAAGGGTGGGGATGGAAAAATGTCTTCAGTAGTGGGGTCGATTTGTAGATGGCGGAAGTGTCGGAGGATGATGCGTTGTATCTGGAGGTTGGTGGGGTGGTGTGTGAGAACGAGGGGGATCCTCTTGGGGCGGTTGTGGCGGGGGCGGGGTGTGAGGGATGTGTTGCGGGAAATGCGGGAGACGCTGTCAAGGGCGTTCTCGACCACTGTGGGGGGAAAGTTGCGGTCCTTGAAGAACTTGGACATGTCAGAGCCTGGTTTTCCAACCAGGATCAGAAATTTGAAGATTTGAAGATACATATTGAGATATTGTTTCCCCTTGAGTGGGTGTTGAGGATTGGGGGAATAATCTCACAGTAAAGGGTGGCACATTTAAAACATAGAGAGGAGGAATTTCTTCTCCCAAGGTTTAGGGAACCTATAGATATTTTTCACGGCTCTTCAGGTTGGATCATGATGTATATTTGAGACTGAGGTGGACAGATGTTTAATCATACAGGAATCAAATATTTTGGGGAAATGACAGAAAATGAGTTTGTGGATTATCAGATCAGCCATGGATGGTGTTCCATTCCTATGACTTCTGGTGTGAAACAGCCATTTTTAAAAAGTGGAAATTGTGAGTGTAGCAAATGAAATTCAAAAGTTCACATTTACCACAGCATATCATCGCAACCCTTCCACAGCACAAAGACTTTTGGAACATTTCACTACAGGGTGACAGGTATGAAAACAAAATCCACACGCTCAAATATTTATACTTGGACTATATTTATTTGGTCTGGCTTTTTTGAGGCAGGGTGGTTGATATAAATCCATAGTATAAAGTTGATCTCAATAATGGTGACCATGAAATTGTCATCAACTTTTTTTTTAAATCTCTTTTCGGGAAAGTAATATGACATCCTTATCCAGGCTGGCTGTTCAGATTAAGGCACCTTAATGCTGGGCAACAAATGTTGGCCTTGCTAAAGTGTCTAAACCCTGTGAAAGAACAAGAAAAAATAAAATTCATTCTTTTTAATGTCCAACATAAAGAATAATATTGATTTCCAAAATTTATAACAATTCTAAATCTTAATAATGTGTTATCTAAGGGTTCCTTTGGACATTTCCTAACAGCAAAAACTAGGAACCTAAATTTTTGGGATTCCAAATTGCAATTTATAACCAAGATAACAAAATGTGAGGCTGGATGAACACAGTAGGCCAAGCAGCATCTCAGGAGCACAAAAGCTGACGTTTCGGGCCGAGACCCTTCATCAGAGAGGGGGATGGGGGGAGGGAACTGGAATAAATAGGGAGAGAGGGGGAGGCGGACCGAAGATGGAGAGTAAAGAAGATAGGTGGAGAGAGTGTAGGTGGGGAGGTAGGGAGGGGATAGGTCAGTCCAGGGAAGACGGACAGGTCAAGGAGGTGGGATGAGGTTAGTAGGTAGCTGGGGGTGCGGCTTGGGGTGGGAGGAAGGGATGGGTGAGAGGAAGAACCGGTTAGGGAGGCAGAGACAGGTTGGACTGGTTTTGGGATGCAGTGGGTGGGGGAGTAGAGCTGGGCTGGTTGTGTGGTGCAGTGGGGGGAGGGGATGAACTGGGCTGGTTTAGGGATGCAGTAGGGGAAGGGGAGATTTTGAAACTGGTGAAGTCCACATTGATACCATATGGCTGCAGGGTTCCTAAGCGGAATATGAGTTGCTGTTCCTGCAACCTTCGGGTGGCATCATTGTGGCAGTGCAGGAGGCCCATGATGGACATGTCATCAAGAGAATGGGAGGGGGAGTGGAAATGGTTTGCGACTGGGAGGTGCAGTTGTTTGTTGCGAACCGAGCGGAGGTGTTCTGCAAAGCGGTCCCCAAGCCTCCGCTTGGTTTCCCCAATGTAGAGGAAGCCGCACCGGGTACAGTGGATGCAGTATACCACATTGGCAGATGTGCAGGTGAACCTCTGCTTGATGTGGAATGTCATCTTGGGGCCTGGGATGGGGGTGAGGGAGGAGGTGTGGGGACAAGTGTAGCATTTCCTGCGGTTGCAGGGGAAGGTGCCGGGTGTGGTGGGGTTGGAGGGCAGTGTGGAGCGAACAAGGGAGTCACGGAGAGAGTGGTCTCTCCGGAAAGCAGACAGGGGAGGGGATGGAAAAATGTCTTGGGTGGTGGGGTCGGATTGTAAATGGCGGAAGTGTCGGAGGATAATGCGTTGTATCCGGAGGTTGGTAGGGTGGTGTGTGAGAACGAGGGGGATCCTCTTGGGGCGGTTGTGGCGGGGGCAGGGTGTGAGGGATGTGTCGCGGGAAATGCGGAAGACGCGGTCAAGGGCATTCTCGATCACCGTGGGGGGAAAGTTGTGGTCCTTGAAGAACTTGGACATCTGGGATGTGCGGGAGTGGAATGTCTTATCGTGGGAGCAGATGCGGCGGAGGCGGAGGAATTGGGAATAGGGGATGGAATTTTTGCAGGAGGGTGGGTGGGAGGAGGTGTATTCTAGGTAGCTGTGGGAGTCGGTGGGCTTGAAATGGACATCAGTTACAAGCTGGTTGCCTGAGATGGAGACACATCCCTCACACCCCGCCCCCGCCTCCCGCATTTCCCGCGACACATCCCTCACACCCCGCCCCCGCCACAACCGCCCCAAGAGGATCCCCCTCGTTCTCACACACCACCCTACCAACCTCCGGATACAACGCATTATCCTCCGACACTTCCGCCATTTACAATCCGACCCCACCACCCAAGACATTTTTCCATCCCCTCCCCTGTCTGCTTTCCGGAGAGACCACTCTCTCCGTGACTCCCTTGTTCGCTCCACACTGCCCTCCAACCCCATCACACCCAGCACCTTCCCCTGCAACCGCAGGAAATGCTACACTTGTCCCCACACCTCCTCCCTCACCCCCATCCCAGGCCCCAAGATGACATTCCACATCAAGCAGAGGTTCACCTGCACATCTGCCAATGTGGTATACTGCATCCACTGTACCCGGTGCGGCTTCCTCTACATTGGGGAAACCAAGCGGAGGCTTGGGGACCGCTTTGCAGAACACCTCCGCTCGGTTCGCAACAAACAACTGCACCTCCCAGTCGCAAACCATTTCCACTCCCCCTCCCATTCTCTTGATGACATGTCCATCATGGGCCTCCTGCACTGCCACAATGATGCCACCCGAAGGTTGCAGGAACAGCAACTCATATTCCGCTTAGGAACCCTGCAGCCATATGGTATCAATGTGGACTTCACCAGTTTCAAAATCTCCCCTTCCCCTACTGCATCCCTAAACCAGCCCAGTTCATCCTCTCCCCCCACTGCGCCACACAACCAGCCCAGCTCTTCCCCCCCACCCACTGCATCCCAAAACCAGTCCAACCTGTCTCTGCCTCCCTAACCTGTTCTTCCTCTCACCCATCCCTTCCTCCCACCCCAAGCCGCACCCCCAGCTACCTACTAACCTCATCCCACCTCCTTGACCTGTCCGTCTTCCCTGGACTGACCTATCCCCTCCCTACCTCCCCACCTACACTCTCTCCACCTATCTTCTTTACTCTCCATCTTCGGTCCGCCTCCCCCTATTTATTCCAGTTCCCTCCCCCCATCCCCCTCTCTGATGAAGGGTCTCGGCCCGAAACGTCAGCTTTTGTGCTCCTGAGATGCTGCTTGGCCTGCTGTGTTCATCCAGCCTCACATTTTGTTATCTTGGAATCTCCAGCATCTGCAGTTCCCATTATCTCTGATGCAATTTATAACCAGTTTGTCACCCACAGGGTAAGAGAGATTCTGTAGCTCCTGTTGGCTCCACCTCCTGGCTGCTCCATAGAACTGCTCTGATGATAGACAGTTTTCAGACCACCAAACTGAGCTACTTTTCTGAAAAGAGATCCCGGCCTGAGGCATCAATTTTCCTGCTCCTCTGATGCTGCCTGGCCTGCTGCATTCCTCCAGCTCCACACTGTGTTATCTCTGACTCCAGCATCAGCAGTTCTTACTATCTTTAAACTGCTTTCATTTAGCTTTAACACTTCACTATCCACCTGTATAATCCGTGAATGAAACAGTTCAAGACAAGTCATTGGTGCAACTGTGATTTTCCTGAAATAATGGATTCTGATTAAATTTGTAACCTTCGAACAATCTGGGCCTACATCCTGTTTCTCATCTTGGAGCAATTTAACCCTTAATCTGCTGGAAGTGTTTTCAGTGAAAATGTGATCCTGTTCATTTGATTTAGCAGCAAATAACTCCACATGAGCTTCACAAGTACAGCCCTTGTGGTGTCCACTGCTGGTATTTGTTTTGGAGGATGTTCCCTTCACTTTTACTTTGGCGTGGAAATGGGTCTCCCTCCAGCTTTTCCTGTGCTCTCCTGAACAACAGCGCCTCCTAGGTAATTCTTCAGATCCGGCTGGATGCCCCTGAAATTATTGGTAAAGTTCAGCAAGTCTGGCAGCATCTGTGAAGAAAAAAATCAGAGTTAACGTTTCAGGTGCGGTGACCCCTCCTCAGAACTGATGGTGGCTGGGAAAACATTGGTTTATATGCAGAAAATGGTGGGGGGGGGGGGGGGGGTGGTGAAGTAGGGAGTAAACGTTGGATAGAGCCTAAAGAGAGAGAAGAACAGTTGGGCAGGCAAAGGAGTTGATAATGATCTGGCTGGGAGGGTGAATAGTTGTTAATGAGGACTGTTAATGACGAACAATAGGAGGTGTGTAATGGCACATCCTTTTTAACTCTTTCTCCTTTCCCTTAAAACAATGTCCTCCAGTTTTGGAATACCCCACCCCTGAAAAAGACCTTGGCTGTTCACCTTATCAATGCCCCTCATGATTTTATAAACCTCTATAGGGTCGCTCCCCAGCCTGCAGCGATCCAGGGAGAAAAGACCTCGCCTATTCAACCGCTCTCTATGACTCAAGCCCTCCAGTCCCGGCAACATCTTTATCATCTTTTCAAACTTAACAACATCCTTCCTGTAGAAGGGCAACCAGAATTGAACGTAGTATTCTAAAAGTAGCTTCACCAACATCCTGTAAAACTGCAGCATGGCTTCCCAATTCCCACAGTGAATGTTCTGATGAATGAAGACATGTGTACAAAACTTCTGCTTCACCACCCTGTCTACCTGCTAGGTACTGTTACAATGAGGGTAAAAACACAGCTCACAGAGTTGAGCTTGCCTCAGTGAAAGGGTTAATAATCCAAAACATTACCAACTCTTAAAAGGCTACACCTCAGATTTAATTTGACAGTTTTAAAATTGTAGAAGTAAACGTTCAGAGGACTGACCTGCAGAAGCTGGGACGCAGTTAAATAAAAAAAGCAAATCTGCACTCAGAGGGGTATAACCATCCACAGAAGCCTAATTCAATTGGGCAAGTTAAGCTCCATCTTCATCACTGTAAAAAATGTATCTTTTCATTTTTCTGGAATCGCTCAGCATAACTGATAGACAGAACTAAACGATCCCACAACCAACAGAATAGATTTGAGCTCTGCAGATCTGCCACATCCAGTCATGAATGGTGGTGTTCAATTAGACAACTCACTGGAGGAGGAGGCTCCACAAATACCCCCATCCTCAATGATCCAACACATCAGTGCAAAAGATAAAACTGCATTCCCAAAAATCCTCAGGCAGAAGTGCCAAGTGGATAATCCATCTCGGCTCCTCCGCTGATCCCCAACATTGAAGATACCAGTCTACAGCCAATGGCATTTACTCCATGTGATATCAAGAAACAGTTGGAGACACTGGATACTGCAAAGGCTACCGGCCCTGACAACATTCCGGCAATAGTATCTGCTCAGCAATAACCTGCTCAGTGACGCCCAGTTTGGGTTCCGCCAGGGCCACTCAGCTCCATTACAGCCTTGGTTCAAACGTGGACAAAAAAACTGAATTGCAGAGGTGAGATTAGAGTGACAGCTTTTGACATCAAGGCCACATCAAGAAGCCCTGGCAATACTGGAATCAATGGGTATCTGGGAAAACTATTCATTGGTTAGACTCATACCTGACACATAGGAAGATGATTGTGGTTGCTGGAGGTCAGTCATCTCAGCTCAGAAGTCATCACGCCTTCTGGAAAGAAAGATCTGTCCTCTTCTCCTTACTAAAATCCCTGTAGCCTCAAATATCACTTTATTCCCTTCACCAGTTGCTGTAAGCTTTTAACCAACAAGACTGAGACTTTATAATTTGTGAGTTGGTTGCTCTGTGCCTCCTGCAAGTAGATGCAAAATACTTGAGGAAAGAAAGAGATTGATAAGCAGCCAGTCCTGGCAAGACTAAAAGATTATTTTAGTAAACCATCTGAACAGAGACCATTGAACTACACTGCATGCATAAAACCAACATTAGCATGTCTCATTGTGGATATCTAAATGCATGTTCGGGGAAGTTTATGAGGTGGTTAGGGTTTTAACTGCTAGTTCATAGTGTTGTTCACAATTTTGAAATTTTAACTAGACTGTTTTTTTGTAATGAATAGTAGTTCTTCTTAAATACAATAAATGGTCTGTGCTTTCTAGAGAATTTTATGTATTTTTATAAAACGTATATGCTTTGTGACATCTCCAGCAATAGTGAGTTTTGTTTTCCAGTACACTACCCCAGTGCAATGTTACCACAAACAATCTGATTTCTTCTGTCATGTTTAGTGCCTATAACTGCTAGGCCAAGGGATTATCAGGTAAATTAACTTGAGATAATAAATGTCCAAAATATTTTTTCAGGTAGTGCACAAGAAGGAAATGTCATTGAAATATTTAAAACCAGCAAAATATGAGATTTAGTGATTTTCTGAGGCTCAAGATTATATTAATAGGTGGCATAACTCACTGAGCACCTCTTTGATAAAATGGAAACATTGCACCCACTATACTTAACATAATGTCTTTATTGCTTTATGATTAAACCTGGCAAAGAAAGCATCAAAAAAGTGCACATCAGAATCAATTGTATACAAATGTTAAAGTAAAGTTGCTAATAGTCCCCGAAGACCATAGTTCTGCTCCCTCATTAGCGAGAGACAATTGTTGGTGAGTTTAATCTTCATGGTAATTTCTAAGCAGATACAAATATAGCGCAACGTGATTGGCTGTTAACTTGTCCACCGGTGAAAATGTGAGTTGCCAATAATTTATCAAATCTTTACTCTGTAACAAAATGAAAAACACACCAATGAATGATGAAGGGTCTAGGCCTGAAACGTCAGCTTTTGTGCTCCTGAGATGCTGCTGGGCCTGCTGTGTTCATCCAGTCTCACATTTTATTATCTTGGATTCTCCAGCATCTGCAGTACCCATTATCACTTACCAATGAATGAGTGGTTCAGATGTGTTTTCATTTTAGTTTCATACTGCACTCAGAAAGAAACAGAAAATAGAGGTTGGGATAGAGCAGGAGATGAGAAGGCAGACAGTGAGGTGCAGGACCCCTAAGCTGGGTGAGTCAGGGTAAGATATTGGGAGAGCAGGAGCTGAGGGTGTGGAGCTATGTAGATGTGGTTCACGGGAAGGGTGGGATTCTGGAACATGGTGAGGAGGCAGCGGGTATGAGCTTAAGCTTGCGTACACACGAGGTGGGACAGAACAAGCTGCGAGGGTGGGCGTTCAGGCAGGGAACAGGAACTGAGAGTGTCGGGAAGGGTGGGGACAGGCACTGTCAGGGTGTGGAGATGTTGGGGAACATGAGAGTGGGGTGTTGGGGAGGGGAAGGAACTGTCTGAAAATGAAAAAAACAAATGAGACAATATAATGCTCAGATGGATTTTATATACGAATACACACAGTGATGCAAAGAGACAGTATGTAGTAATCTGAGTCAGCATTGAAACATCAGCCAGAGCGTGGGTGGGCCTGTGGAATTCACTGCCACGGAGCACAGTGGAGGCCGGGACATTAAATGTCTTCAAGGCAGAGATTGATAAATTCTTGATCTCACAAGGAATCAAGGGCTACAGGGAGAGTGCAGGGAAGTGGAGTTGAAATGCCCATCAGCCATGATTAAATGACGGAATGGACTCAATGGGCCGAATGGCCTTACTTCCACTCCTATGACTTATGGTCTTACGGTCATGAAAACTACTGGTGCCAGATTTCAGACCAACGGGATGACCAAAGTAAGGAAAAGCCACTTTAGAGGGATTTGAGAAAGTATTCTTTCACCCAGATGGGTTTAGATATCCGGAACTCACTGTCTAAAAGGGTGGTAAAGGCAGGGACGCTCAAGACTCGAAAGAACTATTTAGATGAGCACTTGAAATGCCATAGCATACTATGTTATGGGGCAAGTGATGAAAAATGGGATTAGAATTGATGGATTTTTAATGACCAGCGCAGCCATTAGGCCAAAGGACCTGTTTTTATGCTTTAAAACCTCTATTCCTCAATAATCAGTATCGTCCTCATTTGCGATATAAATCCAAATCCAATCATATCAAAACCACATCACACCAGTACATGCCAATAAAGGCAAAATACAACGGATGCTGGAAATTTGAAATAAACATAGAGAACACTGGAGAGACTCAGCAGATCAGGCAGCATCTATGGAGAGAGAAACAGAGTTAACATTGATTCCAGTGTGACTATTCTTAGTCTTACATTGTGCCTCTAAGAGACAATGTATCACACTCAACCTGAAATGTACTCAATGCTGACACATCAACAACTCTGTGAGATACTTTCTGAAGAATCACAATCGTCTGAGTGAAGAAGTTCTTGTTGACATAAAATGCTTCACTCCTCAAACTGAGATTGTGACCTCGTGTTCTCCCAATCCAGCTAACTAAAACATTGCCCAAGGGTCAACCTTGTCATATCCCATCAGAATCTTCTCAAATATCTGCAATAAACAACTTTCAACCCTGCCACTGGCTAGCCTATACAAGGTTAGGACTTATCGCATGGAATAATTTCTTCCTTGAAATATTCACACGATAAATTGCAGTAATTCTTCCAAATTACAAATGGAACAGATCCAACCTAATCTTATTAAGATTGCCTGTTCATCTGTCAGAAGTTTATATAGCCAGGTTTCCACATTTGGCCTGTTTTGGATGTCTGCAATGTGGGAAATTGGCTAAGAATCCACTCGGCACAGGATCAGCATTAGAGACCATAACACGACCCCTTTTAAAGCCATTAGCTGCTGTATTCCATTAAACAAAGTGTTTTAAAGGCCCCAAAGGCACTTTGCCAGCTCCTGAGAGAAACCAATTGGTAAGAAGGTAAGTGGAAGCAAGAGTAGGGCAGTGGATGGGTGGGTAAGTGGGCATAGTAGCAAGTGAGTAATGGGGTAAAGTAACAAATGGGTAAAGGGCAATAGTGCCAGGCAGCTGAGCAGGTACTTTGAGAAGTAGACAGATAAGGAGTAGAGCTACAGGTGAGCGGGAGAAAGATTAGGATGCAAAATGAGTCTGAGGAGCAAAAAATGTTTGAAAGAGTTTGGGTGCCCATTGTGCGAGATGGTATGGTGGCAGGAAAATAAAGACATGGATTGCCAGGTGGGCACACTGGGGCTGGAATTCAGGAGTTAGAGTGGCTTTTACGGTCTTTAATTTTTTTTTGAGTGGCTAACTGTTAAGCCAAATACTTAGGATCATAAATATACCAAGTCCCAAATAGGTTAGAGTTGAAGACAGTTTCAAGAATAATTACTACATGGTCAGTACTTCAGACATGTGACAGGTCCTAATGTGCACCTTTAAGGGTACAGGCTCTCCCAACTAGTATCAGAAAGAATCTTCTATTGTTAAAATTTATGGACATCAATCAATGCATACGTTCAACAGTGAGTTTCATTTGGGGTTGGCTAGCTTGGTTTGCCAGCTGGCTGGACTGTGTGACAGAATGACACTGTTAATGCAAGTTAAATCCTCACACTAAGAGTGGTAGCTCATGGAGGATCTGCCTCCTTGCTTTAGCCCACCTTACATAATGGAGTTTCTATTATCAAGTCGCTCAGTTCCTGGAATAACTCGGGTTTGTTAACCAGAAACATAAAGATGTATTAAGTATAGTGACAAAACTATACGTTCTACACCACTATTTTCAGAATCAAACCGAAAAATGTATGTTAGGATTACCTGAGTTATTGACTCCACATTCCCTGAGAGAAAATCCAGAGATGACATTCTGAAGAATACTTATTCTTGGAGGAGTTCCCCTTACACTTTTCTTGCGGTAGCAAAGATAACTACAATAATCACAGAAACATTACAGGCAAATTATGGGGTTTGAAAAATACTTATTTACCACATCCAAATCACGCCTATTTCCTTTGTTGCTGATATTCATTGAACTTAATTCCCTCGGTTTGTCATGTAAGTAAGGGGTCACATTTTTTCTCAACAAATATCTCTTTATGTTGAAAAATTTGAATACAAATTGGCAGAAAAATTAAAAATAAAAAATATTATTGGATGGGAGGGTGCAGACAACAATTTGTAAGACAAGTTTTATTTAATTTCTGGTGGAAACATGGTTATTTGAACAACTGACTAACCGCTGTGGTTCATTGTGAAATTCTCCTTTTACAAAGGTGAAAAACTGGCAGTCAGGTTCCTCTGTACATTTTCTTTGACAACTCTCTTCATTCTCGACTACAGACTGATGGATGTCATTTCCGGGAAAGTCCAAACCGTCATAAACTATTTCAAAACAGGCTGAAAATGATGGGAGACGGAATTAATGAATTATCGCAAAACAACAATTATCAACAAAATGTACAAAATGTACTCAACAGCATCTTTGTGGGACAGAAACAGAGACAATGTTTTGAATCCAATATGGCAATTCTTCACAACTGAAAACAGAAGAATATTGACTGGTTGAACATGGTTGAGAAATGAGGAAGAGCAGGCAGACAAAGGAAGATGTTAGACAACTGGAAGATTAAATATCATTATTATGGAACAAAAGACAATCGGGCCAAATGATGTGTTAATAGTGGAACAAAGATAAATCAAGTCTGAAAATAAGATCATGACATCAAGACAGAGACCAGTAACTGTGGGTAGAAAACTACAAAAAATCCAGCGTACTGATACATATGCAGACCAATTAGGAACATCAATAGACCATTTGGCTCTTGAAGCATGTGCAACTTTTTGTCGTGTCAAAAGGCAAAATTATGCTAGAAAATTGATGACTGAGCCCCAGATGAGTGTCACTGGGAAGCAGACCAGAAGAACAGACCTGGCTGGGACTTGGGACATGAGTAAGGATAAGATTTTTCTACTCTACAATCAACTAAAGAGCCAGTCAAAATGGCAGCGCAGTACAGCAAAGCTTAGAGTGACCAGCAGCAGCAGAGTTTCCTGAGAAAAGGCTGAGGGGGTAAAAGCCAGATTGTGCTCAGTTGAAGCAGCTGTTAAACCCAAACAAGAACATCACCAGGACTTCAAAGTGAACCTGAGATAACAAGGTGTAGAGCTGGATGAACACAGCAGGCCAAGCAGCATCAGAGGAGCAGGATGCTCTTCCTGCTTGGCCTGCTGTGTTCATCCAACTCGACACATTGTTATCTCAGATTCTCCAGCGTCTGTAGTTCCTACTATCTTTGAAAGTGAACCGATTAGTTTGAGCTGATTGGTAGGTCGTGTGTAGGTTGTTTTTATCAACATTGAAGCTACATTAAAGAAAGACAACCATTTTTGCTTAATTTTAATGGAAGCTTCAACTTTCTACACTTTTTTTTAAATAAATGCATGGCTGGGAGCTCAGTCCTGTGTATTGTCCAGCCTGCAGAATGTGGAGAAATTTAAAATGCTGCTAATAATCTGGATGACCACAGCTGCAGGAAGCGTCATCGGTTTGTCAAGCTGGAGAGTCAAACAGGAGGCTGGAAGGTCACAGCAGGCCAGGCCACACCTAGAAAGGACCACTCAATGTGTCGGGTATTGCCCTTCTTCAGGCCTGGATGTGGGAGTAGGAGAATTGCAGATAAATAGTTGAGGGAGGGGACTGGTGGTGATAGGTGAATATTGGTGGTAGATATGACCTGGTTGATTGATAGAATGGATGAATCAAGGTGGTCAATGGGAAGACAGGGTCAGAAGGTGGAATGGAAGGGAGGATAAGGGGCTGGAGAGGGAGCTAGGGGGTCAAGGGGGAATGGGTGGGAAAGTTATTTGAAATTGGAGAACTTAATGTTGAGCTCTCCGAGCTGTAGGGTGCCCAGGCAGAAGTTAAGGTGTTCTTCTTCAAATATGTGTTCCAAGTCGCTGCAATGCTGGAGGAGGCCGAGGATAGGCATGTTGGAGGGGGAGTAGAACAGCGATTTAAAATGGGCAGTGACCAGGAGGTTAGGTTGGCTGTTACGGGCCAGGCAGAGATGCTTAGTGAAACAGTCACCTTGACTATGTTTGGTCTCACTGATGTAGAGGACACCACATTGGGAGCACCAGATGCAAAGACTAGGTTGGAGGAGATGCAAGTGAAGCTCTGTCTCACTTATAAGGACCGTTTAGGGCCCTGAATGGAGGTGAGGGAGGTGGTGTGTGGGCAGGTGTTGCATCTTTTATGGTTACAGGGGAAGGTTCGGGTGAGTTGGAGTCGTTGGTGGGGAGTGTGGCACGAACTAAGAAGTGGCAAAGGGAATAGTCCTTGTGGAAGGCAGCGAGGGGTGGGGAATGGAAGATGGTGGGGTCTAGTTGAAGTTGGTGGAAGTGTTTGAGGATGATACGTTGGATATGGAGGTTGGTAGAGTGGAAAGTGAGGAAAAGGGGTACACTATCTTCATTATATTTGGAGGGGTCTTGGTGGTTAAGAGCTATGGAGTGGCGAATGGAGGAGGCATGGTGCAAGGCAGTTTGGATGACAGAAGGGGGGGAAAGAGCATTCTTTTGTAAAAGGCAGCATCTGGGAGATTTAGGAATGGAGCATCATCTCGTCTCCTTCTCTCCTCATCAGAGCAGATGCAAGGGAGATGGAAGAATTGAGGAAATGGGATGGAGTTATTACAGGATACAGGATGGGAGGAGGTGTAGTCTAGGGAGCTATGGGAGTCTGTGGGTTTAAGGTAAATGATGGTACATAAGCTGTCATCAGAAATGGAAATGGAGAGGACAAGGAAAGGGAAGGAGGTGTCTGAGGCAGACCAAGTGAATTTGACAGCGGGGTGAAAGCTGTTAGTGAACCCTCACCTCCATTCAGTGCTCCAGTTCAGCCTGGGTGCGGGATGCAGTCATCCATGTGATGGCAGAGAAGTAAGGGGACAGTACCGGTGTGAGGACTGAAGAGGAACTGTTTGATACAACCAACAGCAAGGATGGCGTTGCTGGGGCCCATGCGAGTGCCCATGGCAACCCCCTGGATTCAATAAATGTGGGAAGAATTGAAGGAAAAGTTATTGAGATGAGGACTAATTCAGCGAAGCAGTAAGGGGTCTTGGAGCATCGGTGGGGAGGGTAACTGAATGGGTCTGTTGAACCGGAAAAATCTGAGGGCCAGTAGGCTGTCCTTGTGGGGTTTGGACATTTACTGGGATAACACGTCCATGGTAAAAATGAAGCACGAGTGGCCAGGCAACTGGAGGTTTCTGAAGAGATCGAGTGTGTAGTTTGTGACCCTGATGTAGGTGGGGAGATCCTGGATCAAGGGGGAGAGAATGGAGTTGATGTAGGAAGAGAGGAGTTCGGTGGGGCAGGCTTGTGCAAAGATGAAGGGTGGGCTGGGCTAATTGGGATTGGTGATCTTGGGCAGCAGATAGAAACGGGCAGTGCAGGGAGGGGGACTATATGGCTGGAGGCAGTAGAGGGGTAGACACTGGAAGCAATGAGGTTATAAAGAGTGTGGGAGACAGTGGCTTGATGGGCCAAGGTGAGGTCGTGGTCAAATGGGACACAATGGCCACCGGCCCGTTTTCCACATTCTTTTCCTCAAAATTTTCACAACATCAATCAGTTTGTCAAATGCCAAGACAAAATCTGACACAAAATACAGTGAAGAGTGGAGACCAAACACGTTTGTCAATATCAAAATGAACGGGAGGGTACCAGTGCAGCAAGAGAATTAAACAGCATTGTGGCATGTCCAGCAATTCCCCATTTACGCATTTTCACACTTGTCATCTAACCACTGTCTTTACAACTGAGGAATGACGTGCTAGTGATTGTATCTGATTCCTCTCGTGCAAAATGCCTGCTTTCTTTTGGCCTCATTCGCTACTTGTGGCACATGGATATTCACCTTCTCTGATTTCTGCACTACGGAACTCAGCTCATCTCGAACTCAAGTCTCTTTCCCACAACACAACAACGATCAAACAGCGGAAGCTGGAAGTTAGAAACAATGACAGAAATTGCTGGAAAAGCTCAAGAATGTTCACGGCACCCAAAAAGTGAATTCTGATTTCTCTCCAAAGAAGCTGCAACGATGTGTCAATTTCAGTTTTCTTCTCTCACTCTCTCTCACTTTGAACGATTTTAATATTCAAACAATTTTTACGAACTAGACTCTATCTTTGCTACTTTCAATTCGAGATCATTAATGAACCAGAACTCATTGGACAATAATAGATCCACTATCCACTGACTCCAGTCCACCCCAGAAGCTATCCTCTGTCCATGTCACTTTTACAGTCAATATGTAGGTGCAAGGCTCCCGTCGTCATCTCCATCCCCTTTCAACAAGCTCCAAACAGTTCTGTTTTTCTCCTTCACGCTACCATATCTTTACCATTGTGCGGCTTCTATATCACTCACAAACATAATTTCTAGTCTTTTACATTGACGAATTCTTCCTGAACTCTTTGCATACCCTGGACTCGTGCATACAGCTGCTTCATATATGTTGAGGTCACAACATGCTTATCTAATGCAGCCAGCTCTGCACGGATTCCTGCTTTCCGTCCTCCCTCAATGCACTGCAAAGATGCAAGATCCAATGTGAAAAAAAACCTTGTTATTTCTTGAAAACAAAAATCAGAGCAAACATATATCAGTGAAATATAAAACAAATTGCAAGGAAATGGCACTGCCGTTCAATTAATAGCAAGAGAAAAGATTTAGGGGGCATCAATGCTGTCAATAGCAAACTCCTCATGTGCCCATCAATGGGAAACCTGCCACGTCAACTGCACATGGGGAATCAGGGGGCTGCACTGTCAGGTTCTAGACTAATCAGGTCCAGTGGCTGAGACATCACGTCCCACATGAGGCTCCCAACTGTGACGTTTTCAAATCCCAGGCTGCTGTCTGAACACACACCGTGAAGATAGTCACCAACAGAAGGTCAGTGATGGATTTGGGGACGATCTAGAAGTTGGAGTCACATTCAAGCAGTCAGTCCACAAGCTTAAAGCTGTGCCATCGATGGGGGCGAATGGAGGAACCCTGCAAAATGTCTCGCATACCGCCCCATTTTCCAATTGCAGTCGCTGTCATTACTCACACCGACAGAGAAGGAAGCTCATTCAGGCAGTGAGGCCTGAGGCCCTGAACTCGTAGTTAATGAACAGATAACGAGCTCATTTTGTGACAGATTACGACAGTCACTCAGCCCAGAGATTTCAGCCCAGAACGTAATCGCAGAGGTGGCTGTATCTCTCGACTGACAACCTGCCTGATTATTTCCTGTTCTGCCCATTCCAATTCACTTCTAGGGACGAGAAGAGTCGGCTAAAATACTCTCGCAGTCAACGTGTTATCTTTGTTACTTACAGGATTGTGTCCCGCAATCTCTCAGAGAATATCCTGAGACAACGTTTTGTAAATTAGATTTCACACTTGGCTGCCCTGTTGTTGTCCTCTTCAAATAACAATAAAACCTGAAAGATGGTGAGAAAGGAAAGTCAGTGATGTCGTAATGAAATGTCTTATTCATAATGGACAGATCATTCTAAGCTGCTGTTTTGGGAAAACTGAGATTGGATTGGTGCAAGGATAAGATTGAAAACCTCTTCTTCAGACGCTTTCTGATCAACCTGCTCAGGGAATGTTATGACATTCCTCTGAATCATGTCGGATGTGTCACTGGAGTAGGGACACTTCCACTCTGCTGTGTGAGCCACATCAGGCTCTTCCTCAGATTTATTATCAAATTGAAGTTGCATTGCTACGCATTCTAAGTTTCAAACTCTTCTCCTCACATCTTGATGCTGGATTTTACAAATTACTACTCCAGTGATATTACCACGATGCCATTACAGGCCCAGAAAACATATCACGTCGCTTGTAGGTTCGGCATTTCTCAATCTCTCTCTGGCTGTGTCTATATCAACTAGCTCCTCTTCACATACTTTCTCGTTAACCTTTTGAGGAGGACATGAGCCCGTAGAATGTGCAAACATGCCCTTTGGCCCAACATGTCATCACTTATCCTGACAGCATCGCACCCAAATACATCCTTTTGGAATTTCATCACGCACACATCTTTTCAGGTTCAACAATTAAATATACTCAAAATGAAAATCTCTAGACATTAAAGATCTGAGGAAATTACAGTGTTGCAATAAAATCTCTGTTGAACTCAAACAGAGATCACAAACAGGAAGAATAGTGAAGCTGTCTCGATGGGATGACTACCAACGCGTGCGACTATTTCTCTGACACTAATAACCATCTGTGAGGATCTAATGGAAAATAAATGTGCTTTTATGACCCAAATCAATGATTCACATTTAGTTTGAATGACCACAAAGGGTGCAACAACAAACATTACTGAGGAAATATGAAATTTCCACTTTACTAGACTGCTGTAAGGAGCTGCTCCAATCCTACACAGTACTACCATGTATGGATAAACATTGCTATAATCTAACCTCATCACCACTATTCCATGTTCTGCCTCTAATTCTCAATGAAATGTTGACACATTTACCTTTGATTGTCAGTGTTCCAACCACTTGTCAAAAAAGTGAAAAACTGACACCTGCTGTCCTCAGTGCACACTTTTTGACAGTAGTGGACGTCTGGTGCAAGGACCGATTCAATGTCATTTCCAGGAAAATCTACGTCAGATAGCAGCTCACGTACACATCCTGTAATGAAATTGTTCTGTGTTCATGAGCGGTTTATCAGAATTAGTTACAAAAGCGTGAACGTTTTTAATCAGGCCCACAATCATTTCCATAACCCAGTGCTCAACAATATCCTGAAGTTTCTAGCATTTACTCTCTCAGGAGCACATGTCTTCACAATCTCGAGAGACCCCGTGGGCATTTGACGTAACCAGTCATTCAAAGTTTCCTGATAACACGTACAGTGACTCAATTGGCTGAACACTCGCATCTCTGATGCTGGTTCTTCTGGGGCATCTGGCACGGATCATCCACTCAGCACCTCTGGCAGAATATTGCTTCAACTGCTGCTGCCGTAGCCTTTGCAGGGAAGTACTGGGCTTCCCCATCGTTGGGGTGAGGGCAATATTTCTACAGTATCGTCCTCCACTAAGTTCTTTAGTTGGCCTCCGGCGTTCACCAATGGAAGCAGCAGCAATGCAGACCCGTACATTGTGGCCAACCCTGGTTTACTTTCTACAGACATCCATTCGTGAATCAAAACAGAAATCTCAATTGGGACAAACCTTCACATCTCCTTAAAGAAAATCCAGATACCACATTCTGAAGAATTGTTATTCTTGCTGGAGTCCCTCTTTCACTTTTCTTGCGGTAGCAAATCAAGCTACATAGAATAAAAGAAACATTTAATAAAAATAATGAACTTTCAACCAGCATTAAACCTTCTCTACTTCAGCCTGCTATCCCCGTCACTCTTACTGGGTCAATTATGCTCTGCCTGCTTGTTGCAGATGTGAAGAAGTGGTATATATTGATCACTTAAAAATGATGAAATAGAATGGATGGAACATTGTTTCATACGAATGGTGAGAAGGTGCACTCGTACAGGCAAGCATTTATGTTTCCTCATAGAAACAAGGAGATTTGAACAACTGACTAACCGCTGTGGTTCATTGTGAAATTCTTCTTTTATAAAGGTGAAAAACTGGCAGTCAGGTTCCTCTGTACATTTTCGTTGACAACTCTCTTCATTCTCCACCACAGACTGATGGATGTCATTTCCCGGAAAGTCCAAACCATCATAAACTGTTTCAAAACAGGCTGAAATGATGCCAAACAGAATTGATGAATTACTGCAAATCAGCAACAAATAGCAATAAAGTGATCTTTTACAAAGCTTACGTGAATGCGGGGCACAAGTTCTTAATATAGCTTCACTGCCCCAATCGAATTGGCTTCATTTTCCTGAGAGCACCGGGGCTACATTTCTCAATATGCTGAGTTTAACATGCGATATAAAGCGGGATTTCACAGCAGAAGCAAAACGTGATGATCTAAAATCACAATTCTTGCACATGTCTTGTAAGAAAACAAGTGACCAAATGAGCCACGGAACAAAACTCAGACCCTCTCTGCTGTGCTCCAACTACTCGGATATATTAAGGGCCAGTTTCCTCATTATAGTCAAGAACGAGTGCCTAAAACTTCAATTTAGGTTAAACTGTAAAAAAGGAACAGGCAAGGAAAATCATCAATGTTTTCGCTTCCAATATAACCACTCCATATGCTCATGCATGCTTTCTGCATTCCTCACGTTAGTCATTTATTTTTGATTGTGGTCATTAAATGATCGGATGATGCTTTTACAACTGGCTCTGAAATCGGCTCTGCACTTGCGGATTATTCTGTCCTCCCGCCCTGTCTGTACGGCTTGACCTCATGTTCGGGCTGGGAGGGGAATCGGCAGGAAAGCACCATCTTCAGAGACCGTTAGGCTCACAAAGTTTCTTTTCCTCAACATTTTCACAACATCAATCAGTTTGTCAAATGCCAAGACAAAATCTGACACAAAATACAGTGAAGAGTGGAGACCAAACACGTTTGTCAATATCAAAATGAACGGGAGGGTACCAGTGCAGCAAGAGAATTAAACAGGCATTGTGGCATGTCCAGCAATTCCCCAATGAAACAAAACAAACAGACAGACACAGGCTGAATACTCTCCCTCCACACTCCAACTTGTCCATATGTTTAACACTCCATGGGGGCTCAAACATTTACATAAATCAAACCTCAAGGTTGAGTTCACCTGAGCACGCATCTCAGTTAAAGATGCAAGGCAACTTTGTCTTTTCATTCACCATTTCCTAAAAAGCATGTCTAATGTAAGACACTGATCTGAACGCTGTATTCAAGCAAACAAGAATATCTGTAAAGGACAATGGTTCAGTTCGATAGTTGCATGATGTGGATGAAATGACTCCGTCTCAGACTGCTGATCAGAGATAATGGGAACTGCAGATGCTGGAGAATTCAAGATAACAAAGTGTGGAGCTGGATGAACACAGCAGGCCAAACAGCATCTCAGGAGCACAAAAGCTGACGTTTCGGGCCAATACCCTTCATCAGAGAGCTCGAAACGTCAGCTTTTGGGCTCCTGAGATGCTATTTGGCCTGCTCTGTTCATCCAGCTTCACACTTTGCCTTCTCAGAATGCTATTTGTTTCAGGCTCCCATAGATCTTCACTTCTTCACACACCGACACAAAATCACCTTATATTCTTCAAAACTCCATCGGATGCAAGCCTGACCGGTCCAACATTAACAACGAGACAACCCACCCAGTCCATGTATTTATTAAGTAAACCTTCTCTGAACCGTTTCCAATCCATTTGCCTCCTCCCTCTCATTACATGTTACGCATTTTCACACTTGTCATCTAACCACTGTCTTTACAACTGAGGAATGACGTGCTAGTGATTATATCCGATTCCTCTCGTGCTAAATGCCTGCTTTCTTTTAGCCTCATTCGCTACTTGTGGCACATGGATATTCACCTTCTCTGATTTCTGCACTACGGAACTCAGCTCATCTCGAACTCAAGTCTCTTTCCCACAACACAACAACGATCAAACTGTGGAAGCTGGAAGTTAGAAACAATAACAGAAATTGCTGGAAAAGCTCAAGAATGCTCACGGCACCCAAAAAGTGAATTCTGATTTCTCTCCACAGATGCTGCAACGATGTGTCAATTTCAGTTTTCTTCTCTCTCTCTCTCCCTTTGAACGATTTTAATGTTCAAACAATTTTTGCAAACTAGACTCTATCTTTGCTACTTTCAATTCGAGATCATTAATGAACCAGAACTCATTGGACAATAATAGATCCACTATCCACTGACTCCAGTCCACCCCAGAAGCTATCCTCTGTACATGTCACTTTTACAGTCAATATGTAGGTGCAAGGCTCCCGTCGTCATCTCCATCCCCTTTCAACAAGCTCCAAACAGTTCTGTTTTTCTCCTTCACGCTACCATATCTTTACCACTGTGCGGCTACTATATCAACTCACAAACATAATTTCTAGTCTTTTACATTGACGAATTCTTCCTGAACTCTTTGCATTCCCTGGACTCGTGCATACAGCTGCTTCATATATGTTGAGGTCACAACATGCTTATCTAATGCAGCCAGCTCTGCACGGATTCCTGCTTTCCGTCCTCCCTCAATGCACTGCAAAGATGCAAGATCCAATGTGAAAAAAACCTTGTTATTTCTTGAAAACAAAAATCAGAACAAACATATATCAGTGAAATATAAAACAAGTTGCAAGGAAATGGCACTGCCGTTCAATTAATATCTAGAGAAAAGATTTAGGGGGCATCAATGCTGTCAATAGCAAACTCCTCATGTGCCCATCAATGGGAAACCTGCCACGTCAACTGCACATGGGGAATCAGGGGGCTGCACTGTCAGGTTCTAGACTAATCAGGTCCAGTGGCTGAGACATCACGTCCCACATGAGGCTCCCAACTGTGACGTTTTCAAATCCCAGGCTGCTGTCTGAACACACACCGTGAAGATAGTCACCAACAGAAGGTCAGTGATGGATTTGGGGACGATCTAGAAGTTGGAGTCACATTCAAGCAGTCAGTCCACAAGCTTAAAGCTGTGCCATCGATGGGGGCGAATGGAGGAACCCTGCAAAATGTCTCGCATACCGCCCCATTTTCCAATTGCAGTCGCTGTCATTACTCACACCGACAGAGAAGGAAGCTCATTCAGGCAGTGAGGCCTGAGGCCCTGAACTCGTAGTTAATGAACAGATAACGAGCTCATTTTGTGACAGATTACGACAGTCACTCAGCCCAGAGATTTCAGCCCAGAACGTAATCGCAGAGGTGGCTGTATCTCTCGACTGACAACCTGCCTGATTATTTCCTGTTCTGCCCATTCCAATTCACTTCTAGGGACGAGAAGAGTCGGCTAAAATACTCTCGCAGTCAACGTGTTATCTTTGTTACTTACAGGATTGTGTCCCGCAATCTCTCAGAGAATATCCTGAGACAACGTTTTGTAAATTAGATTTCACACTTGGCTGCCCTGTTGTCGTCCTCTTCAAATAACAATAAAACCTGAAAGATGGTGAGAAAGGAAAGTCAGTGATGCCGTAATGAAATGTCTTATTCATAATGGACAGATCATTCTATGCTGCTGTTTTGGGAAAACTGAGATTGGATTGGTGCAAGGATAAGATTGAAAACCTCTTCTTCAGACGCTTTCTGATCAACCTGCTCAAGGAATGTTATGACATTCCTCTGAATCATGTCGGATGTGTCACTGGAGTAGGGACACTTCCACTCTGCTGTGTGAGCCACATCAGGCTCTTCCTCAGATTTATTATCAAATTGAAGTTGCATTGCTACGCATTCTAAGTTTCAAACTCTTCTCCTCACATCTTGATGCTGGATTTTACAAATTACTACTCCAGTGATATTACCACGATGCCATTACAGGCCCAGAAAACATATCACGTCGCTTGTAGGTTCGGCATTTCTCAATCTCTCTCTGGCTGTGTCTATATCAACTAGTTCCTCTTCACATACTTTCTCGTTAACCTTTTGAGGAGGACATGAGCCCGTAGAATGTGCAAACATGCCCTTTGGCCCAACATGTCATCACTTATCCTGACAGCATCGCACCCAAATACATCCTTTTGGAATTTCATCACGCACACATCTTTTCAGGTTCAACAATTAAATATACTCAAAATGAAAATCTCTAGACATTAAAGATCTGAGGACATTACAGTGTTGCAATAAAATCTCTGTTGAACTCAAACAGAGATCACAAACAGGAAGAATGGTGAAGCTGTCTCGATGGGATGACTACCAACGCGTGCGACTATTTCTCTGTCACTAATAACCATCTGTGAGGATCTAATGGAAAATAAATGTGCTTTTATGACCCAAATCAATGATTCACATTTAGTTTGAATGACCACAAAGGGTGCAACAACAAACATTACTGAGGAAATATGAAATTTCCACTTTACTAGACTACTGTAAGGAGCTGCTCCAATCCTACACAGTACTACCATGTATGGATAAACATTGCTATAATCTAACCTCATCACCACTATTCCATGTTCTGCCTCTAATTCTCAATGAAATGTTGACACATTTACCTTTGATTGTCAGTGTTCCAACCACTTGTTAAAAAAGTGAAAAACTGACACCTGCTGTCCTCAGTGCACACTTTTTGACAGTAGTGGACGTCTGGTGCAAGGACCGATTCAATGTCATTTCCAGGAAAATCTACGTCAGATAGCAGCTCACGTACACATCCTGTAATGAAATTGTTCTGTGTTCATGAGCGGTTTATCAGAATTAGTTACAAAAGCGTGAACGTTTTTAATCAGGCCCACAATCATTTCCATAACCCAGTGCACAACAATATCCTGAAGTTTCCAGCATTTACTCTCTCAGGAGCACATGTCTTCACAATGTTGAGAGACCCCGTGGGCATTTGGCGTAACCAGTCATTCCAAGTTTCCTGATAACACGTACAGTGACTCAATTGGCTGAACACTCGCATCTCTGATGCTGGTTCTTCTGGGGCATCTGGCACGGATCATCCACTCAGCACCTCTGGCAGAATATTGCTTCAACTGCTGCTGCCGTAGCCTTTGCAGGAAAGTACTGGGCTTCCCCATCGTTGGGGTGAGGGCAATATTTCTACAGTATCGTCCTCCACTAAGTTCTTTAGTTGGCCTCCGACGTTCACCAATGGAAGCAGCAGCAATGCAGACCCGTACATTGTGGCCAACCCTGGTTTACTTTCTACAGACATCCATTCGTGAATCAAAACAGAAATCTCAATTGGGACATACCTTCACATCTCCTTAAAGAAAATCCAGATACCACATTCTGAAGAATTGTTATTCTTGCTGGAGTCCCTCTTTCACTTTTCTTGCGGTAGCAAATCAAGCTACATAGAATAAAAGAAACATTTAATAAAAATAATGAACTTTCAACCAGCATTAAACCTTCTCTACTTCAGCCTGCTATCCCCGTCACTCTTACTGGGTCAATTATGCTCTGCCTGCTTGTTGCAGATGTGAAGAAGTGGTATATATTGATCACTTAAAAATGATGAAATAGAATGGATGGAACATTGTTTCAAACGAATGGTGAGAAGGTGCACTCGTACAGGCAAGCATTTATGTTTCCTCATAGAAACAAGGAGATTTGAACAACTGACTAACCGCTGTGGTTCATTGTGAAATTCTTCTTTTACAAAGGTGAAAAACTGGCAGTCAGGTTCCTCTGTACATTTTCGTTGACAACTCTCTTCATTCTCCACCACAGACTGATGGATGTCATTTCCCGGAAAGTCCAAACCATCATAAACTGTTTCAAAACAGGCTGAAATGATGCCAAACAGAATTGATGAATTACTGCAAATCAGCAACAAATAGCAATAAGGTGATCTTTTACAAAGCTTATGTGAATGCGGGGCACAAGTTCTTAATATAGCTTCACTGCCCCAATCGAATTGGCTTCATTTTCCTGAGAGCACCGGGGCTACATTTCTCAAAATGCTGAGTTTGACATGCGATATAAAGCGGGATTTCACAGCAGAAGCAAAACGTGATGATCTAAAATCATAATTCTTGCACATGTCTTGTAATAAAACAAGTGACCAAATGAGCCACGGAACAAAAGTCAGACCCTCTCTGCTGTGCTCCAACTACTCGGATATATTAAGGGCCAGTTTCCTCATCATAGTCAACAACGAGTGCCTAAAACTTCAATTTAGGTTAAACTGAAAAAAAGGAACAGACAAGGAAAATCATCAATGTTTTCGCTTCCAATATAACCACTCCATATGCTCATGCATGCTTTCTGCATTCCTCACGTTAGTCATTTATTTTTGATTGTGGTCATTAAATGGTGGGATGATGCTTTTACAACTGGCTCTGAAATCGGCTCTGCACTTGCGGATTATTCTGTCCTCCCGCCCAGTCTGTACGGCTTGACCTCATGTTCGGGCTGAGAGGGGAATCGGCAGGAAAGCACCATCTTCAGAGACCGTTAGGCTCACAAAGTTTCTTTTCCTCAACATTTTCACAACATCAATCAGTTTGTCAAATGCCAAGACAAAATCTGACACAAAATACAGTGAAGAGTGGAGACCAAACACGTTTGTCAATATCAAAATGAACGGGAGGGTACCAGTGCAGCAAGAGAATTAAACAGGCATTGTGGCATGTCCAGCAATTCCCCAATGAAACAAAACAAACAGACAGACACAGGCTGAATACTCTCCCTCCACACTCCAACTTGTCCATATGTTTAACACTCCATGGGGGCTCAAACATTTACATAAATCAAACCTCAAGGTTGAGTTCACCTGAGCACACAGCTCAGTTAAAGATGCAAGGCAACTTTGTCTTTTCATTCACCATTTCCTAAAAAGCATGTCTAATGTAAGACACTGATCTGAACGCTGTACTCAGGCAAACAAGAATATCTGTAAAGGACAATGGTGCAGTTCGATAGTTGCATGATGTAGATGAAATGACTCCGTCTCAGACTGCTGATCAGAGATAATGGGAACTGCAGATGCTGGAGAATTCAAGATAACAAAGTGTGGAGCTGGATGAACACAGCAGGCCAAACAGCATCTCAGGAGCACAAAAGCTGACGTTTCGGGCCAATACCCTTCATCAGAGAGCTCGAAACGTCAGCTTTTGGGCTCCTGAGATGCTATTTGGCCTGCTCTGTTCATCCAGCTTCACACTTTGCCTTCTCAGAATGCTATTTGTTTCAGGCTTCCATAGATCTTCACTTCTTCACACACCGACACAAAATCACCTTATATTCTTCAAAACTCCATCGGATGCAAGCCTGACCGGTCCAACATTAACAACAAGACAACCCACCCAGTCCATGTATTTATTAAGTAAACCTTCTCTGAACCGTTTCCAATCCATTTGCCTCCTCCCTCTCATTACATGTTACGCATTTTCACACTTGTCATCTAACCACTGTCTTTACAACTGAGGAATGACGTGCTAGTGATTGTATCTGATTCCTCTCGTGCTAAATGCCTGCTTTCTTTTAGCCTCATTCGCTACTTGTGGCACATGGATATTCACCTTCTCTGATTTCTGCACTACGGAACTCAGCTCATCTCGAACTCAAGTCTCTTTCCCACAACACAACAACGATCAAACTGCGGAAGCTGGAAGTTAGAAACAATAACAGAAATTGCTGGCAAAGCTCAAGAATGCTCACGGCACCCAAAAAGTGAATTCTGATTTCTCTCCACAGATGCTGCAACGATGTGTCAATTTCAGTTTTCTTCTCTCTCTCTCTCCCTTTGAACGATTTTAATATTCAAACAATTTTTACAAACTAGACTCTATCTTTGCTACTTTCAATTCGAGATCATTAATGAACCTGAACTCATTGGACAATAATAGATCCACTATCCACTGACTCCAGTCCACCCCAGAAGCTATCCTCTGTACATGTCACTTTTACAGTCAATATGTAGGTGCAAGGCTCCCGTCGTCATCTCCATCCCCTTTCAACAAGCTCCAAACAGTTCTGTTTTTCTCCTTCACGCTACCATATCTTTACCACTGTGCGGCTACTATATCACTCACAAACATAATTTCTAGTCTTTTACATTGACGAATTCTTCCTGAACTCTTTGCATTCCCTGGACTCGTGCATACAGCTGCTTCATATATGTTGAGGTCACAACATGCTTATCTAATGCAGCCAGCTCTGCACGGATTCCTGCTTTCCGTCCTCCCTCAATGCACTGCAAAGATGCAAGATCCAATGTGAAAAAAACCTTGTTATTTCTTGAAAACAAAAATCAGAGCAAACATATATCAGTAAAATATAAAACAAATTGCAGGGAAATGGCACTGCCGTTCAATTAATATCTAGAGAAAAGATTTAGGGGGCATCAATGCTGTCAATAGCAAACTCCTCATGTGCCCATCAATGGGAAACCTGCCACGTCAACTGCACATGGGGAATCAGGGGGCTGCACTGTCAGGTTCTAGACTAATCAGGTCCAGTGGCTGAGACATCACGTCCCACATGAGGCTCCCAACTGTGACGTTTTCAAATCCCAGGCTGCTGTCTGAACACACACCGTGAAGATAGTCACCAACAGAAGGTCAGTGATGGATTTGGGGACGATCTAGAAGTTGGAGTCACATTCAAGCAGTCAGTCCACAAGCTTAAAGCTGTGCCATCGATGGGGGCGAATGGAGGAACCCTGCAAAATGTCTCGCATACCGCCCCATTTTCCAATTGCAGTCGCTGTCATTACTCACACCGACAGAGAAGGAAGTTCATTCAGGCAGTGAGGCCTGAGGCCCTGAACTCGTAGTTAATGAACAGATAACGAGCTCATTTTGTGACAGATTACGACAGTCACTCAGCCCAGAGATTTCAGCCCAGAACGTAATCGCAGAGGTGGCTGTATCTCTCGACTGACAACCTGCCTGATTATTTCCTGTTCTGCCCATTCCAATTCACTTCTAGGGACGAGAAGAGTCGGCTAAAATACTCTCGCAGTCAACGTGTTATCTTTGTTACTTACAGGATTGTGTCCCGCAATCTCTCAGAGAATATCCTGAGACAACGTTTTGTAAATTAGATTTCACACTTGGCTGCCCTGTTGTCGTCCTCTTCAAATAACAATAAAACCTGAAAGATGGTGAGAAAGGAAAGTCAGTGATGCTGTAATGAAATGTCTTATTCATAATGGACAGATCATTCTATGCTGCTGTTTTGGGAAAACTGAGATTGGATTGGTGCAAGGATAAGATCGAAAACCTCTTCTTCAGATGCTTTCTGATCAACCTGCTCAGGGAATGTTATGACATTCCTCTGAATCATGTCGGATGTGTCACTGGAGTAGGGACACTTCCACTCTGCTGTGTGAGCCACATCAGGCGCTTCCTCAGATTTATTATCAAATTGAAGTTGCATTGCTACGCATTCTAAGTTTCAAACTCTTCTCCTCACATCTTGATGCTGGATTTTACAAATTACTACTCCAGTGATATTACCACGATGCCATTACAGGCCCAGAAAACATATCACGTCGCTTGTAGGTTCGGCATTTCTCAATCTCTCTCTGGCTGTGTCGATATCAACTAGCTCCTCTTCACATACTTTCTCGTTAACCTTTTGAGGAGGACATGAGCCCGTAGAATGTGCAAACATGCCCTTTGGCCCAACATGTCATCACTTATCCTGACAGCATCGCACCCAAATACATCCTTTTGGAATTTCATTACGCACACATCTTTTCAGGTTCAACAATTAAATATACTCAAAATGAAAATCTCTAGACATTAAAGATCTGAGGACATTACAGTGTTGCAATAAAATCTCTGTTTAACTCAAACAGAGATCACAAACAGGAAGAATGGTGAAGCTGTCTCGATGGGATGACTACCAACGCGTGCGACTATTTCTCTGTCACTAATAACCATCTGTGAGGATCTAATGGAAAATAAATGTGCTTTAATGACCCAAATCAATGATTCACAATTAGTTTGAATGACCACAAAGGGTGCAACAACAAACATTACTGAGGAAATATGAAATTTCCACTTTACTAGACTGCTGTAAGGAGCTGCTCCAATCCTACACAGTACTACCATGTATGGATAAACATTGCTATAATCTAACCTCATCACCACTATTCCATGTTCTGCCTCTAATTCTCAATGAAATGTTGACACATTTACCTTTGATTGTCAGTGTTCCAACCACTTGTTAAAAAAGTGAAAAACTGACACCTGCTGTCCTCAGTGCACACTTTTTGACAGTAGTGGACGTCTGGTGCAAGGACCGATTCAATGTCATTTCCAGGAAAATCTACGTCAGATAGCAGCTCACGTACACATCCTGTAATAAAATTGTTCTGTGTTCATGAGCGGTTTATCAGAATTAGTTACAAAAGCGTGAACGTTTTTAATCAGGCCCACAATCATTTCCATAACCCAGTGCTCAACAATATCCTGAAGTTTCCAGCATTTACTCTCTCAGGAGCACATGTCTTCACAATTTTGAGAGACCCCGTGGACATTTGACGTAACCAGTCATTCCAAGTTTCCTGATAACACGTACAGTGACTCAACTGGCTGAACACTCGCATCTCTGATGCTGGTTCTTCTGGGGCATCTGGCACGGATCATCCACTCAGCACCTCTGGCAGAATATTGCTTCAACTGCTGCTGCCGTAGCCTTTGCAGGGAAGTACTGGGCTTCCCCATCGTTGGGGTGAGGGCAATATTTCTACAGTATCGTCCTCCACTAAGTTCTTTAGTTGGCCTCCGGCGTTCACCAATGGAAGCAGCAGCAATGCAGACCCGTACATTGTGGCCAACCCTGGTTTACTTTCTACAGACATCCATTCGTGAATCAAAACAGAAATCTCAATTGGGTCATACCTTCACATCTCCTTAAAGAAAATCCAGATACCACATTCTGAAGAATTGTTATTCTTGCTGGAGTCCCTCTTTCACTTTTCTTGCGGTAGCAAATCAAGCTACGTAGAATAAAAGAAACATTTAATAAAAATAATGAAGTTTCAACCAGCATTAAACCTTCTCTACTTCAGCCTGCTATCCCCGTCACTCTTACTGGGTCAATTATGCTCTGCCTGCTTGTTGCAGATGTGAAGAAGTGGTATATATTGATCACTTAAAAATGATGAAATAGAATGGATGGAACATTGTTTCATACGAATGGTGAGAAGGTGCACTCGTACAGGCAAGCATTTATGTTTCCTCATAGAAACAAGGAGATTTGAACAACTGACTAACCGCTGTGGTTCATTGTGAAATTCTTCTTTTATAAAGGTGAAAAACTGGCAGTCAGGTTCCTCTGTACATTTTCGTTGACAACTCTCTTCATTCTCCACCACAGACTGATGGATGTCATTTCCCGGAAAGTCCAAACCATCATAAACTGTTTCAAAACAGGCTGAAATGATGCCAAACAGAATTGATGAATTACTGCAAATCAGCAACAAATAGCAATAAAGTGATCTTTTACAAAGCTTACGTGAATGCGGGGCACAAGTTCTTAATATAGCTTCACTGCCCCAATCGAATTGGCTTCATTTTCCTGAGAGCACCGGGGCTACATTTCTCAAAATGCTGAGTTTAACATGCGATATAAACAGGGATTTCACAGCAGAAGCAAAACGTGATGATCTAAAATCACAATTCTTGCACATGTCTTGTAAGAAAACAAGTGACCAAATGAGCCACGGAACAAAAGTCAGACCCTCTCTGCTGTGCTCCAACTACTCGGATATATTAAGGGCCAGTTTCCTCATTATAGTCAACAACGAGTGCCTAAAACTTCAATTTAGGTTAAACTGAAAAAAAGGAACAGACAAGGAAAATCATCAATGTTTTCGCTTCCAATATAACCACTCCATATGCTCATGCATGCTTTCTGCATTCCTCACGTTAGTCATTTATTTTTGATTGTGGTCATTAAATGATCGGATGATGCTTTTACAACTGGCTCTGAAATCGGCTCTGCACTTGCGGATTATTCTCTCCTCCCGCCCTGTCTGTACGGCTTGACCTCATGTTCGGGCTGAGAGGGGAATCGGCAGGAATGCACCATCTTCAGAGACCGTTAGGCTCACAAAGTTTCTTTTCCTCAACATTTTCACAACATCAATCAGTTTGTCAAATGCCAAGACAAAATCTGACACAAAATACAGTGAAGAGTGGAGACCAAACACGTTTGTCAATATCAAAATGAACGGGAGGGTACCAGTGCAGCAAGAGAATTAAACAGGCATTGTGGCATGTCCAGCAATTCCCCAATGAAACAAAACAAACAGACAGACACAGGCTGAATACTCTCCCTCCACACTCCAACTTGTCCATATGTTTAACACTCCATGGGGGCTCAAACATTTACATAAATCAAACCTCAAGGTTGAGTTCACCTGAGCACACAGCTCAGTTAAAGATGCAAGGCAACTTTGTCTTTTCATTCACCATTTCCTAAAAAGCATGTCTAATGTAAGACACTGATCTGAACGCTGTATTCAAGCAAACAAGAATATCTGTAAAGGACAATGGTTCAGTTCGATACTTGCATGATGTGGATGAAATGACTCCGTCTCAGACTGCTGATCAGAGATAATGGGAACTGCAGATGCTGGAGAATTCAAGATAACAAAGTGTGGAGCTGGATGAACACAGCAGGCCAAACAGCATCTCAGGAGCACAAAAGCTGACGTTTCGGGCCAATACCCTTCATCAGAGAGCTCGAAACGTCAGCTTTTGGGCTCCTGAGATGCTATTTGGCCTGCTCTGTTCATCCAGCTTCACACTTTGCCTTCTCAGAATGCTATTTGTTTCAGGCTCCCATAGATCTTCACTTCTTCACACACCGACACAAAATCACCTTATATTCTTCTCAACTCCATCGGATGCAAGCCTGACCGGTCCAACATTAACAACGAGACAACCCACCCAGTCCATGTATTTATTAAGTAAACCTTCTCTGAACCGTTTCCAATCCATTTGCCTCCTCCCTCTCATTACATGTTACGCATTTTCACACTTGTCATCTAACCACTGTCTTTACAACTGAGGAATGACGTGCTAGTGATTATATCCGATTCCTCTCGTGCTAAATGCCTGCTTTCTTTTAGCCTCATTCGCTACTTGTGGCACATGGATATTCACCTTCTCTGATTTCTGCACTACGGAACTCAGCTCATCTCGAACTCAAGTCTCTTTCCCACAACACAACAACGATCAAACTGTGGAAGCTGGAAGTTAGAAACAATAACAGAAATTGCTGGAAAAGCTCAAGAATGCTCACGGCACCCAAAAAGTGAATTCTGATTTCTCTCCACAGATGCTGCAACGATGTGTCAATTTCAGTTTTCTTCTCTCTCTCTCTCCCTTTGAACGATTTTAATGTTCAAACAATTTTTGCAAACTAGACTCTATCTTTGCTACTTTCAATTCGAGATCATTAATGAACCTGAACTCATCGGACAATAATAGATCCACTATCCACTGACTCCAGTCCACCCCAGAAGCTATCCTCTGTCCATGTCACTTTTACAGTCAATATGTAGGTGCAAGGCTCCCGTCGTCATCTCCATCCCCTTTCAACAAGCTCCAAACAGTTCTGTTTTTCTCCTTCACGCTACCATATCTTTACCATTGTGCCGCTTCTATATCACTCACAAACATAATTTCTAGTCTTTTACATTGACGAATTCTTCCTGAACTCTTTGCATTCCCTGGACTCGTGCATACAGCTGCTTCATATATGTTGAGGTCACAACATGCTTATCTAATGCAGCCAGCTCTGCACGGATTCCTGCTTTCCGTCCTCCCTCAATGCACTGCAAAGATGCAAGATCCAATGTGAAAAAAACCTTGTTATTTCTTGAAAACAAAAATCAGAGCAAACATATATCAGTAAAACATAAAACAAATTGCAAGGAAATGGCACTGCCGTTCAATTAATATCAAGAGAAAAGATTTAGGGGGCATCAACGCTGTCAATAGCAAACTCCTCATGTGCCCATCAATGGGAAACCTGCCACGTCAACTGCACATGGGGAATCAGGGGGCTGCACTGTCAGGTTCTAGACTAATCAGGTCCAGTGGCTGAGACATCACGTCCCACATGAGGCTCCCAACTGTGACGTTTTCAAATCCCAGGCTGCTGTCTGAACACACACCGTGAAGATAGTCACCAACAGAAGGTCAGTGATGGATTTGGGGGCGATCTAGAAGTTGGAGTCACATTCAAGCAGTCAGTCCACAAGCTTAAAGCTGTGCCATCGATGGGGGCGAATGGAGGAACCCTGCAAAATGTCTCGCATACCGCCCCATTTTCCAATTGCAGTCGCTGTCATTACTCACACCGACAGAGAAGGAAGCTCATTCAGGCAGTGAGGCCTGAGGCCCTGAACTCGTAGTTAATGAACAGATAACGAGCTCATTTTGTGACAGATTACGACAGTCACTCAGCCCAGAGATTTCAGCCCAGAACGTAATCGCAGAGGTGGCTGTATCTCTCGACTGACAACCTGCCTGATTATTTCCTGTTCTGCCCATTCCAATTCACTTCTAGGGACGAGAAGAGTCGGCTAAAATACTCTCGCAGTCAACGTGTTATCTTTGTTACTTACAGGATTGTGTCCCGCAATCTCTCAGAGAATATCCTGAGACAACGTTTTGTAAATTAGATTTCACACTTGGCTGCCCTGTTGTCGTCCTCTTCAAATAACAATAAAACCTGAAAGATGGTGAGAAAGGAAAGTCAGTGATGCCGTAATGAAATGTCTTATTCATAATGGACAGATCATTCTATGCTGCTGTTTTGGGAAAACTGAGATTGGATTGGTGCAAGGATAAGATTGAAAACCTCTTCTTCAGACGCTTTCTGATCAACCTGCTCAAGGAATGTTATGACATTCCTCTGAATCATGTCGGATGTGTCACTGGAGTAGGGACACTTCCACTCTGCTGTGTGAGCCACATCAGTCTCTTCCTCAGATTTATTATCAAATTGAAGTTGCATTGCTACGCATTCTAAGTTTCAAACTCTTCTCCTCACATCTTGATGCTGGATTTTACAAATTACTACTCCAGTGATATTACCACGATGCCATTACAGGCCCAGAAAACATATCACGTCGCTTGTAGGTTCGGCATTTCTCAATCTCTCTCTGGCTGTGTCTATATCAACTAGCTCCTCTTCACATACTTTCTCGTTAACCCGTTGAGGAGGACATGAGCCCGTAGAATGTGCAAACATGCCCTTTGGCCCAACATGTCATCACTTATCCTGACAGCATCGCACCCAAATACATCCTTTTGGAATTTCATCACGCACACATCTTTTCAGGTTCAACAATTAAATATACTCAAAATGAAAATCTCTAGACATTAAAGATCTGAGGACATTACAGTGTTGCAATAAAATCTCTGTTGAACTCAAACAGAGATCACAAACAGGAAGAATGGTGAAGCTGTCTCGATGGGATGACTACCAACGCGTGCGACTATTTCTCTGTCACTAATAACCATCTGTGAGGATCTAATGGAAAATAAATGTGCTTTTATGACCCAAATCAATGATTCACATTTAGTTTGAATGACCACAAAGGGTGCAACAACAAACATTACTGAGGAAATATGAAATTTCCACTTTACTAGACTGCTGTAAGGAGCTGCTCCAATCCTACACAGTACTACCATGTATGGATAAACATTGCTATAATCTAACCTCATCACCACTATTCCATGTTCTGCCTCTAATTCTCAATGAAATGTTGACACATTTACCTTTGATTGTCAGTGTTCCAACCACTTGTTAAAAAAGTGAAAAACTGACACCTGCTGTCCTCAGTGCACACTTTTTGACAGTAGTGGACGTCTGGTGCAAGGACCGATTCAATGTCATTTCCAGGAAAATCTACGTCAGATAGCAGCTCACGTACACATCCTGTAATGAAATTGTTCTGTGTTCATGAGCGGTTGATCAGAATTAGTTACAAAAGCGTGAACGTTTTTAATCAGGCCCACAATCATTTCCATAACCCAGTGCACAACAATATCCTGAAGTTTCCAGCATTTACTCTCTCAGGAGCACATGTCTTCACAATGTTGAGAGACCCCGTGGGCATTTGACGTAACCAGTCATTCCATGTTTCCTGATAACACGTACAGTGACTCAATTGGCTGAACACTCGCATCTCTGATGCTGGTTCTTCTGGGGCATCTGGCACGGATCATCCACTCAGCACCTCTGGCAGAATATTGCTTCAACTGCTGCTGCCGTAGCCTTTGCAGGGAAGTACTGGGCTTCCCCATCGTTGGGGTGAGGGCAATATTTCTACAGTATCGTCCTCCACTAAGTTCTTTAGTTGGCCTCCGGCGTTCACCAATGGAAGCAGCAGCAATGCAGACCCGTACATTGTGGCCAACCCTGGTTTACTTTCTACAGACATCCATTCGTGAATCAAAACAGAAATCTCAATTGGGACATACCTTCACATCTCCTTAAAGAAAATCCAGATACCACATTCTGAAGAATTGTTATTCTTGCTGGAGTCCCTCTTTCACTTTTCTTGCGGTAGCAAATCAAGCTACATAGAATAAAAGAAACATTTAATAAAAATAATGAACTTTCAACCAGCATTAAACCTTCTCTACTTCAGCCTGCTATCCCCGTCACTCTTACTGGGTCAATTATGCTCTGCCTGCTTGTTGCAGATGTGAAGAAGTGGTATATATTGATCACTTAAAAATGATGAAATAGAATGGATGGAACATTGTTTCAAACGAATGGTGAGAAGGTGCACTCGTACAGGCAAGCATTTATGTTTCCTCATAGAAACAAGGAGATTTGAACAACTGACTAACCGCTGTGGTTCATTGTGAAATTCTTCTTTTACAAAGGTGAAAAACTGGCAGTCAGGTTCCTCTGTACATTTTCGTTGACAACTCTCTTCATTCTCCACCACAGACTGATGGATGTCATTTCCCGGAAAGTCCAAACCATCATAAACTGTTTCAAAACAGGCTGAAATGATGCCAAACAGAATTGATGAATTACTGCAAATCAGCAACAAATAGCAATAAGGTGATCTTTTACAAAGCTTATGTGAATGCGGGGCACAAGTTCTTAATATAGCTTCACTGCCCCAATCGAATTGGCTTCATTTTCCTGAGAGCACCGGGGCTACATTTCTCAAAATGCTGAGTTTAACATGCGATATAAAGCGGGATTTCACAGCAGAAGCAAAACGTGATGATCTAAAATCATAATTCTTGCACATGTCTTTTAATAAAACAAGTGACCAAATGAGCCACGGAACAAAAGTCAGACCCTCTCTGCTGTGCTCCAACTACTCGGATATATTAAGGGCCAGTTTCCTCATCATAGTCAACAACGAGTGCCTAAAACTTCAATTTAGGTTAAACTGAAAAAAAGGAACAGACAAGGAAAATCATCAATGTTTTCGCTTCCAATATAACCACTCCATATGCTCATGCATGCTTTCTGCATTCCTCACGTTAGTCATTTATTTTTGATTGTGGTCATTAAATGATCGGATGATGCTTTTACAACTGGCTCTGAAATCGGCTCTGCACTTGCGGATTATTCTGTCCTCCCGCCCTGTCTGTACGGCTTGACCTCATGTTCGGGCTGAGAGGGGAATCGGCAGGAAAGCACCATCTTCAGAGACCGTTAGGCTCACAAAGTTTCTTTTCCTCAACATTTTCACAACATCAATCAGTTTGTCAAATGCCAAGACAAAATCTGACACAAAATACAGTGAAGAGTGGAGACCAAACACGTTTGTCAATATCAAAATGAACGGGAGGGTACCAGTGCAGCAAGAGAGTTAAACAGGCATTGTGGCATGTCCAGCATTTCCCCAATGAAACAAAACAAACAGACAGACACAGGCTGAATACTCTCCCTCCACACTCCAACTTGTCCATATGTTTAACACTCCATGGGGGCTCAAACATTTACATAAATCAAACCTCAAGGTTGAGTTCACCTGAGCACACAGCTCAGTTAAAGATGCAAGGCAACATTGTCTTTTCATTCACCATTTCCTAAAAAGCATGTCTAATGTAAGACACTGATCTGAACGCTGTACTCAGGCAAACAAGAATATCTGTAAAGGACAATGGTTCAGTTCGATAGTTGCATGATGTGGATGAAATGACTCCGTCTCAGACTGCTGATCAGAGATAATGGGAACTGCAGATGCTGGAGAATTCAAGATAACAAAGTGTGGAGCTGGATGAACACAGCAGGCCAAACAGCATCTCAGGAGCACAAAAGCTGACGTTTCGGGCCAATACCCTTCATCAGAGAGCTCGAAACGTCAGCTTTTGGGCTCCTGAGATGCTATTTGGCCTGCTCTGTTCATCCAGCTTCACACTTTGCCTTCTCAGAATGCTATTTGTTTCAGGCTCCCATAGATCTTCACTTCTTCACACACCGACACAAAATCACCTTATATTCTTCTCAACTCCATCGGATGCAAGCCTGACCGGTCCAACATTAACAACGAGACAACCCACCCAGTCCATGTATTTATTAAGTAAACCTTCTCTGAACCGTTTCCAATCCATTTGCCTCCTCCCTCTCATTACATGTTACGCATTTTCACACGTGTCATCTAACCACTGTCTTTACAACTGAGGAATGACGTGCTAGTGATTATATCCGATTCCTCTCGTGCTAAATGCCTGCTTTCTTTTAGCCTCATTCGCTACTTGTGGCACATGGATATTTACCTTCTCTGATTTCTGCACTACGGAACTCAGCTCATCTCGAACTCAAGTCTCTTTCCCACAACACAACAACGATCCACCTGCGGAAGCTGGAAGTTAGAAACAATAACAGAAATTGCTGGAAAAGCTCAAGAATGCTCACGGCACCCAAAAAGTGAATTCTGATTTCTCTCCACAGATGCTGCAACGATGTGTCAATTTCAGTTTTCTTCTCTCTCTCTCTCCCTTTGAACGATTTTAATATTCAAACAATTTTTACAAACTAGACTCTATCTTTGCTACTTTCAATTCGAGATCATTAATGAACCTGAACTCATTGGACAATAATAGATCCACTGTCCACTGACTCCAGTCCACCCCAGAAGCTATCCTCTGTCCATGTCACTTTTACAGTCAATATGTAGGTGCAAGGCTCCCGTCGTCATCTCCATCCCCTTTCAACAAGCTCCAAACAGTTCTGTTTTTCTCCTTCACGCTACCATATCTTTACCACTGTGCGGCTACTATATCACTCACAAACATAATTTCTAGTCTTTTACATTGACGAATTCTTCCTGAACTCTTTGCATTCCCTGGACTCGTGCAGACAGCTGCTTCATATATGTTGAGGTCACAACATGCTTATCTAATGCAGCCAGCTCTGCACGGATTCCTGCTTTCCGTCCTCCCTCAATGCACTGCAAAGATGCAAGATCCAATGTGAAAAAAACCTTGTTATTTCTTGAAAACAAAAATCAGAGCAAACATATATCAGTAAAATATAAAACAAATTGCAGGGAAATGGCACTGCCGTTCAATTAATATCTAGAGAAAAGATTTAGGGGGCTTCAATGCTGTCAATAGCAAACTCCTCATGTGCCCATCAATGGGAAACCTGCCACGTCAACTGCACATGGGGAATCAGGGGGCTGCACTGTCAGGTTCTAGACTAATCAGGTCCAGTGGCTGAGACATCACGTCCCACATGAGGCTCCCAACTGTGACGTTTTCAAATCCCAGGCTGCTGTCTGAACACACACCGTGAAGATAGTCACCAACAGAAGGTCAGTGATGGATTTGGGGACGATCTAGAAGTTGGAGTCACATTCAAGCAGTCAGTCCACAAGCTTAAAGCTGTGCCATCGATGGGGGCGAATGGAGGAACCCTGCAAAATGTCTCGCATACCGCCCCATTTTCCAATTGCAGTCGCTGTCATTACTCACACCGACAGAGAAGGAAGCTCATTCAGGCAGTGAGGCCTGAGGCCCTGAACTCGTAGTTAATGAACAGATAACGAGCTCATTTTGTGACAGATTACGACAGTCACTCAGCCCAGAGATTTCAGCCCAGAACGTAATCGCAGAGGTGGCTGTATCTCTCGACTGACAACCTGCCTGATTATTTCCTGTTCTGCCCATTCCAATTCACTTCTAGGGACGAGAAGAGTCGGCTAAAATACTCTCGCAGTCAACGTGTTATCTTTGTTACTTACAGGATTGTGTCCCGCAATCTCTCAGAGAATATCCTGAGACAACGTTTTGTAAATTAGATTTCACACTTGGCTGCCCTGTTGTCGTCCTCTTCAAATAACAATAAAACCTGAAAGATGGTGAGAAAGGAAAGTCAGTGATGCCGTAATGAAATGTCTTATTCATAATGGACAGATCATTCTATGCTGCTGTTTTGGGAAAACTGAGATTGGATTGGTGCAAGGATAAGATTGAAAACCTCTTCTTCAGACGCTTTCTGATCAAACTGCTCAAGGAATGTTATGACATTCCTCTGAATCATGTCGGATGTGTCACTGGAGTAGGGACACTTCCACTCTGCTGTGTGAGCCACATCAGGCTCTTCCTCAGATTTATTATCAAATTGAAGTTGCATTGCTACGCATTCTAAGTTTCAAACTCTTCTCCTCACATCTTGATGCTGGATTTTACAAATTACTACTCCAGTGATATTACCACGATGCCATTACAGGCCCAGAAAACATATCACGTCGCTTGTAGGTTCGGCATTTCTCAATCTCTCTCTGGCTGTGTCTATATCAACTAGCTCCTCTTCACATACTTTCTCGTTAACCTTTTGAGGAGGACATGAGCCCGTAGAATGTGCAAACATGCCCTTTGGCCCAACATGTCATCACTTATCCTGACAGCATCGCACCCAAATACATCCTTTTGGAATTTCATCACGCACACATCTTTTCAGGTTCAACAATTAAATATACTCAAAATGAAAATCTCTAGACATTAAAGATCTGAGGACATTACAGTGTTGCAATAAAATCTCTGTTGAACTCAAACAGAGATCACAAACAGGAAGAATGGTGAAGCTGTCTCGATGGGATGACTACCAACGCGTGCGACTATTTCTCTGTCACTAATAACCATCTGTGAGGATCTAATGGAAAATAAATGTGCTTTTATGACCCAAATCAATGATTCACATTTAGTTTGAATGACCACAAAGGGTGCAACAACAAACATTACTGAGGAAATATGAAATTTCCACTTTACTAGACTGCTGTAAGGAGCTGCTCCAATCCTACACAGTACTACCATGTATGGATAAACATTGCTATAATCTAACCTCATCACCACTATTCCATGTTCTGCCTCTAATTCTCAATGAAATGTTGACACATTTACCTTTGATTGTCAGTGTTCCAACCACTTGTTAAAAAAGTGAAAAACTGACACCTGCTGTCCTCAGTGCACACTTTTTGACAGTAGTGGACGTCTGGTGCAAGGACCGATTCAATGTCATTTCCAGGAAAATCTACGTCAGATAGCAGCTCACGTACACATCCTGTAATGAAATTGTTCTGTGTTCATGAGCGGTTGATCAGAATTAGTTACAAAAGCGTGAACGTTTTTAATCAGGCCCACAATCATTTCCATAACCCAGTGCACAACAATATCCTGAAGTTTCCAGCATTTACTCTCTCAGGAGCACATGTCTTCACAATGTTGAGAGACCCCGTGGGCATTTGACGTAACCAGTCATTCCATGTTTCCTGATAACACGTACAGTGACTCAATTGGCTGAACACTCGCATCTCTGATGCTGGTTCTTCTGGGGCATCTGGCACGGATCATCCACTCAGCACCTCTGGCAGAATATTGCTTCAACTGCTGCTGCCGTAGCCTTTGCAGGAAAGTACTGGGCTTCCCCATCGTTGGGGTGAGGGCAATATTTCTACAGTATCGTCCTCCACTAAGTTCTTTAGTTGGCCTCCGACGTTCACCAATGGAAGTAGCAGCAATGCAGACCCGTACATTGTGGCCAACCCTGGTTTACTTTCTACAGACATCCATTCGTGAATCAAAACAGAAATCTCAATTGGGACATACCTTCACATCTCCTTAAAGAAAATCCAGATACCACATTCTGAAGAATTGTTATTCTTGCTGGAGTCCCTCTTTCACTTTTCTTGCGGTAGCAAATCAAGCTACATAGAATAAAAGAAACATTTAATAAAAATTATGAACTTTCAACCAGCATTAAACCTTCTCTACTTCAGCCTGCTATCCCCGTCACTCTTACTGGGTCAATTATGCTCTGCCTGCTTGTTGCAGATGTGAAGAAGTGGTATATATTGATCACTTAAAAATGATGAAATAGAATGGATGGAACATTGTTTCAAACGAATGGTGAGAAGGTGCACTCGTACAGGCAAGCATTTATGTTTCCTCATAGAAACAAGGAGATTTGAACAACTGACTAACCGCTGTGGTTCATTGTGAAATTCTTCTTTTACAAAGGTGAAAAACTGGCAGTCAGGTTCCTCTGTACATTTTCGTTGACAACTCTCTTCATTCTCCACCACAGACTGATGGATGTCATTTCCCGGAAAGTCCAAACCATCATAAACTGTTTCAAAACAGGCTGAAATGATGCCAAACAGAATTGATGAATTACTGCAAATCAGCAACAAATAGCAATAAGGTGATCTTTTACAAAGCTTATGTGAATGCGGGGCACAAGTTCTTAATATAGCTTCACTGCCCCAATCGAATTGGCTTCATTTTCCTGAGAGCACCGGGGCTACATTTCTCAAAATGCTGAGTTTAACATGCGATATAAAGCGGGATTTCACAGCAGAAGCAAAACGTGATGATCTAAAATCATAATTCTTGCACATGTCTTTTAATAAAACAAGTGACCAAATGAGCCACGGAACAAAAGTCAGACCCTCTCTGCTGTGCTCCAACTACTCGGATATATTAAGGGCCAGTTTCCTCATCATAGTCAACAACGAGTGCCTAAAACTTCAATTTAGGTTAAACTGAAAAAAAGGAACAGACAAGGAAAATCATCAATGTTTTCGCTTCCAATATAACCACTCCATATGCTCATGCATGCTTTCTGCATTCCTCACGTTAGTCATTTATTTTTGATTGTGGTCATTAAATGATCGGATGATGCTTTTACAACTGGCTCTGAAATCGGCTCTGCACTTGCGGATTATTCTGTCCTCCCGCCCTGTCTGTACGGCTTGACCTCATGTTCGGGCTGAGAGGGGAATCGGCAGGAAAGCACCATCTTCAGAGACCGTTAGGCTCACAAAGTTTCTTTTCCTCAACATTTTCACAACATCAATCAGTTTGTCAAATGCCAAGACAAAATCTGACACAAAATACAGTGAAGAGTGGAGACCAAACACGTTTGTCAATATCAAAATGAACGGGAGGGTACCAGTGCAGCAAGAGAGTTAAACAGGCATTGTGGCATGTCCAGCATTTCCCCAATGAAACAAAACAAACAGACAGACACAGGCTGAATACTCTCCCTCCACACTCCAACTTGTCCATATGTTTAACACTCCATGGGGGCTCAAACATTTACATAAATCAAACCTCAAGGTTGAGTTCACCTGAGCACACAGCTCAGTTAAAGATGCAAGGCAACATTGTCTTTTCATTCACCATTTCCTAAAAAGCATGTCTAATGTAAGACACTGATCTGAACGCTGTACTCAGGCAAACAAGAATATCTGTAAAGGACAATGGTTCAGTTCGATAGTTGCATGATGTGGATGAAATGACTCCGTCTCAGACTGCTGATCAGAGATAATGGGAACTGCAGATGCTGGAGAATTCAAGATAACAAAGTGTGGAGCTGGATGAACACAGCAGGCCAAACAGCATCTCAGGAGCACAAAAGCTGACGTTTCGGGCCAATACCCTTCATCAGAGAGCTCGAAACGTCAGCTTTTGGGCTCCTGAGATGCTATTTGGCCTGCTCTGTTCATCCAGCTTCACACTTTGCCTTCTCAGAATGCTATTTGTTTCAGGCTCCCATAGATCTTCACTTCTTCACACACCGACACAAAATCACCTTATATTCTTCTCAACTCCATCGGATGCAAGCCTGACCGGTCCAACATTAACAACGAGACAACCCACCCAGTCCATGTATTTATTAAGTAAACCTTCTCTGAACCGTTTCCAATCCATTTGCCTCCTCCCTCTCATTACATGTTACGCATTTTCACACGTGTCATCTAACCACTGTCTTTACAACTGAGGAATGACGTGCTAGTGATTATATCTGATTCCTCTCGTGCTAAATGCCTGCTTTCTTTTAGCCTCATTCGCTACTTGTGGCACATGGATATTCACCTTCTCTGATTTCTGCACTACGGAACTCAGCTCATCTCGAACTCAAGTCTCTTTCCCACAACACAACAACGATCCACCTGCGGAAGCTGGAAGTTAGAAACAATAACAGAAATTGCTGGAAAAGCTCAAGAATGCTCACGGCACCCAAAAAGTGAATTCTGATTTCTCTCCACAGATGCTGCAACGATGTGTCAATTTCAGTTTTCTTCTCTCTCTCTCTCCCTTTGAACGATTTTAATATTCAAACAATTTTTACAAACTAGACTCTATCTTTGCTACTTTCAATTCGAGATCATTAATGAACCTGAACTCATTGGACAATAATAGATCCACTGTCCACTGACTCCAGTCCACCCCAGAAGCTATCCTCTGTCCATGTCACTTTTACAGTCAATATGTAGGTGCAAGGTTCCCGTCGTCATCTCCATCCCCTTTCAACAAGCTCCAAACAGTTCTGTTTTTCTCCTTCACGCTACCATATCTTTACCACTGTGCGGCTACTATATCACTCACAAACATAATTTCTAGTCTTTTACATTGACGAATTCTTCCTGAACTCTTTGCATTCCCTGGACTCGTGCAGACAGCTGCTTCATATATGTTGAGGTCACAACATGCTTATCTAATGCAGCCAGCTCTGCACGGATTCCTGCTTTCCGTCCTCCCTCAATGCACTGCAAAGATGCAAGATCCAATGTGAAAAAAACCTTGTTATTTCTTGAAAACAAAAATCAGAGCAAACATATATCAGTAAAATATAAAACAAATTGCAGGGAAATGGCACTGCCGTTCAATTAATATCTAGAGAAAAGATTTAGGGGGCTTCAATGCTGTCAATAGCAAACTCCTCATGTGCCCATCAATGGGAAACCTGCCACGTCAACTGCACATGGGGAATCAGGGGGCTGCACTGTCAGGTTCTAGACTAATCAGGTCCAGTGGCTGAGACATCACGTCCCACATGAGGCTCCCAACTGTGACGTTTTCAAATCCCAGGCTGCTGTCTGAACACACACCGTGAAGATAGTCACCAACAGAAGGTCAGTGATGGATTTGGGGACGATCTAGAAGTTGGAGTCACATTCAAGCAGTCAGTCCACAAGCTTAAAGCTGTGCCATCGATGGGGGCGAATGGAGGAACCCTGCAAAATGTCTCGCATACCGCCCCATTTTCCAATTGCAGTCGCTGTCATTACTCACACCGACAGAGAAGGAAGCTCATTCAGGCAGTGAGGCCTGAGGCCCTGAACTCGTAGTTAATGAACAGATAACGAGCTCATTTTGTGACAGATTACGACAGTCACTCAGCCCAGAGATTTCAGCCCAGAACGTAATCGCAGAGGTGGCTGTATCTCTCGACTGACAACCTGCCTGATTATTTCCTGTTCTGCCCATTCCAATTCACTTCTAGGGACGAGAAGAGTCGGCTAAAATACTCTCGCAGTCAACGTGTTATCTTTGTTACTTACAGGATTGTGTCCCGCAATCTCTCAGAGAATATCCTGAGACAACGTTTTGTAAATTAGATTTCACACTTGGCTGCCCTGTTGTCGTCCTCTTCAAATAACAATAAAACCTGAAAGATGGTGAGAAAGGAAAGTCAGTGATGCCGTAATGAAATGTCTTATTCATAATGGACAGATCATTCTATGCTGCTGTTTTGGGAAAACTGAGATTGGATTGGTGCAAGGATAAGATTGAAAACCTCTTCTTCAGACGCTTTCTGATCAAACTGCTCAAGGAATGTTATGACATTCCTCTGAATCATGTCGGATGTGTCACTGGAGTAGGGACACTTCCACTCTGCTGTGTGAGCCACATCAGGCTCTTCCTCAGATTTATTATCAAATTGAAGTTGCATTGCTACGCATTCTAAGTTTCAAACTCTTCTCCTCACATCTTGATGCTGGATTTTACAAATTACTACTCCAGTGATATTACCACGATGCCATTACAGGCCCAGAAAACATATCACGTCGCTTGTAGGTTCGGCATTTCTCAATCTCTCTCTGGCTGTGTCTATATCAACTAGCTCCTCTTCACATACTTTCTCGTTAACCTTTTGAGGAGGACATGAGCCCGTAGAATGTGCAAACATGCCCTTTGGCCCAACATGTCATCACTTATCCTGACAGCATCGCACCCAAATACATCCTTTTGGAATTTCATCACGCACACATCTTTTCAGGTTCAACAATTAAATATACTCAAAATGAAAATCTCTAGACATTAAAGATCTGAGGACATTACAGTGTTGCAATAAAATCTCTGTTGAACTCAAACAGAGATCACAAACAGGAAGAATGGTGAAGCTGTCTCGATGGGATGACTACCAACGCGTGCGACTATTTCTCTGTCACTAATAACCATCTGTGAGGATCTAATGGAAAATAAATGTGCTTTTATGACCCAAATCAATGATTCACATTTAGTTTGAATGACCACAAAGGGTGCAACAACAAACATTACTGAGGAAATATGAAATTTCCACTTTACTAGACTGCTGTAAGGAGCTGCTCCAATCCTACACAGTACTACCATGTATGGATAAACATTGCTATAATCTAACCTCATCACCACTATTCCATGTTCTGCCTCTAATTCTCAATGAAATGTTGACACATTTACCTTTGATTGTCAGTGTTCCAACCACTTGTTAAAAAAGTGAAAAACTGACACCTGCTGTCCTCAGTGCACACTTTTTGACAGTAGTGGACGTCTGGTGCAAGGACCGATTCAATGTCATTTCCAGGAAAATCTACGTCAGATAGCAGCTCACGTACACATCCTGTAATGAAATTGTTCTGTGTTCATGAGCGGTTGATCAGAATTAGTTACAAAAGCGTGAACGTTTTTAATCAGGCCCACAATCATTTCCATAACCCAGTGCACAACAATATCCTGAAGTTTCCAGCATTTACTCTCTCAGGAGCACATGTCTTCACAATGTTGAGAGACCCCGTGGGCATTTGACGTAACCAGTCATTCCATGTTTCCTGATAACACGTACAGTGACTCAATTGGCTGAACACTCGCATCTCTGATGCTGGTTCTTCTGGGGCATCTGGCACGGATCATCCACTCAGCACCTCTGGCAGAATATTGCTTCAACTGCTGCTGCCGTAGCCTTTGCAGGAAAGTACTGGGCTTCCCCATCGTTGGGGTGAGGGCAATATTTCTACAGTATCGTCCTCCACTAAGTTCTTTAGTTGGCCTCCGACGTTCACCAATGGAAGTAGCAGCAATGCAGACCCGTACATTGTGGCCAACCCTGGTTTACTTTCTACAGACATCCATTCGTGAATCAAAACAGAAATCTCAATTGGGACATACCTTCACATCTCCTTAAAGAAAATCCAGATACCACATTCTGAAGAATTGTTATTCTTGCTGGAGTCCCTCTTTCACTTTTCTTGCGGTAGCAAATCAAGCTACATAGAATAAAAGAAACATTTAATAAAAATTATGAACTTTCAACCAGCATTAAACCTTCTCTACTTCAGCCTGCTATCCCCGTCACTCTTACTGGGTCAATTATGCTCTGCCTGCTTGTTGCAGATGTGAAGAAGTGGTATATATTGATCACTTAAAAATGATGAAATAGAATGGATGGAACATTGTTTCAAACGAATGGTGAGAAGGTGCACTCGTACAGGCAAGCATTTATGTTTCCTCATAGAAACAAGGAGATTTGAACAACTGACTAACCGCTGTGGTTCATTGTGAAATTCTTCTTTTACAAAGGTGAAAAACTGGCAGTCAGGTTCCTCTGTACATTTTCGTTGACAACTCTCTTCATTCTCCACCACAGACTGATGGATGTCATTTCCCGGAAAGTCCAAACCATCATAAACTGTTTCAAAACAGGCTGAAATGATGCCAAACAGAATTGATGAATTACTGCAAATCAGCAACAAATAGCAATAAGGTGATCTTTTACAAAGCTTATGTGAATGCGGGGCACAAGTTCTTAATATAGCTTCACTGCCCCAATCGAATTGGCTTCATTTTCCTGAGAGCACCGGGGCTACATTTCTCAAAATGCTGAGTTTAACATGCGATATAAAGCGGGATTTCACAGCAGAAGCAAAACGTGATGATCTAAAATCATAATTCTTGCACATGTCTTTTAATAAAACAAGTGACCAAATGAGCCACGGAACAAAAGTCAGACCCTCTCTGCTGTGCTCCAACTACTCGGATATATTAAGGGCCAGTTTCCTCATCATAGTCAACAACGAGTGCCTAAAACTTCAATTTAGGTTAAACTGAAAAAAAGGAACAGACAAGGAAAATCATCAATGTTTTCGCTTCCAATATAACCACTCCATATGCTCATGCATGCTTTCTGCATTCCTCACGTTAGTCATTTATTTTTGATTGTGGTCATTAAATGATCGGATGATGCTTTTACAACTGGCTCTGAAATCGGCTCTGCACTTGCGGATTATTCTGTCCTCCCGCCCTGTCTGTACGGCTTGACCTCATGTTCGGGCTGAGAGGGGAATCGGCAGGAAAGCACCATCTTCAGAGACCGTTAGGCTCACAAAGTTTCTTTTCCTCAACATTTTCACAACATCAATCAGTTTGTCAAATGCCAAGACAAAATCTGACACAAAATACAGTGAAGAGTGGAGACCAAACACGTTTGTCAATATCAAAATGAACGGGAGGGTACCAGTGCAGCAAGAGAGTTAAACAGGCATTGTGGCATGTCCAGCATTTCCCCAATGAAACAAAACAAACAGACAGACACAGGCTGAATACTCTCCCTCCACACTCCAACTTGTCCATATGTTTAACACTCCATGGGGGCTCAAACATTTACATAAATCAAACCTCAAGGTTGAGTTCACCTGAGCACACAGCTCAGTTAAAGATGCAAGGCAACATTGTCTTTTCATTCACCATTTCCTAAAAAGCATGTCTAATGTAAGACACTGATCTGAACGCTGTACTCAGGCAAACAAGAATATCTGTAAAGGACAATGGTTCAGTTCGATAGTTGCATGATGTGGATGAAATGACTCCGTCTCAGACTGCTGATCAGAGATAATGGGAACTGCAGATGCTGGAGAATTCAAGATAACAAAGTGTGGAGCTGGATGAACACAGCAGGCCAAACAGCATCTCAGGAGCACAAAAGCTGACGTTTCGGGCCAATACCCTTCATCAGAGAGCTCGAAACGTCAGCTTTTGGGCTCCTGAGATGCTATTTGGCCTGCTCTGTTCATCCAGCTTCACACTTTGCCTTCTCAGAATGCTATTTGTTTCAGGCTCCCATAGATCTTCACTTCTTCACACACCGACACAAAATCACCTTATATTCTTCTCAACTCCATCGGATGCAAGCCTGACCGGTCCAACATTAACAACGAGACAACCCACCCAGTCCATGTATTTATTAAGTAAACCTTCTCTGAACCGTTTCCAATCCATTTGCCTCCTCCCTCTCATTACATGTTACGCATTTTCACACGTGTCATCTAACCACTGTCTTTACAACTGAGGAATGACGTGCTAGTGATTATATCTGATTCCTCTCGTGCTAAATGCCTGCTTTCTTTTAGCCTCATTCGCTACTTGTGGCACATGGATATTTACCTTCTCTGATTTCTGCACTACGGAACTCAGCTCATCTCGAACTCAAGTCTCTTTCCCACAACACAACAACGATCCACCTGCGGAAGCTGGAAGTTAGAAACAATAACAGAAATTGCTGGAAAAGCTCAAGAATGCTCACGGCACCCAAAAAGTGAATTCTGATTTCTCTCCACAGATGCTGCAACGATGTGTCAATTTCAGTTTTCTTCTCTCTCTCTCTCCCTTTGAACGATTTTAATATTCAAACAATTTTTACAAACTAGACTCTATCTTTGCTACTTTCAATTCGAGATCATTAATGAACCTGAACTCATTGGACAATAATAGATCCACTGTCCACTGACTCCAGTCCACCCCAGAAGCTATCCTCTGTCCATGTCACTTTTACAGTCAATATGTAGGTGCAAGGCTCCCGTCGTCATCTCCATCCCCTTTCAACAAGCTCCAAACAGTTCTGTTTTTCTCCTTCACGCTACCATATCTTTACCACTGTGCGGCTACTATATCACTCACAAACATAATTTCTAGTCTTTTACATTGACGAATTCTTCCTGAACTCTTTGCATTCCCTGGACTCGTGCAGACAGCTGCTTCATATATGTTGAGGTCACAACATGCTTATCTAATGCAGCCAGCTCTGCACGGATTCCTGCTTTCCGTCCTCCCTCAATGCACTGCAAAGATGCAAGATCCAATGTGAAAAAAACCTTGTTATTTCTTGAAAACAAAAATCAGAGCAAACATATATCAGTAAAATATAAAACAAATTGCAGGGAAATGGCACTGCCGTTCAATTAATATCTAGAGAAAAGATTTAGGGGGCTTCAATGCTGTCAATAGCAAACTCCTCATGTGCCCATCAATGGGAAACCTGCCACGTCAACTGCACATGGGGAATCAGGGGGCTGCACTGTCAGGTTCTAGACTAATCAGGTCCAGTGGCTGAGACATCACGTCCCACATGAGGCTCCCAACTGTGACGTTTTCAAATCCCAGGCTGCTGTCTGAACACACACCGTGAAGATAGTCACCAACAGAAGGTCAGTGATGGATTTGGGGACGATCTAGAAGTTGGAGTCACATTCAAGCAGTCAGTCCACAAGCTTAAAGCTGTGCCATCGATGGGGGCGAATGGAGGAACCCTGCAAAATGTCTCGCATACCGCCCCATTTTCCAATTGCAGTCGCTGTCATTACTCACACCGACAGAGAAGGAAGCTCATTCAGGCAGTGAGGCCTGAGGCCCTGAACTCGTAGTTAATGAACAGATAACGAGCTCATTTTGTGACAGATTACGACAGTCACTCAGCCCAGAGATTTCAGCCCAGAACGTAATCGCAGAGGTGGCTGTATCTCTCGACTGACAACCTGCCTGATTATTTCCTGTTCTGCCCATTCCAATTCACTTCTAGGGACGAGAAGAGTCGGCTAAAATACTCTCGCAGTCAACGTGTTATCTTTGTTACTTACAGGATTGTGTCCCGCAATCTCTCAGAGAATATCCTGAGACAACGTTTTGTAAATTAGATTTCACACTTGGCTGCCCTGTTGTCGTCCTCTTCAAATAACAATAAAACCTGAAAGATGGTGAGAAAGGAAAGTCAGTGATGCCGTAATGAAATGTCTTATTCATAATGGACAGATCATTCTATGCTGCTGTTTTGGGAAAACTGAGATTGGATTGGTGCAAGGATAAGATTGAAAACCTCTTCTTCAGACGCTTTCTGATCAAACTGCTCAAGGAATGTTATGACATTCCTCTGAATCATGTCGGATGTGTCACTGGAGTAGGGACACTTCCACTCTGCTGTGTGAGCCACATCAGGCTCTTCCTCAGATTTATTATCAAATTGAAGTTGCATTGCTACGCATTCTAAGTTTCAAACTCTTCTCCTCACATCTTGATGCTGGATTTTACAAATTACTACTCCAGTGATATTACCACGATGCCATTACAGGCCCAGAAAACATATCACGTCGCTTGTAGGTTCGGCATTTCTCAATCTCTCTCTGGCTGTGTCTATATCAACTAGCTCCTCTTCACATACTTTCTCGTTAACCTTTTGAGGAGGACATGAGCCCGTAGAATGTGCAAACATGCCCTTTGGCCCAACATGTCATCACTTATCCTGACAGCATCGCACCCAAATACATCCTTTTGGAATTTCATCACGCACACATCTTTTCAGGTTCAACAATTAAATATACTCAAAATGAAAATCTCTAGACATTAAAGATCTGAGGACATTACAGTGTTGCAATAAAATCTCTGTTGAACTCAAACAGAGATCACAAACAGGAAGAATGGTGAAGCTGTCTCGATGGGATGACTACCAACGCGTGCGACTATTTCTCTGTCACTAATAACCATCTGTGAGGATCTAATGGAAAATAAATGTGCTTTTATGACCCAAATCAATGATTCACATTTAGTTTGAATGACCACAAAGGGTGCAACAACAAACATTACTGAGGAAATATGAAATTTCCACTTTACTAGACTGCTGTAAGGAGCTGCTCCAATCCTACACAGTACTACCATGTATGGATAAACATTGCTATAATCTAACCTCATCACCACTATTCCATGTTCTGCCTCTAATTCTCAATGAAATGTTGACACATTTACCTTTGATTGTCAGTGTTCCAACCACTTGTTAAAAAAGTGAAAAACTGACACCTGCTGTCCTCAGTGCACACTTTTTGACAGTAGTGGACGTCTGGTGCAAGGACCGATTCAATGTCATTTCCAGGAAAATCTACGTCAGATAGCAGCTCACGTACACATCCTGTAATGAAATTGTTCTGTGTTCATGAGCGGTTGATCAGAATTAGTTACAAAAGCGTGAACGTTTTTAATCAGGCCCACAATCATTTCCATAACCCAGTGCACAACAATATCCTGAAGTTTCCAGCATTTACTCTCTCAGGAGCACATGTCTTCACAATGTTGAGAGACCCCGTGGGCATTTGACGTAACCAGTCATTCCATGTTTCCTGATAACACGTACAGTGACTCAATTGGCTGAACACTCGCATCTCTGATGCTGGTTCTTCTGGGGCATCTGGCACGGATCATCCACTCAGCACCTCTGGCAGAATATTGCTTCAACTGCTGCTGCCGTAGCCTTTGCAGGAAAGTACTGGGCTTCCCCATCGTTGGGGTGAGGGCAATATTTCTACAGTATCGTCCTCCACTAAGTTCTTTAGTTGGCCTCCGACGTTCACCAATGGAAGTAGCAGCAATGCAGACCCGTACATTGTGGCCAACCCTGGTTTACTTTCTACAGACATCCATTCGTGAATCAAAACAGAAATCTCAATTGGGACATACCTTCACATCTCCTTAAAGAAAATCCAGATACCACATTCTGAAGAATTGTTATTCTTGCTGGAGTCCCTCTTTCACTTTTCTTGCGGTAGCAAATCAAGCTACATAGAATAAAAGAAACATTTAATAAAAATTATGAACTTTCAACCAGCATTAAACCTTCTCTACTTCAGCCTGCTATCCCCGTCACTCTTACTGGGTCAATTATGCTCTGCCTGCTTGTTGCAGATGTGAAGAAGTGGTATATATTGATCACTTAAAAATGATGAAATAGAATGGATGGAACATTGTTTCAAACGAATGGTGAGAAGGTGCACTCGTACAGGCAAGCATTTATGTTTCCTCATAGAAACAAGGAGATTTGAACAACTGACTAACCGCTGTGGTTCATTGTGAAATTCTTCTTTTACAAAGGTGAAAAACTGGCAGTCAGGTTCCTCTGTACATTTTCGTTGACAACTCTCTTCATTCTCCACCACAGACTGATGGATGTCATTTCCCGGAAAGTCCAAACCATCATAAACTGTTTCAAAACAGGCTGAAATGATGCCAAACAGAATTGATGAATTACTGCAAATCAGCAACAAATAGCAATAAGGTGATCTTTTACAAAGCTTATGTGAATGCGGGGCACAAGTTCTTAATATAGCTTCACTGCCCCAATCGAATTGGCTTCATTTTCCTGAGAGCACCGGGGCTACATTTCTCAAAATGCTGAGTTTAACATGCGATATAAAGCGGGATTTCACAGCAGAAGCAAAACGTGATGATCTAAAATCATAATTCTTGCACATGTCTTTTAATAAAACAAGTGACCAAATGAGCCACGGAACAAAAGTCAGACCCTCTCTGCTGTGCTCCAACTACTCGGATATATTAAGGGCCAGTTTCCTCATCATAGTCAACAACGAGTGCCTAAAACTTCAATTTAGGTTAAACTGAAAAAAAGGAACAGACAAGGAAAATCATCAATGTTTTCGCTTCCAATATAACCACTCCATATGCTCATGCATGCTTTCTGCATTCCTCACGTTAGTCATTTATTTTTGATTGTGGTCATTAAATGATCGGATGATGCTTTTACAACTGGCTCTGAAATCGGCTCTGCACTTGCGGATTATTCTGTCCTCCCGCCCTGTCTGTACGGCTTGACCTCATGTTCGGGCTGAGAGGGGAATCGGCAGGAAAGCACCATCTTCAGAGACCGTTAGGCTCACAAAGTTTCTTTTCCTCAACATTTTCACAACATCAATCAGTTTGTCAAATGCCAAGACAAAATCTGACACAAAATACAGTGAAGAGTGGAGACCAAACACGTTTGTCAATATCAAAATGAACGGGAGGGTACCAGTGCAGCAAGAGAGTTAAACAGGCATTGTGGCATGTCCAGCATTTCCCCAATGAAACAAAACAAACAGACAGACACAGGCTGAATACTCTCCCTCCACACTCCAACTTGTCCATATGTTTAACACTCCATGGGGGCTCAAACATTTACATAAATCAAACCTCAAGGTTGAGTTCACCTGAGCACACAGCTCAGTTAAAGATGCAAGGCAACATTGTCTTTTCATTCACCATTTCCTAAAAAGCATGTCTAATGTAAGACACTGATCTGAACGCTGTACTCAGGCAAACAAGAATATCTGTAAAGGACAATGGTTCAGTTCGATAGTTGCATGATGTGGATGAAATGACTCCGTCTCAGACTGCTGATCAGAGATAATGGGAACTGCAGATGCTGGAGAATTCAAGATAACAAAGTGTGGAGCTGGATGAACACAGCAGGCCAAACAGCATCTCAGGAGCACAAAAGCTGACGTTTCGGGCCAATACCCTTCATCAGAGAGCTCGAAACGTCAGCTTTTGGGCTCCTGAGATGCTATTTGGCCTGCTCTGTTCATCCAGCTTCACACTTTGCCTTCTCAGAATGCTATTTGTTTCAGGCTCCCATAGATCTTCACTTCTTCACACACCGACACAAAATCACCTTATATTCTTCTCAACTCCATCGGATGCAAGCCTGACCGGTCCAACATTAACAACGAGACAACCCACCCAGTCCATGTATTTATTAAGTAAACCTTCTCTGAACCGTTTCCAATCCATTTGCCTCCTCCCTCTCATTACATGTTACGCATTTTCACACGTGTCATCTAACCACTGTCTTTACAACTGAGGAATGACGTGCTAGTGATTATATCTGATTCCTCTCGTGCTAAATGCCTGCTTTCTTTTAGCCTCATTCGCTACTTGTGGCACATGGATATTCACCTTCTCTGATTTCTGCACTACGGAACTCAGCTCATCTCGAACTCAAGTCTCTTTCCCACAACACAACAACGATCCACCTGCGGAAGCTGGAAGTTAGAAACAATAACAGAAATTGCTGGAAAAGCTCAAGAATGCTCACGGCACCCAAAAAGTGAATTCTGATTTCTCTCCACAGATGCTGCAACGATGTGTCAATTTCAGTTTTCTTCTCTCTCTCTCTCCCTTTGAACGATTTTAATATTCAAACAATTTTTACAAACTAGACTCTATCTTTGCTACTTTCAATTCGAGATCATTAATGAACCTGAACTCATTGGACAATAATAGATCCACTGTCCACTGACTCCAGTCCACCCCAGAAGCTATCCTCTGTCCATGTCACTTTTACAGTCAATATGTAGGTGCAAGGCTCCCGTCGTCATCTCCATCCCCTTTCAACAAGCTCCAAACAGTTCTGTTTTTCTCCTTCACGCTACCATATCTTTACCACTGTGCGGCTACTATATCACTCACAAACATAATTTCTAGTCTTTTACATTGACGAATTCTTCCTGAACTCTTTGCATTCCCTGGACTCGTGCATACAGCTGCTTCATATATGTTGAGGTCACAACATGCTTATCTAATGCAGCCAGCTCTGCACGGATTCCTGCTTTCCGTCCTCCCTCAATGCACTGCAAAGATGCAAGATCCAATGTGAAAAAAACCTTGTTATTTCTTGAAAACAAAAATCAGAACAAACATATATCAGTAAAATATAAAACAAATTGCAGGGAAATGGCACTGCCGTTCAATTAATATCTAGAGAAAAGATTTAGGGGGCATCAATGCTGTCAATAGCAAACTCCTCATGTGCCCATCAATGGGAAACCTGCCACGTCAACTGCACATGGGGAATCAGGGGGCTGCACTGTCAGGTTCTAGACTAATCAGGTCCAGTGGCTGAGACATCACGTCCCACATGAGGCTCCCAACTGTGACGTTTTCAAATCCCAGGCTGCTGTCTGAACACACACCGTGAAGATAGTCACCAACAGAAGGTCAGTGATGGATTTGGGGACGATCTAGAAGTTGGAGTCACATTCAAGCAGTCAGTCCACAAGCTTAAAGCTGTGCCATCGATGGGGGCGAATGGAGGAACCCTGCAAAATGTCTCGCATACCGCCCCATTTTCCAATTGCAGTCGCTGTCATTACTCACACCGACAGAGAAGGAAGCTCATTCAGGCAGTGAGGCCTGAGGCCCTGAACTCGTAGTTAATGAACAGATAACGAGCTCATTTTGTGACAGATTACGACAGTCACTCAGCCCAGAGATTTCAGCCCAGAACGTAATCGCAGAGGTGGCTGTATCTCTCGACTGACAACCTGCCTGATTATTTCCTGTTCTGCCCATTCCAATTCACTTCTAGGGACGAGAAGAGTCGGCTAAAATACTCTCGCAGTCAACGTGTTATCTTTGTTACTTACAGGATTGTGTCCCGCAATCTCTCAGAGAATATCCTGAGACAACGTTTTGTAAATTAGATTTCACACTTGGCTGCCCTGTTGTCGTCCTCTTCAAATAACAATAAAACCTGAAAGATGGTGAGATAGGAAAGTGAGTGATGCTGTAATGAAATGTCTTATTCATAATGGACAGATAATTCAATGCTGCTGTTTTGGGAAAACTGAGATTGGATTGGTGCAAGGATAAGATCGAACACCTTTTCTGCAGACGCTTTCTGATCAACCCGCTCAGGGAATGTTCTGACATTCCTTTGGATCATGTCGGATGTGTCACTGGAGTAGGGACACTTCCACTCTGCTGTGTGAGCCACATCAGGCTCTTCCTCAGATTTATTATCAAATTGAAGTTGCATTGCTACGCATTCTAAGTTTCAAACTCTTCTCCTCACATCTTGATGCTGGATTTTACAAATTACTACTCCAGTGATATTACCACGATGCCATTACAGGCCCAGAAAACATATCACGTCGCTTGTAGGTTCGGCATTTCTCAATCTCTCTCTGGCTGTGTCTATATCAACTAGCTCCTCTTCACATACTTTCTCGTTAACCTTTTGAGGAGGACATGAGCCCGTAGAATGTGCAAACATGCCCTTTGGCCCAACATGTCATCACTTATCCTGACAGCATCGCACCCAAATACATCCTTTTGGAATTTCATCACGCACACATCTTTTCAGGTTCAACAATTAAATATACTCAAAATGAAAATCTCTAGACATTAAAGATCTGAGGACATTACAGTGTTGCAATAAAATCTCTGTTGAACTCAAACAGAGATCACAAACAGGAAGAATGGTGAAGCTGTCTCGATGGGATGACTACCAACGCGTGCGACTATTTCTCTGTCACTAATAACCATCTGTGAGGATCTAATGGAAAATAAATGTGCTTTTATGACCCAAATCAATGATTCACATTTAGTTTGAATGACCACAAAGGGTGCAACAACAAACATTACTGAGGAAATATGAAATTTCCACTTTACTAGACTGCTGTAAGGAGCTGCTCCAATCCTACACAGTACTACCATGTATGGATAAACATTGCTATAATCTAACCTCATCACCACTATTCCATGTTCTGCCTCTAATTCGCAATGAAATGTTGACACATTTACCTTTGATTGTCAGTGTTCCAACCACTTGTTAAAAAAGTGAAAAACTGACACCTGCTGTCCTCAGTGCACACTTTTTGACAGTAGTGGACGTCTGGTGCAAGGACCGATTCAATGTCATTTCCAGGAAAATCTACGTCAGATAGCAGCTCACGTACACATCCTGTAATGAAATTGTTCTGTGTTCATGAGCGGTTTATCAGAATTAGTTACAAAAGCGTGAACGCTATTAATCAGGCCCACAATCATTTCCATAACCCAGTGCACAACAATATCCTGAAGTTTCCAGCATTTACTCTCTCAGGAGCACATGTCTTCACAATGTTGAGAGACCCCGTGGGCATTTGACGTAACCAGTCATTCCAAGTTTCCTGATAACACGTACAGTGACTCAATTGGCTGAACACTCGCATCTCTGATGCTGGTTCTTCTGGGGCATCTGGCACGGATCATCCACTCAGCACCTCTGGCAGAATATTGCTTCAACTGCTGCTGCCGTAGCCTTTGCAGGAAAGTACTGGGCTTCCCCATCGTTGGGGTGAGGGCAATATTTCTACAGTATCGTCCTCCACTAAGTTCTTTAGTTGGCCTCCGACGTTCACCAATGGAAGCAGCAGCAATGCAGACCCGTACATTGTGGCCAACCCTGGTTTACTTTCTACAGACATCCATTCGTGAATCAAAACAGAAATCTCAATTGGGACATACCTTCACATCTCCTTAAAGAAAATCCAGATACCACATTCTGAAGAATTGTTATTCTTGCTGGAGTCCCTCTTTCACTTTTCTTGCGGTAGCAAATCAAGCTACATAGAATAAAAGAAACATTTAATAAAAATAATGAAGTTTCAACCAGCATTAAACCTTCTCTAGTTCAGCCTCCTATCCCCGTCACTCTTACTGGGTCAATTATGCTCTGCCTGCTTGTTGCAGATGTGAAGAAGTGGTATATATTGATCACTTAAAAATGATGAAATAGAATGGATGGAACATTGTTTCAAACGAATGGTGAGAAGGTGCACTCGTACAGGCAAGCATTTATGTTTCCTCATAGAAACAAGGAGATTTGAACAACTGACTAACCGCTGTGGTTCATTGTGAAATTCTTCTTTTACAAAGGTGAAAAACTGGCAGTCAGGTTCCTCTGTACATTTTCGTTGACAACTCTCTTCATTCTCCACCACAGACTGATGGATGTCATTTCCCGGAAAGTCCAAACCATCATAAACTGATTCAAAACAGGCTGAAATGTTGCCAAACAGAATTGATGAATTACTGCAAATCAGCAACAAATAGCAATAAGGTGATCTTTTACAAAGCTTACGTGAATGCGGGGCACAAGTTCTTAATATAGCTTCACTGCCCCAATCGAATTGGCTTCATTTTCCTGAGAGCACCGGGGCTACATTTCTCAAAATGCTGAGTTTGACATGCGATATAAAGCGGGATTTCACAGCAGAAGCAAAACGTGATGATCTAAAATCATAATTCTTGCACATGTCTTGTAATAAAACAAGTGACCAAATGAGCCACGGAACAAAACTCAGACCCTCTCTGCTGTGCTCCAACTACTCGGATATATTAAGGGCCAGTTTCCTCATCATAGTCAACAACGAGTGCCTAAAACTTCAATTTAGGTTAAACTGAAAAAAAGGAACAGACAAGGAAAATCATCAATGTTTTCGCTTCCAATATAACCACTCCATATGCTCATGCATGCTTTCTGCATTCCTCACGTTAGTCATTTATTTTTGATTGTGGTCATTAAATGATGGGATGATGCTTTTACAACTGGCTCTGAAATCGGCTCTGCACTTGCGGATTATTCTGTCCTCCCGCCCTGTCTGTACGGCTTGACCTCATGTTCGGGCTGAGAGGGGAATCGGCAGGAAAGCACCATCTTCAGAGACCGTTAGGCTCACAAAGTTTCTTTTCCTCAACATTTTCACAACATCAATCAGTTTGTCAAATGCCAAGACAAAATCTGACACAAAATACAGTGAAGAGTGGAGACCAAACACGTTTGTCAATATCAAAATGAACGGGAGGGTACCAGTGCAGCAAGAGAATTAAACAGGCATTGTGGCATGTCCAGCAATTCCCCAATGAAACAAAACAAACAGACAGACACAGGCTGAATACTCTCCCTCCACACTCCAACTTGTCCATATGTTTAACACTTCATGGGGGCTCAAACATTTACATAAATCAAACCTCAAGGTTGAGTTCACCTGAGCACACAGCTCAGTTAAAGATGCAAGGCAACATTGTCTTTTCATTCACCATTTCCTAAAAAGCATGTCTAATGTAAGACACTGATCTGAACGCTGTACTCAGGCAAACAAGAATATCTGTAAAGGACAATGGTGCAGTTCGATAGTTGCATGATGTAGATGAAATGACTCCGTCTCAGACTGCTGATCAGAGATAATGGGAACTGCAGATGCTGGAGAATTCAAGATAACAAAGTGTGGAGCTGGATGAACACAGCAGGCCAAACAGCATCTCAGGAGCACAAAAGCTGACGTTTCGGGCCAATACCCTTCATCAGAGAGCTCGAAACGTCAGCTTTTGGGCTCCTGAGATGCTATTTGGCCTGCTCTGTTCATCCAGCTTCACACTTTGCCTTCTCAGAATGCTATTTGTTTCAGGCTTCCATAGATCTTCACTTCTTCACACACCGACACAAAATCACCTTATATTCTTCTCAACTCCATCGGATGCAAGCCTGACCGGTCCAACATTAACAACGAGACAACCCACCCAGTCCATGTATTTATTAAGTAAACCTTCTCTGAACCGTTTCCAATCCATTTGCCTCCTCCCTCTCATTACATGTTACGCATTTTCACACTTGTCATCTAACCACTGTCTTTACAACTGAGGAATGACGTGCTAGTGATTGTATCTGATTCCTCTCGTGCTAAATGCCTGCTTTCTTTTAGCCTCATTCGCTACTTGTGGCACATGGATATTCACCTTCTCTGATTTCTGCACTACGGAACTCAGCTCATCTCGAACTCAAGTCTCTTTCCCACAACACAACAACGATCAAACTGCGGAAGCTGGAAGTTAGAAACAATAACAGAAATTGCTGGAAAAGCTCAAGAATGCTCACGGCACCCAAAAAGTGAATTCTGATTTCTCTCCACAGATGCTGCAACGATGTGTCAATTTCAGTTTTCTTCTCTCTCTCTCTCCCTTTGAACGATTTTAATATTCAAACAATTTTTACAAACTAGACTCTATCTTTGCTACTTTCAATTCGAGATCATTAATGAACCTGAACTCATTGGACAATAATAGATCCACTATCCACTGACTCCAGTCCACCCCAGAAGCTATCCTCTGTACATGTCACTTTTACAGTCAATATGTAGGTGCAAGGCTCCCGTCGTCATCTCCATCCCCTTTCAACAAGCTCCAAACAGTTCTGTTTTTCTCCTTCACGCTACCATATCTTTACCACTGTGCGGCTACTATATCAACTCACAAACATAATTTCTAGTCTTTTACATTGACGAATTCTTCCTGAACTCTTTGCATTCCCTGGACTCGTGCATACAGCTGCTTCATATATGTTGAGGTCACAACATGCTTATCTAATGCAGCCAGCTCTGCACGGATTCCTGCTTTCCGTCCTCCCTCAATGCACTGCAAAGATGCAAGATCCAATGTGAAAAAAACCTTGTTATTTCTTGAAAACAAAAATCAGAACAAACATATATCAGTAAAATATAAAACAAATTGCAGGGAAATGGCACTGCCGTTCAATTAATATCTAGAGAAAAGATTTAGGGGGCATCAATGCTGTCAATAGCAAACTCCTCATGTGCCCATCAATGGGAAACCTGCCACGTCAACTGCACATGGGGAATCAGGGGGCTGCACTGTCAGGTTCTAGACTAATCAGGTCCAGTGGCTGAGACATCACGTCCCACATGAGGCTCCCAACTGTGACGTTTTCAAATCCCAGGCTGCTGTCTGAACACACACCGTGAAGATAGTCACCAACAGAAGGTCAGTGATGGATTTGGGGACGATCTAGAAGTTGGAGTCACATTCAAGCAGTCAGTCCACAAGCTTAAAGCTGTGCCATCGATGGGGGCGAATGGAGGAACCCTGCAAAATGTCTCGCATACCGCCCCATTTTCCAATTGCAGTCGCTGTCATTACTCACACCGACAGAGAAGGAAGCTCATTCAGGCAGTGAGGCCTGAGGCCCTGAACTCGTAGTTAATGAACAGATAACGAGCTCATTTTGTGACAGATTACGACAGTCACTCAGCCCAGAGATTTCAGCCCAGAACGTAATCGCAGAGGTGGCTGTATCTCTCGACTGACAACCTGCCTGATTATTTCCTGTTCTGCCCATTCCAATTCACTTCTAGGGACGAGGAGAGTCGGCTAAAATACTCTCGCAGTCAACGTGTTATCTTTGTTACTTACAGGATTGTGTCCCGCAATCTCTCAGAGAATATCCTGAGACAACGTTTTGTAAATTAGATTTCACACTTGGCTGCCCTGTTGTCGTCCTCTTCAAATAACAATAAAACCTGAAAGATGGTGAGAAAGGAAAGTCAGTGATGCCGTAATGAAATGTCTTATTCATAATGGACAGATCATTCTATGCTGCTGTTTTGGGAAAACTGAGATTGGATTGGTGCAAGGATAACATTGAAAACCTCTTCTTCAGACGCTTTCTGATCAACCTGCTCAGGGAATGTTATGACATTCCTCTGAATCATGTCGGATGTGTCACTGGAGTGGGGACACTTCCACTCTGCTGTGTGAGCCACATCAGGCTCTTCCTCAGATTTATTATCAAATTGAAGTTGCATTGCTACGCATTCTAAGTTTCAAACTCTTCTCCTCACATCTTGATGCTGGATTTTACAAATTACTACTCCAGTGATATTACCACGATGCCATTACAGGCCCAGAAAACATATCACGTCGCTTGTAGGTTCGGCATTTCTCAATCTCTCTCTGGCTGTGTCGATATCAACTAGCTCCTCTTCACATACTTTCTTGTTAACCTTTTGAGGAGGACATGAGCCCGTAGAATGTGCAAACATGCCCTTTGGCCCAACATGTCATCACTTATCCTGACAGCATCGCACCCAAATACATCCTTTTGGAATTTCATCACGCACACATCTTTTCAGGTTCAACAATTAAATATACTCAAAATGAAAATCTCTAGACATTAAAGATCTGAGGACATTACAGTGTTGCAATAAAATCTCTGTTGAACTCAAACAGAGATCACAAACAGGAAGAATGGTGAAGCTGTCTCGATGGGATGACTACCAACGCGTGCGACTATTTCTCTGTCACTAATAACCATCTGTGAGGATCTAATGGAAAATAAATGTGCTTTAATGACCCAAATCAATGATTCACAATTAGTTTGAATGACCACAAAGGGTGCAACAACAAACATTACTGAGGAAATATGAAATTTCCACTTTACTAGACTGCTGTAAGGAGCTGCTCCAATCCTACACAGTACTACCATGTATGGATAAACATTGCTATAATCTAACCTCATCACCACTATTCCATGTTCTGCCTCTAATTCGCAATGAAATGTTGACACATTTACCTTTGATTGTCAGTGTTCCAACCACTTGTTAAAAAAGTGAAAAACTGACACCTGCTGTCCTCAGTGCACACTTTTTGACAGTAGTGGACGTCTGGTGCAAGGACCGATTCAATGTCATTTCCAGGAAAATCTACGTCAGATAGCAGCTCACGTACACATCCTGTAATAAAATTGTTCTGTGTTCATGAGCGGTTTATCAGAATTAGTTACAAAAGCGTGAACGTTTTTAATCAGGCCCACAATCATTTCCATAACCCAGTGCTCAACAATATCCTGAAGTTTCCAGCATTTACTCTCTCAGGAGCACATGTCTTCACAATTTTGAGAGACCCCGTGGACATTTGACGTAACCAGTCATTCCAAGTTTCCTGATAACACGTACAGTGACTCAACTGGCTGAACACTCGCATCTCTGATGCTGGTTCTTCTGGGGCATCTGGCACGGATCATCCACTCAGCACCTCTGGCAGAATATTGCTTCAACTGCTGCTGCCGTAGCCTTTGCAGGGAAGTACTGGGCTTCCCCATCGTTGGGGTGAGGGCAATATTTCTACAGTATCGTCCTCCACTAAGTTCTTTAGTTGGCCTCCGGCGTTCACCAATGGAAGCAGCAGCAATGCAGACCCGTACATTGTGGCCAACCCTGGTTTACTTTCTACAGACATCCATTCGTGAATCAAAACAGGAATCTCAATTGGGTCATACCTTCACATCTCCTTAAAGAAAATCCAGATACCACATTCTGAAGAATTGTTATTCTTGCTGGAGTCCCTCTTTCACTTTTCTTGCGGTAGCAAATCAAGCTACGTAGAATAAAAGAGACATTTAATAAAAATAATGAAGTTTCAACCAGCATTAAACCTTCTCTACTTCAGCCTGCTATCCCCGTCACTCTTACTGGGTCAATTATGCTCTGCCTGCTTGTTGCAGATGTGAAGAAGTGGTATATATTGATCACTTAAAAATGATGAAATAGAATGGATGGAACATTGTTTCATACGAATGGTGAGAAGGTGCACTCGTACAGGCAAGCATTTATGTTTCCTCATAGAAACAAGGAGATTTGAACAACTGACTAACCGCTGTGGTTCATTGTGAAATTCTTCTTTTATAAAGGTGAAAAACTGGCAGTCAGGTTCCTCTGTACATTTTCGTTGACAACTCTCTTCATTCTCCACCACAGACTGATGGATGTCATTTCCCGGAAAGTCCAAACCATCATAAACTGTTTCAAAACAGGCTGAAATGATGCCAAACAGAATTGATGAATTACTGCAAATCAGCAACAAATAGCAATAAAGTGATCTTTTACAAAGCTTACGTGAATGCGGGGCACAAGTTCTTAATATAGCTTCACTGCCCCAATCGAATTGGCTTCATTTTCCTGAGAGCACCAGGGCTACATTTCTCAAAATGCTGAGTTTAACATGCGATATAAACAGGGATTTCACAGCAGAAGCAAAACGTGATGATCTAAAATCACAATTCTTGCACATGTCTTGTAAGAAAACAAGTGACCAAATGAGCCACGGAACAAAAGTCAGACCCTCTCTGCTGTGCTCCAACTACTCGGATATATTAAGGGCCAGTTTCCTCATTATAGTCAACAACGAGTGCCTAAAACTTCAATTTAGGTTAAACTGAAAAAAAGGAACAGACAAGGAAAATCATCAATGTTTTCGCTTCCAATATAACCACTCCATATGCTCATGCATGCTTTCTGCATTCCTCACGTTAGTCATTTATTTTTGATTGTGGTCATTAAATGATCGGATGATGCTTTTACAACTGGCTCTGAAATCGGCTCTGCACTTGCGGATTATTCTCTCCTCCCGCCCTGTCTGTACGGCTTGACCTCATGTTCGGGCTGAGAGGGGAATCGGCAGGAATGCACCATCTTCAGAGACCGTTAGGCTCACAAAGTTTCTTTTCCTCAACATTTTCACAACATCAATCAGTTTGTCAAATGCCAAGACAAAATCTGACACAAAATACAGTGAAGAGTGGAGACCAAACACGTTTGTCAATATCAAAATGAACGGGAGGGTACCAGTGCAGCAAGAGAATTAAACAGGCATTGTGGCATGTCCAGCAATTCCCCAATGAAACAAAACAAACAGACAGACACAGGCTGAATACTCTCCCTCCACACTCCAACTTGTCCATATGTTTAACACTCCATGGGGGCTCAAACATTTACATAAATCAAACCTCAAGGTTGAGTTCACCTGAGCACACAGCTCAGTTAAAGATGCAAGGCAACTTTGTCTTTTCATTCACCATTTCCTAAAAAGCATGTCTAATGTAAGACACTGATCTGAACGCTGTATTCAAGCAAACAAGAATATCTGTAAAGGACAATGGTTCAGTTCGATACTTGCATGATGTGGATGAAATGACTCCGTCTCAGACTGCTGATCAGAGATAATGGGAACTGCAGATGCTGGAGAATTCAAGATAACAAAGTGTGGAGCTGGATGAACACAGCAGGCCAAACAGCATCTCAGGAGCACAAAAGCTGACGTTTCGGGCCAATACCCTTCATCAGAGAGCTCGAAACGTCAGCTTTTGGGCTCCTGAGATGCTATTTGGCCTGCTCTGTTCATCCAGCTTCACACTTTGCCTTCTCAGAATGCTATTTGTTTCAGGCTCCCATAGATCTTCACTTCTTCACACACCGACACAAAATCACCTTATATTCTTCTCAACTCCATCGGATGCAAGCCTGACCGGTCCAACATTAACAACGAGACAACCCACCCAGTCCATGTATTTATTAAGTAAACCTTCTCTGAACCGTTTCCAATCCATTTGCCTCCTCCCTCTCATTACATGTTACGCATTTTCACACTTGTCATCTAACCACTGTCTTTACAACTGAGGAATGACGTGCTAGTGATTATATCCGATTCCTCTCGTGCTAAATGCCTGCTTTCTTTTAGCCTCATTCGCTACTTGTGGCACATGGATATTCACCTTCTCTGATTTCTGCACTACGGAACTCAGCTCATCTCGAACTCAAGTCTCTTTCCCACAACACAACAACGATCAAACTGTGGAAGCTGGAAGTTAGAAACAATAACAGAAATTGCTGGAAAAGCTCAAGAATGCTCACGGCACCCAAAAAGTGAATTCTGATTTCTCTCCACAGATGCTGCAACGATGTGTCAATTTCAGTTTTCTTCTCTCTCTCTCTCCCTTTGAACGATTTTAATGTTCAAACAATTTTTGCAAACTAGACTCTATCTTTGCTACTTTCAATTCGAGATCATTAATGAACCTGAACTCATTGGACAATAATAGATCCACTATCCACTGACTCCAGTCCACCCCAGAAGCTATCCTCTGTCCATGTCACTTTTACAGTCAATATGTAGGTGCAAGGCTCCCGTCGTCATCTCCATCCCCTTTCAACAAGCTCCAAACAGTTCTGTTTTTCTCCTTCACGCTACCATATCTTTACCATTGTGCCGCTTCTATATCACTCACAAACATAATTTCTAGTCTTTTACATTGACGAATTCTTCCTGAACTCTTTGCATTCCCTGGACTCGTGCATACAGCTGCTTCATATATGTTGAGGTCACAACATGCTTATCTAATGCAGCCAGCTCTGCACGGATTCCTGCTTTCCGTCCTCCCTCAATGCACTGCAAAGATGCAAGATCCAATGTGAAAAAAACCTTGTTATTTCTTGAAAACAAAAATCAGAGCAAACATATATCAGTAAAACATAAAACAAATTGCAAGGAAATGGCACTGCCGTTCAATTAATATCAAGAGAAAAGATTTAGGGGGCATCAACGCTGTCAATAGCAAACTCCTCATGTGCCCATCAATGGGAAACCTGCCACGTCAACTGCACATGGGGAATCAGGGGGCTGCACTGTCAGGTTCTAGACTAATCAGGTCCAGTGGCTGAGACATCACGTCCCACATGAGGCTCCCAACTGTGACGTTTTCAAATCCCAGGCTGCTGTCTGAACACACACCGTGAAGATAGTCACCAACAGAAGGTCAGTGATGGATTTGGGGACGATCTAGAAGTTGGAGTCACATTCAAGCAGTCAGTCCACAAGCTTAAAGCTGTGCCATCGATGGGGGCGAATGGAGGAACCCTGCAAAATGTCTCGCATACCGCCCCATTTTCCAATTGCAGTCGCTGTCATTACTCACACCGACAGAGAAGGAAGCTCATTCAGGCAGTGAGGCCTGAGGCCCTGAACTCGTAGTTAATGAACAGATAACGAGCTCATTTTGTGACAGATTACGACAGTCACTCAGCCCAGAGATTTCAGCCCAGAACGTAATCGCAGAGGTGGCTGTATCTCTCGACTGACAACCTGCCTGATTATTTCCTGTTCTGCCCATTCCAATTCACTTCTAGGGACGAGGAGAGTCGGCTAAAATACTCTCGCAGTCAACGTGTTATCTTTGTTACTTACAGGATTGTGTCCCGCAATCTCTCAGAGAATATCCTGAGACAACGTTTTGTAAATTAGATTTCACACTTGGCTGCCCTGTTGTCGTCCTCTTCAAATAACAATAAAACCTGAAAGATGGTGAGAAAGGAAAGTCAGTGATGCCGTAATGAAATGTCTTATTCATAATGGACAGATCATTCTATGCTGCTGTTTTGGGAAAACTGAGATTGGATTGGTGCAAGGATAACATTGAAAACCTCTTCTTCAGACGCTTTCTGATCAACCTGCTCAGGGAATGTTATGACATTCCTCTGAATCATGTCGCATGTGTCACTGGAGTGGGGACACTTCCACTCTGCTGTGTGAGCCACATCAGGCTCTTCCTCAGATTTATTATCAAATTGAAGTTGCATTGCTACGCATTCTAAGTTTCAAACTCTTCTCCTCACATCTTGATGCTGGATTTTACAAATTACTACTCCAGTGATATTACCACGATGCCATTACAGGCCCAGAAAACATATCACGTCGCTTGTAGGTTCGGCATTTCTCAATCTCTCTCTGGCTGTGTCTATATCAACTAGCTCCTCTTCACATACTTTCTCGTTAACCCGTTGAGGAGGACATGAGCCCGTAGAATGTGCAAACATGCCCTTTGGCCCAACATGTCATCACTTATCCTGACAGCATCGCACCCAAATACATCCTTTTGGAATTTCATCACGCACACATCTTTTCAGGTTCAACAATTAAATATACTCAAAATGAAAATCTCTAGACATTAAAGATCTGAGGAAATTACAGTGTTGCAATAAAATCGCTGTTGAACTCAAACAGAGATCACAAACAGGAAGAATGGTGAAGCTGTCTCGATGGGATGACTACCAACGCGTGCGACTATTTCTCTGTCACTAATAACCATCTGTGAGGATCTAATGGAAAATAAATGTGCTTTTATGACCCAAATCAATGATTCACATTTAGTTTGAATGACCACAAAGGGTGCAACAACAAACATTACTGAGGAAATATGAAATTTCCACTTTACTAGACTGCTGTAAGGAGCTGCTCCAATCCTACACAGTACTACCATGTATGGATAAACATTGCTATAATCTAACCTCATCACCACTATTCCATGTTCTGCCTCTAATTCTCAATGAAATGTTGACACATTTACCTTTGATTGTCAGTGTTCCAACCACTTGTTAAAAAAGTGAAAAACTGACACCTGCTGTCCTCAGTGCACACTTTTTGACAGTAGTGGACGTCTGGTGCAAGGACCGATTCAATGTCATTTCCAGGAAAATCTACGTCAGATAGCAGCTCACGTACACATCCTGTAATAAAATTGTTCTGTGTTCATGAGCGGTTTATCAGAATTAGTTACAAAAGCGTGAACGTTTTTAATCAGGCCCACAATCATTTCCATAACCCAGTGCTCAACAATATCCTGAAGTTTCCAGCATTTACTCTCTCAGGAGCACATGTCTTCACAATGTTGAGAGACCCCGTGGGTATTTGACGTAACCAGTCATTCGAAGTTTCCTGATAACACGTACAGTGACTCAATTGGCTGAACACTCGCATCTCTGATGCTGGTTCTTCTGGGGCATCTGGCACGGATCATCCACTCAGCACCTCTGGCAGAATATTGCTTCAACTGCTGCTGCCGTAGCCTTTGCAGGGAAGTACTGGGCTTCCCCATCGTTGGGGTGAGGGCAATATTTCTACAGTATCGTCCTCCACTAAGTTCTTTAGTTGGCCTCCGGCGTTCACCAATGGAAGCAGCAGCAATGCAGACCCGTACATTGTGGCCAACCCTGGTTTACTTTCTACAGACATCCATTCGTGAATCAAAACAGAAATCTCAATTGGGACATACCTTCACATCTCCTTAAAGAAAATCCAGATACCACATTCTGAAGAATTGTTATTCTTGCTGGAGTCCCTCTTTCACTTTTCTTGCGGTAGCAAATCAAGCTACGTAGAATAAAAGAAACATTTAATAAAAATAATGAACTTTCAACCAGCATTAAACCTTCTCTACTTCAGCCTGCTATCCCCGTCACTCTTACTGGGTCAATTATGCTCTGCCTGCTTGTTGCAGATGTGAAGAAGTGGTATATATTGATCACTTAAAAATGATGAAATAGAATGGATGGAACATTGTTTCAAACGAATGGTGAGAAGGTGCACTCGTACAGGCAAGCATTTATGTTTCCTCATAGAAACAAGGAGATTTGAACAACTGACTAACCGCTGTGGTTCATTGTGAAATTCTTCTTTTATAAAGGTGAAAAACTGGCAGTCAGGTTCCTCTGTACATTTTCGTTGACAACTCTCTTCATTCTCCACCACAGACTGATGGATGTCATTTCCCGGAAAGTCCAAACCATCATAAACTGTTTCAAAACAGGCTGAAATGATGCCAAACAGAATTGATGAATTACTGCAAATCAGCAACAAATAGCAATAAGGTGATCTTTTACAAAGCTTACGTGAATGCGGGGCACAAGTTCTTAATATAGCTTCACTGCCCCAATCGAATTGGCTTCATTTTCCTGAGAGCACCGGGGCTACATTTCTCAAAATGCTGAGTTTAACATGCGATATAAACAGGGATTTCACGGCAGAAGCAAAACGTGATGATCTAAAATCATAATTCTTGCACATGTCTTGTAAGAAAACAAGTGACCAAATGAGCCACGGAACAAAACTCAGACCCTCTCTGCTGTGCTCCAACTACTCGGATATATTAAGGGCCAGTTTCCTCATTATAGTCAACAACGAGTGCCTAAAACTTCAATTTAGGTTAAACTGAAAAAAAGGAACAGACAAGGAAAATCATCAATGTTTTCGCTTCCAATATAACCACTCCATATGCTCATGCATGCTTTCTGCATTCCTCACGTTAGTCATTTATTTTTGATTGTGGTCATTAAATGATCGGATGATGCTTTTACAACTGGCTCTGAAATCGGCTCTGCACTTGCGGATTATTCTCTCCTCCCGCCCTGTCTGTACGGCTTGACCTCATGTTCGGGCTGAGAGGGGAATCGGCAGGAATGCACCATCTTCAGAGACCGTTAGGCTCACAAAGTTTCTTTTCCTCAACATTTTCACAACATCAATCAGTTTGTCAAATGCCAAGACAAAATCTGACACAAAATACAGTGAAGAGTGGAGACCAAACACGTTTGTCAATATCAAAATGAACGGGAGGGTACCAGTGCAGCAAGAGAATTAAACAGGCATTGTGGCATGTCCAGCAATTCCCCAATGAAACAAAACAAACAGACAGACACAGGCTGAATACTCTCCCTCCACACTCCAACTTGTCCATATGTTTAACACTCCATGGGGGCTCAAACATTTACATAAATCAAACCTCAAGGTTGAGTTCACCTGAGCACACAGCTCAGTTAAAGATGCAAGGCAACTTTGTCTTTTCATTCACCATTTCCTAAAAAGCATGTCTAATGTAAGACACTGATCTGAACGCTGTATTCAAGCAAACAAGAATATCTGTAAAGGACAATGGTTCAGTTCGATAGTTGCATGATGTGGATGAAATGACTCCGTCTCAGACTGCTGATCAGAGATAATGGGAACTGCAGATGCTGGAGAATTCAAGATAACAAAGTGTGGAGCTGGATGAACACAGCAGGCCAAACAGCATCTCAGGAGCACAAAAGCTGACGTTTCGGGCCAATACCCTTCATCAGAGAGCTCGAAACGTCAGCTTTTGGGCTCCTGAGATGCTATTTGGCCTGCTCTGTTCATCCAGCTTCACACTTTGCCTTCTCAGAATGCTATTTGTTTCAGGCTCCCATAGATCTTCACTTCTTCACACACCGACACAAAATCACCTTATATTCTTCTCAACTCCATCGGATGCAAGCCTGACCGGTCCAACATTAACAACGAGACAACCCACCCAGTCCATGTATTTATTAAGTAAACCTTCTCTGAACCGTTTCCAATCCATTTGCCTCCTCCCTCTCATTACATGTTACGCATTTTCACACTTGTCATCTAACCACTGTCTTTACAACTGAGGAATGACGTGCTAGTGATTATATCCGATTCCTCTCGTGCTAAATGCCTGCTTTCTTTTAGCCTCATTCGCTACTTGTGGCACATGGATATTCACCTTCTCTGATTTCTGCACTACGGAACTCAGCTCATCTCGAACTCAAGTCTCTTTCCCACAACACAACAACGATCAAACTGTGGAAGCTGGAAGTTAGAAACAATAACAGAAATTGCTGGAAAAGCTCAAGAATGCTCACGGCACCCAAAAAGTGAATTCTGATTTCTCTCCACAGATGCTGCAACGATGTGTCAATTTCAGTTTTCTTCTCTCTCTCTCTCCCTTTGAACGATTTTAATGTTCAAACAATTTTTGCAAACTAGACTCTATCTTTGCTACTTTCAATTCGAGATCATTAATGAACCTGAACTCATCGGACAATAATAGATCCACTATCCACTGACTCCAGTCCACCCCAGAAGCTATCCTCTGTCCATGTCACTTTTACAGTCAATATGTAGGTGCAAGGCTCCCGTCGTCATCTCCATCCCCTTTCAACAAGCTCCAAACAGTTCTGTTTTTCTCCTTCACGCTACCATATCTTTACCATTGTGCCGCTTCTATATCACTCACAAACATAATTTCTAGTCTTTTACATTGACGAATTCTTCCTGAACTCTTTGCATTCCCTGGACTCGTGCATACAGCTGCTTCATATATGTTGAGGTCACAACATGCTTATCTAATGCAGCCAGCTCTGCACGGATTCCTGCTTTCCGTCCTCCCTCAATGCACTGCAAAGATGCAAGATCCAATGTGAAAAAAACCTTGTTATTTCTTGAAAACAAAAATCAGAGCAAACATATATCAGTAAAACATAAAACAAATTGCAAGGAAATGGCACTGCCGTTCAATTAATATCAAGAGAAAAGATTTAGGGGGCATCAACGCTGTCAATAGCAAACTCCTCATGTGCCCATCAATGGGAAACCTGCCACGTCAACTGCACATGGGGAATCAGGGGGCTGCACTGTCAGGTTCTAGACTAATCAGGTCCAGTGGCTGAGACATCACGTCCCACATGAGGCTCCCAACTGTGACGTTTTCAAATCCCAGGCTGCTGTCTGAACACACACCGTGAAGATAGTCACCAACAGAAGGTCAGTGATGGATTTGGGGACGATCTAGAAGTTGGAGTCACATTCAAGCAGTCAGTCCACAAGCTTAAAGCTGTGCCATCGATGGGGGCGAATGGAGGAACCCTGCAAAATGTCTCGCATACCGCCCCATTTTCCAATTGCAGTCGCTGTCATTACTCACACCGACAGAGAAGGAAGCTCATTCAGGCAGTGAGGCCTGAGGCCCTGAACTCGTAGTTAATGAACAGATAACGAGCTCATTTTGTGACAGATTACGACAGTCACTCAGCCCAGAGATTTCAGCCCAGAACGTAATCGCAGAGGTGGCTGTATCTCTCGACTGACAACCTGCCTGATTATTTCCTGTTCTGCCCATTCCAATTCACTTCTAGGGACGAGGAGAGTCGGCTAAAATACTCTCGCAGTCAACGTGTTATCTTTGTTACTTACAGGATTGTGTCCCGCAATCTCTCAGAGAATATCCTGAGACAACGTTTTGTAAATTAGATTTCACACTTGGCTGCCCTGTTGTCGTCCTCTTCAAATAACAATAAAACCTGAAAGATGGTGAGAAAGGAAAGTCAGTGATGCCGTAATGAAATGTCTTATTCATAATGGACAGATCATTCTATGCTGCTGTTTTGGGAAAACTGAGATTGGATTGGTGCAAGGATAACATTGAAAACCTCTTCTTCAGACGCTTTCTGATCAACCTGCTCAGGGAATGTTATGACATTCCTCTGAATCATGTCGGATGTGTCACTGGAGTGGGGACACTTCCACTCTGCTGTGTGAGCCACATCAGGCTCTTCCTCAGATTTATTATCAAATTGAAGTTGCATTGCTACGCATTCTAAGTTTCAAACTCTTCTCCTCACATCTTGATGCTGGATTTTACAAATTACTACTCCAGTGATATTACCACGATGCCATTACAGGCCCAGAAAACATATCACGTCGCTTGTAGGTTCGGCATTTCTCAATCTCTCTCTGGCTGTGTCTATATCAACTAGCTCCTCTTCACATACTTTCTCGTTAACCCGTTGAGGAGGACATGAGCCCGTAGAATGTGCAAACATGCCCTTTGGCCCAACATGTCATCACTTATCCTGACAGCATCGCACCCAAATACATCCTTTTGGAATTTCATCACGCACACATCTTTTCAGGTTCAACAATTAAATATACTCAAAATGAAAATCTCTAGACATTAAAGATCTGAGGACATTACAGTGTTGCAATAAAATCTCTGTTGAACTCAAACAGAGATCACAAACAGGAAGAATGGTGAAGCTGTCTCGATGGGATGACTACCAACGCGTGCGACTATTTCTCTGTCACTAATAACCATCTGTGAGGATCTAATGGAAAATAAATGTGCTTTTATGACCCAAATCAATGATTCACATTTAGTTTGAATGACCACAAAGGGTGCAACAACAAACATTACTGAGGAAATATGAAATTTCCACTTTACTAGACTGCTGTAAGGAGCTGCTCCAATCCTACACAGTACTACCATGTATGGATAAACATTGCTATAATCTAACCTCATCACCACTATTCCATGTTCTGCCTCTAATTCGCAATGAAATGTTGACACATTTACCTTTGATTGTCAGTGTTCCAACCACTTGTTAAAAAAGTGAAAAACTGACACCTGCTGTCCTCAGTGCACACTTTTTGACAGTAGTGGACGTCTGGTGCAAGGACCGATTCAATGTCATTTCCAGGAAAATCTACGTCAGATAGCAGCTCACGTACACATCCTGTAATGAAATTGTTCTGTGTTCATGAGCGGTTGATCAGAATTAGTTACAAAAGCGTGAACGTTTTTAATCAGGCCCACAATCATTTCCATAACCCAGTGCACAACAATATCCTGAAGTTTCCAGCATTTACTCTCTCAGGAGCACATGTCTTCACAATGTTGAGACACCCCGTGGGCATTTGACGTAACCAGTCATTCCATGTTTCCTGATAACACGTACAGTGACTCAATTGGCTGAACACTCGCATCTCTGATGCTGGTTCTTCTGGGGCATCTGGCACGGATCATCCACTCAGCACCTCTGGCAGAATATTGCTTCAACTGCTGCTGCCGTAGCCTTTGCAGGGAAGTACTGGGCTTCCCCATCGTTGGGGTGAGGGCAATATTTCTACAGTATCGTCCTCCACTAAGTTCTTTAGTTGGCCTCCGGCGTTCACCAATGGAAGCAGCAGCAATGCAGACCCGTACATTGTGGCCAACCCTGGTTTACTTTCTACAGACATCCATTCGTGAATCAAAACAGAAATCTCAATTGGGACATACCTTCACATCTCCTTAAAGAAAATCCAGATACCACATTCTGAAGAATTGTTATTCTTGCTGGAGTCCCTCTTTCACTTTTCTTGCGGTAGCAAATCAAGCTACGTAGAATAAAAGAAACATTTAATAAAAATAATGAACTTTCAACCAGCATTAAACCTTCTCTACTTCAGCCTGCTATCCCCGTCACTCTTACTGGGTCAATTATGCTCTGCCTGCTTGTTGCAGATGTGAAGAAGTGGTATATATTGATCACTTAAAAATGATGAAATAGAATGGATGGAACATTGTTTCAAACGAATGGTGAGAAGGTGCACTCGTACAGGCAAGCATTTATGTTTCCTCATAGAAACAAGGAGATTTGAACAACTGACTAACCGCTGTGGTTCATTGTGAAATTCTTCTTTTATAAAGGTGAAAAACTGGCAGTCAGGTTCCTCTGTACATTTTCGTTGACAACTCTCTTCATTCTCCACCACAGACTGATGGATGTCATTTCCCGGAAAGTCCAAACCATCATAAACTGTTTCAAAACAGGCTGAAATGATGCCAAACAGAATTGATGAATTACTGCAAATCAGCAACAAATAGCAATAAGGTGATCTTTTACAAAGCTTACGTGAATGCGGGGCACAAGTTCTTAATATAGCTTCACTGCCCCAATCGAATTGGCTTCATTTTCCTGAGAGCACCGGGGCTACATTTCTCAAAATGCTGAGTTTAACATGCGATATAAACAGGGATTTCACGGCAGAAGCAAAACGTGATGATCTAAAATCATAATTCTTGCACATGTCTTGTAAGAAAACAAGTGACCACATGAGCCATGGAACAAAAGTCAGACCCTCTCTGCTGTGCTCCAACTACTCGGATATATTAAGGGCCAGTTTCCTTATTATAGTCAACAACGAGTGCCTAAAACTTCAATTTAGGTTAAACTGAAAAAAAGGAACAAACAAGGAAAAGCATCAATGTTTTCGCTTCCAATATAACCACTCCATATGCTCATGCATGCTTTCTGCATTCCTCACGTTAGTCATTTATTTTTGATTGTGGTCATTAAATGATGGGATGATGCTTTTACAACTGGCTCTGAAATCGGCTCTGCACTTGCGGATTATTCTCTCCTCCCGCCCTGTCTGTACGGCTTGACCTCATGTTCGGGCTGGGAGGGGAATCGGCAGGAAAGCACCATCTTCAGAGACCGTTAGGCTCACAAAGTTTCTTTTCCTCAACATTTTCACAACATCAATCAGTTTGTCAAATGCCAAGACAAAATCTGACACAAAATACAGTGAAGAGTGGAGACCAAACACGTTTGTCAATATCAAAATGAACGGGAGGGTACCAGTGCAGCAAGAGAATTAAACAGGCATTGTGGCATGTCCAGCAATTCCCCAATGAAACAAAACAAACAGACAGACACAGGCTGAATACTCTCCCTCCACACTCCAACTTGTCCATATGTTTAACACTCCATGGGGGCTCAAACATTTACATAAACCCAATCTCAAGGTTGAGTTCACCTGAGCACTCAGCTCAGTTAAAGATGCAAGGCAACTTTGTCTTTTCATTCACCATTTCCTAAAAAGCATGTCTAATGTAAGACACTGATCTGAACGCTGTATTCAAGCAAACAAGAATATCTGTAAAGGACAATGGTTCAGTTCGATAGTTGCATGATGTGGATGAAATGACTCCGTCTCAGACTGCTGATCAGAGATAATGGGAACTGCAGATGCCTGAGATTCCAAGATAACAAAGTGTGGAGCTGGATGAACACAGCAGGCCCAACAGCATCTCAGGAGCACAAAAGCTGACGTTTCGGGCCAAGACCCTTCATCAGAGAGCTCGAAACGTCAGCTTTTGGGCTCCTGAGATGCTATTTGGCCTGCTCTGTTCATCCAGCTTCACACTTCGCCTTCTCAGAATGCTATTTGTTTCTGGCTCCCATAGATCTTCTCTTCTTCACACACCGACACAAAATCACCTTATATTCTTCTCAACTCCATCGGACGCAAGCCTGACCGGTCCAACATTAACAACAAGACAACCCACCCAGTCCATGTATTTATTAAGTAAACCTTCTCTGAATCGTTTCCAATCCACTTCCCTCCTCCCTCTCATTGCATGTTACGCATTTTCAGACTTGTCATCAAACCTCTGTCTTTACAATTGAGGAATGACGTGCTAGTGATTGTATCAGATTCCCTGGACTCGTGCATACAGCTGTTTCATATATTTTGAGGTCACAACATGCTTATCTAATGCAGCCAGCTCTGCACGGATTCCTGCTTTCTGTCCTCCCTCAATGCACTGCAAAGATGCAAGATCCAATGTGAAAAACAACTTTGTTATTTCTTGAAAACAAAAATCAGAGCAAACTTATATCAGTGAAATATAAAACAAATTGCAAGGAAATGGCACTGCTGTTCAATTAATATCAAGAGAAAAGATTTAGGGGGCATCAATGCTATCAATAGCAAACTCCTCATGTGCCCATCAATGGGAAACCTGCCACGTCAACTGCACATGGGGAATCAGGGGGCTGCACTGTCAGGTTCTAGACTAATCAAGTCCAGTGGCTGAGACATCATGTCCCACATGAGGCTCCCAACTGTGACGTTTTCAAATCCCAGGCTGCTGTCTGAACACACACCGTGAAGATAGTCACCAACAGAAGGTCAGTGTTGGATTCGGGGACGATCTAGAAGTTGGAGTCACATTCAAGCAGTCAGTCCACAAGCTTAAAGCTGTGCCATCGATGGGGGCGAATGGAGGAACCCTGCAAAATGTCTCGCATACCGCCCCATTTTCCAATTGCAGTCGCTGTCATTACTCACACCGACAGAGAAGGAAGCTCATTCAGGCAGTGAGGCCTGAGGCCCTGAACTCGTAGTTAATGAACAGATAACGAGCTCATTTTGTGACAGATTACGACAGTCACTCAGCCCAGAGATTTCAGCCCAGAACGTAATCGCAGAGGTGGCTGTATCTCTCGACTGACAACCTGCCTGATTATTTCCTGTTCTGCCCATTCCAATTCACTTCTAGGGACGAGGAGAGTCGGCTAAAATACTCTCGCAGTCAACGTGTTATCTTTGTTACTTACAGGATTGTGTCCCGCAATCTCTCAGAGAATATCCTGAGACAACGTTTTGTAAATTAGATTTCACACTTGGCTGCCCTGTTGTCGTCCTCTTCAAATAACAATAAAACCTGAAAGATGGTGAGATAGGAAAGTGAGTGATGCTGTAATGAAATGTCTTATTCATAATGGACAGATAATTCAATGCTGCTGTTTTGGGAAAACTGAGATTGGATTGGTGCAAGGATAAGATCGAACACCTTTTCTGCAGACGCTTTCTGATCAACCCGCTCAGGGAATGTTCTGACATTCCTTTGGATCATGTCGGATGTGTCACTGGAGTAGGGACACTTCCACTCTGCTGTGTGAGCCACATCAGGCTCTTCCTCAGATTTATTATCAAATTGAAGTTGCATTGCTACGCATTCTAAGTTTCAAACTCTTCTCCTCACATCTTGATGCTGGATTTTACAAATTACTACTCCAGTGATATTACCACGATGCCATTACAGGCCCAGAAAACATATCACGTCGCTTGTAGGTTCGGCATTTCTCAATCTCTCTCTGGCTGTGCCTATATCAACTAGCTCCTCTTCACATTCTTTCTCGTTAACCGGTTGAGGAGGACATGAGCCCGTAGAATGTGCAAACATGCCCTTTGGCCCAACATGTCATCACTTATCCTGACAGCATCGCACCCAAATACATCCTTTTGGAATTTCATCACGCACACATCTTTTCAGGTTCAACAATTAAATATACTTAAAATGAAAATCTCTAGACATTAAAGATCTGAGGACATTACAGTGTTGCAATAAAATCTCTGTTGAACTCAAACAGAGATCACAAACAGGAAGAACGGTGAATCTGTCTTGATGGGATGACTACCAACGCGTGCGACTATTTCTCTGACACTAATAACCATCTGTGAGGATCTAATGGAAAATAAATGTGCTTTTATGACCCAAATCAATGATTCACAATTAGTTTGAATGACCACAAAGGGTGCAACAACAAACATTACTGAGGAAATATGAAATTTCCACTTTACTAGACTGCTGTAAGGAGCTGCTCCAATCCTACACAGTACTACCATGTATGGATAAACATTGCTATAATCTAACCTCATCACCACTATTCCATGTTCTGCCTCTAATTCTCAATGCAATGTTGACACATTTACCTTTGATTGTCAGTGTTCCAACCACTTGTTAAAAAAGTGAAAAACTGACACCTGCTGTTCTCAGTGCACACTTTTTGACAGTAGTGGACGTCTGGTGCAAGGACCGATTCAATGTCATTTCCAGGAAAATCTACGTCAGATAGCAAGTCATGTACACATTCTGTAATAAAATTGTTATATGTTAATTAACTGTTTTTCAGAAATGTGTATGAAATTGTGAAAGTTTTTCAGCAGACCTTCATCCATTTCATACTCCAGTGCACTGCAATTTCCTTCCTTAACATGTATTGACCCAGTTCACTTTTGTGAGTTAATCTTTGATGTGTTTCCATCACGTTGCCACGCCGTATCGTCCTGGTCAGAACATCCTACTTCATTTTTTTTTCCTAATATCTTTTCTTCTTTTGTGAATTACGTCATCTCTCTTTCCCTTGGTAATTTACCTTTCTGGCCCTGGAATCATCATCATTAACTCCCACCCTACATCTTTGCAGGAAATAAACCATGGTTTATCGTATGCATAACCGATGCATATGCTGTGGTAATCAAATGGGAAGATTTTAATTACCTTCCCTATTTTCCCTTTTCTAATGATTAACAAATAAACATTGAATTTAGGAACAGGAGCAGGACTAGGATCTTTTGTTTTTCAATCCTCCTTCACCATTCAATAAAATCATGGCTGATTTGAACAATCCACACATTTCTCGAGGGCCAATAACCTTTCAATCTGTTACTGATCAAGAATTTATCTACTGTTGCCTTTAAAATGTCAAAGGACTTTGTTTTTATTCCCTTTTTAGGAATTGAGTTCCAAGGTCTCCCAACCTTCTGTCATAAATAACTTCTGAATTCTATCTTTAATGGCTGATCCCTTTTATTTATAAACAGTGCATTCTAATTCCACTTGATTAATCTCTGACTTTCCAAGTGCAGGTTAAGTCTATCTCTCAGAATTGCTTCCCATAGATTATCCACTACTGAGGTTAGATTGGTTGGCTTATATTTTCCTGATTTATCCCATACTTCCTTCTTGAATAACAGAACCATAGTACCTTGCCTCCATTCCTCTGGCACCTCTCCAGTGGCCAAAGAAGAATTGGAAATTATTGGCAGCTCTCCTATTACTTCCTCTCTTGACTCGTTCAACATCCTGAGATGTATTTAATCTGGACCTGTTCTTTTTTATCTACTTTCAAGCCTGCCAGACACTCAGAACCTCCTCTGAATCTATACTATTTTCTTCAATTGCACCACAGTCCTTCAACTTGATTTCTATACTCACATCATCCCTCTCACTAATGAATACTGTCATTTAGAACCTAACCTTTATCATGTGGCTCCACATGCAAATTTCCACTGTGGTCCTTAATGGACTCTACTTTTTCCCTCGTTATTCTTTCATCCTTAGTTTCCTAGTAATATGACTTAGGAATTCCTCTTTCCTTTACCTGCGATTGTTCATTCGTACCTCCTGTTCATTCTCCTAATTTCCTTTTAAAATTTCCCCTTACACATTCTGTTCTTCCCTAGTGTTTCTGCTATATTGAGGCCTCAGTATTTGCCTCAAGCTTCCCATTTTCTCTTTTTCCAATCCCGCACATCCATGATACCCAGGATTTGCTAGATTTGTTGGTACCACCTTTTAACTTTTTTGGAACATGTTGGCCCTGTACACTTCATATTTCCTACCTGAATGCATCTCACAGCTCTGATACAGATAGTGTAACAAGCAGGATAGACAAAGGGAAAGCAATAGATTTCATATAGTTGGATTTTCAGACGGTGTTGAATGAGGTACCACACATTCGGCTATTTCATAAGAGCCCATGGTGTTGATAGAAGTACATTAGCATGGACAGAAGATTGGCTAATTAATAGAAGATGGTGAGTTGGGATAAGCGGAATATTTCTTGGATGTAACTACTGTGGTGCAACAGTGGTCAATGCTGGGGCCACAATTATTTACAATGTATATTCATAACAGGAATAAGGAAAGTGAGTATAGTATGGCCAAACTTGTACATGACATAAAAATAAATGGGAAGTCAAATGATTATGATGCCACAAAGATTTCACCGAGATGTATAGATAGGTTAACCAATTAGTGAAAAAAAATGGTAGATGGAAAAATAGTGTGAAACTATAAGGTTACATACTTTTGCAAGATGAAAAGAAGAATATTATTCAAATACAGAAAGCTATGAAATCGAGGGACTTGGGAGTTTTTTTAATTCATTCACAGGATGGGGGCGCTGCTGGCTAGACAGCATTTATTGCCCATCCCTAATTGCCCAGAGGGCAGTTAAGAGTCAACCACATTGCTATGGGATTGGAGTTACATGTAGGCCAGACCAGATAAGGATGGCAGTTTCCTCCCCTAAAAGACATTAGAGAACCAGATGGGTTTTTCCTGACATTCAGTTCATGGTCATCATTAGATTCTTAATTCTAGACAATTATTGAATTCAAATTCTACCATCTGCCATGGTGGGATTCAAACCCAGGTCCCCAGAACATTATCTGGGTCTTTGGATTAACATCCCAGCGATAATACCACTACACTATCACCTCCCCACAAATTCTCATCAATGAATCACAAAAATCTAGCATCCAAGTTCACAAGGGTAATAGGGAAGGCAAATAGAATGTTGGCCATTATTTCAAAGGGAATAGAGTTTTATGGTAGGAAAGCTTTGTTAAAAATTCAAGAAACTAGTATGACACAACTGGAATGCTGCAAACAGTTTTGGGCCCCTTATATGTGGTAAAGGATACTTACATTGCAGGTAATCCAACGCAAGTTCATTCAACTGATTCTGTGTATGAATGGGTTTTAATATGAGGAAAAGCTGAGTCTGTTGGTTTTGTGTTCATTGGACCTTAGAAGAGCAAGATGCAACCTTCTTTAAGCTGATAAGACTCTTAGGGGACTTGATATGTTAGATGTGGAAATGTTGCTTCCCCTCGAGTCTAGCACCAGAGGACATAATCTCAGAGTAAGGGGTTGTCCTTTTAAAATGGAAATGAGGAAGAATTTCTTCTCTCAGAAACTTGTGAATCTCTGGATAGGCAGATATTAATCAGCAAGGGAGTCAAGGTTATAGAGAAAAGGAAGAAATGTGGAGGTGAGGAATATCAGATTCCTCATGACATATTCAATGCAGAGCAGATTCAATGGGTTGCATAGCATACCTGTATTCCTGTGCCTTATGATCTTATGGGCATAGAAAGAAGATGGGTGAGGTGACAAGAACCAGCATATAGGCACAATCGCATCATTTTCTGATTGAAAAAAAATGGAATGAAAGGTGTGCCACATGGTTCAATGCTGGGGCTTCAGTTATTTTACAATTTGTATGAATGATTTGCATGAATGAATTGATTATAGTAACTACATTTGCTGATACACAAACACAGATAAAGTTATGAAGGGAACATAAGGAGGGTATTAAGGGAGAGAAGATAGATTAACTGAGCAGTTGGGATTTGGCAAGTGGAGTTTCATCTGAGAAATGTCAAAATGTCAACTTTGGCAGAAGAATAGTCGAGAAGCATACAATATAAATGATGAGAAATTGCAGTGCACTGAGATAAAGAGGGGCATGGGTGTCTTAGAAACTGAGTTGCAAAAAGTTCATCTGCATGTACAACAAATAATTAGGAAACCTAATAGAATGTTGTTGTCTATTGTAAAGAGCAGTGAATACAAAAGTAAGGAGGTTATTCTTCAATGGCACAGTGATTCGTAAAGGGTACAGTGTTACAGCTGCCAAGAAGGTGCAGAGACAGATCAACGTTAACACTCCATTAAAAAGTCTGATAACAATGAGAAAGAAGCTGTTCTTGAAAGAGTAAAAGTAATATCCACCAAGCTCCTTTAATTAACTCAAAATAATTGAGATAACACAGTGTGGAGCTGGAGGAACACAGTAGGCCAGACAGCCTCAAAGGAGCAGGAAAGCTGACGTTTTGGGTCGGGACCCTTCTTCAGAAATGGGGTAGGGGAAGACGGCTCTGGAATAAATTGAGAGTGGGGGACGGATAGGTGGGAGAGAAGATGGACAGGTTCAAGGAGGTGAGGATGAAGCTGGTAAAGGTGAGTGTAACTAGATGGTGGTGGGGATTGGTCAGTGAGGAGGGAGGAGCGGATATGTGAGGGAGAAGACAGACAGGTCAATGAGGCGGGGATGAAAGGGGGGCTGGTCTTGGGATGAGGCCGGGATGGGTCGATTTTGAAGCTTGTAAAGTCCACATTGAGACAATTGGGTTGTAGGCTTCCAAGGTGGAATATGAGGTGCTGTTCCTCCAGTTTCCAGGAGGTGTCATCGTGCCACTGGAGGAGGCCCAGATGGACACGTTATTCAGGGAGTGGGAGGGGGAGTTGAAGTTGTCTGCGACTGGGAGGTGTTGTTGCTGGTCACAAAGCAAGCACAGGTGTTCTACAAAGTTGTCTCTGACCTCCGCCTGGTCTCCCCAATGTAGAGGAGCCCATGTCAGGAACCATGGATTCAACAGACCACATCAGTGGATGTGCATGTGAGCATTGATTTATGTGGAAGGTTTTTTTGGGGCCTGGGATGGGAATGAGGGAGGACGTGAAGAGGCATGTGTAACACTTCTGCGATTGCAGGGAAAGATGCTAGAGGTGGTCTGGCTACTGGGGATTGTGGTGCAGACAAGGTAGTATCAGAGAGAGCGGTCCCTCCAGAAGGAAGATAAGGGTGGAGAGGGAAATATATCGTTCATAGTGGGGTCAGATTACAGGTGGTGGAAGTGGTGGAGAATGATGCGTTGAATCCGGAGGTTAACGGGGTGATACATGAGGACAAGGGGAATTCTGTCTTTGTTTACATTGCGGGGAATGGGTCTAAGGGCTGAGGTGCAGGAAACGCAAAAGATCCGATCAAGGGCGTTTTCGACCACTGACGGGAAGAGGTTGTGATCCTTGAAATACGAAGACCTCTGGGAAGTTTGGGAGTGGAACACCTCATCTTGGGAGCAGATGCAGTGGAGGCAGAGGAATTGTGAGTAGGGGATCGCATTCTTGCAGGAAAGTGGGTGAGAGGAGGTGTTGTCCCTGTAGCTGTGGGAGTTGGTGGGCTTGAAATAAATATCAGTTTCGAGGAGGCCACCAGAGATGAAAACAGATTGGGTCCAGAAATGAGAGAGAAGTATCAGAGATGGTCCAGGTGAACTTGAAGTTAGGGTGGAAGGTGTTAGTAAAGTTGATGAACTGTTGTTCATCACTGATTAACTGACTTGCCCATCCTGGGCCTCTTTCAGTGTCACAATGACGTCACCCGGAAACTGGGGGAACAGCTCCTCCCACTTCACTGACCAATCCCCACCACTGCCTACTTACACTCACCTTTACTAACTTCAGCCCCACTTCCTTGATCTGTTCATCTTCTCTCCATCTTTCGCCCCCCTACTCTTAATTTATTTCAGAGTCCCCATCCCCTCTCCCATTTCTGAAGAAGGGTCCCAACCCGAAACATCAGCTTTCGTGTTCCTCTGATGCTGCCTGGCCTGCTGTGTTCCTCCAGCTCCACACTGTGTTATCACAGACTCCAGCATCGGCAGTTCTTACTATCTCAAATTAATTGAGTTATTCCGTCGTCTCCAGCTGTTTCAACTAAGTAAAGCCTTTTATAGGAATCTGTACTTTTAGCCAAGCATTAATGAAGAAGTTTAGCTCAGTGCACAGGCTCTCCAAAAGGATTACTCTACTCCCATAACAGGAAATTTCTCGACCAAAGTTTGGCATTCGGTAGTTAAAGTTAAATGTAAGAAATTCAAGACAGAGAACTGAAACAAGATTTTTTCTTTAATTAAGAAGATTTTGATGAACCATCAGAGTTCATGACTGAAGCAGATTGAAGTTAGATAACTGGTTGAAGTGAATGGTAATAAGTAGATATGGAACAAGGAGAAACACTGGGGAGTTGAGACACAGGAAAAAAATAAATATAGATTGGTTCCCTGAAACGGTCTGTTTCTATGTTACTTATTCTTCATGTAGTTTATATAATTATGATCACTATATAGTGCAGTGAGATATTCACCTCCCAAAGTTTGGTCATCATGAAATTTCATGGATAATCTTTCCACTGTCCAGAATGATCAATATTTAATTAAAACAACTCATTTGTTATATATATTCAATCTTTGTGTACAAGGCAAAAAGAGAATAAAATGCTTTACCTGCAATATTTTGTGAAAAAGATTCAGGTATGTGCAGCACAAAATAAATAACATACAAAGCTGTCTTCATCCTTTAGTTGTTCGATGCTGATTAATCCCTTTGTTCAATTACAATGAAAATAAATACATTTTTAGTTAATTACAGAGTTTGTATGGAATACAATGCAATATTTTATGATTTATTACTTAATATGATCTAGGTATATCACAATATCATTGTGGTAAGAAACAGTCAACAAATTTGCACTTCGATATCCAGTCCTTGCTAAGCAACATGTGAAAATTAGCTTAAATGAAACATGTTCCAATGTATTATTAGTTGATATAATACAGGGCAAATGAAAACAGTATGGAACATACAGGGAATCACAAAAGTGTATATGCAATGTACAATCTTAATAGTGAATCAGTACAAGATAAACTTCCAAAGGAAAAGAGGATGTACATATCAATTTTTGAACCAACATAAAATACCATAGAAACCACAGTGCAAGTGTTTATCAGTTTAACTCAATTAAACATTCAATTCTGCAATCCTTTGTGTTAACATAGTCAATTCTGTTTCTGTTACACAGATATCTGAGCTGAATATGTAGAGGACTTGACACTGGACAAGCTTTTTAGTCAGGCTATATGTTAAAATAGTTTACAGTCTTCCCTAATAAGCATTTGGGAAAATTTTGCAATTAATGCATCAAGAATTGTGTATTAACTGTACAAAAGTTTTACTATCTAAAACATAATTACCTGAGTTTGGCTCATGCGAGTTCTCTTTCAGATGTCAGTGGAAAGTTTCTCTGGCAATATTTTCAGAATACATTTATAGAGTGATTTTATTTTGTAAGTTGGCAAACAGAATCATTGTGCAAAATGTTAATATTTGACTAGCCAGTACGATGCATGCAACAGTACTAATCTTTAACCACCACTTCTTATGAAATATTGACATTTAGAAAAGCCCTGAACGCTTGAAATTAATTCCACTACATAGTTGCTTAGCAATGTAAAGCTTTTAGATGGAGGTTGATTAAATCTGAATTATTTTGTATCTGCTTGGCATAATATTCAAGCTGGCTGCCACATCCAGAGATGTCGCTTGGAAATGCATTTTTTAGATATCAAGCGAGAACATGAACAGATAACCTTTGATAAAAACCGAAAGAATTGCGGAAGCTGTCAATCAGGAACAAAAACAAAGCTCAGCAGGTCTGGCAGCATCTGTGGAGGAGAAAACAGAGTTAACATTTCGGGTCTGGTGACCCTTCCTCAGAACTGATGGTGGCTGGGAAAACATCAGGTTATATGCAGAAAATAGGGAAGTGGGTGGGCTAGGGAGTAAACAATAGGATAGAGACCAAAGAGAGAGAAAGACAGTTGGACAGACAAGGGAGTTACTAACGATCAGGCTGGGAGGGCAAGTAGTTGTTAATGGGGACTGTTAGTAATAACAGGGGGTGTGTAATGGCAGGCTATGTGGTAACAAGGCCTGGTGTGTGGGGTGGGGGGCTGGGACATGGGCGAGTTTAGGCCCTAAAATTATTGAACTCAATATTGAGTCCGGAGGGCTGTAGGGCCCCCAAGCGGGAAATGAGGTGTTGTTCCTTCAGCTTGTGATGGGTTTCACTGGAACACTGTAGCAAGCTGGAGACAGAGATGTTGGCCAGGGAGCAAGGTGGTGCATTGAAGTGGCAGGCAACTTTGATAAACTTTGATGCTCTCTACACTAAGAAACTTGATGTTACTTACAATCTATGTTGTGACGTGACTAATAATCATTTTGAAAACTGTGTGTGGATGAAAGTCAAATTGGCAAAACCCTATTCCTCAACTTGAGCTCATGCTTTCACCAGGGGAGGGGAAAACATTCAGGACAAAGGTATAAAATGAGAGAAAATGAATCATAGCGCAAATTAGACAGGAAAGAAGAGCTCAGGCAGTTGTAATTAACACAAAACAAAGATCTTTTGAAATGAAAATTTGACTCATTTGTCCATTTCTCTTTGCAAACAGAACCTGAGCTGACAGGGTCGCACTGCTGCCGCACAGTGCCAGGGACCTGGGCTTGATTCCATCCTTGGGCGTCTGTCTGTGTCAAGTTTGCATATTCTCCCTGTGCCTGTGTGTGTTTCCTCCAGCTGCTCCAGTTTCCTCCCACAGTCCAAAAATATGCAGATTGGGTGGATTGGCCATGCTAAATTGCCCCATAGTGTCCAGGAATGTGTATGTTAGGTGGATCAGTCATGGGGATTGCAGGTTACAGGGACAGGGTGGATGTAGGTAGAATGCTCTTTGGAGGGTCAGTGTGGACTCGATGGGCCAAAGGACCTGCTCCCAGACCATAGGGATTCTATGACTATAGGACCAAAACAAACTGTGATGGGATTTTAATCAACCTGGCAGCTTGGAATGTTACAACACAGAATGTGACCCATCAACCTATGTCTGGGCCTGTTCTTTGAAACTACTATAAATTAGTCAGTTCTGAACAGAAGAGTCATACTATACTGAAAGCATTAACTTGGTTTCTCTCAGGTGCTGCCAAACCTGCTGAGTTTTTTGAACATTCAAATTTCATTTGAAATTTCCAGGATATGCAGTATTTTGCTTTTATAAACTAGTCTTACTTCCTTGCTCTTTTCCCACAGCCGTGTATGTTTTCTTTTCTTCTCAAGAACATATTTAATTCACCTCTGTCAGCTATTATACAAATGGTTTCATCACTTTTTCAGGCAATGAATTTCAGTTAAACAAGATTTTCTGTTAAAACCATTTACCTGCCAATATTCTTAAATCTATATCATGTGAGTCCTCTTGTCACTGGAGACAGTTTCTTCCTGTTCTGTCAGAACTTTGCATGTAATATTTAAAGTTGCGATTAAGTCCCACTGTAACATTCTCTGCTGTAATAAGATGAATATTACCCCACAGGCTCATAGATATTTACAGCACAGGAGGATGCCATTTGGCCCAATGTGTCCACACCAGTTACCAAAATCCCATTTTCCATTTCTAGCCAAAACCTTGGAGGCAATGGCAATGCAAGTGAATATCTAAAAAAACAGCATTAATTATTCAAGAGTTTCTGGCTCAACCACCCTCTCAGTTAATGAGTTCCAGTTTCCCACCACCCTCTGTGTGAAAGCATTTCTTCTCAAATCCTCTCTTGGTCTTCTACCTCTTACCTTTAATCTATGCCCTCTTGTTATTTACCCCTCTACAAATAGAATAAGTGCCATTCTATCCACCTATTTTCCCTCATAATTTTACACAACTGATTGGGTCCCCTTTCAAACTTTGCTTCTCCAAGGTAAACAGCCCCAGCCTATCCAATCTATCCTTATAGCTCAAACCTCCAGCCTAACATATCACTTGTCTAAGATGCTATGAACTCTTACTTGCTTGACCAGTCAGCCAGGAGGGACCTTATCAAAAGCTTTTCTAAAGTCCATATCAAATGCATTAGATCATTGAATCCCCAGGCCATTCAACCCATCAGGTCCACACCAACCCTGTGAGGAGCAGCATATTCAGCCCCACCCCCGACCCTCTCCCCGTAACCCTGCTTTTCCGATGGCTAATCCATCTAGCCTGCACATCCCTGGATACTTTAAGCAATTTAGCATGGCCAATCCACCTAACCTGAAAACCTGAAAACTAAACTAGTCCCACTTGCCTGTATTTGGCCTATATCCCTCCAAATTTCTCCTATTCAAGTACTTAGCCAAATACTTGAATTGTAACTACACCTGCATCCATCACTTGCTCTGGCAGTTGATTCCATACATGAACTAAATGCTGTATAAAAAAGTAGCCCCTCTGTCCTTTTTGAAACTTCCTCTTCTGGCTTTAAAAATATGCCCTCTGATTTTGAACTCCTCCTACCCTAAGAAAAAGACCCCTACTATTCGCTTTATCAATGCCCCTCATGATTTTATAAATCGCTGTAACTAGTGAAAAATGTCCCAGCCTATTTTTATGACTTAAACCCTCCACTCCGCCCAATATCCTGGTAAATCTTTTCTGAGCCCTCTCCAATTTAATCATACCCTTCCAATGGTACAGTGACTGCAACTGCATACGGCACTATGAACAGGCCTCACCGACATCCTACACAACCTCGACATGGCTCCCAACTCCTATAATCAAAGGTCTGAACAATGAAGACAAGCATGCTAAATGCTTTCTTAACCATCCTGACCACCTGTTATGCAAATTTCAAAGAATATGCACCTGAACCCCTCGGTCTCTCCGTTCTACAACACAACCCAGGGCCTAACCATTAATTGTACAAGGCCTGCACTTGTTTATTTTTCCAAAATGCAATACCTTGCACTTGTCCAAATTAAATTCCATCTGCCACTCTGCAGCCCATTGGCCCAATTAACTTTTTGTAATCTTTGATAACCTTCTTCACTGCCCACTAACCACCAATTTTGATGTAATTCACAAACTTACTAACAATGCCTCCTATATTCTCGATCATGTAATCATTCATATCAACAACAAACAAAAATGGGCCTAGTACCGATCTTATTGGACACCACTGATCACAGGCCTCCAAGCCAAAAAACAACCCTCCACCGACCCCTCTGTCAACTCCTGTCAAACCAATTTTGTATCCAGTTAGAAAGCTCTATCTAATGACCTAACTTGACTAATTAGTCTACCACGTAGAATCTTATCAAAGGCTTGACTAACGTCTACCGCTCTGCCCTCATCAATCTTTTTTTAGTTACATCCTCAAAGACTCAGTCAAATTTGAGAGGCGCGATTTCCCTCACACAAAGCCATGCCGAATATCCCTATGTCAGATTCACAGGTCTCTCATATCCAAGCTTCTCCTTACAGTCTTCCTTAAATAAAGGCTCAACATTGACCACCCTCCAGTCCTCCAGCACCTCACCTGTATTATTGCTGATACAAATATTTCTGCTGGAGACCCTGAAATTTCTTCCCTAACTTCCTGCAATGTTCTAGGATATGCTTGATCAGGTCCTGGAGACTTATCCACCATTGTGTTTTCTAAGACCTCCAGCACTTCCTCTTCTGTAAAGTGAATGGTTTTCAAAATATCAATATTTCTTTCCCCAAGTTCTCTAGCCTCCATTTCATTCTCTACAGTAAAATCTGAAATGAGCTATTCTTTTAGTATTTCTTCAACACATAGGCAATCTCATTGCTCTTTAAGGAGTCCTATTCTTTTTTCTAATTGCTCTTTTGTTCTTAAAATACTCCTAGTTACCATCTCAAAAGATTTGATTAAATTTGTTAAATGCAACCTTCTCTTTACAAATCCGTGCTAACAATTTCTGATTAATGTATCACTCCATGTGTAGGTATAATCTGCCCAACAGTAATTTTTCTAATAACTTCCACCCTCTCAAAGTTAAACTGACTACTGACAATTTCCTGGTCCTATCTCTTCCTCCCTTGGGCAATGGGATAATGTTACCAGCTCTCTGTACCTCATCTGTGGCCATAGGGGATTGAAAATTACTGCCAGTTAGCCTTGTATCTCCTCTTTTGCCTCCCTCAATAGCCTGGGATACATCTCATGCAGGACTGCAGATTCATCCACTTTTAAGGTGCCTACATGCATGAGTATTTCCTCTGTTCCTGTGTTAATTTATTCAAATATTTCAGAGGCCTCAAGCCTGATATCTATACCTGCATTGTCCTTTTCCATTGTGAAGACCAATAGAAAGTTTATTTTTTAAATTCTCTTGTGAGACATGGATGTCACTGGCTGGCCAGCATTTCTTGCCCGCCTTCGGTTTCCCTTGTGAAGGTGGTGGTGAGCTTGATTCTTGAACTGCTGCAGTCCACATGATGTAGTATAGACCTCTGGGGAGGAAATTCCAGGATTCATTGAGAACTGAGCTCACATCTTCCACGTTCACAAATCGATTACCTCTTTGCCCCTAATGATCCCTATTCTTTTTCCTAATTATTTACAGAAACCGTTTGAATTTTCTTCTGTTATACGGGACATTGCTTTCTGATGCACTTACTTAGTTTTCTAATTTTCTTTTCAAATTTCCCCTCCATTTTTTGAATATTTTCCTAAGGATACTGCCATATTGAGTCCTTGGTGTTTGCCATAAACTTAAAGATTAGGATTAGGAAAGAAATGTTATGTCTTAGATATCCAGAGCTCTCCAGTCGTCCCAGCCTTTGTTTTTATCAGAACGTATTTGCCTTGTGCTCTCGCTTTTTGCATCTGAAATGTCTCCTATTGATCTTACAGTTTTATCTGCAAGTATGAGATTGGGCCGAGAACACCATTGGTGGAACTCATGTGGAGATGTCCTGGGACTGAGATGACTGACCTCCAACAATCACAACCATTATCATTTGTGCCAGGTATGTTTCTAATAAATGAAAAGTTTAGGCCTTAATTGCTATTTTAGTTTGTTTGGTCTCCTTGATTGCATGCTCAGTCAAATGCTACATTGATGTTAAGTGAAGTCACTCTTAAGCTTGTTTCTGTAGATCAGCTCTTTTGTCAAAAGTTGGACAAAAACTGTGATGAGTTGAGTAGCAGTTTATTGTTGAGCAAGTGCCGCATACTAACACTGTAACTACTCCTTCCATCACTTTGCTGACCATCGACAATAGATTAACGGGTTAGTGGATTTGTCTTGCTTTTTCTGGACAGAGCATACCTGAGCAATTTTCCACATTACAGCCACAACAATAGGCAATGAAACAACTTGGTTAGAGAGTGGCAAGTTCTGTAGCTGAAGATGGAAGCAAACACTTCAGCACATTTTTTGCACGGTGTTGGGTTCACCCATCACAGAGGATGGGGATACTTGTCGAGTTTCTCCTCCTGTTAGTTGCATTAAAACTGAAGCAGTGCATGTAGGTGTCATTTGTGTCTGCAAACAGGGCCCAGAAGAAATGTAATACCTTGTGCGTGATTTGAATCAGTGTCCCCAGGAATACAGCCCAATTGTTATCCAACCAAAGTATTTAGGCTGTGGGCACTCCTTGCACAAATGCTCAACTCACTTGAGGATAAAGAGCACTTGAATATTCTGATTCTTCTTCCCCCATCCACCCCACCCCACCTCACCTCACCTCAACCCCAACCCAGACTGGTGTTGTGTCTGGCAGGTTTGACTCCCCTATAGATGCAGCCTCTTTTTTTCTGATAAATATACAAAAATCAAGTGTGGCACAAGCACTGAGAAGCATTTGGTAGTGATATAGTTACAGAGCTTCACAAAACCAATTTTCATAAAATACTTGGGATAAAGAAAAATCCATCCTGGCACACACAACTGTTCTTAATGCACTTCCAACTGGCCAAAGTTTCAGTGAATTTGTAAACCTTGATGATTTTATACGCCTGTTGTTTTCTCAATATAAAAATCGACAGAGAAATGCCATCGTGTTATTGCAGCATTTGATATTTTTATTTTAAAAAAAAGTACCCAGTTAGTTAGCACAAAAGCTGGGCTTGATCATTACATTGTAACTTTATGGAAAACAAACTGGTAGACAAAGTCAAGCTAAACATAAGTTGATCGAGTTGAAAACATTCAATATTTAAAAGTCAGTACATTGAAACTGATGTTTCTGCATTTTTTCATGATTTTGTGCTCATTCTGAACGCCATTAACAGGAAGAATAATCATTTCAATATATCAGCTCTGAGATACCAACAATTTAAATTGCTCAGTTTGTATGCTTCACCTCTACTGCAAGTATCCATTTATCCGCTCCCCCCCCCAACACTGATTTGCAGCTATACAAAAATCCAAGTTCAAATCAACCATCTTATCAGGCACTCAAGAATATAAATTCACTTCAGGTGCTCACAAACTGGCTTACACTGCACCCAATTTTAATTGCCGTTAATTTCAACAGAAAAGATAGTTGATAGACTGGAAGATTCACGGTTATACCTTTTTAAACAAAAGTACTAACTTGTTTCTTTCAGGGACCAGATTGATTATGGAACTGCTGTTTTGCCACACAAATAAAACTAAAGTGTTGGGGGAACAAAAGGTCAAACTGTGACAGCGATGGTATCAAAAACACAAAAAAAAGCTGGAAATCACGGCAGCATGCACGGAGAGAGAGCAAAGTGACGTTTCAAGTCTCGATGACTCTTCATCAGAGCTGACACGGGGTGTGGAGGGGACAGCATTTATGCCAGTGTGTACGTGGGGGTGGGGGACGACAAGTAAGAAAGGATGCTGATAGAGCAGATTAAGTGATCAGAATGTGAAAATGGCTCTCTGATGAAGGGTCTAGGCCTGAAACGCCAGCTTTTGTGCTGCTGAGATGCTGCTTGGCCTGCTGTGTTCATCCAGCTCCACACTTTTTTTTTGCTGCAGTGTTCCTAGCCTCTGACTCACTGTGGTATTTGTATGGCAAGCCCAGTTAAGTTACTGGCCAATGGCAAGCAACCCCTTTCCCCCACCCCCCGCCCCCAAAAGGAAATGTTTATTGTGGGGAATTCAGCCACGGTAATGGAACCAAGCATCAAGGACTGACGGTTAGATTCTCTCTTGCTGGAGATGTCATTTTTCTGGCATCTGCAGTTCCCATTATCTCTGATCATTATTTTAACCTCACAGTGAAGCCTCTTCCAGGGATGCCTAACCTGAAGAAGTTACCCTCCTCCCTCCAGACCAACTTCAGGGAATCTCTCTCCCACTGCAAGCTCTCTGAAGAAGGGTCTAGGCCCGAAACATCAGTTTTTGCGCTCCTAAAACGCTGCTTGGCCTGCTGTGTTCATCCAGCTCCACACTTTGTTATCTTGAACAAAAGGTGTGTCTAACTGTCAGACTGGAAAGACCAGTCCCACTAGAGTGGGTGGGGGTGGGGGTGGGGGTGGGGGGTGGAGAAAGGAGATGGAGACAAAGATGCAACAAATAAAAATAAAAGAAAGGGATGAAATGGGAGGGTGTTCACAATCTGAAGGTGTTAACTCAATATTAAGAAGGTTATCAAGTACCTTGTACGAAGATGAGTTTGCATGCTGCAGCATGCTGAGGCCAGACGCATGTGAAGAACGCTGTGTTAAAATGACCGGTTACAGAGAAGGTTAAGGTCACGCTTATGCACAGACTAGAGATGTTCTGCAAAGTGATCCCCCAGTCGGTGTTTAGTTTCTCCAGTGTAGAGCAGGCCACACTGGGTAGTGTGAATGCAACAGATCAGATTGGAGGAGGTACAGGCAAAATGCTGCTTCACCTGGAAAGACTGTTGAGGTCTTTGGAAGGTGAGCAAGGAAGAATAAAGGGGCAGTGTTGCACCTTCTGCAGTTACACAGGAAGCGGGGATGGTGTTAGTGGGCGAGGAATGGACTAGAGTGACCCAGAAGGAACAGACCTTGTGAAATGCAGAGAGGGGAGTGAGGGGAAGATGTGTTTGGTGTGGCGTTCTGCTGGCGTTATCAGAAATGACAAAGGATTATCCTTAGAATGCGGAGGCCGGTGGGATGAAAAGTGAGGACAAGGGGGGACACAATCATGCTGCTGCTATGATGGGAAAGGGGCAAGGGTGGAAGCATGGGTAATAGGTTGGGTGCAACGGACAGCCTTGTCAATAGACAATAGACAATAGGTGCTGGAGTAGGCCATTCGGCCCTTCAAGCCAGCACCACCATTCATTATGATCATGGCTGATCATCCATAATCAGTATCCTGTTCCTGACTTATCCCCATAACCCTTGATTCCTCTATCTTTTAAGAGCTCTATCTATCTCTTTCTTAGAAGTATCCAGAAAGTTGGCCTCCACTGCCTTCTGGGGCAGAGCATTCCATATATCCACCCCTCTCTGGGTGAAGACGTTTCTCCTCAACTCTGTTCTAAATGGCCTACCCCTTATTTTTAAACTGTGTCCTCTGTAGCTCTTGATTCCTTCTGAGATCAAGAATTTGTCGATCTCTGCCTTGAAGGCATCCAACGTCCTGGCCTCCACTGCACTCCGTGGCAATGAATTCCACAAGCCCCACCACTCGCTGGCTGAAGAAATGTCGTCTCATTTCAGTTTTAAATTTACTCCCTCTAATTTTAAGGCTGTGCCCATGGGTCCGAGTCTCCCCGCCTAACGGAAACATCTTCCTAGGGTCCACCCCTTCTAAACCATACATTGTCTTGTAAGTTTCTATTAGATCTCCCCTCAACCTTCTAAACTCTAACAAATACAATCCCAGGATCCTTAGCCGTTCATCATACGTTAAACCTACCATTCCAGGGATCATCCATGTGAATCTCCTCTGGACACGCTCTAGGGCGAGTATGTCCTTCCTGAGGTGTGGGGCCCAAAATTGGACACAGTATTCTAAATGGGGCCTAATTAGAGCCTTATAAAGCCTCAGAAGCACATCGCTGCTTTTATATTCCAAACCTCTTGAGATAAACGACAACATGACATTCGCTTTCTTAATTACGGACTCTACCTGCAAGTTAACCTTTAGAGAATCCTGGACCAACACTCCCAGATCCCTTTGCACTTCTGATTTGCGAATTTTCTCACCGTTTAGAAAATAGTCCATGCCTGTATTCTTTTTTCCAAAGTGCAAAACCTCACATTTGCTCACATTGAATTTCAGCAGCCATTTCCTGGACCACTCTCCTAAACTGTCTAAATCTTTCTGCAGCTTCCCCACCTCCTCAGTACTACCTGCCTGTCCGCCAATCTTTGTATCATCGGCAAACTTTGCCAGAATTCCTCCAGTCCCTTCATCAAGATCATTAATATATAAGATGAACAGCTGTGGCCCCAACACTGAACCCTGCGGGACACCACTTGTCACCGGTTGCCATTCCGAAAAAGAACCCTTTATCCCAACTCTCTGCCTTCTGTCAGACAGCCAATCCTCAAACCAAGCCAGTAGCTCACCTCGAACACCACGGGCCGTCACCTTGCTCAGCAGCCTCCCGTGAGGGACTGTATCAAAGGCCTTTTGGAAGTCTAGATAGATAACATCTACTGGGTTTCCCTAGTCTAACATACTTGTTACCTCTTCAAAAGAATTCTAACAGGTTTGTCAGGCACGACCACCCCTCACAGTGGGTGGAAAGCCACGGGTATGGAAGAAAGAAGCCATGTCAGCAGCACTTTTTTGGAAAGAGGCATCATCCATACAGATAAGACATAGGTGAAGGAACTGGATATCCATGAATAAAGCTCTCTTTCTATCTTTTAAATATGCTAGATGGTAACAATGCTTTACAGAAGAATGATTTATTAGAAGTTAACAGCAATATTCGTGTAAAAGGTTCTGGTTTGTATAGAATAGAAAGTGCAAATTAAAAGTGCATTAGAATCCAGTTTTTACAGTGACATAGATAAATAGTATTACATGCTACAAGGCTACTAGTGCATTACAGTTTGAGAATAATCTAAGGGCAAAAAAGTTTCAATTCAGAAAATGATTATCCCTCAGTATGTGAAAGAATATTACAAAATGAACTTTTTAAACTGACATTCTTAGTGGTCACGCTGCCCCAATGCCATTTATTCTGCTCTGTGGCGAAGCTCTATCCAGATGCCACTTTGAGGGCGCAGAATCAATTCACCCACAATGTGGAGTTCCTCACGGCTTTGTTTGGCTTCTACATGGAATCGCCGAAGAATCGAGGACAACATCACCTTCTCCTCCATGAGTGCAAATTTTTGGCCTTCATGTTTAAAACATTAGACATAAAATTACAAAATAGCAATGTGAACTATATTACCACAGTAGGCTCGATTTTCAGCTTTGAGAAGATTAGGGAGACTTCCCGATGACATGGTCTTGCCTGCTGCTCAGCACACTAGCACCATGGGAGTGGCTGGGGGGTGGGGGGGGGTAAGGTAAACAGCCTGCAGTTGGATCTGCTACCTTTTTAACCACAGGACATAGTGGGTTTGGAGGCAGGCTGATAGCAAGGCAAATCAGCAAAGTCTTACACTGACCTAGTGTAATGGATTAGTACAGACCCCCCCCCCCTTCACTCCTCCCTCCCGCCAGGCTCTCAGCCAATACCGACAATAAATCCAATATAAACGTCACTGTCTCCACAGTCAATCCACAATTGGCAGTAACCTGTAACATCTTATAAGATGAGGTGCTGTAACTCACCTAGGCTCCTTCTACAGCACCTTGCATTCCCCAACCTCCATCTGAAAGGATAAGGGCAACAGATCCATTCAAACAAACCGCCAAATGCGAGCTACTCGCCATCCTGACCTGGAGTTGTATGCTGTTCCCTCAATATCACAGCATTAAAATTCAGAGACACCCTTCCTAACAGCATTGTCAGTGTCTATACATGTCATGGGCTGCCACAGCTCAAGAAGGTAGTTCACCTTCACTTTCTTGAAGGCATTAGGGAGGAGAATAAACACTGGCCAGGCTAGAAAGCCAACAACCTGTGAAAGATTGGAAAGGGTGTGTCGTTTAAAAAAGAAATCAAAGAATTAGGAAATATTTAGAAATCTCAAACGTTTCAAAATAAGCAAACTATTTGGGGCGGGAGGGGATAGAAACTCAAAAGAAAAAACAACAAAACAAAATAAAAACTGCTGGAGAACTGAAGAAGAGTCACTAAACCTGAAACATCAACTCTGCTTTCTCCTCACAGATGCTGCCAGACAAGTCAAGCACAGATTTCCTTCCCTAAAGGACAATGAACCATTTGGCATTCTGTGACAATCAATAATGGTTACAATGAGGCTAGTTTATTTCCATTGCAGTTTTTTTTAATTCTAATTTTACCATCAGGAGTGGTGGGATTCGAACTCACATCCCTAGAACATTAACCTGGAGTTATGCATTACTAGCCCAGTGACATTATTACTGTGTCACTGCCGTTCTGCAAATCATGAGAGAGACTGTAACTAGGCGGCATAAGTGGAAACATTCCTGCAGCATCCATCCTGTTGAAGAAAGGTTTTCCCTTGAGGCAGAGATGAGAATTTATTTCTGCTCATTATGCCCATTTGAGATAGTTTGATGGTCCTTTCATGCAACTGCTCAGTGAGAGGCTTACAAAATTGATATAACTTTTCTTTTCCCACATTAGTCATCAAATTTAAACAAAATAAAATTCTACATATAAAACATAATTTTACTTACAAAGAAACTGACTAGTGTATACCAATGGAATTAAATAAATTATTCTGAATAGTCATTTTCACTGATCTAAAATCACAGAATGTCTGTTAGGAATTTAGACCTCTGACGAACACTTCTTTTGGTTATTTTAATTAATTCATTCACAGAATGTGGATCTTTCTGGCTGGCCAGCATTTATTGCTCATTACCAATTGTTCAAGGTTGCCTTCTCGAACAGCTGCAGTCTATTTTGAGCCAGCTAACCCACAATATTCTTATGATTTTGACTCAGCAACCCACTAAAGGAACAGGAACATATTTCTAAGTGAGGACGGTGAATGGTTTGGAGGGGAACTTGCGGGTGGTGGTGTTCCCATGTATCTGCTGCGATTGTCCTGTGAGATGCAAGTTGTCATGGTTTGCAAGGGACTATCTAGGAAACCTTGGTGAATTTCTGCAGCCCATCTTGTAAATAGTAAATACTGCTGCTACTGAGTGTCTGTGGTGCAGGGAATGAATGTGTGGATGTGGTGCAAACCAAATTATCTGCTGCTAGTCAAATTATCTGCTTGGCCCTGGGCATTCAAGTGTTGTGGGAGCTGCGCCCATCCAAACAAGTGGGGAGTATTCCGTCACATTCCTGACTTGTGCTTGTACACGGTAAAACAGACTTTGGGGAGTCAACAATGAGTTATTCACAGAGATACTCCTAGCCTTTGACCCACACTTGTTGCCATTGTATATGGCTAAATCAGTTCATTTTCTGGTCAATAGGATGTTGATAGTGGGGGATTCAATAGTGCTAACACCATTGAATGTCAAGAGGCATTGGTTAGATTCTCTCTTGCTGGACATGGCTATTGCCTGACACTTGTGTGGCACCAATGTCACCTGACACTTGGCAGCCCAAGCCTGGACACTGCCCAAGTCTTTCTGCGCTTAGACATGAACTACTTCAGTATCTGAGGAGACAAATACCATCTGTCACAACCCCAAGGAACCCTGACAGAGATGACTTCCAACAACCAAAACCATCTTCCTTTGTGCCAGATAGGACTCCATCCAGGAGAGAAATGTCCTCTGACTCTGATTGACTCTACTCTTGCCACAGCTTCAATACTCAACGTGACTAAGCATGGCATTAAAGTCAAGGGCTGTCACACTCACCCCACCTCTAACCCAACTTTCAATCATTATTAATAAACTTCAACAGGTTATCACTCTTTAATTCAACTGACATTTCTAATGCAAAAAGGAAGTGATAAAATTGTATATTAGCTGATTGTTGTGCTGGCTCCTGGGAGATTTTATGCAAACAAAGTTGCTAGAAACCTAAACCATATTGACACATTGGAAACAGAGCATAATTTGAAGTATAATCTGCGTCCAGTTTCCCATTCACAGCCAAAGCAGCAACTCTAACCATTTGCCTTTAAAAGATTCATGGAAGCAATATGATGTTAAAACTTAGCGGATTTTCATCCACGCATAGAAACGAGGATTCCATGGCACATCAGACCCACTGCCTCCGAGCAGGAAGTTGCTCATTCAGCAAAGCAGACTTACCAATGCAGTTTCGAACTCCAGCAGAAAATGGAATAAATGCATATGGATTAACTTTTCTTGAATTTTCTTGTAAAAATCGCTCTGGCCTAAATTCTTCAGGGTCTGGGAAATGTTTGGGATCTCTGTGCAGGGCATAAGGAATGAGGAGAGCATTGACTCCTTTTGGTACATTAAAGCCTCCTGGAAAAACAGTAATACAACGATAATTAACACCTATGGAATGTTGGAACAGCAGGAACAGTAAGTATATCCATCAAACACCCACCATGGTCCAAATTTAAAACTGCAAACGGCTGGACTTCAGTATAAACCCTGCACATTCTAACATACATGAGGTTGCTACCAGCTATCCAAAAAAGGTTCAGACTACCACAACCCACCAAACAGTTTATGACAATTCTGGCAGTGTAATTCATGCCAATAGAACTTTCCAATATTTCACAACTTTGCAACACATCAGCAATTCTTCCTAGAGATGATGTTCAGTGCAAGTATCAAACCTGCTTTTCAAAAATACATAGATAAAACAATTCAGCAGCTCTTTTAGTTAAATTCACAACTTTTAGCCAAATCATCAGTTGAAACTCAAATATTCCCTAATAATGCAGTTGGATAATCTAAAATTAACAAATGTTGCCAAGTCAGAAATGACTCTTGCCCATTAACTCTGTGGTGTGCACTGGCAAGTTATTGAGGTATAACAGTTTCCAAGGAGAGGTCAGAACTCTAGTTCATCCTGATCCTACAACAGCAAAGAAATCTGGGTGTACTGTAAAATAGAAAGCCAATCAGCTTGAAAGGTGCTCCTGGTCTTGGCTAATTTAAATCCCATTAACTGATAATACTGTGCCTTTAAGAGAGATTTGTTCAGGGCTGTTTCTCTTGCAGAGAGAGGTTTTTCTGCAATATCTGCTTCAGAAGTGGTGGGTAAACAGCTTTGCACTCCCAGAGCGTGTCATTTTAAAATTAGACACAAGAAGCAGAAGTGGTCGGAGTCAGGGTTTAGTTTTGCTGACAGTTGTGGTTTGGAGTTGGCTATTGAAGCCGATAGATACATCTTTCGCTCTCTCTCTACTACAGCACAAGGGTTGAGTCCTCTCTCTGCTGCAAGATTGTTTCTTTCGATGTACCTTTCTCCTGGACTGGAAGAAAGATGCATGTTGGGAAAATCTGTATTGCTGAATTTGCCTTTGCCAAGGGTGTGTTTATGGGATGCCGCTATATTGGAACAGTTGATGATTAATAATTAAATAATACATTATCTTGTTAATTAATTCAAGTGATTTAAAGTTCTGCCAATTTTTTTTTTTGTTGGTTGTACTTTAACTGTATCATAGGAATAAGGTGAGTTTTACTTAAAGCCTAGCAGCAGAAAACTAAATCGAATTACATCTGGAACACAGTGCCTTACACTTGTCTTTAAATAAGATAAAAAGTTAGGGTGTAGGCTGTCGTTGATACATTTTGAGGGGTTTTGGGCTAGTCCACAATAATTCTATCTTTTTGACATCATTCTTGCCAGGGTTTGGAAGGACTTTGCTTCAATGGAATGTTTGGAGTCACGCGTATTATAGGACGTGCAATTACAAATCATTTATTGCCTTATTTAAATCAAACTGTCCACTTTAGAGAGAGGGTCATCATTCACACGGGGGCAGTGAATAATTAGGCAGGTACCAAACTGAGCATGACTGAAAGCAGCAGACACTCAATTTTGTGCAAACAATAAGCAGTAAGTCCTCCAGGTTTAGATATCGCTCACTATGCTCCGGACCAGCTTCAGTTCCTTGGTGTTTGACGATAAAACTAATTAATTAAAGTACAACTTATAATAAACTACAGCTGAGGAAATCAAAACAACAAACATTTTATCAGAGATAACAGGGTGTGGAGCTGGATGAACACAGCAGGCCAAGCAGCATCTCAGGAGCACAAAAGCTGATGTTTCGGGCCTCGACACATCATCAGGAAAGGGGGAGGGGGAAGAGGTTCTGAAATAAATAGGGAGAGAGGGGGAGGCGGATCGAAGATGGATAGATGAGATGATAGGTGGAGAGGAGACAGGCAGATTGTTCTTCTCCTCACCTATCCCCTCCTCCTACCTCAAGCCCCATGTCAATTTCCTACCTACTAACCTCATTCCGCCCCCTTGACCTGTCCATCCTCCCTGCCTACAATCAACTTTACTGGCTCCATCCCCGCATCTTTGACTTGTCCGTCTCTTCTACACCCATCTTCGATCCGCTTCCCCCTCTCTCCCTATTTATTTCAGAACTCTCTTCCCCTCTCCCATTTCTGAAGAAGGGTCTAGGCCTGAAATGTCAGCTCTCCTGCTCCTAAGATGCTGCTTGGCCTGCTGTGTTCATCCAGCTTCACATTTTGTTATCTCGGATTCTCCAGCATCTGCAGTTCCCATTAACTCTGATTTATTACAAGTCTTCTAGTTCATGTTTATAAACACTTGACTGGGGAATTGAATTTCCTGGGGTATTTCCGAAGTTTTGACAAATCACATCAATGGGCCTTCTACTAACTTCCTGAAGGATGCAGCCAGAGGAAATTCACTAGGCCCTTGAAACTAAAAAGAGTTTCACAGATAAACCGCCCTCAGAAAAAATTCCTCCTCACCTTTAGTAAGGTACCACTAAATAATCTATTGTATACAGGTCAGAACATATGGAGTCAGAATAGTAGTAGAATGGATTGCTTGCAGCCAGACAGGGGAGAAGGGATTAAAGGGTGACCAGAGAGGCAGAAGGTGAAAGTAAACCACAGAGGTTCCATTGTGCGACTACTGGGGTTCAGAATTTACATCTTTGATTTGGACTTTAGAACCATGCATTTCTAAACCTGTTAATTTACCCTAAACCGATAGGGAAGTTGAGACCATGAAATGTAGGACAAGAATTAGCCCATTTAGTCCATCGAGTCTGTTCCAGCATTTGATCATGTTTCTCAACCCCATTTTCCTGTCGTGTCTCTGTAATCCTTGATCCCTTTACGAATCAAGAAACTATCCTGGTCTTAAATACATTCAATGACCTGGCTTCCACAGCCTTCTGTGGCAATTAGTTCCACACATTAGCCACCCTCTGCTGAAGAAATTCCTCCACACCTCAGTTCTAAAGGGTCATCTCTTCACTTTGAGGCTGTTCCCACCCCACATCCCAATTTGCTAATCTCTTCTACTGGTGGAAACATTTCTCCACATCCACTCTATCCAGGCCTCTCAGTAATTTTCAATGAGATCTTCCCTCATACTTCTAAACTCCGAGTAAAGACCCAGAGTCCTCAACTGCTCCTCATGTGACAATATCCTTCATCTATAGGATCATTCTTATAAATCTCCTCTGGAGACCCTTGAAGGCCAGCACATCCTTCCTTAGATATGGGGCCCAAAACTGCTCACAATATCCCAAGTGCGATCTGACCACAGCCTCATATAGCCTCAGAAGTACATTTCTACTCTTGTATTCCAGATCTCTTGAAACGAACGCTGACATTGTAATTACCTTCCTAACTGCCAAATGAACCTGCATGTTAACCTGAAGAGATCCAGAATTAGGACTCAAGTCCCCTTGTGCTTCAGATTTCCGAAGCCTTTTCCCATTTCGAAAATAGCCTGACCACTATTCTGCCCAAACAGCATCATCTCAAGCTTCTTTATTCGAACTGTCACTTCTTTGTCCGCTCTCTTAGCCTGTCCAAGTCCTATTGCAGCCTCCCTGTTTCCTCAACATGACCTGTCCCTCCATCATCTTTGTCTCATCTACAAATTTAGCAACAATGCCCTCAGTTCCTTCATTCAGATCATTAATGTATAACATGAGTAGTTGTGGTCTCAATACAGACTCCTACAGTACTCCACTAGTCATCAACTGCCATCCTGAAAAAGACCACTTTAGCCCCACTCATTGGCTTTCAGCCAGTCAACGAATTCTCTATCCATGCTAGCACCTTGCCCCTAACACCATGGGCTCTTACCTTATTTAGCAGCCTCCTGTGCAGCACCTTGTCAAAGGCCTTCTGGAAATCTAAAAACAGATCACTTCCACAGCCTCTCCTTTGTCTAAATTGCTTGTTAGCTCCTCAAACAAATTCTAATAGATTTGAGAGGTATGACCTCCCATGGTGAAGGAGTGCTGACTCGGCCTTTTTTTAAATAAAGGAAACGCAAGTACTCTGCAATCTCAACCTTAATAATGGACTCTAAAACATGACCAGTGTCCGAGGTCAGGTTAACCAGCCTGTGGTTTCCTGTTTTCTGCCTCTCTCCTTTCTGAAGCAGGGATGTTATATTAGCCATTTTACAGTTCTCGAGGGACCTCCCTGATTCCAGTGATTCCTGAAAGATCACTATCAATTCCTCTATAATTTCCTCAGCTATCTCTTTTAGAATTCTAGGGTGCAGTCCATCTGGTCTGGGTGATTTATTCAAATTTAGACTTTTCAGCTTCCCCAGTGCCTTCTCCTTAGCAATGGCCATTATTCTCACCTCTGCTCCTACCACCGCCCCCGCCCCCCCCCCACCCCACACAACTCTCTTGACGTTTGATATGCTGGTGGTGTCTTCCACTGTGAAAATTGATGCAAGGTACTTATTCAGTTCCTTCACCATTTCTTCATTCCCCATTACTACTTCGCCAGCCTCATTTTCCAGTGGTCCAGTGTCCACTCTTGCCTCTCTCATATTTTGTAGATACCTAAAAGAACTCTTGCTATCTTCTTTTGTACAACTAGCTAGCTTACCTTCATATTTCATCACTTCCTCCCGTATTGCTGTTTTGATAGTTATCCTCTACTGGTTTTTCTAAAAAAAGCTCTTCCTAATCCTCTGGTTTCTCACTAATCTTAACTACATTGGATGCTCTTTCTTTGGCTTTTATGCTGTCGCTGACGTCTTTTGTCAGCCATGGTCACCTCATCCTCCTCTTATTATGTATCATCTTCCTTAGGAAAGATTTCTGCTGTGTTTCCAGAATTGTCCTCGGAAACTCAGCTTTTGCTGCTCCACCATCTTCGCCGCTAGGGCACTGTAGGGCTACCTACAACACATGGACTTCTGCAGTTCAAGAAGGTAGGTTACCACCACCCTCTAGGGCAACTAGGGATGGGACAGCCAGCAGAGCCCATGTCCCACAAGTGAATAAAGCATTCTTATTTTCCAAAAAGACGGGGTAGAGAAGCAAATGGATCTTGAGGTATAAATACTAAATCATGTGACACATGTCAATAAAGCTGAAGCAAGTGCAACAAAGCAGTGGGCTTGCACTTGAGATTCATTTCTTAAGGAATAGTACTGCAGAGAACTCATGCTGTTGTTGCATTGAGCTTTAGTTATCCCACACTCTGGGTAATGAATATATTTCTGATTGGCATATCACAAAAATGCTGTAGAGGAACTAGAATGACTGCAAAATTGATTTCTAAGGATGATATCAGGCTGAGTTGACCAAGGATTAACGGACTAGGTCTCTTCTTCTTGAGAAGAGAAATTTGTGGAGTACCCTAATAAGGATTGTTACCTTTATAAAACATCTTTGATAAAGCAAATAGAGAAAAGGGTAAAAACACGCCAACAAGGTAGTCACCAAGAAATCAAGTAAGGTACTCAAAAGAAACATCTTGACATAGGCAATGGTGGAATGGAGAATTTGCTACCATAAGGAGTGCTTGAAGTGAATATCTGAGAGGGGCCGTGTTATTGTAAGAGAGAGGGGGTTATATAGTTATGTTGATAGAGATACTCAAGGAATGATGGGAGGAGGGTGTGGAACATAGACAGTGTCATCGTGGCTTGTGACAATGGGAACTGCAGATGCTGGAGAATCCAAGATAATAAAGTGTGGAGCTGGATGAACGCAGCAGGTCAAGCAGCATCTCAGGAGCACAAAAGCTGACGTTTCGGGCCTAGACCCTTCATCAGAGAGGGCTTGTTTGGGCTAAGACTCTTTTTCTCTGCTACATATTCTAAATGAATTTTATGTAGCGATCAAGCCATTTTACAAAAAAAAATCTTCAATTTTGAATTTCAGGAGTTGTTTTACGTTATGAAAAGGTGGATGAGCATACTTTTCAAAACTCTAAACTAAAAGAAACAAACAGCAGTACCTACCAATATAGCAGTTCTCAAGCAAAGTACGTCCAATAATTGGAACAGAAGGGAACAAGCGCAGAGATTCCTTAATAACACATTGCAGAAAGTGGAGATGCTTCAGATCTTCCATTGTAGCAAGACGATCAGAATTACCTGATGACAAAGGGTAGAAAAGTCAAAAAGTGAATTTTCAGAAAATATAACTTAAGGAAAATTTGCAGAATACTTGGGAAGAGAGAGAAAGGGTTGAATGAGTGAGAGAAGGAAGGGAAAGAGCCAAAAGTAAGTGGGATATGACATTCTCAAAGATCAAGCAAATTGGTCAGTTAAGACCCTCACACTTTCTGAATTCATTTCCATCATTGTTTAACAAGTTATTATTGTACTTTGACAATTTCACATTTATTTTATATAATGGATCCATTATAATTATCTCAAAGCAATTTATTGGATTTGTAGAATAATTCAAGACCTGTAAAAACCACTTTGGGGAAAATATATGAGAAGAAGGCAAAGTTGGTCTCCTTCCTTTCACAATACTTCTTATTGTAGCCATTCCTGATGTTACTTTACAGCTCTTTCATTGCTTGAAACCTGGTCTAGACATGAGACATTATTTTGCTTCATACTTCCATTTGCAACTTCTCTTGAAATTTGTGTCTCGTTGTAACTTTGCTTGCTTCTGAGAGGAAGCAAGGACTTGGTTTTAAAAGTCAAGCCTGCGTTTTGAAATCCCACCATGGATTCACCCCTCCCTATGTTCACCTTCACTCCCATACCCTACAAAATATTTGTGCTCCTTCAACTTTGACGTTTTCTGCATTCCCAACTTTAACTGCTCTACCATTGGCAGCTATGCCTTCAGTTGTCTCAGCCCCAAACTCTGGAATGCACTCTCTACAACTCTCCACCTCATCTTCCACTTTTAAGGCACTCCTGATTCACACACTGTCCAGGCTTTTGGTCAACTGACCTAATATTTCCTTACGTAGCTCAGCACAAAACTATATTTCAGAACACTCCCAAAATGCCTTGGGCATTCCATTATGTTAAAAAAGTCAAATATAACTCGGTCGTGATTATTGTGTTGAATGTCAGTCATCTCTCAGGAGTTGTCTGTGGGCAAGTCCTGTGTCCAATCCTGAATGGGTAAGATAAGCTTCAAAATCCTCTGTAGAAAGAAATCATTAAAGATAGAATTGATTTTTCTCTCACTTGCTGTTTCTTCTTTGGAATTCCTCAGGTGTCAATGTTTTATTTTGGCCCGAAACATGCAGTAATTTTTAAACTAACTCAATTGGTGGAAAACTGACGTGATCAGGTCAGCAGCTCATTTTAGCCTCAGACAGCTGATCCACATCCAAGTATGAAGTGGTCAACACACAACAGAAGGAATAGGAGGGAGCGAAAAAAAACAGCACCTTGGAGTAATAGTATCAGAGATAATGGGGACTGCAGATGCTGGAGATTCCAAGATAATAAAATGTGAGGCTGGATGAACACAGCAGGCCAAGCAGCATCTCAGGAGCACAAAAGCTGACGTTTCGGGCCTAGACCCTTCATCAGAGAGGGGGATGGGGGGAGGGAACTGGAATAAATAGGGAGAGAGGGGGAGGCGGACCGAAGATGGAGAGTAAAGAAGATAGGTGGAGAGAGTGTAGGTGGGGAGGTAGGGAGGGGATAGGTCAGTCCAGGGAAGACGGACAGGTCAAGGAGGTGGGATGAGGTTAGTAGGTAGCGGGGGGTGCGGCTTGGGGTGGGAGGAAGGGATGGGTGAGAGGAAGAACCGGTTAGGGAGGCAGAGACCGGTTGGACTGGTTTTGGGATGCAGTGGGTGGGGGGGAAGAGCTGGGCTGGTTGTGTGGTGCAGTGGGGGGAGGGGACGAACTGGGCTGGTTTAGGGATGCAGTAGGGGAAGGGGAGATTTTGAAACTGGTGAAGTCCACATTGATACCATATGGCTGCAGGGTTCCCAGGCGGAATATGAGTTGCTGTTCCTGCAACCTTCGGGTGGCATCATTGTGGCAGTGCAGGAGGCCCATGATGGACATGTCATCAAGAGAATGGGAGGGGGAGTGGAAATGGTTTGCGACTGGGAGGTGCAGTTGTTTTTTGCGAACTGAGCGGAGGTGTTCTGCAAAGCGGTCCCCAAGCCTCCGCTTGGTTTCCCCAATGTAGAGGAAGCCGCACCGGGTACAGTGGATGCAGTATACCACATTGGTAGATGTGCAGGTGAACCTCTGCTTGATGTGGAATGTCATCTTGGGGCCTAGGATGGGGGTGAGGGAGGAGGTGTGGGGACAAGTGTAGCATTTCCTGCGGTTGCAGGGGAAGGTGCCGGGTGTGGTGGGGTTGGAGGGCAGTGTGGAGCGAACAAGGGAGTCGCGGAGAGAGTGGTCTCTCCGGAAAGCAGACAGGGGAGGGGATGGAAAAATGTCTTGGGTGGTGGGGTCGGATTGTAAATGGTGGAAGTGTCGGAGGATAATGCGTTGTATCCGGAGGTTGGTAGGGTGGTGTGTGAGAACGAGGGGGATCCTCTTGGGGCGGTTGTGGCGGGGGCGGGGTGTGAGGGATGTGTCGCGGGAAATGCGGGAGACGCGGTCAAGGGCGTTCTCGATCACCGTGGGGGGAAAGTTGCGGTCCTTAAAGAACTTGGACATCTGGGATGTGCGGGAGTGGAATGTCTTATCGTGGGAGCAGATGCGGCGGAGGCGGAGGAATTGGGAATAGGGGATGGAATTTTTGCAGGAGGGTGGGTGGGAGGAGGTGTATTCTAGGTAGCTGTGGGAGTCGGTGGGCTTGAAGTGGACATCAGTTACAAGCTGGTTGCCTGAGATGGAGACTGAGAGGTCCAGGAAGGTGAGGGATGTGCTGGAGATGGCCCAGGTGAACTGAAGGTTGGGGTGGAAGGTGTTGGTGAAGTGGATGAACTGTTCGAGCTCCTCTGGGGAGCAAGAGGCGGCGCCGATACAGTCATCAATGTACCGGAGGAAGAGGTGGGGTTTGGGGCCTGTGTAGGTGCGGAAGAGGGACTGTTCCACGTAACCTACAAAGAGGCAGGCATAGCTGGGGCCCATGCGGGTGCCCATGGCCACCCCCTTAGTCTGTAGGAAGTGGGAGGAGTCAAAAGAGAAGTTGTTGAGTGTGAGGACGAGTTCAGCTAGGCGGATGAGAGTGTCGGTGGAGGGGGATTGGTCGGGCCTGCGGGACAGGAAGAAGCGGAGGGCCTTGAGGCCATCTCCATGCGGAATGCAGGTGTACAGGGACTGGACGTCCATGGTGAATATGAGGTGTTGGGGGCCAGGGAATTGGAAGTCCTGGAGGAGGTGGAGGGCGTGGGTGGTGTCACGGACGTAGGTGCGGAGTTCCTGGACCAAAGGGGAGAAAATGGAGTCCAGATAGGTGGAGATGAGTTCGGTGGGGCAGGAGCAGGCTGAGACGATGGGTCGACCAGGGCAGGCAGGTTTGTGGATTTTGGGAAGGAGATAGAAACGGGCCGTGCGGGGTTGGGGAACAATGAGGTTGGAGGCTGTGGGTGGGAGGTCCCCTGAGGTGATGAGGTCGTGAATGGTGTTGGAGATGATGGTTTGGTGCTCGGGTGTGGGGTCATGATCGAGGAGGCGGTAGGAGGTGGTGTCGGAGAGTTGGCGTCTGGCCTCGGCGATGTAGAGGTCAGTGCGCCATACTACCACTGCGCCACCCTTGTCTGCGGGTTGGATGGTGAGGTTGGGGTTGGAGCGGAGGGAGCGGAGGGCTGCCCGTTCTGCGGGGGAGAGGTTGGAGTGGGTGAGAGGGGTGGAGAGGTTGAGGCGGTTGATGTCTCGACGGCAGTGGGAGATGAAGAGGTCGAGGGAGGGTAGGAGGCCTGGGGGTGGTGTCCAGGAGGAGGACTTGTGTTGGAAGCGGGTGAAGGGGTCAGTGGAAGGAGGGTTGGGTTCCCGGTTGAAGAAGTAGGCATGCAGGCGAAGACGGCGGAAAAACTGCTCTATGTCCGTCCGTGACTGGTATTCGTTGATGTGTGGTTGTAGGGGAACAAAGGTGAGCCCCTTGCTCAGGACTGACCGTTTGTCCTCAGTCAGTGGGAGGTCTGGGGGGATGGTGAAGATGCGGCAGGGCTCAGTGTGGCTGTCTTTCCCCCCACGGTGATCGAGAACGCCCTTGACCGCGTCTCCCGCATTTCCCGCGACACATCCCTCACACCCCGCCCCCGCCACAACCGCCCCAAGAGGATCCCCCTCGTTCTCACACACCACCCTACCAACCTCCGGATACAACGCATTATCCTCCGACACTTCCGCCATTTACAATCCGACCCCACCACCCAAGACATTTTTCCCATCCCCTCCCCTGTCTGCTTTCCGGAGAGACCACTCTCTCCGCGACTCCCTTGTTCGCTCCACACTGCCCTCCAACCCCACCACACCCGGCACCTTCCCCTGCAACCGCAGGAAATGCTACACTTGTCCCCACACCTCCTCCCTCACCCCCATCCCAGGCCCCAAGATGACATTCCACATCAAGCAGAGGTTCACCTGCACATCTACCAATGTGGTATACTGCATCCACTGTACCCGGTGCGGCTTCCTCTACATTGGGGAAACCAAGCGGAGGCTTGGGGACCGCTTTGCAGAACACCTCCGCTCAGTTCGCAAAAAACAACTGCACCTCCCAGTCGCAAACCATTTCCACTCCCCCTCCCATTCTCTTGATGACATGTCCATCATGGGCCTCCTGCACTGCCACAATGATGCCACCCGAAGGTTGCAGGAACAGCAACTCATATTCCGCCTGGGAACCCTGCAGCCATATGGTATCAATGTGGACTTCACCAGTTTCAAAATCTCCCCTTCCCCTACTGCATCCCTCAACCAGCCCAGTTCGTCCCCTCCCCCCACTGCACCACACAACCAGCCCAGCTCTTCCCCCCCACCCACTGCATCCCAAAACCAGTCCAACCGGTCTCTGCCTCCCTAACCGGTTCTTCCTCTCACCCATCCCTTCCTCCCACCCCAAGCCGCACCCCCCGCTACCTACTAACCTCATCCCACCTCCTTGACCTGTCCGTCTTCCCTGGACTGACCTATCCCCTCCCTACCTCCCCACCTACACTCTCTCCACCTATCTTCTTTACTCTCCATCTTCGGTCCGCCTCCCCCTCTCTCCCTATTTATTCCAGTTCCCTCCCCCCATCCCCCTCTCTGATGAAGGGTCTAGGCCCGAAACGTCAGCTTTTGTGCTCCTGAGATGCTGCTTGGCCTGCTGTGTTCATCCAGCCTCACATTTTAGCACCTTGGAGTAAGTTTAGATGCAATAAGCCGGAGCATCGGTAATGCAATGCATGTACAGATAACACACAGTGTGGAGCTGGAGGAGCACAGCGGGACAGGGAGCAGAGGAGCAGGAAAGTTAACGGTTTGATTCTTCAGAACACTACAGTTTGCTTGAGAACAACAAAGCGTAGAGCTGGATGAATACAGTAGGCCAAGCAGCACAGGAGCAGGAAAGCTGATGTTTCAAGTCTAGACCCTTCTTCAGAAATGGGGGAGGGGAAGGGGATTCTGAAATAAATAGGGAGAAAGGGGGAGGTGGATAGAAAATGGATAAAGGATCTGATAGGTGGAGAGGAAACAGACAAGTCAAAGAGGCAGGGATGGAGCCAGTAAAGGTGAGTGTAGGTGGGGTGTTAGGGAGGGTTAGGTCAGCCCACGGAGGACGGACAGGTCAAGGAGGCAGGATGAGGCTAGTAGGTAGGAGATGGGGGTGGGGCTTGAGGCAGGAGTAGTGGATAGGTGCGAGGACATGTTAGGGAGTTGGGTATGAGCTGGGCTGGTTTTGGGATGCAGTCGGGGAAGGCTAGATTTTGAAGCTGGCGAAGTCCACATTGATACCCTTGGGCTGCAGGGTTCCCAAGCGAAATATGAGATGTCTTCGGGTGGCATCATTGTGGCACTGCAGGATGCTCAGGATGGACATGTCGTCTAAGGAATGGGAGGGGGAGCTGAAATGGTTCGCGACTGGGAGTTGCAGTTATTTGGTGTGAACTGAGTGTAGGTATTCCACAAAGCAGTCCCCAAGCTTCCGCTTGGTTTCCCAGATGTAGAGGGGTCCACATTGGGAACAGTGGATACAGTATACCAAGTTAGCAGAGGTGCAGGTGAACATATGTTTGATGTGGAAGGTCTTCTTAGGGCTTGGAATGGGGGTAAGGGGAGAGGTGTGGGGGCAGGAGTAGCACTTCCTGCTGTTTCATGGAAAAGTGCTGGGGGTGGTGGGGCTGGAGAGGAAGGTTAAGCAGACAAGGGAGTCACAGAGAGAGAGTGGTCCCTCCGAAAAGCAGACAGGGGTGGGGAGGGAAAAATGTCTTTGGTAGTGGGGTCGGATTGCAAATGGAGGAAGTGTTGGAGGATGATGCGTTGGATCCGGAGGTTGTTAGGGTGGTACATGAGGATGAGGGGGATTCTGTTTTGGTTATTATTGCGGCGAAGGGGTGTGTGAGGGATGAGGTGTGGGAAATGCGAAACACACAGTCAACGGCGTTTTCAACCACTGTGAAGGGGAAGTTTGGTCCTTGAAAAATGAAAACATCGGGGATGTCCAGGAGTGGAATGCCTCATCTCAGGAGCAGATGTGGCTCTGGCGAAGGAATTGGGAATAGGGGATGGCCTTTTTACAGGAAGGTGGGTGGGAGGAGGTGTGTTCTAGGTAGCCGTGGGAGTCGATAGGCTTGAAATGGATACTTGTTTCCAGATGGTTTCCAGAGACGGAAATAGAGGGGTCCAGGAAGGAGAGAGAGGTATCTGAGATGGTCCAGGTGAACTTAAGGTTGGGGTGAAAGGTGTTAGTGAAGTGGATGAACTGTTCGAGCTCCTCGTGGGAGCGTGAGGTGGCGCTGATACAGTCAGTCATCAATGCAATGGAGGAAGAGGTGAGGGATAGGGCCAGCGTAGGTACGGAAGAGGGATTGTTCAACGTATCCTACAAAGAGGCAGGCAGGCAGGCATAGCTTGGGCCCCATGCGGGTACCCATGGCCACCCCCTATGTCTGCAGGAAGTGGGAGGAATTGGAGGAGAAGTTGTTGAGAGTGAGGATGAGTTCAGCTAAGCGGATAAGGGTGTCGGTGAAGGGGGACTGATTGGACCTGCGGAACAGGAAGCAGCACAGGGCCTATAGGCCATCTGCATGAGGAATGCAGACGTATAGGGACTGGATGTCCATGGTAAAGATGAGGTGTTGGGAGCAAGGAGACCGGAGGTTTTGGAGGAAGTGGAGGGCATGGGTGGTGTCACGGATGTAGGCGGGGAGTTCCTGGACCAAGGGGGAGAAAATAGAGTTGAGATAAGTTCGGTGGGGCAGGAGCAGGCAGAGACAATGGGTCGACCAGGGCAGTCAGGTTTGTGGATTTTGGGAATGAGATAGAAGCGGGTGGTGCAGGGTTGGGGAACAATGAAGTTGGAGGCTGTGGGTGGGAGGTCACCTGAAGTGATGAGGTTGTGGGTGGTTTGGGAGATGATGTTTTGGAGTGGGTGAGAGGGGTGGAGAGGTTGAGGCGATCGATGTCGTGACGGCAGTTGGAGATGAAGAGGTTAAGGGAGGATAGGGGACCTTGGGGTGGTGTCCAGTAGGAGGGGATGTGTTGGAGGTGGGAGAAGGGGTCAGTAGAGGAAGGGTTACGCCCACAATTAAAGAAGTAAGCGCAGAGGTGGTGGAAAAAACTGTTTAACATCCAAGCCCGAGCAGTATTCATTGATGTGTGGGTGGAGGGAGACAAAAGGTGAGCCCTTTACTGAGAACTGACCGTTCACCCTCAGTGAGGGAGAGGTCTGGGGGGGATGGAGAAGACTCAGCAAGGCTAGGAGCTACTGTCTCCTCTGGAGCTGTGGGCGGTGGAGGTGGTGGGCCGTGCAGCGTTGGCAATGGGCGGGGTCAGCATCTGTCCCTACACCTCCCCGCCTCACCTCCATCCCAGGCCCCAAGAAGACCTTCCACAAACAGATGTTCACCTGCACATCTTCTAACGTGGTATCTTGTATCCAGTCTTCCCAATGTGGCCTCCTCTACATTGGGGAAACCAAGTGGAGACCTGAGGACCGCTTTGTGGAACACCTACGCTCGGTTCGCAGTAAACTGCACCTCCCATTCGCAAACCATTTCAACTCCCCCTCCCATTCCTTGAACGACATGCCCATCCTGGGCCTCCTGCAGTCCCACAACGATGCCACCCGAAGGCTGCAGGAACAGCAACCGATATTTCACTTGGGGACCCTGCAGCCCAATGGTATCAATGTAGACTTCATCAGCTTCAAAATCTCCCCTCTCCTGACCACATCCCAAAACTAGCCCAGCTTGTTCCCCGCCTCCCTAACTTGTCCTCCCACCGATCCCCTCCTCCCACCTCAAGCCCCACCCCATCTCCTACCTACTAGCCTCAGCGCACCTCCTCGACTGGTCCATCATCCCTGGACCGACCTATCCCCCACTAACTCCCCAACTACACTGGCTCCATTCCCGCCTCTTTGACTGATCTGTCTCCTATTTACTTGTCTTCTTCATCCATCTTCTATCCACCTCCCCTTTCTCCCCATTTATTTCAGAATCCCATTCCTCTCCCCAATTTCTGAAGAAGGGTCTCAACCGATAACGTAAGCTTTCCTGCTCCTCTGATGTTGCCTGGCCTGTTGTGTTCATCCAGCTCAACACCTTGTTATCTCAGATTCTCCAGCATCTGTAGTTCCTACTACCACTGCAGTCTGCTTTCTCTCTTTTACAGAGATGATAGGGTACCTGATGCAAAATTCCTGGCCAAGCCTGCTCACACTTGACTAGCTGACCCTGCAGTCTCTTAACGGCCTTTGGGCCTCAAACTGGCTTTAGCTGTAACGTCCTACCTTACAATAACGCAACTCAAATCAAGCCAAAGTGCCACTGGGAGTGGTGACTACTGCTGGAAGCAGAGGCAGTCAGTCTCAAACAGGCAAGTTCAGGGTCTTGCCAAGGTCAGACTTGCAGACATTATTGTGGGACGTGGCTGCAGACTTCAAAGAACAGAAGGCCAAAAAGGAGATTCATTATTTAAGGACCTCGACTGGTTCAGGAGCGACTCACACTTCACACCTATGCACCACAGAAGCTGTCTAGACGTCAAAAGTTCAGCTGTTTCGTACATGTTTGGAACAAGACTGATGTGAGACAAGTAGCAAAAACCCATCTCAGCACTGAACAAACTTTTTATTTTAAACTGAGTAAGTGCATCCTGGCAGCTTTATCACTTGACTGAGGATTGAAAATAAACCGATGGGGCTAACATTGGCCGGAATAAATTTGTCCTGCTCCTTGTGAAAAAGACACACCTCGGCAATTTTCTACATTGTCCACCAAATGACAGTGTTGTGATTGTCATGGAGCAGCTTGCCTCACTGTACAGCTCGTTCTGGAGCATAAATCTTCACCATTACAGTTTGGATAAATGAAAGGATTCCAAAAAAAGATTTGAGGATGCTGCCAGAGTTGGAGAGTTTGAGTTATAGGGAGAGGCTGGGGCTATTTTTCTCTGGAGTATCAGACACTGAGGGTGACCTTATAAAAATTTATAAAATCACAAGGGACATGGATAAGGTGAATGATCAAGGTCTTTCTGCCCCCGCACCCGCACCCGCCGCCCCCCCCGCCCCAGAGAAGGGGAGTCCAAAAGGGGCAAGATTTAAAAGGGACCTCGTGGACTTTTTCCACGCAGAGGGTGGTGCGCGTATGGAACACGCTGCCAGAAGAAGCAGTGAAGGCTGGTACAATTACAACATTTAAAAGGTATCTGGATTTGTACATGAATAGGAAGAGTTTAAGAGGGATATGGGCTAAATGGGACTAGATTAAATTTAGGATATCTGGTCAGCATGGATACGTCAGACTGGTTCAATGTTGTACATCTCTGGCTCCATCAATAGGCCTGAAGCTTTTCTTATACCCAGCACCCTCAGTCTTACTTACCATCATATGGCATCAAGTACAAATGCATCAAAATCTTAAGTGTTTACAATGCCAAGATACATTTTATTTTTCAGCACTTTGCAAAAGTAAATGTTGGAACTGAAGTACTTATAACATTACCAAAAACATCATCCAGCTCTTCATGAACTTTCTTCTGTACATCAGGATGGGTTCCCAAGAGGTAAAGGGTCCAGTTTATTGAGGTCGCTGTGGTATCATGCCCCTGATGACAAAGTCAAAGCAATTTCTAAAAAATCTATACATCTTTACACGTGATTTTTCAACTGGCTGAATCCAATGTATTATCACCATAATCCAAACAGACCAACAGAAAACAGTTGTTTCCATTGTTGAGAGGGAACACTGGAGGCAATACTTAACTGACCTCTTATATTAATTGATCTTACTTTAGAAATATAACCAAAACTTTTAAATCTTTAAACAACAACTTGTCCCTATATGGATTCTTTCCTTATTAGCAAAGGTAGAAGTACTCCTCCCCATTTTTCCACAGCTAAACGGAAACACGATTAATCAAGAACAACATATCTACGGAATAAATTGAAACTTCAAAAAAATGCTTATGAAGTGTTACAGCTAGATAGATTTTGGTTTATAAAAGACAATGGAAAAATCTTTGTTACAGCAATTTCATCCACATCATGAAGCAGCATCAGAACTAGGACGGCACTTAAAAAAGAAGAAAATGAAACATAAAAAGTTGAGAAAAATATTTACCTAAGGCAAGGAACAAAAGAAGCTAGAAAGAAAATGACAGAAATACACATAATGGCAGGGACAGTACTTATCTATAGTCTTTTTAATACCAAGGTATCCTTTCCCTCCAATTAGTTTGAAGCAGAATAAGATAGCAAGCCTTTTAGTGCAGCTGGCAACTTATTTATGTAATGAACAGATCTTACTGCGAAGCTACAGTACCTGCACTATAATTTAGACAGCACTATATTATACATTGTATTATGTGCTGCTTCAATCATGGTTCAAAAATACTTATTTGCCTGCACTCAAATAAAGGATATAACAACATTCCCAAGGGAAAAATAAATCACTGATCAAAGTTAGCACACAATAAATAACCACTAAATGGACCGCTTTGTTAGGTATGCAATAACGCTGAATAAAAACAGGGCGCTGGAGAAACTCAGCAGGTCTGGCAACGTTGCGAATCTGAACGAATTCTTATTCAGACTTCAAACATCTGCATTTTTTTGCTTTTGTACAGTCATACTGAACATGGGCTTACTGTGGTGAATCAGTCCTCTCTACTCTTTCACAATCAAGTTTTCTTATACGTAGACTTGCAATTAACTCAAAACTGGCTGGACCTCAGAATCACAAATCTGCATCCATTTGAAGAATCTAGATGCTGTATGTGCACCTAACCATATATTGTAAAATGCTACAGAAATGAAAATTTCTTTCATGGGATGTGAGCATTGTTGGCAAGTTTCAACACTTAATTCATGGTCAATTGGGGATTTGCAGTAAGTGGCTTACTAGGCCATTTCATTAGGTAGTTTTGGAATCAGTATCATTAATGTGGATCTGGAGGCACATGTAGGCCAGATCAGGAAATGATAGCAGATTTCCTTCCCTAAAAAGATGAAAGAACCAGCTGGACTTTCACAACTGTTCTAGTTTTGTGGTCATCATTGCCAAGGCCAGCTTTTAGCTCCAATTCTATTAAGTGAATTTAAATTCCATCAGTCAATGGCCCCAGAATATTATTAGCCTGAAGCTCAGGACTAGTCCAGTGGCATTATCACTATACCACAGTGTTAATCAATGCTGCTATAATTATATCTGCAGCCACAACATACTTTTTATAACCACAAAAACAAAAATATTCCGTTTTTGTGAAATTATAGTATGGTTTGCTCTGAATGAGAATTTAAATAAATCAAAGTTTTCTCAAATATATTTTTTGGATTCTGATGAAAAGTAATCAACTTGAAAATTCTCTGTCTAAAAGATGTCACTTGATCTGGTACATTTTTCCAGCATTTTGTATTATAATTCACATTCCAATCCAGGACATAAGGTGGCCCCTAAAGCTGAGAGACTACAAACACGAAAAGCAATTTTGAATCCCAAATAGTCTGTCAATCTTTACACTGAAAGCAACTCAAAAGATTGGTGGAAGGCTGGTTAGGGCATGATATTAATTCAGATTCCTGAAAGTCTTTTATTCTTTAGGCTCCAGTTTAATACAAAGAAATCAGGACAGCCTTTTATCACCTTGTAAAAAGGTGTCTGGCCCTGCCAAACAAGTAAAACCAAGTCACTTATGAGCCACGTGATATCTACTTTAAAAACTTTAGGCGTTAGAGTAATAAAAGGGCGAAATTCTCACTTGTGTCATTAGAAATAAAGAAAATAACTAAGAATATTATGAAAGCTTCCAAAAGAGATAAACAATCAGTGATTTTTTTTTAATAAGTGAATTTTTAGCATGTATGATTAGCAAAATAACTAGCAGCTGGAAATATTTACACAGTTAAGAGACACCAGGCTATCCTACAATAATATTGCAACCTCTGGTGTAAAATATTACACCCAGAGGATTTTCTTTATCCCAACTGTAACCATTCTAACTTAATTTAGAACATGTCTATAACAGTACTCTGTGGTAATTGTTAAAGTACTATTCACCAATGATCTTTTAGACTATCAATAGGAAAAGGACAATACAAGATAACAAAGCGTGGAGCTGGATGAACACAGCAGGCCAAGCAGCATCTCAGGAGCAGAAAGGAGCACAAAAGCTCGCGCTTTGTGCTCCTGAGATGCTGCGTGGCCTGTTGTGTTCATCCAGCTCCACACTTTGTTATCTTGGATTCTCCAGTATCTGCAGTTCCCATTATCACGGAAAAAGACAATGCAACTGTTTTGATTCAGATTGGATATTCAAGTTTGTTCCACTGGTGTGATGTGACCAATTGATACTGAAGATTTTTGGAAAGGAAACCAATCAGAACAGTTAATGCATATCTGATCAGATCCCTATCTGCTCTTTTATCCACATTCTATCCGCCTCCCCCGTCTCCTATTTATTTCAGAATCCCCTTCCCCTCCCCCATTTCTGAAGAAGGGTCTCGACCCGAAACATCAAAAAGACTTTCCTGCTCTTCTGATGCTGCTTGGCCTGCTGTGTTCATCCAGCTTCACACCGTGTTATCTCTGATCAGCTGCCGCTTGTTTTACAACCTTGAAGCCCAATTTTATCTTGACTGTATTTGTCCTCATTCTAATTTGAAGTTCTGTTTTTAAAAAAGCTTTCAATTATCAGTTACATCCTTTGATCATTAAGGAATCGGAAACATTCTAATTGCTGGCATTTAAGGGAAATAATGGAGGAATGAAGGAATTCATTGCCGCAGAGTGCAGTGGAGACTGGGACGTTGGATGCCTTCGAGGCAGAGATCGACAAATTCTTGATCTCAAAAGGAATCAAGGAATCAAGGGCTACGGGGGGAGTGCAGGGAAGTGGATTTGAAATGCCCATCAGCCACGATTCAAATGGCGGAGTGGACATGATGGGCCGAATGGCCTTACTTCCACTCCTATGTCTTATGGTCTTAGACACAAGTAGAGGCAGAGATACAGCATGTCTTTCCTCACCATGAATAGAATTCTTTTGAGAATAACAAGTGTTTTGAATTCTGACAGCAAACTAACTAAAAAAAAATCCATGAGTCAAGGACTATGCGTACACCTAAAGATGCAAATCAGTTCTGCCAAGTCAGGAGCCTGCTCAACACCCCCATTTACCATAGTAATGTATGTCTTCTGCTCAGAAGCAGCATTGGATCAACTAAGGCTGATCTATTACTTATTGAACGCATTTTGGTAAAGTATTGTAATCAGTTTCTTTAAAAGAATCAAGGTGACAGAAAAACATGAAAAGCAGTGATATATTGGCAATCCAGAATCCCACACTAATGTTCTGGGGTGTGGATTAAAAATCCCACCACGGCAGATAGCGAAATGTCAGAAAAATCTCGAATTATAAGCCAGTCTAAAAGATGACTATCTAACTATTGTTGATTGACATAAATACTCAGCTGGTGGATTTTAAGAGAAGGAAATTGGACATCGTACCTAGTTCTGCCCTACACGCGCATCAAGATACACAGCAGTGTGCCTAACTTTTAGCTCTGAAATCACCAAGCAAACCAGTTAAACATATGACATAATTCACTATTTCAACAGAGGCACTTGTCATAATTTGTTTACCTCCTCCATTAAGAATATCATCCACATATTTTCATGATCCACACGCTAACAATAATTTCAGTCTTTGATTCAACAAATATAAAAATGCTGTGCACTACTTTGAATATTATCTTACCTCAAACATGAATGTGTCCACTTCTTCCCTAACATCCTGTTGACTCAGTTTCTTTCCATCTTCATCCACTGCACTGAGAATTAGGTCAAGAAATGTTTTGCGTTTCTTTTTGCTCTGTGATTCAGACTCTAAATCCATATTGGAACTGCTACATTCTCCAGAAGTTTCCATTTTGCAAGACCTCTCTACAATCACCTAATAACAATCAAAAGGATTTTCTCAGAATGAGACTTATCTAGTGATTAGAACATCGATAGAACTGTATTTGTCTTAACTCTGGGCTTGAAAATCTGTTGGTCTGCTAGCAGCTATTAGACACTTAGGTACTTTATAGACTAAGTCTCCAGATCCCAGCACTATTCGCCAGTGATCTGATTCCTCTCTGGAGGCACTTGGCCATTTTGACTGTCTTCCTGTTCTGCTATGCCCAACAGGCACTCTTAAGAAAATGCTGAACCAAACAATCCATGCACTGACAGATCCGGAGCCTGGTTTCTACTGCTGTGTCAAGGTAATCCACTCAGTGAAAACAAAAACACTTCAGTCTCGTCAAACTTGACAGTTATCAACAGCAACACCATGGGATAGCAATTTGAATAGTTCACACAATATTGTTTTGTTATGCTGTTCACTTCTTACAGACGTCATATTTAATCCATGCAACATCTAACGCAAACATTTCTGGCTCTCTATTACCTTCAAGAGAAATTGGGGATGGGCATTAAAGGCTTGTCCAGGCAGCAATTTCCAGTCGTGCACGGAGAGGTCTGTTTGAGATCTATCCCATTTAGTCAGAAGTCACACAACACCAGGATATAGTCCAGCAGGATTATTTGAAATCACAAGCTTTGGGAGTGTAGACCCTTCACCTGACGAAGGGGCTTTGCTCTGAAAGATTGTGATTTCAAATAACCTGTTGGGCTAAAACCTGGTGTTATGTGACTTCTGACTTTGTCCACTCCAATCCAACACCAGCACCTCCACATCATGTATCATGCCACAGAAGACGACAAAGAACATCCTGGATGCAATGCCTGCAAGGGCTATGCAGTGGTTGCTCCTAGGACCACTGTCACAGATAGATCCGTTTGCAGCAGGTAGACTGGGGAGGGCGAGGCATGTCTAATACATTCAGTCATTACGTGAGAGAGAAAACGGACATGGACTTCCTGCAGGTAATAAAACAAAAAGGCAGGTATCACTCCTAACTGCAGTGAAGGACTGCACCATCGGTTTACTGAGGACAATGGGGGGAGAAATAAAAATGGAAAGATGAAGTCAAGGCTGACTTCACAAGTACATGGATCCCCAGGTAGCAAAAACGAGCAGGACTGCTTGTATGCTTTTCTCTCCTGTTGGTTCCTTCACCAGCTGCTGCAGACCAGTCTAGCAGTAATGCCTTTTAGCACTCAAGCAGAGCAAACCCATTATTAAAACCGAAATATATTTCAGACCACCAATATTTAACTTGTCCTTATTGGTTATATACTTCAGCTTTTAGACTCAATGTGCAGCTTCCTTTGCCCTCTCCAGAGATACTCTTTCATTTGCTGGTTTTCGTATATTTTCTTATGAAACAAAACAGCTTGACCATCAGTCTACCTTCTCTGTAAAGGCATGCAGAATTTTGAGGGTTTCATCATGTTCCTTTCCATCACCGAACGTGTTGAACATGAAGTCAGGCCAAAACCAAGGCATTTTCTGTCTGCGGTGGATCAAATCACTCATCCTAAGTAAAGAGAAATTATCATCTTCCTCATTACAGTTCACTCAAAATCCTCTCCTCACAACATGAAATGAGACTTTTTAAAAAAGATCACACACAATTTGAACAACATCAAGCTTGGCTGAGAAGCAATAGGCAGCATTTACACTGGACAATGCTAATCTTTGACACGAACACATTTTCAATTAAGCAACATTAGTGCAGAGCAAAAGCCTCTCCAAATCATCATGGCTCCAGCACTGGGACAAGGGGTTCAGTGCTTGGCTCACCCTCTTCTCCAGTCTTCATTGCCCTTTAAAAGGGCAAATTTCTCTTGGAAAATTCACCTGAATGGCTGCAGTGTTCACAGTTAACAAAAGTGATCAAAATGCGGCTAAAGACAGAGCAGCCAGTTTGATTAAAACCTCTTTCCCCCAAATCCCAAAAGAAGATTTTTGCCACACCCTCCATTATTGATGCACTGTGGTTATAGCATACGCTAACAGGATGCACCAAAGCAATTTACCACGCTTGCTTTAATCCCATATTCACATCATCCACCATCAAGGAGGGCACAAGTAGCAAAGTCATGAGAATGCTATCACTTCTTCAAGTCACATAGCACAACACATTTCATTTCCTTCAATAGATACTGGGCCAACATCCTGAAATAGCCTAATTAACAACATATCACAGACCACATGTGGCCAAGAAGGCAGTCTGCTCTCTAAGTGAAATGGAGAATAATTGCAATATCTACACAAGATATGTTATAATCCAGTTTAACATGGCCTAATGTTTTACATGAGACAAAGCCTCAGTTTGCATAATTCATTGTGAATGCCACAAACATAAAGCCACTGTTGGAGTGACAGTGGAGGTATGGACTTTGCACTGCACTCACTTGGACTCTGTTCTCCTCAATGTAGGCCTTGTTTGCTGACAGAGACTTCACCCTCGATACTGTGCATGGTTCAATTTTTCATTCCAGTTTGCAAAGTCAGAGGTTAGCTCTTAGTTTGTTTTAAAATCATTGAGTCCCAATCTACATCTTTAAAGAACAAACTTGCTGGATTGAGAAGGGTGCCCTTGCCTGCTTCAAAAAGCTGAGTGGATAAGAGGCGAACAATTTGATGGGCAAATCAGCAAAAAATTTAACTTCTTATGGTACAGCTATAATCTGGTGGAGGGAGTTAAAAATCTGTTTTCCTAAAGAGTCTGGCCTATTAACAGCTAAAAGCTGTGGGTGATAGAAAGGAAAATTCGCAACAAATGCCACCATCGACACAATTAAAATACAACTGATCACCATTGCCTGACTTCTGGCTGTTTATAGGCCAGACTCTTTAGGAAAACAGATTTTTAACTCCCTCCAACAGATTATAGCTGTACCATAAGAAGTTAAATATTTTGCTGATTTGCCCATTAAATTGTTCGCCTCTTATCCACCGAGCTCAATTTTAAATTGTTTTTCATTTTCTTTTTAACCTGGTATGAGAAATCTTGTTTCTATAAAAATGTTACGTAATTTGGAAAGATGATGTTCTTCAAAAGCTTAAGCTCAAAGTGATTTAAAAACTTTAGTAATTAACATTAATGACAGGAATTTGTGGATTATCCTGTCACCATCAATTCACGCAAATGGTTTGTATCACAAAAGGATTATCTTCTACTTCATATCAGAAACATAAGAAAATGCAGAAAACCATTCAGGAAACACAAGGAACTCACTTGTAAATTGCACGAACATATTCCGAGTCACTGTTATTCTGAGCATAGACTTTCTTATCCATAGCAGTTTCTACAGTGGAAAATTCAAGAGGCAAGTCACATATTGGTGCTGATCAAATCAATTAACATTAGGAATATAAAAATAAGCTTACATTTATGAGCACTGAGAAAACAAATAGCATCAAAACTAATCAAACGTATTAACACAATGAACGAGCTTACCCCTTTCCAAGAGGTGGTGAGAAGGATTAGTTATTGGGCAAATTTCTGTGCAGGAACACTCGACCCCTTTTAAACACCTAAGCAATTAAATGTTGGGCAAGAAGGTCCGTCAGTAACCTTCAACTCACCCCCAAATCAGGGCCTCGTGTTGTCAACTAACAGAATTGAATCCTAGAATCCTACTTTCTCGCTGGGATTTAATCTTTGTTGTGAGACATGAACTATTTTCTTAAATATCTGCCATCATCCCTCAACTGACTTTGCTGCTAAACTCCTTTTCCAGTCCAATGCAGCCAGCTCTTGCCCTCATGTTTTCCAATTACCCTTACATGAGCTTTGCACAGCTATTTCTAACCCAATTCCTTCTTCTCAAACAGAACGCCAAATTTTATCACGTTACATTCGGCGTTCCTAGGGGATTTTTACTCAATTATCATTTGATAAAACTTCCTCATTACTATCACCAGATAGCCTTATCCCTGATTGGATCCACAAATGTATCATTCTAGGAAACTATCCTGAACACATTAATGTCCCTTAGGGAAGGAAACTGCCCTTTTTAGGGAAGGACCATAAATGCTGCCAGGCCAGCAACGTCCTCATCCCGTTAATGAGTAAAGAAAATAAAACACACTGAAATCTTCATTATGGTTTCTTCTGTTAGTCTAATCATGCCAATCTACAAGATTAAAGGCATTTATGATCAATGTCCTACTTCTGCCTCTATCTCAGTTTGACCAAATAGCTATTGTTGGTGCCTATAGATTATGCCAACTAGCATTTGTTTTTCAGCTTTCCTTTCATACATGCTGCCGGACCTGCTGAATTTCTCCAGCTATTGCTGGTTTTGTTTCAGATTTCCAGCATGCAGTTTTTTTTTTGTTTAGCATCTTCCTCCTTGTTATTTCTTACTTCCACCCATACGGATACTATATCTTTTGATCCAAGATCCTGTCTTGTTATCATACATATTCTATATCAAAAAGGCCGCCCCACCACACTTTGCTTCCTTTGCTTTCCTTTCCTTTCAAAAGGAACAAACCCCTGAATATTTGATTCCTAGCTTTGATCCTTATAACCATGTCACCGTAAGGGCTGTAAGATCTGTCCATGTACACAGATCATTGAAAGTTGCCACCCAGGTTGAGAGGGCTGTTAAGAAGGCATACAGTGTTTTAGCTTTTATTAATAGAGGGATCAAGTTCCGGAACCAAGAGGTTATGGTGAAGCTGTACAAAACTCTGGTGCGGCCGCACTTGGAGTATTGTGTACAGTTCTGGTCACCGCATTATAACAAGGATGTGGAAGCTTTGGAAAGGGTGCAGAGGAGATTTACTAGGATGTTGCCTGGTATGGAGGGAAGGTCTTACGAGGAAAGGCTGAGGGACTCGAGGCTGTTTTCGTTAGAGAGAAGAAGGTTGAGAGGTGACTTAATTGAGACATATAACATAATCAGAGGGTTAGATAGGATGGATAGGGAGAGCCTTTTTCCTCGGATGGTGACGGCGAGCAGGAGGGGGCATAGCTTTAAATTGAGGGGTGAAAGATATAGGACAGATATCAGAGGTAGTTTCTTTACTCAGAGAGTAGTAAGGAAATGGAACGCTCTGCCTGCAATGGTAGTAGATTTGCCAACTTTGGGTACATTTAAGTCGTCATTGGATAAGCATAAGGACGTACATGGAATAGTGTAGATTAGATGGGCTTGAGATCGGTATGACAGGTCGGCACAACATCGAGGGCCGAAGGACCTGTACTGTGCTGTAATGTTCTATGTTCTATGATCATACCCATTTACATGCATTTGTGCTATTGATTCATTTGTTTTGATTTGAATATGAGACACATTCATATAAAGATGGTAATTTTGTCTACCATTTGATCACAACCCACCCCCCCCGCTCCCAAATTGTACCCTATTTGCACTCGGCTTTCTATGTTCAGATAGTCTGCCCCTTTATGTTTTATCTGGGCATTATTATCCAAATAGCTGGCCTGTTTTGCTACCAAATCATCTTGCTCTGTATTGCTACATTTTTCCTCTCCACAGCTCCACTCCCCACAATGAATTTAAAGCTACCCTTATTCTTCAAATTACCAGGACAACAGTCCCATCACAGTTTAAATGAAGCCAATCCCTCCAGAACAGCTCCCTTCCAAACCAATACTGACTCCAGAGCTTTATGAACTGAAATCTATTTCCATCCACATTGGACTTTATTTACCCTATGCCACTTTGCCTGTGACTCAGGTTGTTGTCCAGAGAGTATTACCTTACTATTCAAAATTTGGAAGGCTGAGAAAATTCAGCATGTCCCAATGACTCTTACCAATTTTTATTGATGCACCATAGAGAGCGTCCAACTGCTTGCATCACAGCTAGGGAAGGCAACAGGTCTGCCCAAGACCACAAGAAATTACAGAGAGTCACGAACTGTCTAGTCCATTATGTAAACCAGGCTCCCATCCACTGACTCTTTCTATATTTTCCACAGCCTCAGGAAAGCAGCATACACCCAAGTTTATTGTCCCTTCCACCCCGCAGAAGTTTGAAAACTCATATCAACAGATTTAAGAACAGCTTCTTCCCCGCTGCTATCAAACTTTTGAACTGATCTCTCAAATATTAAATTTGATCTCTCTCTCTCTGCACCTTCTCTCTAGCTGGAACACTGTATTCTGCGTTGTCCTCTAATGCCCTAATGGACTAATGCTTGGTATGATCTGCCTAAATAGTTTGCAAACCATTACCTTTCACTGTATTTCAGTACATGTGACAATGATAAATCAAATGCAGTCTTTCAAGGTCCATAACAAAGGGGCGTAATTTCAAAGTGAAAGGCAAAAGTTTTAGAGAAGACTTAAGGAAAAATCTTTTCCAGTCAGGGTGGGGGATGGGGCGTTAGAACGCATTGCCTGAGAGGGCAGGAAAGCTCAACCTTTAAAAATGTACTTGGGATTAGCACTTGAAGTGTTGGAACATTCAAGGCTTCTGCGTGGAAGTGGGATGAGTGCAGGTAGCAATACATTTTTGGTGGTACTGACTAGATAAGTCAAAGAGCATATTCTGTACTGTATGATTGTAAGATGTTGTAGGTATTGAGACATAACAACACATTTCTAAATGAACAGAGAAGCTGATGAATTTTAAAATCCAGAAGGACTCAAAGTATAAAATAGGCAAAAAAAACCCTCAATAGGATTCATCAGAGACCATCAATCTGAAGTTATTGCTAAAGCATTGAGAAAAGGAAAAAGAAACATTTGATACAGCAACTGTAACTCAGAATGCTCAAGGCAGAGATCGCTGCATCTTTTTTTTAAAAAAATCAAAACGGATATTTGAAACAGGATACATTGCTATGGAGGGAAAATGAATCATTTTTTAAATTACTCTAGTAAAGCAGCAGCTTAGACAATTTACTAAATAGGAGGAACACAGCAGGTCAGGCAACATCTGAGGAACAGGAATGTCAACGTTTCGAGTGAGGGCCCTCTATCAGTTCCAAGGAAGGGCGTAAACCTGAAACGTCAACTTTCGTGGTCCTCTGATGTGACCTGCTGTGTTCATTTGACTCTAGCATCTGCAGTTCTTGCTATTTCTAAATAGACTAAATAGTCTTCCGCCAAGCTGTTAATTCTGGCCCTTTTTAATAAATGCTCCCATTTTAACAATTTATGCAAACTGACCACAAATAATGTCCAATGCACAAAGCGTGATATCAGTAAAGCAGTTAAAAGGTCCCTTTCCCACTTTCTTCTCCCATTTTTCCAGTAATACACTGGTCTGTTCGTTCATAACCTCCAGAAATTCTGTCAGAATTGTAAAGTGAAATGTCGGGGTTATTAACTTCCTCCTTGCCCGCCATTTACTTCCAGTGCTGCAAAGCAAAACAAAAAGAGGAGAACATTAGTTTTACATTTTGACGACACTAATTTAGTGCATTTTAATAAAGCATCTATAAAGGGACAATACCAATCTCAGATCATAAATGGTGACATAAAAATATTAATTCCAAGCACCTGCTGCACCTCAAAATCCTGTATTGACCAGTGTGATTATTTGAAGCAGAATCTTTAAAGCGATCAAGAATTTTTTTTAATTCATTTGCAGGGATGTGGGCATTGATGGTTAGGCCAGAATTTACTGCTCATCCCCAATTGGCCAAAGGGCAATTAAGAGTGAATCACATTACTGCAGGTCTGGAGTCATACATAGGCCAGACAACATAAGTACAGCAGTTTCCTTCCCTAAAAGGACATTAGTTAATCAGGACTTTTCTTACCCTCCATAACAATTGACAATACTTTCATGCCAAGTTGAATTCAAAGTCTAACTTCCAGCATGACAGGATTTGAACCTGGGTCTCCAGAACATTACCTTAATTAACAGTCTAGTGATTATACCACTCAGCCCTTAGCTCCCCCTGTGTGCTCAGATCAGCCACAATCTTATTGAATGGCAGAGCAGGCTTGAGGAGCTGAATGGCCCATTCCTAGTTCTCAAGTACCCTACATGTGGTTAGGGAGGCAGAGTTCCATGATGCTAATATAGAAATGATGAAAGAACAGCAATACAGTTACAATTCAGAATAGAGGTGAGAGTCCGCGAGGAATTTGGAAGTTTTGGAATTCTGCTGCCCTTGTCATCTAGGTAGTAGAGATTGTAGCTTGAAAAAGGTACTGTCAAAAGAAGGCCTAGAGAGTTTGTCAATGGGATACACTGCTGCCACTGCAAAGCAGTGATGGTGGGCATGAACATGTAAAATGGTGGATAAATCCCAAGTTCTTGAGCTTTGAGTATGGTGTACTTATTCAGACAAATTTGTGCCCTCTAGACGGTGAAATGGCTCAAGGAAGTCTAGTACATCTCACCAATAAATACCTAGCCTCAGACCAACTCTTTCCGTTATAGTATTTGCCTGGTTAATCTAGTTAAGTTTCTCTTCACTCTCCTATTCTTTCCCCAAAGTTCTTCTATTAATTCTCCTTTCAAGAAAATATAAACTCAATCAGTTTGAACTTTTTTCAATTAATTTCTTTTCAAGAAAAAAACAATTGTATTGAACAACACGCATGTTCGTTGGAATTTGAGACACTTTCCTTAGACTTATCAGAGAAATGGTGTTGCAATATGTTGTCTCACTGTATTAATCTACTATTTCATGCATGTTCAGAGATAAGTGTTTGGTATCAATACCAAACTTAACTAGTCATTTTTTATTGGTGTGGCATGATAAAAACTATTCAGGAAGACCCTGCTGTGGTGGGTACGTTATACAAGCTGAAACTTCCTTTTGACAAGAAGGCTGATTACAAATCTCTCCAGCTCTTACTGGCTGTCATTGGCACATGTTCAGTGCATTTGTAGATTGATTCTCAACCTATTTGGCACATCAATCCCTGGGTGGGGTTGGTTCAGAGGTAGGGACGTCACACATACTGTGCTGCCAAACCTGCCTCATTTCTATAATGACACCAAATTAAATTAGGTTTAATGGAGTACAACAGACATCAAGAAAGGTCTGAGGTAATGATATGGAGAGTTCAAATATCACCACGGAGCTGTAGAATTTAAACACAATTAAAGAAATACAGATTTTAAAAAGTGTCAGTAAAGCTGACCATGAGGTTAACTCATTTTTGGGAAGATAATCTATTATCCTCACACAACATCTGACTCTAGACTAACGACAAATTGGCTGACCCTAAATACAACTGAGAAGCTTCAGGGAGAAGTTAAGGCAGTAACTCGCTTCCACCCTAACAGCAATTCTAAATGAGCCTTGTTAACGTTATTCACGTCCCATGAATAAATAAAAATCCATAATAATAATCTAACTTGAAGGGGAAAATAATCCCATTATACAGCATAAAAGACAGGCCTTCAGGTGGAGAAAGCTATTACCAATCATGACAATTAACAGAGAAAGACACACACTGCATTACCTTTGGTATGTTAATTAAGTAGCCTGCCAATAAAAAAGGTGAACTTTCAGCTCAATTTAGTTCATAATCATACAGCACAGAAATAAACTCATTTATGACGGTATACTACATATAATCTAAAAGTCCAATCAAATAAATGAATATAATTTTGCTGACACTTAAAATATCTGTCTGTTTGCACAAGTACAATTTAAGTAAATATTTCATTTTTAGTATTTAAGAAAAATCAGTTTCTCGATTCACTGAACTCTATTGATGCTTGAAGAGTGACCCTAATAATGAATTCCGATTCCAAACTACCTGTACTTCATGGTAAGACACCTTGGGCAAAATGTGAACTATGCAATATTCATTTAATTACTGGCTATGAAGAACAATAATCAGCAGAGAGGAGGAGCAGGTAACTGAAATGATAGCAGCTGTTTTACAAATTCAAACTCTAGACTGTACAGTTGAGAAGGTAGGCAAGCCAAGATCTTCTGTTGCATAACTGAGACTACCAATTCCCACGGAATCAAAACAGTAAGTCAGTAATACGATTCCATCATACAAGATCGGATTTAAACTCACTTCCTCCAGCTCCTGACCCGGCTGTGGCATTAGAGCCGATTTCAACTCTTCAGATAACGCCAACTCAAACTCTCACCTGTATGTTCCCATGTTAAACAGCAAGGTGGAAAGGAGCAGACCACATTTCTAGATACAAGTACGATTATTGTCAAATAAAATACTTGCCTCGAAATATGCATAAGTGCAATTTGAACAATTTGGTGAGCAAAACCGTATATTTAATCACTTTAAATAAATGTTTGTTCTAAATAGGATGGTTAAAAGGATCTATTAAAAATCTTGGAATTATTTAGTACGAGTGCAATAATTGGCATGTTCAGTGAGATGGATGCACCTACTTCCCTGATGGGAACAAAAATAATTTTCTGAATGTCAGATCCCAAGGATAGTAATGTTTTGCCAAATAATGCCTGGTTTTGACTATAAATGGCCAAATTTAACAGGGTCTGACCATAATTGATGGCATTTATTAAGGATGCTAGACATGCCAGAATAAATGCAGGCAGCAGTAGAGCCTTCTGCAGTGTAGTTTCAGAGCAGTAATTGAGGGGCAATTCCCCACCTCACAAACACCATCACAGCAGGTCAACAAAACTCAATTGATTCTTGAATAGGAGACATTGGGAACAAAATAAAAATGCTAGGCAACAAGACCCCTGTTTGACTTCTACGCAATAATACAAAGATTATCAGAGGGATTGAAACAGAAGAGAGATAACAAGGAGTAGGTAGCAAAAAGACAGATTACTCAATTAATAAAGTTTAAACATATTTCAGTAATATGCTGCACTATTGCTGCAGTAATAAGCTATTGTGTCACAGGACACAGATACATAAAAGATGAGCTAACATCTGCAATGTTAGGTTGCTAATACAAAAAATAGCTGCTTTTTGTACGATAATTTTGTTGTAAGAATTCTAAAGAACATGGATCTGTTTATCACCCATGACAACACTGCAGAGAATGACTCTAATACGATCACTGATACTAGTCTACATATGGATGAACGAACAATACCTTGTCAATAGTCCCGTGCCAAGCCAGGGGTGAAGAAACTTGTATGCATAGGACTTATCAAGGTGCTTGGAACTGCTCAATACGACCTATAAGATTACAAGATGTTACACTAAGATTGTTCACAATTTGCATTTGTACTAGAATTTCAACAAATATGTCAGTTTGTAAAATAGAAATCATCGGCTACTACCACATTCTACTCCAGCAGTTCAAAACAGGTTAAAAACACACCTTACCAACATTACAATTTGGGAACTCAGGGCAAAACCCAGGCCAAGCATGATCAAAGAAACCAAACTGCTGCTCACCATCATCTAGCCTCACTCAAACTTTAGTAAAGCCTTTGACAAGGTTCTGCATGGTAGACTAGTTAGTAACATTAGGTCATATGGAATTCAGGGAGTGCTAACCAAATGGATACAAAAATTGGCTGGATGGTAGGAGAATGGGCAGTGATAGTAAAGGGTTATTTTTCAGAACACACATACACACACATACACACACATACACACACAACCAGCAGTGTGCCAATGGAATTGGTGCTGAGTCCATTGTTGTTCATCATTTATAGAAATGGTTTGGATGAGAACATACAAGACATAATTAGTATGTTTGCAGGTGACAAAGTTGCTGGTGTAGTGGACAATTAAGAAGGTTATCTAAGAGCACAATGGGATGTTGATGAACTGAGCCATGTTCTGAGGAATGGCAGATGGAGTTTAATTCATTAACATGTGAGACGTTGCATTTTAGCAAGACTAGCCAGAGCAGGATTTGTACAGTTAATGGTAGAACCCAGCAGACTGTTGCTGAACAGGGAGACCTAGAGGTGCAGGAACATAGTTCCTTGGAAGTGGCATCACAGGTAACCAACACTTATCTTCAGTCAGAGAATTGACTGTAGGAGTTGGGGCAAAATGTCACACCTATAAAAGACATCAGCAAGGCCACGTTTGGAGTACTGCGTACAATTCTGGTCAGCCCGCCAGAGGGAGGATGTTATTAAATTGGAAAGGGTGCTAAAAAAATACAAACAAAAAGAAAAATTACAAGTTGTTGCCAAGACTGAGGGTTTGAGTTTGAGGAGAGGCTGGATAGGCTGGGACCTGTTTCCTTCGGAGCATCAGAAGCTGAGGAGTGACCTTATTGAGGTTTATAAAATCATTGAGGGCATACAGAAGGTGAATAGCCAAGGTTGTTTCCCTAGCCTACAGGAATCCAAAATTAGGGGGCATAGGTTTAAGGTGAGAGAGGAAAGATTTAACAAAGGGACCCGAGGGACTATTTTTTCACTGACAGTGGGGTCGATATGGAATGAGCTGCCAGAGGAGGTCGTAGAGACGGGTACAATTACAACATTTGAGACACATTTGGACAAGAACATGGATGGGAAAGGGTTAGAGGGATATGGATCAAATACAAGCAAAACGTGAATAATTTTATTTAGGAAATCTGGTCAGCATGAACAAGTTGGGCCAAGGGCCTGTTACCTTGCTGTATGACTCTATACTTCACATTAACACAACAGTGCTCCACCATGTTGAACATCATTGGGAAGGCCCAATGACAGTAACAAAATGTCTTCTGGATGGGAGACAGTAAAGCTCAATCACCAAGAGTGGCTCAACCTTAGAAATGCTGACTGAGCTGACCAAGGCCAGAAAGACCCAGCCTCCAGAGTGCGTCTGCAACAGAAGTGGAGGATACGCCCACACCCCCAAAAACAAAAAACAACTGGCTAACCTACCTGAGATAGTAGGAACTGCAGGTGCTGGAGAATCCGAGATAACAAGGTGTAGAGGTGGACGAACACAGCAGGCCAAGCAGCATCGTAGCAGCAGGAAAGCTAGGCCCAAAACATCAGCCTTCCTGCTCCTAAGATGCTGCTTGGCCTGCTGTAATCATCCAGCTCTACACCTTGTTATCTCTGACCACCCTACCTGTTGTAGGTCCATGTTAATATTGGCAAGAAATTACTGTCATCTAATCCATTTGGAGGTAAAGTCCACTACCATATTCCTAATGCCCTTTCCTCACAATTTATCATTATAAATGGAATATTTTCAAACAGATCTAGTAACTTGCCATTGACAAAGCTAAGCCATCATGCAAATGGCACATCAGGTCAAACCTGGACATAGCAGGATGACAGAGATTAAATCGGATTCATTAGTTATGGAATTGCTATCACTTGCTGTTTATTGCTTTTTAGTCCTGTCTTGTAGCTTCATTTAACCTCATTTTGGGTATGCCTGGTGCTATACTGGCTTCCCTTCCTGCAATCTTCATTAAACCAATCCCCTGGCTTTATAGCAATGGTAGAATGGGGGATATGCTGGGTTTTGAGATTTGAGATTAAGAGATTGTCTTGGAGGACAGTTCTGCAGCTGACAATAGCCCACAGCACCTCATGGATGCCTAGTCTAGAGATACTCAAAGTCTGTTCAATTAAGCATACTCTCCATTGTGTGTGGGACTAAGTAAAGGAGGGACGTAGCCTCCACAAAGGCTGTGCTGTGGTCATCAACACTTCCATGGTCAGATGCATCTGCAACAGGCAGATTGGCATGGAGGCGGTCAGGTATGTTTTACTCTCTCGCCACCTGCCAAAGACCAGTTTGTTAATTAACAGAATATACCTTCGTCGGATTTGAAACTTCCAGAACTCATGAATCCAGGCTACCATAAATCAATCTGATGAGATATCCTCAATGTTCTCAAATACGTAGGAGCTCCAAAAACAGTATTTACACTTAGGAACATTGCAGCGGCAATATGCATTCTACAGCATCACACAAACCATAATGAGAAGGTCAGCAGAGTCACCAGAACAGCACCTATTCACTGTTACTGGTTTGGAAATGTATCACTGATCCTTCGTCATTGCTGGTCAAAGTCCTGGATTGGCTTCCCTAACAGCAATGTGGAATTATTTCACTAATATTAGTATCAGCTGTCCAAGAAGGCAGTTCACCATCATCTTCTTAAGGGGAATTAGGGATGGAAAATAAATGTTGGATTTGCCAGTGCCATTCCATAAATGAATACATTTAAGTATATAGTTTTCCCCAAGCACCAACCCAAAATTCCATGCAGAAAAATAACTTACTTCCACATTCTCTGCATGAAACAACACAACAAAGGGTAGCGGTCCCAGCCATAACTTCATGAGTGGTTCATCTCTGCACTTCGTGGTAAATTCAATCAGTTGAAGGAAAAAGTCTGAAAGAGCCCAAAAACAATTGTGAACTAAGTCATTGTTTCAAAGTACAGACCTTGAGTATTGCTGAAAACAAAAGACTTTGGCAAAGCTTTCTCATTTCACACTCAGGAGTCATAGAGATAAACAGCATGGCAACGGGGCCTTCGGTTCAACTCGTCCTTGCTAATGAAATATCCTAAATAAATCTAGTCCCATTTGCCAGCATTTGGCCCATACCCCTCTAAGCCCTTCCTATTCATACCAACATCCAGATGCCTTTCAAATGTAGTGATTGCACTGGCCTCCACCACTTTTTCTGGCAGTTCATTCCATAAACGCACCATCCTCTTCATGAAAATGTAGCCCCTTGGATCCCTTATAAATCTTCCCCCTCTCACCTTAAACCTATACCCCCTAGTTTTGGACTCCCCCACTGCAAGGAAAAGACCTTGTCTATTGGCCCATACCACGTCCCTCCTGATTTTATAAACCTCCATGGGGGTCACCCCTCCAAAGCTCCAGGGAAAATAGCCCCAGTCTATTCAGCCTCTCCCTATAGTTCAAACCATCCAACCCTGGCAACATCCTTGTAAATCTTTTCTAATCCCTTGCAAATTTCACAACCTTCCTACAGCAAGGAAACCAGAATTGCTTGCAATATTCCAGTTGCGGACAATTAACAAAGGAATACCAATCAAAAAAGGGGAAACAATAATTATATACCGAACGAGAAGAAAGTGTTGTTTGTGGAAGGAGAATGTTGCCATGGAGAATGTACCAGTTAGATTATGAATGACAGTTGGCATACTGGTTTTGTTTTAATTTAAACCACTAAGTTTGGCTCTGGTTTCTCAAGTTCATAGGAAGCACATCTTTTTAGCTTCTTGGCAGATAAACAGACATCAACATCTTCACTTTTGATTCTGACAAAAAATCTGCAATCCACCTCAGGATTACTCTACAAGGGTTCGTTATCTGTTGGAGCAACCGGAAGCTAGCTGATTCAAATGGCCGTGAAGTAATACAAGTGGTTTCGCACTAATACACTTCTGTCGTCAAGCCAAAAAGACGCCCTGCTTGTCATACAAATGAGTAACATGACACAAGATTTTCAGTACTGGTGTAATGGCAGCTACGCTGATTGTTGGCAGACCGTATCAAACAGTATATTCTTTCAGCTCTCCATAATAAGCAACCTACTGGCTATGCCCAAACAAAACGATGTCACTTTCCTTGACAGCCTCAGGTGCACTTGCTCCCTCAGTCACCGTGAAAGATGCCAGACTGGCCTTCTTGAGAGTCAGCCTGTGGAAAGCGACTGATCCAGATGGAGCCCCCAGCCATGCACTCAGATCCTGCATGGACCAGCTGGGGGAGTATTCACAGACATCTTTAACGTCTCCTTACTACGATCTGAAGCACCCACCCGCTTCAAGAAGACCGCCGTCATTCCAGTGCCAAAGAAAAAAAATCATGCAGCTTGCCTCAATGGCTACCACCCAGTGACTCTGACCTCCATAATTAGAGGTTAGAGGTTAGTCATGGCGCATGTCAACTCCAGCCTACCAGACCATTCAGATCCTTTGTAATTTGCCTACTGGCACAACAGGTCCATGGCAGATGCCAGCTCCCTGACCCTACATTCGCCTCTGGAACATCTGGGCAACAAGAACACCTATATCAGGCTCCTACTTACTGAGTACAGCTCTGCTTTCAAAACCATTTAAATTCCACATACATGCATCTCCAAACTCAAAGATCTATGTCACTGCTCCCTGTTCTGTTACTGGATCCTCGACTTCCTGACTCAGACTGCCATCGGTAAGAATACGTGACAATACCTCCTTTACCAACACTGGTGCCCCTCAAGGCTGCATACTCGGTCCCCTACTACACTCCTTATACATATATGACTATGTGGCCAAATTCTGCACTAACTCCGCTCACAAGTTTGCTGATGACACCATTGTTGTAGCCGGACCTCAAAAACAACGAGACCGAACAGAGGAGAGACAGAATGCTTAGTGGCACGATGTAAAGACAATAATCTCTCACTCACCATTAGGAAAAGGGAAGGGGTTGATTTTTGACTTTAGGAATCAGAGAGGAGGGCACACCCCTGTCTGCATCAATGGGGCTAGGGTGGAGATGATCAACAGCATCCAGATCCTAGCAGTAATGATCACTAACAATCTGTCCTGGTCCACCTACAGCAATGCTGTGGTCAAGAAAACACTAGAGTGACTCTATTTCGTCAGGATGAAAAAGGAAACTGGGCATATCCATAAAGATTCTCTCCTATTTTTATAGATTCAACACAGAAAGCATCCTATCCAGATGCATTACAGCTTGTTATGGCAACTGCTTGTCCCAAGAAACTACAGAGAGTTGTGACACGGCCCAGCACATCACGCAAACCAGCCTTCCATTTATTGTTTTCCTGAGGCAAAAGTAAGTATAGATGGAGTCATTCATAAGCAAAGACACCTCCTACCCTGGGTATACTTTCCCACCCTCTTCTGCCAAGGAGAAGATATAAAAAATTTGAAAGCATGTACCAACAGAGTCAAATACGGTTTCTTCCCCACTGTTATCAGGCTTTTGACCGGACCTCACAAAATGTTAAAATCAATCTCTCCCTCTGTACTTTCTCTGCAGCTGTAATGTTGTATTCCACACTTTGTTCTATTACCCTGATGCACTTTGTATGGTACAATCTGCCTGTATAGCATGTAAAACAGCACTTTAACTGTATCTCTGTATATGTGACAATAATAAATCAAAATCAAGCAACCAGGCTGACAACATACAAAATATAGTGTCTCGATGTTAAAACGATGATTATGTAACACTTGCTAAACAACCAAGTGTGCGAAGAATTGTGCTCACAATCAAATTTAGATTGTCAGTCACACTTGCAGTGTGGCACACATGTGCTAATGGAGCTGCATATATTAGTAATACACATGGCCCTGCCCTTTATGGATGGCAAGAACAGAAAGACACATTGCACTTGATTAAACTCAAAAATATAATTGACAGCCATTCTCTGTTTCACTTTGCAAGACAATACCTTGACTAATGTCAACATGGTTTGTTTAAATGTAAACCAAATCTGCCAGTTAGCTGCCAATCATATAACTAAGACAAAGCCTCTACCAATCAGCACATTTATCTCCCGTATTTCTGGTGAATTGTCACATTAGGATGAAAATCAAAATGTGTCTTTTTTCAGCAATGCTCAAAAAGTGTTAAACACATAAGTGAAACGTATTAATACAAAAGTGTCATTTTAATCAGTGAATTAGAAACTTCCAAAGCTTTAATTCTCAATTCTTAATATGGCTAGCGTCTTTTAATTCATTCTGGTTCTCTCTCATCACTCCAAAAGCTTTACATTCTTCAAGATCATCAAAATTTGGGACCCTCAAACTGAAAGTGGAATCCCATAGCAGGCAAAAATAAAAATCAAAAATTGCATTTTAAAATGTCTGAATGATCACGTTGTTTGTAAATATAGAGCACAAGATATGTAATCTATTTTAAACCCACAATTAAATCACAGGCTATTTTCCACTTATTTGTACAAGCGAGTTGAGAAGATTTGTAGCTCAGGTTGAGGTTCTGGATGTGAGTTTGCTCGCTGAGCTGGAAGGTTAGTTTTCAGACGTTTCGTCACCATTCTAGCTAACATCATCAGTGAGCCTCCGACGAAGCGCTGGTGTTATGTCCCGCTTTCTATTTATCTGGTTAGGTTTCCTTGGGTTGGTGATGTCATTTCCTGTTCTTTTTCTCAGGGGATGGTAGATTGGCTCCAAGTCAATGTGTTTGTTGATGGAGTTCCAGTTGGAATGCCATGCTTCTAGGAGTTCTCGTGCATGTCTCTGTTTGGCTTGTCCTAGGATGGACACATCCATCCTAGGACAAGCCAAACAGAGACATGCACGAGAATTCCTAGAAGCATGGCATTCCAACCGGAATTCCATCAACAAACACACTGGCTCCAAGTCAATCTACCATCCCCTGAGAAAAAGAACAGGAAATGACATCACCAACCCAAGGAAACCTAACCAGATAAATAGAAAGCGGGACATAACACCAGCACTTCGTCGGAGGCTCACTGATGATGTTCCCTAGAATGGTGACGAAACGTCTGAAAACTAACCTTCCAGCTCAGCGAGCAAACTCACATCCAGAACTTATTTGTACAACTGAACCTGTTTGATCAAGGGTGTGGCATAGTAACAAAGTTTTTTTATTCATTCTCAGGATGAGGGCATCACTGACTAGGCCAGCATTTATTGCCCATCCCTAATTGCCCAAAGGACAGTTAAGAGTCAACTACATTGCTGTGGGTCTGGAATCACATGTAGGCCAGACCAGGTAAGAATGGCAGGTTTCCATCCCTCAAACAAAGCAGACCTCTTTACTAAATAAGTTTATTGAAAGAGTATTGCAATTTTTAAAAAAAATTAGTGACTCTTCATAAACACTGAAACTTAGGAGCCCAGCATTTCAAAATTAGCCATAAACAAGTTAGTTTCATTCTGTGATAATGGGAACTGCAGATGCCGGAGAATCCAAGATAATAAAATGTGAGGCTGGATGAACACAGCAGGCCAAGCAGCATCTCAGGAGCACAAAAGCTGATGTTTTGGGCCTAGACCCTTCATCAGAGAGGGGGATGGGGTGAGGGTTCTGGAATAAATAGGGAGAGAGGGTGAGGCGGACCGAAGATGGAGAGAAAAGAAGATAGGTGGAAAGGAGAGTATAGGTGGGGAGGTAGGGAGGGGATAGGTCAGTCCAGGGAAGACGGACAGGTCAAGGAGGTGGGGTGAGGTTAGTACATAGGAGATGGAGGTGCGGCTTGGGGTGGGAGTAAGGGAGGGGTGAGAGGAAGAACAGGTTAGGGAGGCAGACACAGGTTGGACTGGTTTTGGGATGCAGTGGGTGGAGGGGAAGACCTGGGCTGGTTGTGTGGTGCAGTGGGGGGAGGGGACGAACTGGGCTGGTTTTGGGATGTGGTGGGGGAAGGGGAAATTTTGAAGCTGGTGAAGTCCACAATGATACCATTGGGCTGCAGGGTTCCCAAGCGGAATATGAGTTGCTGTTCCTGCAACTTTCGGGTGGCATCATTGTGGAACTGCAGGAGGCCCATGATGGACATGTCATCTAAAGAATTGGAGGGGGGAGTTAAAATGTTTTGCGACTGGGAGGTGCAGTTGTTTATTGCGAACCGAGCGGAGGTGTTCTGCAAAGCGGACCCCAAGCCTCCGCTTGGTTTCCCCAATGTAGAGGTAGCCACACCGGGTATAATGGAGACAGTATACCACATTGAGCAGAGGTTCACCTGCACATCTGCCAATGTGGAAAGTCATCTTGAGGCCTGGGATAAGGGTGAGGGAAGTGATGTGGAGGCAAGTGTAGCATTTCCTGCGGTTACAGGGGAAGGTGCCGGGTGTGGTGGGGTTGGAGGGCGGTGTGGTGGGGTTGGAGGGCAGTGTGGAGTGAACAAGGGAGTCACGGAGAGAGTGGTCTCTCCGGAAAGCAGACAAGGGAGGGGATGGAAAAATGTCTTGGGTGGTGGGGTTGGATTGTAGATGGCAGACAGACCACTGTCTGGGTGACTCCCTCATTCTCACACACCACCCCACCAAACTCCGGATACAACGCATCGTCCTCCGACACTTCCGCCATTTACAATCCGACCCCACCACCCAAGACATTTTTCCATCCTCACCCTTGTCTGCTTTCCGGAGAGACCACTCTCTCCGGACTCCCTTGTTCACTCCACACTGCCCTCCAACCCCACCACACCCGGCACCTTCCCCTGCAACTGCAGAAAATGCTACACTTGCCCCCACACCTCCTCCCTCACCCCTATCCCAGGCCCCAAGATGACTTTCCATATTAAGCAGAGGTTCACCTGCACATCTGACAATGTGGTATACTGCATCCACTGTACCCGGTGTGGCTTCCTCTACATTGGGGAAACCAAGCGGAGGCCTGGGGACCGCTTTGCAGAACACCTCCGCTCGGATCGCAATAAACAACTGCACCTCCCAGTCGCAAACCACTTCCACTCCCCCTCCCATTCTTTAGATGACAAGTCCATCATGGGCCTCCTGCAGTGCCACAATGATGCCACCCAAAAGTTGCAGGAACAGCAACTCATATTCCACGTGGGAACCCTGCAGCTCAATGGTAACAATGTCGACTTCACGAGCTTCAAAATTTCCCCTCCCCCCACTGCATCCCAAAACCAGCCCTGTTCATCCCCTCCCCCCCCACTGCACCACACAACCAGCCCAGGTCTTCCCCTCCACCCACTGCATCCCAAAACCAGTCCAGCCTGTGTCTGCCTCCTAACCTGTTCTTCCTCTCACCCATCCCTTCCTCCCACCCCAAGCTGCACCTCCATCTCCTACTACTAACCTCATCCCATCTCCTTGACCAGTCCATCTTCCCTGGACTGACCTATCCCCTCCCTACCTCCCCACCTATACTCTCCTCTCCACCTATCTTCTTTTCTCTCCATCTTCAGTCTGCCTCCCCCTCTCTCCCTAGTTATTCCAGAACCCTCTCCCCAACCCCCTCTCTGATGAAGGGTCTAGGCCCAAAACATCAGCTTTTGTGCTCCTGAGATGCTGCTGGGCCTGCTGTGTTCATCCAGCCTCACATTTTATTATCTTAGTTTCATTCCATACTCAGTAAATTGTGACTGATTTTATAGATGATCCCCAGAGGGCTCTTGTTGCACAATGGTAGTGTCCCCACCTCCGAGACAGGAGGCCTAGGTTCACCTTAGGCCATTTCTGACTAAGTTAATACTAAAATAGGCAGGCCCTCGCTGTGGCAAGTTAACCCTGATGTTACTTCAATCAAAGCCGTTCACTAGGTTAAGTAGGAGTTCAGAGCCTGTCTCAATAGCAGTGTGTATCTACCTTCTCCACTTGGCTTGAACAGGAGTGCATTCCCCAGGATCGGGTAGGTCGGGCTGATCCCGGGGATCCATTTCATCTGGTTCCATTTACGGACATAGTCAGCAAACAAGTGGATAGCGAGCCCAACCAACAGAGTGAGGAAAACAGCAGTCAGTATAGCGCCGGGAGACAACGCCTCCATCCCGCCGGGCTGCAGTGTCCGCGGAGCGGCTCCAACCCCAGGACACTGATACCTCTCCTTGGTGAACTGACCCCGTTGTCACCCTCACACTGTCACCGAGTTCTCCAGTTTTGGGGGAGTGTCAGCTCTGTATTATTTTGCTTTCCGGGAAACATTATCATGTGACTGTCTCATCACGTGAGGACTTTGGTGACAGCCTCTTGTTGCTGATTCAAAGTTGCAGTGGCTAAGTTCCTTGCCAGGCTTGGTGAATCTCTATTTAGGTTTCATGTCGCATTGTACGGAGACAAGCAGCAGAGACTAACGCTGGAAGGTTATTTCACAGATAAGAGTCAAGTACTAAGATTTCTGCTTGACCTGCAATTGGATATAATAGGGCATCATGTCAGAGTTTGCAGATGCTGGTAAAAATCAGAAATGCTGTAAATAAATAGTGAAGATGGTAACAGGCTGCAGGAGACATTTTCAATAGTGTTCAATAATTTCGGATGAGATTGACTAGAATGATCATTCACATGAAAGAACTGCCTGGAAATACGGTGGAGGCAGGTTCAGTTGAGACATTCAAGAGGCATTTGACAATTGGAGATGAGTCCTGAGAGAGGACACTAGTTGGGTAGAACAGCTTGTCTGCAAAAATGACTCTGAGCGGACTCCCTCATCCACTGTACACTCCCCACCACACCTGGCACTTTTCCCTGCAACCGCAGGAAGTGCTACACCTGCCCCTACACCTCCCCCCTCACCCCCATCCCAGGCTGTAACACGTTCCACATCAAACAGATGGTCACCTGCCCATCTGCTAATAAGGTATACTGTGTCCCCTGTTCCCGTTGTGGCCTCCACTACATCAAAGAAAGCAAGTGGAGGCTTGGGGACCACTTTGTGGAACACCTGCGCTCGGTTCGCAACAAACAACTGCCCCTCCCAGTCGCGAAACATTTCGGCTCCCCCTCCCAAAATGACATGTCCATCCTGGGCCTCCTGCAGTGCCACAACAATGCCACCTGAAGGTTGCAGGAACAGCAACTCATATTCTGCTTGGGAACCCTGCAGCCTAATTGTATCAATGTGGACTTCACAAGCTTCAAAATCTCCCCTCCCCCAACCACATCCCAAAACCAGCCCAGCTCGTACCCACCTCCCTACCAGTCCTCCCACCTATCCACTCCTCCCACCTCAAGCCCCAGCCCCATCTCCTACCTACTAGCCTCATCCCACCTCCTTGACCTATCCGTCCTCCCTGGACTGACCTATCCACTCCCTAACTCCCCACCTACACTCACCTTTACTCGCTCCATCCCCGCCTCTTTAATCTGTCTGTCTCCAGTCCACCTATCCTCTCCTCTATCCATGTTCTATCCGCCTCCCCCTCTCTCCCTAATTACTTCAGAATCTCCTTCCCCACCCCACTTCTGAAGAAGGGTCTAGACCCGAAACGTCAGCTTTCCTACTTCTCTGATGCTGCCTGGCCCGCTGTGTTCATCCAGTTTCACACCGTGTTATCTCAGATTCTCCAGCATCGGCTGTTACTACAATCTCTGAGCTTTCAGCTGCCCCTTCCATTTCAACACACCACTGTGTTCCTTGCCCAACATCTGTCTGAGACTTGCTACAGTGTTCCTACCAGGCTCACTGATAGCACCTCATTTTTCACTCCAGATTTCTGCAGTCTTCTGGACCGTATCAAATTTAAAAATTTTAGGGCCTGAGAATCTCCTCCCATATTCTTACCCCAACCCCCACATTACACCTCAGCACATAGACTTCTATTGCAAACAACCCATTGTCAGCCACCAGCAGTCCCCAGTAGCAGGTATACATTCTCCCATACTGACTTTTACCCTTTTCTCTCTGTGCAATTGTTTCTCAGCCTCTCTGAGCTCCAACTCCACCTTATATCTCTCTCTCACACACACACACACACACACACACACAAACACACACACACACACAAACACACACAAACCCCCCGCTAGCTACAACCAGTGTTGAAATGTAGGGTTCTGGCTTCCAATTAGTAATTTTCTGATTTGTAAGTCATTTTAAATCACCCCCAGATCCCTCGTTCTAGACACAATTTATTTAGGGAATGTGAAGTAAAGAAGGCAGGAGACGGGTGTTGCAGGGCAAATGAATCTCTCTGTTTATTTAAATACAAAAGGGTAAGTATAATACAAGAAATAGAGGTAAATGCAACAGGAAGGGAAATTGATACAAATTAACTATACAGAGGACAATAATCTTATTAAATACACTATCAGCTAGATTAGAACATAGAACAGTACAGGCTCATCGGCCCATGATGTTTTGCCAATCTATTAAAACACTATTGGAACCTAAACATAGCATTAATTACAGAATCTTTTAATTGGACTTCCGACGCTTGGAATCCCAAGCACTGCCAGCACTTGCTTTCCCCTCCCTGCTAGCTAGGTCAGAACTTTGGTGTTACACCTCACCACTGGAGGAAAACGCAGTTTTAAAGTGCACCCAGTTGCTAAGGTTCTTGCTGTCGGTTCTCTTGGTTCAGAACAGTTCCATGTCTGGAAGCTATTGTTCAGGTAGCACTTGGTTGGCCTCCCACCACTGCTCAGATCTCCGTTGTTCCAATGATGCTCTTGGTTTAGCTTCCCAATTCAGCTTCTCTGTTCGGCCTCTGTTTCTTGATTCCAAAGTTGCTCATTAGGACTGGAAGCTCATAGGGAAGCTTGTTGAACAAAAAGCTGTCTCCCAGGTGAGATCATGCTGGCAGTTATACTTGATGTTCTTTTCTGAAGTCAAATAGCATCCTTATTGTTAAGAATTGTGTCAATGGATTTTGATTGAAGTTGAACATTCAGTATCTCTGTAGGCTCCATGCTGTCTGTGCTGTTTAGCCCAAGGTATAAAATCTGTCTCGGGTTAGAGTCTGTTAGGCTTAGTTGGTTGTTCTTTCAGAGGAGTGGCGTGAAGTTGTAAAATGGAATTCCAGTCTGAGCAATAGTCCCTGGACAGAAATTTCCATTCTGCTGGCTCTGTTGTGCTCAGTAGTTTAGATATTGGAAAAGTCCAGGATCTTGTCACAACGTACAGGTAGATAGTACACAGTGCACATACCTTAATACTAGATTTAAATCTTAAATACACTTTAAACACTTTGTTTTCCTGGGTAAAGACAATATTCCCATAAAAGGACACCCCAGGACTACAACTGTCACACACATTACACCTCCAACCTGTTGGAAACTCCTGGCGTTGGGGTACGTGTGCTCTTCAACTAATCCCACCTGGGTTAGTGTCCCCTGGTGTGTTTGGTGTATGTGTCTGGTTTGTGTTTCCCAATTTATGGCTGATGGAACCTTTGGATCATCTCCCAGACTAAGACTTTGTACAGTCACCTCATCTCCCTTAGGCACTATTTGGATAAATAAACAAAAACAAAGTTGCTGGAAAAGCCCAGCAGGTCTGGCAGCATGAGAAAGATTTGGATAAGTGAGCTTCAGTTTAAACGTTCGTGCACTAGAGAAAGTGAATCAACACCCCTCAGAGCACCAAACAGTTCGCTAGAGGTGACCAGACACCATCTAGTGAAATGTCCCCCTGACAACTATCTGCTGAGCTTTATTAGTAATTTCTGACTTCCAGTATCCACAATTTTTTTTAACATATAGATATAAATGATGTGCAAATATATGGTGGAAAAGTAGGAGATTGGCACAAGGTAATAATGCTCTTTTGAAGGGTTGGTGCTGACACAATGGGTTGAATGGCCTGGATCAATACAGTCATACAACATAGAAATAGGCCCTTTGGCCCATTTCATTGATGCTGACCACATACACCAAATTACATGAATCATATTTTCTTGCACTTGGTCAATAACCCATAAAATCATATCTATGTAAAGCTGGATGAACACAGCAGGCCGAGCAGGAAGGCTGATGATTTGGGCCTAGGCCCTTCGGAGATGCTGCTTGGCCTGCTGTGTTCATCCAGCTACACACTTTGTTATAAGATAATAAAGTGTGAAGCTGGATGAACACAGCAGGCCAAGCAGCATCTCAGGAGCACAAAAGCTGACATTTCGGGCCTAGACCCTTCAGAGAGGGGGATGGGTGAGGGTTCTGGAATAAATAGGGAGGGGGAGGCGGACCAAAGATGGAGAGAAAAGAAGACAGGTGGAGAGGAGAGTATAGGTGGGGAGATAGGGAGGGGATAGGTCAGTCCAGGCAGACGGACAGGTCAAGGAGGTGGGATGAGCTTATTAGGTAGGAAATGGAGGTGCAGCTTGAGGTGGGAGGAAGGGATGGGTGAGAGGAAGAACAGGTTAGGGAGGCAGAGACAGGCTGGCCTGGTTGTGGGATGCCGTGGGGGGAGGGGACGAACTGGGCTGGTTTTGGGATGCGGTGGGGGAAGGGGAGATTTTGAAGCTGGTGAAGTCCACATTGATACCATTGGGCTGCATGGTTCACAAGTGGAATATGAGTTGCTGTTCCTGCAACCTTTGGGTGACATCATTGTGGCACTGCAGGAGGCCCATGATGGACATGTCATCTAAAGAATGGGAGGGGGAGTTGAAATGGTTTGCGACTGGGAGGTGCAGTTGTTTATTACGAACTTAGCGGAAGTGTTCTGCAAAGCGGTCTCCAAACCTTCGCTTGGTTTCCCCAATGTAGAGGACGCTACACCGGGTACAATGGATACAGTATACCACATTGGCAGATGTGCAGGTGAACCTCTGCTTCATATGGAAAGTCATATTGCGGCCTGGGATGGGGGTGAGGGAGGAGGCGTGGGGGCAAGTGTAGCACTTCCTGCGGTTGCAGGGGAAGGTACCAGGTGTGGTGGGGTTGGAGGGCAGTGTGGAGCGAATAACGAAGTCACGGAGAGAGTGGTCTCTACGGAAAGCAGACAAGGGTGGGGATGGAAAAATGTCTTGGGTGGTGGGTTGGATTGTAGATGGCGGAGAGACCACTGTCTGGGTGACTCCCTTGTTCGCTCCATACTGCCCTCCAACCCCACCACACCCGGCACCTTCCCCTGCAACCGCAGGAAGTGCTACACTTGCCCCCACGCCTCCTCCCTCACCCCCATCCCAGGCCCCAATATGACTTTCCAAATGAAGCAGAGGTTCACCTGCACATCTGCCAATGTGGTATACTGTATCCATTGTACCCAGTGTGGCTTCCTCTACATTGGGGAAACCAAGCGGAGGCTTGGGGACCGCTTTGCAGAACACCTCCGCTCGGTTTGCAATAAACAACTGCAACTCCCAGTCGCGAACCATTTCAACTCCCCCCCTCCCATTCTTTAGATGACATGTCCATCATGGGCCTCCTGCAGTGCCACAATGATGCCACCCGCAGGTTGCAGGAACAGCAACTCATATTCCGCGTGGGAACCCTGCAGCCCAATGGTATCAATGTGGACTTCACCAGCTTCAAAATCTCCCCTTCCCCCACCGCATCCCAAAACCAGCCCAGTTCGTCCCCTCCCCCCACTGCATCTCAAAACCAGCCCAGCCTGTCTCTGCCTCCCTAACCTGTTCTTCCTCTCACCCATCCCTTCCTCCCACCTCAAGCCACATCTCCATTTCCTACCTATTAACCTCATCCCGCCTTCTTGACCTGTCCGTCTTCCCTGTACTGACCTATCCCCTACCTACCTCCCCACCTATACTCTCCTCTCCACATATCTTCTTTTCTCTCCATCTTCGGTCCGCCTCCCCCCTCTCTCCCTATTTATTCCAGAACCCTCTCCCCATCCCCCTCTCGGAAGTAGGGTCTAGGCCCGAAACGTCAGCTTTTGTGCTCCTGAGATGCTGGATGAATACAGCAGGCCAAGCAGCTTCACGCTTTGTGATCTTGGATTCTCCAGCATCTGCAGTTCCCATTATCTCTGACACACTTTGTTATCTTACTTTATAGAGTCTATTTGAATCAGTTCATGATGATCCCGTTTAAGCAAGTTCTTAAATAGGCTACTCCACCAACTAAATCCTTGAAAATATACCTGCCCAAATCTTACAACTCCAGAATCTACACTGCAAATTTTACTTTTATGTAGATTATAAATTAATGTAAATCAGGTTGATAAACTTTAAAGGTTTTGATACTTTCATACCCAACAAATGAAAACACTCAGCCTAAGGCTGAACTGAATTAGTTAGTTGAATTTGTATACCCCAAAACAAAAGGTCTCTCTCACTCAGTTAATAAGGGTCCAATTTAAGCTGCTCGTAATTGGGCTGCGCCACGACTGCAACCCTTCAGAATAAACCTGCTCATATCTCAACCACAAAGTCTTAACTCCAGATTTCATTTTAATATAAACTGCAAATTACATTAGGCTAAATTAGTTTGACACCATTTAAACATATTTATGTTACCTATTAGTGTGGGTGTGAAGGAAACCCGTAACCATTATTTGCAAGGTCCATCTGGGAAAATGAGAACTCAGAAACCCTGGGCAGTGTCAGCTTAGTGAAGCAAGGTGTCTGGGCAAGAGATGGAATGGTATAACAGTGTGAAGCTGGATGAACACTGCATGCCAAGCAGGATCTCAGGAGCGCAAAAGCTGATGTTTCGGGCCTGGACCCTTCAGAGAGGGTTCTGAAATAAATAGGGAGAGAGAGGGAGGCGAACTGAAGATGGATAGAGGAGAAGATAGGTGGAGAGAAGAGTATAGGTGGGGAGGTAGGGAGGGGATAGGTCAGTTCGGGGAGGATGGACAGGTCAACGAGGTGGGATGAGGTTAGTAGGTAGGAAATGGAGGTGCGGCTTGAGGTGGGGGGAGGGGATAGGTGAGAGGAAGAACAGGTTAGGGAGGCAGGGACGAGCTGGGCTGGTTTTGGAATGCAGTGGGGGAAGAGGAAATTTTGAAGCTTGTGAAGTCCACATTGATACCATCGGGCTGCAGGGTTCTGCTGTTCCTGCAATATGGTATTGTTGGTAGATGCTGCATTCTTGGGAATCCAATGGAATGCACAGTATAAAGACTGAACTACCAACTTGTGAGCATTAATTGAGTAAGTACAGGCAAGGTGTTTTTGAGAGAGTTTCAATGCCAGATCTTTGAAAGTGAAGAGTTGCAATACCTTATGAAGAAAATAAAGTTCTAATAAAATTTGCCAGCACACGGTATCACTAATGTCTCGGCGAATTGTTGAGAGATCTGTGGTATCTGTTTTAAACGACAAGTTAAATTAAAACAGAAAGAACTGCGGATGCTGTGAATTAGGAACAAAAACAACATTACTGGAAAAGCTCAGCAGGTCTAGCAGCATCTGTGAAGAAATAAACAGAGTTAATGTTTCAGAGCTGGTGATCCTTCCTTTGAACTGATGGTGGCTATGAAAACCTCAATTTATACGCAGAGAAAAGGGAGGGAGATGGGTATCTAGGCCCGAAATGTCACCCTTCCTGCTCGGCCTTTTGTGTTCCTCCAGCTCTATACCTTGTTATCTCAGATTCTCCAGCATTGCAGTTCCTACTATCTCTGAAACAGGAAATGTTATTTTTTATTTAAAACTGTGGCTTTATTCCCTTAATTCTCAGGATCTCAAGTGTCATTTACTCCAAATAAAAAGCAAGTTACTAGTCCCTCGACAGATCATCACATAATTTATCATCTAGAATAATGGTTAAGATCATTTTCCACAAGTTATATAATTTGATGTACTAAGTAACAATTGGGAATAATATTTTGCCTTATTTTGAGAGGCCATGGTTCAATTATTTTTGAAACTACGCATGTTCTGAATAGTCTGCCAAATTGAAAATGATCTTGCAAATGAACTGTAGAAAACAACGGCAAAAGTATCAATTTTTTAAAAAACCTTTTATAAACATCCATTGGCTGGATTGCTGAAGCAAAATAATTTGGAGAGAGGCCAGGATATTAGTACAAAACCCTGATTTTCACTGAATGGTATCTTGAGATGTTTAACATCTAGCATTCATTGAAGTAGAGAAAGTTTAATGTTTCATCTGAGGGACGTTTCAAACAGCAATACCTCCATACTGCACTGGAATGCAGGTAGTTTATTTACTAAGCTTTTATTTTCTAAAGAGAAACATATCTCTCAAATTTTATCCAAAGTAATGTCATATACTTTGCATTGATAAACAGACAAATAATATTATTTTGTAAATACACCTACTTTTCAAATTAGAAGAAAATAAGTAAAAAGATAATGTTTAGCTTCGTGATATGTTGTTAATGTACAAAATAAAATTAAAGAGAAAATACCAGAAATACCAAGAGTATTTTAAATTATAAATAAAACTTTTAATGAAACTCCTTAAGATTTCAAGCAGTTTTAATTTAGAATCTACTGTGAAAATAGGCGACAACTGAATTTCTGTATATGAGGATGCTCTTCTAGAACAGGTATGAATCCATTTATTTAGAAGTAAATGCCTCAGTTAAAATGGCATGCAGAAAAATGTCATACAAATTAATTAAGTATTATTCCACCTATTTCACAAACAGTATATTTTATGCTATAATGTATTTAATACACACACTTCTCAGCAACATAAAAGATTTGGCAAATTCATGCATTAAAATACAATCAAAACATACCTTTACATATGTAAAAACATTTACTTTACAAAATAATGGACCAATACTTTCTGGTAAAAGAACAATGTGTTCGTAATGCATACTGTTATTAATGCACAAATCAGCCAGCAAATTCAGGGAACTAAGAGACATGCCAAGAATTATGATTTTCCTGATTTTGTTTTGATATGTGCTGTCCTGCCATTGGTTTACATAAATGGTATCTTGTCCTTAGCTTCTCTGGATTATAGTTAATTTACTGGCTGTGTAAATAAACTAACCATTAAACTTAACATTGAACAAGGATTCATACTCAATAGTATAAGTACATTTTGACTTATACGATTGCTGTATTGTTAATGCAATGTCAATGAATCTGTCCAACTCCAAAAAGAGCCAATATATATTGTTCAGCCTTGTTACTGCAAGCAATATTAGATGAAAGGTGAAAAAATAGTACTTATCCTTTTAGTATTTTGTTTTTTCTTTCTATACTTGAATATGACAATGATTAAGTCTCTCTTGTACAGTTCTCAACCCGAATCACATTGGTAAAGGGATTATACCTTCAGCCTTGTCATTCACTCAGATTTGATGCATTGTTACCTTCACCAGGAAGTTATCAGCTCACGTGTCCAGAAAGTTATGGTGCAAATTAAATGCAAAAAAATTCAATGACACAAGATGCCCACACCAGCAAGATTTGACATAGTGAATTAGGTTTGGAGTATTAGATGCATAATGTCATAACACCTGAATACATTAGAGAGAGAAAATTTCTGCATCTCGTGCTTCTGAGCTCTAATCATGTCACTGCATAGATTACTTGAATACAGCATACCATATATGAACTGGTGTGTTCAACATGATTGTGAAATGCAATTTTGCATTATAAATAACATAAATAGGAAAATAAAACAAGTTTGTTACACCCTTATGAAAGTGTAAAGAGATGACAAGCATACCATAGAATCCCCAACGTGGAAGCAGGCCATTAAGCCCATTGAGTCCACACTGACCCACCAAAGAGCATCCATACAGCCTTAAACCTGCATTTCCCACGGCTAATACAACCGGTCTGCACATACCGAGCACTATGCGTGATTTCCACGGCCAAATCACTTAACTTGCAAATCTTTGGACTGTGGGAAGAAACCCACACAGACACAGGGAGAACATGCAAACTCCATATAGACAGTTGTCCGAGGTTGGAATTTAGCCTGGGTCCCTGGTGCCGTGAGGCAGCAGTGCTAACCGCTGAGCCGCCATGCCACCCCTAGCCACAGATGTTCATTTCAGACAAATACTGACAATCTACAAAGAAGCACACAACTACAAAGAAATAAAATGCATTTCTATGGCCTGTCTGCAAACTGATTATTTCACTGTGCCTTGCTCACATTAAATTCAACAAGAATACTCTCACAGTACAGATTGGAGTTATTAAAGCTGTCCAGTTTCTTAATTAGCAAAAGAATATACTTGTAGTAGCTGCCTGTCAGTAGGTTACTGAGGTATAACTAGCATGTTGGAGTAATGAACAATTAAGGGCAACAGAATAAAAGTGTCACGTCAATAGTTACAATAGCAGGAAATGTTGCTTTCCACTGCAAGCTGCCTTGACAAATATTCTTGTATGTACCTATAAATTGGTACATTTTTGCATAGTTTAATCAGTACTAATTAGTAGGAAGACAGCTGACAACACTGTACACCATCGATCACCGCAACAGAATTAAGTGAATGATGCTTCATGGTGAGTCTTTCATCACTTCATGGTTTCTTCTAATGAAGCTAGTCCTGTTTGTGACCTGATGTAAGCAAACCATCTTCATTAATGCTTCAGCTTTCCACACTGCAGCGATTCAACTGACTTTACCTATGAAACCACTTGGGGTCGTCTTCTGGAGTTTGTAGGAAGACGATTGAAAGGTTTGGATTGGAAATGTGCTTGTGGGCCTAGAATGGACAGAGACAGACAACCAAATAAAAACAGCTTACTTTAAAAAAAAGCCATTTTTGTATTGAAATGTTGATGACAGTGACAAACAGCAATACAGTTGAGGCAGTGAGAGGAGTCTCATCAGTCACCTGGGGACCTGTGTGGCAGCTTCCAAGCAAACTGTACTGGTTCTTGTGCCAATCAAACATAGATTAGGCCACAAACAAAAACAAAAATAGCTGGAAAAACTCATTTGTGGAGAGAAGGCAAAGTTAATTTTCTTCAGAACCGAAGAAGTTGCATTTTTGTTTTTAGAATCATAGAATCCCTGCAGCGTGGACGCGGGCCATTCAGCCCATCATGTTCACACCAATCCCCTGAAGAGCATCCAGCCAGGCCCACACTCCTACCCTATCCCTGTAACCTTGCATTTCCTCTGGCCTATCCACCTAACCTGCATATCCCTGAACACTACGGGCATTTTAGCATGGCCAATCCACCAAGCCAGCACATCTTTGGATTGTGGGAGGAAACCAGAGCAGCCATAGGAAACCCATACACACACAGGGAGAATGTGCAGACTCCACACAGACAGTCACCTCAGGGTGGAATCGCACCCGGATCCCTGGTGCTGTGAGGCTGCAGTGCTAACCACTGAGTCACAGATCTACCGTTTCTTTCAGATCTGTCAACTATTCAGTACCCAAAGATTCTTGCACACTTCAGCATCATTGATGAGACTGTGGCTGCTTTCAGGACACCTAGAATGACAGAAGATCAAGGCTCAGACCAAGCCTTTTGTGGGTTGGACGTAGTGTGTTTCTGGTTTTGGAAGTCATGAGGTCAGAAGTAAGGAAAGTTGAGTGGCTTTCAGCTGGCTCCCTCCTGCACCACATCCAGTTCTTCGATCAGGAGATTTCATATCTTTGCTTGACGGAGGCTCAACCCCCGGTCCAACTCAAAAGCTTCCCACATGGGTTTACTTACCAGGCATGTTACACAGCTGTGGCCTACATATAGTGGGGTTAGGCCCAGGCAGACCCTGAAGGATTACCGTAGTTTCTCCTGATCACTCTAGCTTTTTCATTAAATAACCCAGTGTCCCAGTAGATTGCTACCAAATAGCCCAAATGTACCAGTTTGCAGCTTTCCTCTTTTTACAGGAACCATAAAAATAAAAAAATGTCTGTACCCCATGTTGTTCGATACTCGTCCTCATCGCCTTCAATGGGTGGCTGGTTTAACTGGTGATGATGCTGATGCGCAAAATCTGTTGGATAATTAGAGCTGGAGGCAGAAATTCCCAGGCTGATCCCAGTCACACCAATTCCAGCATGATCTGTAAAGAAAATTCTAAAGTATCGGTAACATTAAATGGCATTAGCTTCCTTTGGTAAAATCTGTATTAATCCATTCATATTCATTGTTGTTCAAGGTCATAAGAAATAAGAGAAGAAATAAGAAGGTAATCCTTCAAGCCTGCTCCACCATTCAATAAAATCATGGCTGGTATGACCTCTCTTGCTCTGATTCCACATCCCTTGAATCCCAAATTTGTCAGTTCCAGTGTTGTTCGCACTTAATATTTGATTATCAAAGGGCAGGAGATGGAATAGTGGTATTGTCACTGTACAAATAATCCAGTGACTCAGTCTGATGCTCTGGAGGATATGGATTTGAATGATGAAATTTGAATTCAATTCACAAAATTGTAATTAAAAGCTTGTCTAATGGTGACCATGAAATCATTGATGATTTTCATTTAACATGAAAAAATAACCCATTTGGTTCACTAATGGTGTATTGGAAAGGAAAATCTGTCTACATGTGACTCCAGTTCCACAGTAATGTGGCTGACTTTTAACTAGGCCCTCAGTGTTCCCTTACCACTCCAGTCTAATAAAGGGAAAGAAACAAGACAAGCCTCACCAGGGCACTGGCAAAGACAACAGTGCACCCAATGCTGTCAACACTGCAAAGCTCTCCTTACCAATATCTGGGGATTTGTTCCAAAAATTGGCAGAGCTATGTCATGGACTAGTCGAGCAGCAGGCTGGCATATTCGTTCTCACAGAACTATACCGTGATTGCAAACAATATCCCAGACATACCCAAAGAATATCGCTGGGTATGTCCTTTCCCATCAACACAGGGAGGACACATCGAGGGCAGCAAGTGCAAGAATATAGCTCTGCCCACTGCATGCCGCTTACTGTATTATTGCTTCACCTCATTTGTAAGCATGCCCTCCTAAACTCTTCATCGATCACAGTTAATCCCCTAACTTGATGGTAATGGTAGAATAGAAGAAATGCTAGGCCACAAGGTTGCAGATTGTTGTGCTGTGAAATGTTGCTGCTGTTGATGGCCCATAACTCCATGTGAATGCCCAGTTTTGTGTTACACTACATCTGCCCCACGTTTGTCCCATTTAGCAGGGTAGTGGTGCCACACCGCACAATGGATCTTACCCTCAATGTGAAGATCAGTCTTTGTCTCCACAAGGACCTTACAATGATCACTTCTATCAATATTGTAATTTGTGACAGGAAGATTGGTGAGGATGAGGGCAAGTACATTTTTCCAACTTGTTGATTCCTTCCTAACTTGCAGCAAATCCAAGCTATCCACTACATATGTTCAGGCTCAGCCAGCTCAGTCAGCAATGCAACTAACCAAGACCCTCACAGTGATGGACATTTCAGACTGGGCATTACATATACACTGAGTATATTTTGTGCTCTTATCTCCTCAGTGCCTCTTCCAAGTGCTGTTCAACAAGGAAGAGCACTGATTCATTGGTACATGGCAATCAGCAAGAGGTTTCCTTGCCCATGTTTGACTACTTCATTGGGTTGAGCATCGATGTTGACGATTCCCAGGGCAACAGTTTCACTGTGCTACCAACTCTAAGGGGACAGACATAATCAGGAATGGTGGTGGTGGTGTCGGGGACATTGTTTTAAAATGTGGTTCTGCGCGTACAACTGTAGTTATTGCTTGATCATTTTGTGGGACAGCTCTCTCAATTTGGCAGAAACCCCTAGATATATGTACAGTTGGCAGGACTGTTTGCTGTTGTACCGAAGTCAATGCCATGTGTTCTGTCAGCATCTTCTTCAGGCTTTGTAGCAACTGAATGGCTTCTTGGGTCATTTCAGAAGGTAGTTAAGTGCAACCATGTTTCTGAGAGTCTGGAGACACATGAAGGCCAGACCAGGAAGGGGTGACTGATTTCTTTCCCTAAAGAACATTGTCAGTTAAAGCCAGACTAATCAAGATGATTTTAATTTCAGATATTATTGAATTTAAATTTCACGATCTGTCATGCTGGGATTTGAACTCACTCGATTCCCCTCAACATTGCTGTACCCTGGGGTTCTGTTTGGCGAGTCCAGTGACATTATCCTCCACCACCAGCTCACTCTGATCCTCAATCCTTCACTAACTGCAAGTAATATCTTTCTATTGATTGCCCCATCATTTTGTAACTTCAAACACCTCCAGAAATTACCTATAATCTGTTCTCATGAAAACAACTCCAGTCTTTCAGGTTTCTCTTTACATTCACATTTTTCTATACCAGGTAACAATTCAGTGAATTTGATGTATGCAGAAGCCAGAGAAAGACTGTTTCACAGAATAGCATTGTCCAAAAAAAATTTTCTATTTCTCCTATTCTAATCAATCCTTTCATTTAAATGATACTGTCTTAATTTTATGACTCTTAATAGGAAGAAAATAGACTGATGTGAGGCATAAACTGCGTCAATATTGAAGGAATTAATTTAAAAATGTCACAATCAATGGCCTCACAACTGGCGTGTCACCCACGAATTGATTTCTTTTGAATTGTAAGTACATTATTCATATCTTCAAACTACATGTTATTATAGTTCCAACTATGTACATGTTCTCCATATTAAACTTGTGGACTGATGAACTGGAAGGGCATTCACATGAGCCCACGATCCATCAGAGGACAGTTGGCTGGGACTCCCAGTGGAAGTTGGGGGAGGACTGGTAGCAGTGAGGTGACAGCAACTGCCAGCTGAACTCACCCAAATCTGTCACAATGACATATTATGGATGTTTGTATATCATCCTCTGTCTCAAAATAACTAGGTATTGTGAGCATGCTAATAGGATCGCAATACAGCAGAACCAATCTTTGAGATATTGCTTTTTAAGGTTTGTGTGCTCTGCAGCTAGATAAATGAAATATTCACTATTTATGTTTGTTGTATGTTACTTCAGGTTCTCGAGAGATGTGGAAGCAACAGTATTACAATGGGATTCTATTAGCATTGTCTCCTTCCATTAATTTTTACAGGTTCCAATCAATTGGAAACTTTAGAAGTTAAATGTTATTCATTTGCATTCTATTTTCTGAAATAATTGGACAATTAATCTTTTATTCACCAGATTCAATAAAAACGTTTCCTTTTATATTAATTTTTTTATGTAAAATGGTTATATAACTCTCAACCTGGAAAGTTAATCCATTTTAAAATGTTCCTAAGTTATCTAGTTCCACAAACAAAATCAAGTTATGGTACTTTTCAAATTCTTACAAAACAGTGCTCCTGACCCAGAAAGAATGTCTCAGCATCTATTAGCTGCAATTTTCCGTTCATTAATCTATATTCCTACATTTTTTTCACAGGATGTGGTTGTTGCTGGCAAGGCAAACATTTATTTCCCATCCCCAACCACCTATGAGAAGGCAGTGGTGATCTGCCTTCTTGAGCCGCTGCAGTTCACATGGGTTGGGGGAGTGGGGATAAGGAAAGTGCTGTTAAGATGGCAGTTCCAGAATCTTTATCCAGCGATGCTGAATGTACAAGACATATACATGATTATATTTCTAAGTCATGATGGTGAGTGGCTTGGAGGGGAACTTGCAGGTGGTGGTGTTCCCAAGTATCTGCTGCTTATGTGCGCTAGATGGTAGCGGTCAGGATATGGAAGATGCTGTTTAAGCAAGTATGCTGAATTTCTTCAGCGCATCTTGTACCTGTATACACTGCTTTGTGCACACATTGCTAATCAAACAGTTCTTTTGTCTAGGCTTCTAGGGTATTGTTGGAGCTGCACTCATCCAGGCAAGCCAGGAGTATTCCATAACATTCCTAACTTGTGCCTTTTAGATGGTGGACGGACTTTAGGAAGTCAGGAGGTGAGTTACTTGCTGCAGTATTCCCAGCTTCTGACCTGCTCTTGTAGCTATTGTGCTCATGTGGGGAGTACAGTGGTGCTTCTGATCGATGGTAACTTCCCAGGATATTAATAGTGGGAGATTCAGTGATAGTAACAACATTGAATGTCAAGGAGCAGTGGTTACATTCTCTGTTACTGGTGATGGTCAATTCCTGGCATTTGTGAGGTGTGAATGTTATTTTCCATTTGTCAGCCTAAGCCTGGATATTGTCCAAATTTTGTTGTATTTGAACATGGATTTCTTCAGTATCTGAGGAGTCATGAATGGTCCTGAACATTGTGCACTCCTCGATGAACATCCCCACTCCTGACCTAATGATGGAGCAAAGGTCATGAATGAAGCAGCTGAAGATTGTTAAGCAATCTCTGGGGATACTTTCAGTTCCACATCAGTGACTGGTCCATTCATTTAGGATGCTCAGAAAATCTTTTTTTTAAAAAAAATATTCTGCTCACTCTACAAGGAGCCTGTTTTGAAATAACAAAAATGTTTGGTATCTGCGCATTATTAGTACAAAGGCATATTTCCTCCCCTTCTCAATGACTTCTGTTCAATGAGTACCAAAAGACTAAATGCTCACTCTTCATTTCCAAGCTTCAAAACTGAATATTGAAGGATATTAAACAGTGGTGACCATTATAATGGAGATTTATTTTGTCAAATCCAAAGTTCACAGGTGCATTTTCAAGCTGGGGTTATCAGTTAGCAACCAGAAGATATTATATTCCAAAAGTTTGCAATGAGAATGCTCTCAGGGTCACAGAAATACTCCCCAGTTTCTGGTAGAATATGCTAAACAGACTGCTGCTTGTTTACCTGTAAAGGAAGCTCTCCGTGTCCGAGTATGGCTAGTATAGTCCATTGGTGTGAAAGACCGTTTGAACGGTGTATCAGACTGAAATGTAACATATTTTGTAAGTCATTGCATTGAAGTCATTCCATGTCAATGCAGAAATTACTAAATAGAATTATGGACTACGGGGCCATTCCTATCTTTTCACAAAGACATTTTTAGAGACTTTAAACAGTAATTGTTTATGGGAACCATGCAATGTTGTGCTGTCAACAAAATATTCACATATTCAGGATCCTACTTTGAACTGTTTTAAAGGTAGCAATTTAGGGTAGGCTGAATTGTTGTATTAATAAGTTTCCTCTTTAATGGGAATCAGAATACTATGTTTGTCTCAGTGCAAAAACTATGCATACCACTATTCACAACATCATGACATCCCAAGTCCTCCCCTGGGTAATGAAGTGCTTCTAAAAGTGTAGTCATCCAGCTTTTGTTGAGAAAAACAACACAGAATCTGTGCATAGCAAGAACTTAGAGATAAATGACCAGATCATTTGTTTTACAGTCATAGAGTCATATAGCATGGGAATTTTGTTGTGGAGTTGTTTAATGAATGTAACACACTGATTGTCCATTATTTTCTGCACCGGATTCTCATCAATGTTGACTGGACACTTCAAAATACTGAAAGTTTGACAAATTAATCATTCTTTATTACTAGTGAACAAAATGGTCTGACTAGTTGGCATTTGATCGTCCATTGTGAAACTTGAGATTTAAATGCAAACCCAGACTCAAATTCTCCCCTTTACTGACTGTGAGTGTCCTGTACTAACTGAAATTGTAAACAGTCAGAAAATTCTGCACTTGCAGGAACCAGACTTATATTTTCACGCAAGGAGACTAGAATGAGAAAAATCACAGAAACTAGAACAATTCACTCTTGTGAAATAAGGTTGTACCTGAATATACTTAAGGTATGTTTCTGAGGCAGAGGAGAGGGTGTGCTTTGCTTCTTATCTAAATAAGCTGTTTCTGCCATCAGCTATTAAGCACCCATCTACTGCAGTCCCATTTACTAGGACTGATTGTAGCTTTGCATGCTATGGCACTTCAAGTGTTGATCTAAATAGGGTCATAGAGGTGTACAGCATGGGAACAGAACCTTCAGGCCAACTCATCTATGCCAACCAGATATCCCGAATTAGTCTAGTATCACTTGCCAGCATTTGGCCCATATCCCTCTAAACCCTTCCCATTCATATATCCATTCAGATGCCTTTTAAATGTTGTAATTGTACCAGTCTCCACTATTTCCTCTGGCAGCTCAATACATGCACCACGCCATTGCATGATAAAGTTGCCCCTTCGGACCCTTCTAAACTTTTACCCTCTCGCTTTAAACCTATGCCCTCTAGTTTTGGATTCCCCCACCCCAGGGAAAAGACCTTGTCTATTTGCCCTATCCTTGTCCCTCATGATTTTATAAACCTTCATAAGGTCACCCTCAGCCTCCAAAGCTCCAATGTAAATAGCCCCAGCCTGTCAGCCTCTCCCTGTAGCTCAAATCCTCCAACCCTGGCAACATCCTTGAAAATCTTTTCATGTTTCATGTTACACAACATCCTCCCTCTAGAAGGGAGACTAGAATTGCATGCAGTATTCCAAACATGGCCTAACCAATGTCCTGTACAACCTGCAACATAACTCCCAACTCTTATACTAGGCGCATTGATCAACCAAGGAAAGCATAGCAAACGCCTTCTTCACTATCCTATTTACCTGGGACTCTACTTTCAAGAAACAATGAGCCTGCACTTCAAGGTCTCTTTGTTCAACAACACTCCCCAGGACCTCACCATTAAGTGTACAAATCTTGTCCTGATTTACCTTTACAAAATGCAGCATCTTACATTTATCTAAATTAAACTCCATCTGCCACTCCTCAGCCCAATGACCCATCTGATCAAGTTGTAATACTTAAATATTATGTTGGTTCCTGCCTCTATGATACTTTCAAGCAGTCGGTTCCCAATATCTCTGGGTGAAAAAAAACTTCTTTAGATCCACACTGAAACTCCTACCCTTTTCCTTAAATCTTCATCCCAGATTGCTGGCCCCTCTACTAACATAGATACATAGATTCCATACAGTGTGGAAACAGGCCCTTCGACCCAATAAGTCCACACCGAACCTCAGAGCATCCCACCCACACCCTCACCCAAAGGGGAAATGTTTCTTCCTATCTCCCCTCATCATGCTCCTCATAACTTTGTACACCATAATCAGGTCCCCCTCAGCCTTCCCTGCTTTAAGCAAAACAACACCAACCTATCTAGTCATAGCTGAGATGTTCCAGCCCAGGCAACGTCCTGGGGAATCTCCACTACACTCTTTCTAATGCAATCATGTCCTCCTTTTAGTGTGGTGACTAGAACTGCACAAAGCACTCCTACTATGGCATAATATCTTGTACAGTTCCATCATAATCTCTGTGACCCCTTGCAATGCCTCAATGAATAAAGGCAAGGTTCCTATATGTCTGCACAATCACCTGAACTATTGTACCGGCTGCCTTCAAGGATCTGAGGATATGAACAACAAGGTCCTGCGATCTTCTTTACTTCTGATGGGACAACTATTCATTGTGTACACCTTTGCCTTACTAATTCTCCCAAAATGCATCAGCCTACACTTTTCAAAATTAAATTCCATTTGTAATCATTCTGCTCATCTGAGCAGACCATGTATATTTAAACTAATCCCTTCTGCTTGCCCTTGATCTATTGTCCTCCATTTCTTGTGTATTTATGTGCTTATCTAAAAGTCCCTCACGCCATATTGCCCACTCTTGTGAGATCTGTAAGATTCCTCCCAAACCCCCACCAACACCATGGCATCATCTTGAAGAGCAGCAAGGGAATATTCTTCAGAGTCCTGGCCAATTCTCACCTCCTGTTGACATTAAAAAAAGGACCGATCATCTGGTCATTATCCCCTGCTGTTTGTCAGACCTTGCTATTTCCAATAACGTTTTCTAAGTGTCTTGCTAGAACATGCTTAATACTAAATTCAACATTTAGGGAATAGTTAGCACAACATACAATGATGTAATACAAACTATTTAAGCTTCTGCAGAATACAAAAAGAAACTATGCATTCATACCCCAATATCACTAATATTTTTATGTTCAGGAATTTATTTAAAATAACATCAAAGATCCTACCCGAAACGTATGTGTAGTATTTGGCCGTGAAGAAGTGTCTATTGTGATCAGTCGTTCCCTGAGAGTTCGTCGGCCTGTTCCTTCCCCAGTGGCACTTGACACTCTGCTATGTGAGAATCTTCCCCTCTGTAAAAGACAGTTTTTAGTATCATTTTAAACCGAATGATTAGTAATGATAATCTAATGTTTGTAAATATCAGGGCGGTGATGGCCTTGTGGCATTATCACTGGACTGTTAATCTGGAGACCCAGATAACATTCTGGGGACGCGGGTTTGAATCCTGCCATGGCAGATGGAGAAATTTGAATTCAATAAATACCTGGAATTAAGAGTCTAACGATGACCATGAATCCACTGTTGATTGTTGGGAAAAGCCCATCAGGTTCACTAATGTCCTTTAGGGAAGGAAACTGCCATCCTTACCTGGTCTGGCCTACATGTGACTCCAGACCCACAGCAATGTGGCTGACTCTTAACTGCCCTCTGGGCAATTACGGATGGATAATAAATGCTGCCTGGCCAGTGATGCCCTCATCCCGTGAATGACTAAAGTAAAAAAATGTAGAAGATGTACCACTATGGAATGTTTGAGAAATTTATCGTGAAAACGGACAACAGGAATCAATATTGGTGATTAGTCATTACTTGCATAAAAAGCCAGCCAGTTTCTTTTTTCAAATTTCTTTTCCTCATTATTACAAGCACATATTAATTGGTAGTTCTCCATGCGTACACCTAGGCAAAGTGCTGGTAAATACTGAATATGAAAGCAGCATCACTGTAAATATTAAATGTGAGGGATCACGGATGGTGATCAGAAGTGGGAATTCTGCCCCAGGTCACTGAAGTTATGCTCCCAAGAACTTGGCTTCAAAATCTTACCAGCACCAACACATATAAATTCAGGTAATTAATGCAGATTTAACTCTCAAAACATGAATCTATCAAGGCCTCCATCCATCTTACCAGTTGATATCTTGACCCAGGTAAGGGAAGTTGTACTTCTGTTGATTCTGTATGAATAGGTGGTAATTGGTTAATACGAGTAGTGTGTACTGGGGGTGAGGATGGCCGATCAGTGCCAATGTACCTGAATAGGTGAGAATTAAAAGCCTCTTTAGCTTTATAAAAATATTGCCTTTGCTCTCAATCAGATGTTGTTAGGGTGCTATTTAAGACTTGAATGAATGAGTAATCACAAACTGCACCATAGAAGCATCGTTATATATCATCATAGGAAAAACATCACTTCCAATAATCGATTAATGATATAATGCTGAAATATGAATGTCCAATTTTATATTATGTATGGAAATCTTATTCGATGAAATGTAAAGTAATCTGCAGAGGCTTTCAATGAACAGTCTAACTTGAATCATTTATATCCATCAGCTGAATGCCCATGAAACAATATGTCTGAGTTTGACTATTTAAAAATATTACAAATTACTCAAGTTCAAACAGGATGTTTGTACAGCACTAAGTTGTTTAACTTTCAGCTGTACTTGCCACTACAGTACTTATTGATAGTCACTGATATACAATAATATTTGTTAGAATGGACAAAGACAACATTAATGAGAATAGCTTTAGCAGCCACATGCAAAAAAATTTTAAAAATCTTTTATTTTTGTATTCACATGTCGGATGTCAGTGTTGCTGGCTGCTCCAGCATTTATTGCCCATTTGTAGTTGCCCTGGAGAAGGTAGCAGTGAGCTGCCTTCTTGAAACACTTCAGTCTATGTGCTGTAAGTTGAGCCACACGTTGGCACGAGAGCAAATTCCAAAATTTTGACCTAAGGACAGTGAAGGAGCGGTAGTATTTTTCCAAGCCGGGATGGTGATTTCCTGGAATTGTGTCGGGGCGGGGGGGGGGGGGGGGGGGGGGGGTGGTTGGTGGTGGTGGCGGGATCTTGCAGGTGCATCTTATTCCCTTGTCCTTTTAGGTAGATGTGGTCATGGGCTTGAAAGGTAGGAAGGATCTTTGGCAAATTTCTACAGTTCACGTTGTAGATAGTTTCTTAACAGTTGATCACCCCGAAACAGTCCCCACCATTTTAACTCTGCAGCATTAGGTCTACAATGACCCCATTTAATTTTTTTTAGATCAACCTGTTCAGACACATAATGACATACCTCTAGGAGAGGTGGGATTTGAACCCAGTTTTCTGACACCATCACTGGGCCTCAGGAGCTTTTGGCACCTTCAGCAACCTGGAGGGTAACTGGAAAATCCAAATCAGCCTTCTTTCATTAGTGTCACAAGAGTTTCGTTAAATCTCAACAGGTTTTTAATGAGCATAATCAGCTATCCAGACAACCCAGTCAAACATGTGTTTCAGGCTTCCCTGTGGAAGCTGTCTAGTGGTCTGATCAAGTATTATCTTGTACACTACCGGCAGTGTGAGCTACCAACATACAGGTGACATAAGGTGGTTTTCTGGTGTATACAGCACTGTTGCTGTGGTCCTTCTAGTTATTGGCTCCAAATAAAAAGCTGTTTATATAAGTGTTTATGAAAAAAAATAAAGGAATCAAAAAAATTTGATTGGATAACTGAGGCCATACTGTAATTTATACAAAACTCTTCTGGCTAATTTTCCTTCATCTAACACTTTAAGTAATGATTTATACCAATTTGTTCTCACTGTTCTCACATCAGGACACAGTACAGGTACAGTGATAATGGGAACTGCAGATGCTGGAGAATCCAAGATAACAAAGTGTGGAGCTGGGTGAACACAGCAGGCCAAGCAGCATCTCAGGAGCACAAAAGCTGACGTTTCGGACCTAGACCCTCTAGCTCTCTGATGAAGGGTCTAGGCCCGAAACGTTAGCTTTTGTGCTCCTGAGATGCTGCTTGGCCTGCTGTGTTCATCCAGCTCCACACTTTGTTATCACAGTACAGGTACAATCTGCTTAACATTTAAGCTTACCTCTTAAGTGTTAAATGTTGATATGATTGGTGCCTTACTCCACTGGAGACTTTAGCAGTGCTTTCAACATACTGACTACTCTTGTAAGTCGAAAAAGTGTTTGCACTGTAAGATAAGCAGAAAAATTATTTTGGTAAATCTAATTGACTCCTACATGATGATATATCTTTATTAAGAGCAGTGATGTAATGGACTAGATGAGAAAATTTCCTTCAACACCAGATTTTTTCAATTCCACTGGTAGCAACTTGATTAGGATTCTCATGAAATTATCAAAAGGATTTCGGTTGTGGAAATGGAAGTCCTTTTTCTAGAGTGTTTAATGAAGGTTTTCCCTCTGGTAGTAATTTTAGCCATTTGTGTGATCCATAGGTAGTTTACACCAATAGCTTTCAATAATGTTTTATGCTTTGAATGAAACTGAATGTGCAAACTATTCAGTTTATTTCTTTATCTAACTCTTCCTATGTATCATCTATGCCTGCCAGCCCATGATATTTCACTCCTTTATCCCTATGCCTTCCATGCCAAATTTACCCAGTGTCCACTATGGGGAAACCTCAGGACAGATGCAAGTATGAAATATGCAAAAAAAGTTTCAAGTGTTGGCTGATCTATTCAGTACTTTTAACAAAAGTACAGCCAATAAGAGAGAAGGTCAGAAGTCACACAACGCCAGATTATAGACCAACAATTGACTTCACAAGCTTGTGATTTCAAATAAACCCGTTGGACTACAACCTGGTGTTGTGTGACTTCTGACCTTGTCCACCCTAGTCCAAAGCTGGCACCTCCACATCGTGACTTGCTTCAATATCTTAATTTTTCATGGAAACAAGTATTTGCATTCATTGTTTCACTTCAATATTTTTATAAATGCAAAGAGGGGTCACTCAAGCTATGACCTGACTGACAATTGTGGCAATTACCAAAGGGGACAGTAGTCCGTGACGGCCACGATAAAAATCTTCCCATAAAAATTTGGCAGGGTCTTGGTCTTAGGCAAATGTCAGGTCAAATTTTGTACCATCAGGACAAGATCAATGGCTTTCAGCAACAAAGCAGGTAGTGAGCTCGCTAATCAGCCAATTAGATTTAAGCATTCTCACAGACAGTTTAATTAACAACTTTAAGTTTCAATTATCCGAGATTCACTCTTTTCATTCACTGCTCAAATCATAACTTTCAGTTCACTTCTAGCCATTCTGTCTGCACCCACACAAATTATTTTGCAAACCTAAGCTAAGATTTTTATTTTAAATTGCGCCTTACAGTTTAGTTCCTCGAAGAATTTCATCACTGTAGACATTTGCAGCCTTTGCCTTCAATAGCTCTGAGCTGAGGGATGGCAGCTTACGTTGTGAACCTGTCTTTCGTGAAGATACCTGCATGATACGGGATGCAGATAGAACACTATAATCTGTACTCCGTCCCAGGCGATTACGTATTGTGGACAAAATACTGGAGCCTGTGCTGAACTGCTTCTCATTCTGGTCAAACCTTTAGGTCGGGGGGAAGGAAGACATTACAAATCACATCCAATACACACACACTGAAAGCTCCCGCAGAACCTATGAATCCAGATTAAAAGAAAATCCATATTAAGAAAGTACCATGGGGCATCTCAGGCCCACTCTGTCCAAAATTTAACCGATTCTTCCCTCAAGAATGTATCCTATGCCACTTCCCCAGCCCCCTTCCCCTACCACCTCTTGATTCCCAATTTTAAGAAAATTTAACATATTTCTCTTAACAGTGCCTGAAATTAAAAAGATTTAGGAAGAACACCAGGTAATGTTGATGTGGTTAGGACATTGCAAAGAGATATTTATTATGAAGATATCTTTATTTTCTTATACAGATTCATGTTTAAAGATTAAGGAGATACATGGACCAGTATTTACTTCTAAAGGGATCACTAAAAGGACACATTGGAGCATTTTTTTGTCAAAAAAAAACTTTTTGGAAGTCACATGACTTAAACTAAACATTTTGACTCATTTACTGAAAATTATGTGCCTGGGTTTATGGCTATCAGGACTCTAACTTTTGTTTTGAATTTTCTACAGAGTTCAGTTGGGATACAGCTGCTGAGACACAGAAGCTACACAGCTCGGTCTCTGCCTTTCTGACAAAACCCTTTGAGGGTCAAGCATGGTAACCGAAACACTGATCTACCTTTTCTCCTGGAAAGCTCGGAATTCCTCTCATTGTTTCCTGAACAAATTGAGTCTGCAAAGGTTGCCGCAACAACTGCCTGAGTTTAGTAACATCTATCTCTGTATGTCAATTAATCAACTGAATGCCATCTATTCTATTATGAAAAGTAATTCATATCTTATTCTCTATTTTTATTTGTTCATGGGATTTAGGCTTCTCTGGATGTACCAACATTCATGCCCATCCCTGACTGCCCTAGAGAAGGCAGTGGCAATCTGCCAACGTCCATGTGGTCGAGGCAGACTCAAGATGCCATTAAGGAGAGATTTCCAGGCTGCTGACCCAGTGACAGTAAAGGGGCTACTGTGAATTTGGTGCACAGAATAGTAAGGAACTAGAAAAGGAACTTCTAAGTGGTCTTCCCACGTTCTGTTGATTTTGGCTATCTAGATGGTGGTGGTCATGGGTTTGGAAGGTGCTGTCTAAGCAACCTTGATGAATTTCTACAGTGTATTTTGCAGAGGGTACACACTGCTGTAAGTGAACATCACCGGTGGAGGAAATGAATGTTTGTGGGATGTGGGTGAAACCAAATGGGTTTCTTTGACCTGCACAGTCAAGTTTTGTTGGAGCTGCACTCATCCAAGCAAGTAGGGAGTATTCCATCACCTCCTGATTTGTGCCTTGGCGGGCAGGGTTTGGGGAGTCAGGAGGTTAGTTGCTCATTGCAAGATTACTAGGCCCTGACCTGCTCTTACAACCGCAGTATTTATATGACTAGTCCATTTCACTTCTGATCAGTGGAACCTCAAAGACGCCGATAGTGGAAGATACAACGATGGTAATGTCATTGAATGTCAGAGGGCTATGGTTAGATTCTCTTTAGTTGAAGGTAGTCATTGCCCTAGCATTTGTTTCATACAAATCTCCCTTGTTACTTTTCAGTCCAAGCCTGGATATTGGTTGGGTCTTGCTGCATTTGGACATGGACTTGCTTTAGTATCTGAAGAATCAAGAATGATGCTGAACATTGTGTAATCATCAGTCCTCATCGCAACGTTATTATGGAGGGAAGGTCATTGATGAAACAGCTGAAGATGGACACGATCATGAGGACCACTTGAAGAGATGTCCTTGAGATTCAATAACCATAACCACTTTCCTTCCTGCCAGGTATGATTCCAACCAACGGAGAATTTTCCCCATGAGTTCCCTTTAGTCTAGTTTTGCTAGGGTTCCTTGATCCCACACATGGTTAAATGCAATCTTGTCATTAAGGACAGTCACTCTCACCTTTGAATTTCAGATCTTTTGTCCATATTTGAGCCAAGGTTGTAGCGAGGTCAGAAGCTGAGTGTCTCTGACAGAATCTAAACTGAGGTTCGTGAGCCCTAACTAAGGGCAGTTATGTTAACATGAAGCCTGAGCTAGCTGAAGTGAACTGGCTAGCTGAGGTGGGCTTTGGTAATACATCAATGAAGACACTGTGACAAATATTTAAGAGGATTTTAAAAAATGCTCAGGCAAAGCATATTCCTACTATAAAGGTAAATCTAAAGGGAGCATCCAACATCCATAGTTAACTGAAGAAGTTTGGTGAAGCATCAAACTCAAGGAAAAAAATATATAACTGCACAAAGTTGAGTGGCAAGTCAGATGGTTGGTCAAATATAAAGAAAGACAGAGGATGACTAAAAGGTTAATCACAAGAATGACCCATTTATTTCTGCTCTCTGAATGCTATTAATCAATTCTCAAGTTATGCCAGTGCATGACTCCTAATTCACAGCACTTTAATATTGTTTACTAAACTCCTGTGGGAAAACTTATCTAAATATGCTACATCCATTGGATTCCCCTTATCGAATCTGCTAATGTTAGTGAATGCTGGTAGCTCACTTTTAAAGATCTCAAATGCCTTGTCAATGCTTCCTTGTAATAATCTTCAAACAAGAAGCAAAATTCTGTTCTTAATGTTTTTCTGCAATACTCACTGAGTTTTATCAGGTAATCCTGCATGTCTCTGCTGAAGTGGCTTGGCTTGAATTGTCATCACTCCATTTAAGTCATTACGATAAGCATTTGTCATACGATAAGCCTACAAAGGTATGTCAGAAGAATGCACGTAATGTGACCAGTAAAAACAATTTTTGAAATGCTGAAATCATATCAGTAGTTAGAAGAACACAAGTAACAATAAAAAAAAACTCAAGTCTATTCTTAAAAAAACAGACTACAGGCTCAAACTCCGACAAAGAAAGGTAAACAAAGAGGTTTCAATTTAATAGAGGTTGGAGGATTTCTAAGGAATCTTTATTGTTACATTTAATATGTTACAAACTAAAAAATTCTTCCCACACTGTTTCCTGTAAGGACGCCATTCCCTTCTCTTGGTTTCTCCTTCATCACATCAGTTCTGATGCCACCTTTTACACCATATTTTCTCAATGTTCTTCCTTCACTCTGCCAAGGCTCTGCATCGACCACGACAAACATCTTTGGTCAGTTCCTCATGATTTTTTGCAGTTCAACCCTCACTTATTCTCCTCTCCTTCAGAGACATAATGGGGCTGCTTCTTAGCCTCACCCTACACAAAAGTGGGTTCAGAGTTCAGTCATTGACCTGCAATGTTAATCATGTGTTATTTTCTGCACAGATTCTGTCTGCCCTTATGAGCGGCTCCAGCATGTTCTGATTGTATTTCAGATTATCAGTTGCATTATTATTAAGCTATTTTTAATGCAGGGAAATAATTCTGCTTTGTCAATATAGGAAAGTTAACACAACAGTTTGTGAAATACAAGGGACATAACTTCAAAATGCAGCTTCGGACCACCCACCAAGGGAGGATTTTAAAGACACTCAATGCATATTATTTCCTTTGTAAACACAGCACTGGTCACCAACCACTGGACCACAAGAAGCATTTGACCATAGACCACAGGTATAGAATTAGGCCATTCAGTCCACTGAGTCTGCTCTGCTATTCGATTATGGCTGATACGATTCACAACCCCATTCTCCTGCCTTCTTTCTGTTACCCTTGACTCCTTACTAATCAAGAACCTATCTATCTCTGTCTTACATATACACAATGACTTGACCTCCACAGCCTTCTGCAGCAGATTTCCACAGAAGAACCCTCGCCCCACCCTTGGCTAAAGAAATTCCTCCTCATCTCATCTCTAATGAGTTGTCCTTGCACTCAGAGGCTGTGCCTTCAGTCCTAGTCTCTCCTACTAGCATCTCCATATCCATTTTATCAAGGCCTTTCTATATTCTGTAAATTTCAATCATATCCACTCCCTCATCCTTTTAAACACCATCAAGTACAGACCCAGAGCCATCATATGATGAGTCCTTCATCCCCAGGATCATTCTTGTAAACCTCTTCTGAATGCCTTCCAACGCCAACACATCCTTCCTTATCTACAGGGCCCAAACGCCGACAGTATTCCAAATGCATTCTGACCACAGCCTTAAACAGCCTCAGCAATAGATCACTGCTATTATATTCTAGTCTTCTCAAATTGAATGTTAACATTGCAATTGTCTTCCTAATTTTTATTTTGAACCTGCAGCATTTAGAGAATCCTGAACAAGGTCTGCAAGGCACTTAGTGCTTCAGATCTCTGAAGCCTTTCCCCATTTAGAAAATAGTCTAAGATGACAAAGTGAGGAGCTGGATGAATACAGCAGGCCAAACAGTATCTTAGGAGCTCACCTAGGTCTAGGCCCAAAACATCAGCTTTTGTGCTCCTAAGATGCTGCTTGGCCTGCCGTGTTCATTTAGCTCCACACTTTGTTATCTCGGATCCTCCAGCATCTGCAGTTCCCATTATCTCTAGAAAATAGTCTATGCCTCTATTCTTCCAACCAAAGTACATAACCTCATGCTTTTCCACATTATATTATGTCTGCCACTTCTTTGCCCACTCTTCTGGCCTGTACAAATTGTTCTGCAGCCTCCCTGCTTCCTCAACACTTCCTGTCCCTCCACTTATCTTTCTGTCATCTGCAAACTTTGCAACAATACCATCAGTTCCTTCATCCAGATCGTTAATGTATAACGTGAATAGTTGTGGTCCCTATATGGACCTCTGTGGACTACCAATAGTCAGCGGCTACCATCCCGAAAAAGACACTTCTTTCAGCCCTTTGCTCCCATGTTCCCACTCCACTTTCCCGGATTGCCCCCTGCTCTTACCAAGTCCACATGCCCCAAAACTGGCTGCTTCAACTGATAAACCGTAATAGCTGCCCAGACCGTGCACAAAGGCATTTACAGCAGAGGCAGAGGTCACCTAACGATAGCAAGCGCACTAGTACAACTGCATTTCTCCAAACAAACTCAGAGTCCCCACAGCATAGAATGAGGCCATTCAGTCCATTTGAGTCTGCACTGGCCGTCCAAAGAGCATTTCACCCACAGGCAGCCCTCAACCCTATCCCAGTAACCTCATATTTACCATGGCTAATCTAACTAGAATGCACATCCCAGGATACTACAGGGCAATTTGGCACGGCCAATCCATCTAACCTGCAAATCTTTGGACTATTGAAAGAAACCGGAGCACCCGACGGAAACCCACGCAGTCACATGGAAAACATGCAACCTCCACACATATAGTCACCCAAAGCTGGAATAGAACCCAAGTCTTTGGCACTGTGAGGCAGCAGTGCTAACCACTCAGCCAAACTGTGGCCGCTCCACAAACTTTTTCCGTCTCTTTAATGAACTGAAAATATTTTCATTTCAATTTTCATTATTTCTGTGTTTCCTAAAGTATTTGTGGTCGCTGTCCACTTGCTTGTTTGTTTCTAAATATTCAAACACCCCAGTAATTATGCTCCTTGTACCATTTCACTTATACACTTGATTGCAGCTCATGCCTCTTCAATTATAGGAAAAGAGTCTTACTGACAAATGCTTAAAAATGCACATTTCTGCACTGTTTGTTTCTTTCCCTCACGTCTTCTACTTCAAGGGCTGTGCTTCTTTCTAAGTACTTTAGTACCTGGAAGTACTCAATAGCCCCACCTCATACCCTAAGGATATCTTTTGTTCCACTGGTGATTTTACATTCTCAGTTATCTTTTCGATGGCCTCTAAATGGTGTCTCCAAATGACGTTGTTGGAATCAATGGACAAAGGCACAATGGGTTAATAGGATATCCCTATACCCACTATTTTGAGACAGGCACAGATCCAGCTATTTCAGATGAGTGAAGATTTCCATTAAAAACACAGATGCTTGTTACAAAAGCAGATCCATCTACTAATTTCTCCCACTGCAATTTTGAGATTGTCTGAGTTCTTTGCAGTGAATCAAATGTTCACAGCATTACATTTCACAATGGTGTTTCCAGTTTCAGCGTGACAAGATCTCAAACAGAAAATCTGTGATATGACTGGTATTTAATTTCCATCCAGATCTGATGCTCTGCTTAAACATATGAAGGGTAAAATTAAAATGTTGTTAACAGGGGCAGCTAGGGGAACAGTCTACCTCAGATCAAGCAAACTGAAAAAATTTACTTCTGTGGATTTCATCATTGTTTGGTTCAAACATTTAAGTACAGTTTAAATTTCGAATCACATCACTTGGCAAGTTGATTAGAAAACAAAGTCAAAGGATTGGAATGATATTCTGGGCTTTCAGACTGAGCTGGGGAAATAATCTTGGCTTTGAGCATTTCTTCATCAATGCAGAATCAACCTGCATGTTCTCAAAAGGGAATCACGTTCAAAACATACGTTTGTGAAGAATAACACCTAAATTCATTTTCAATTCAACCAGTTGAATTATTCAGCTTAATACATGGGCCCTTTCATTGAGGAATTTGATAAGTAATAATTGTAAGCAAAAATACAAAAAGCACTTAAAGATTAAAGAGTCATTTGCTGTATTTGGTAGTTTAGTGTAAAACTGCAGGGAATGTCTTCTGCCCAACTATTAGGTTCAAATGGAGATCATCGAATATGGTACAGGGTCAGCAATAAGAAACAGTTATACAAAGTGACTTTTCCTAATTATGTTTAATTAATGGACAACACAATGACACACAAAGCTGGAGAATCTGAAGCCAAAAATTGAAAGCAGCAGTGGTGGAGATAGCACCTCAAGGTGGAGTCATTCTTGCTTCAACGTTTCAAAAATTAGTTTAAAAATAGCCTTTAGTGCCAGGTCACCACTGTTACTGCAGTGGTGGGGCGGAAGTGGGAGAGAACTCCTCCTCAGGGTATCAATTATTGGTGCAGTATTCAGGAAGGCAGTAAACACCTCTATGTCTGCCAGGAGCAACAGCCCGTCTTCAGCTCTGGAAAACGTGAGACCTCAGTCAACCTTCCTTTGACTGGACTTAAAAGGTCATTGAGAAGTTTGATTAACTCTCACTTCCTCCAGTCACATCCACCAGCATTCTGCCTCTGCAAAAATGATTGTGGTGGAACTGAGCCAGGGAACTGGCACACATGTCATTTTGGTTAGAATCAATCTCATCCATTCCCTACTGGGTTTTTTTCATTTCTGGCTTAGGTACAAGTTGTAAACTGATGTTTCAAACTGCAGTTAATTTCATTTTGACAGGGGAGCGTACCACTAGATCCAACCTGAAACTGGAAAATTGAGGATTTCCTGAAATTGTTGATCTATCCTCATTTCATGGGTCCCAGCTGTATTCAATAACTGGCCGAGTGTTATTGCTCACAGAGTGAGTGAATGTCAGTAAACTGTTTTAGGCACAGCCTGTGGAGAACGTGAGAGCAGATTTGCCCACAGGTTGGACAGCCTCTTTTTGGGGAATGCCAAAGATTACTTGCAACCCCACCACAACCTCACCACAAGGAGGGCATTACATTTTACTGACTTTCATCACATCCGAGCTTAATCTTGCATTTGCCTGACAGCCGGAGAGATTCACTTCCCCCCAGGAGTACAAACTCTGATTAATTCCCTCTTTGCTAGGTGAGGGATGCGGAAGCCAGATGTAACATCCAAAATGCCACCCAAGCCCAACTTCTCCACAGAGACTAAGATGGAATTGGAGACTTCCCTGGTTCTACGAGACTCCTCGATCAGCTGGATAAAAGGTTAATAAAATTAGCAACAAAATCATCAAGGAGAATACTTTTTAATAGTTTTCATTTAAGCTATTAAATATCTTTTGACTACTGTTTATACTTCTTAAATACTATCAACCCTCTTGGCACAACAATCATGGCCACAAAGCAGTATGTATTATAACAGAAATAGAAAAAGGGTGCATGCAGATGGAACTCAGCAAGTCTGGTAGCATCTGTGGAAAGAGAAACAGAGTTCACACTTCAAATCTAATAAGACTGAGCTTCATAAAATGTTTTTTCTTTTATTTCAGATCTTTTACCAGACTCCTTCATTTCAGATTTCCAGCAGCTGTGGTATGTTGCTTTTACTTGAGCAATATGTATCATTTGTGATTTGCGTTCATCGTGTGATTTCAAAGACTGTTGTTTGATTGTTTAATGATTCCCAGCCACATCTATAAACAATTAGAGACTGGAATGTACCTGAGAGTGGATGAAGGATGTACCCAATGCCAAGACACGTGTCTCAGAGCCTCGGGAAGGTGGAATACCATAGTTTGTTACGATGATTCGGGAATCATTGATCCGAGGGAGTTTGTTCATTATTGCATTCTGCATGTTCACTGTCTGCTTATCGCGGTCTGCAGCCAATTCAGGAAATAAATGGAAATGTAACAGTTACCCAGTGTAGGAATGGAGGAAGCAGCATCACCTTCACAAAGGTTAAACTGTGTCATACAGTGCAAAGGTTTAATCTTTAATAGTAACTTCACTATAACAATAAAGGGACATTTAGAACTGGTGTTTAATATGAATTAAAGGAATGAAATGATGCAACACAAAGTACAGATTTTGCAGGGAGTTTTTTTAACAGTTTATAACAAGAAGTCTAAAATCACAGTCTCAATATAAGTATCCATTTTAATTAAAAGTGTCAGAAAAATATTGACCAGTAACCAGAGTTGAAATTAAAAAAGTTTCTGATGTCATATGTATTCTGACAATCAAACTGGAAAATTGCTATTTGCTATTGTTTCCTACCAATGGGACATTGACCCTCTTCTTGATATTGCATTATTTTCACTTGATTACATCAAAAATAAAGTTCATTGAATAACAGCAGAATAATGAAAAAAAAATTGACAGGGCCAAAGATAAAGAGCAGAGAGTGACTAATTTGATTATTCTAGAAGAACGTGCCAGGGTGAAAAATGCCCTACTTCAGTGTAGCAAGGGTCTGCAATTCCATGAATTCACCTGCTAGCAACTTACATCTCTGGGGAGATCAACTATTTTGCAAAAACTGACCAGTTCCAGTTTTGTTTCTTTAAGTGCATCTTGGATACTGCTGACTGCATCAATTCTGAAAAGCAGAAGATCATAACCCACCCTAAAGGATTCCCTAAGCATGTCCTTCATAAAGGCAGGAGGTGACAACTGAATTTTGATAAATGTGTTCTTCAAGCATCCTGACCACAATGCAAGCCTCAGTTCTTAGAGAGGCATAACTAGCACCATTGGCTGATTGGTATCCAGTCAACTGAACACCTGAGTGGTTGGGGAATGTGTTGGGTCAACTTCTTATGATCATGTGCATACTTGTCATTCATGAGTGAAAACTTAGCATGAGATCAACAAAGCCTTAATGAATTAAAAGTCTCAAAAGCAACATGTTTGATGACGATTAATTATTCTACTTAGGAACAAGTGGATCTCTTGTACATTTTACATAGAAGTATTCACTTGGGAAAGGTACATGTGGTTCTGTACCCCTTCACTTTCATTGAGAGATTAATTCTTTTCCATTCCCAGACAGTTTTATGTAACTTGCCAAAAACAATGCTTAACTATTCTGTTCAGAGATGATGGGAACTGCAGATGTTGGAGAATCCAAGATAACAAAGTGTGGAGCTGGATTAACACAGCAGGCCAAGCAGCATCTTAGAAGCACAGAAGCTGACGCTTCGGGCCTAGACCCTTCATCAGAAAAGGGTCTGGGCCCAAAGATGAAGGGTGTAGGCCCGAAGCGTCAGTTTTTGTGCTCCTAAGATGCTGCTTGGCCTGCTGTGTTCATCCAGCTTCACACGTTGTTAGCTTAGCAATTCTGTATTCATTTCATCAAAAATTGTAATCTATTCTGGAGAATATGCTGCCAAGTAGGTACATTTGTAGACTGCTTCAAGCCTTTGAATATTCATTGTAATAAATGACTGAAAATGATACCGAGCTGAATTCTACAGATGGAAGCAAGGATCACAGACTGATCACCATCCCTGCAGCTCCAACCTCCCATCTAGAAGAAATTTCAGACATCAGCTAATCCACACCAAACAACACTGGCCCACAGTAGAAACATTCTGTACACAACCTTAACTCAAGATGAGAAAGTGAGACTTTTGCTAATTAGTAGAAGGAAGCCCATCAGGGCTACTGGCCAATTTAGCTATCTCAGTAATACCAGAAGTCAGTCATGGGAAGAGCCGGAAGCAAACCCCAGGTGAACAGAGCTCAAGTACGTGGGTCCAGGAAAGACCGGATTTTAATCAGGGACCTGAGGCAGGGTTGGGGATTTGGTTTTCCGTGGACCAATAGGAAGTGCTATAGGCTGGGAAACATTTGGGATGGGGTGCTCCCAATGCACAGAGGGAAGCCAGCGAAGTATGTAATGCTATGCCCACCTCTAACAGTTGACCAGTTTGGTTAAAAAACAGCTTAGACTTACACACTGATGCCCATGCCAATCGTTTTATTGCCAATAAACTCAACTTCTCGTTCATTATGTTTTTATAAATGGCTGATGGCCTGCACCTACCCACCTACCATTTTATGGGGTATGGTGCAGGGTTGGATGAGATAGCAGTGGGCCAGTTACCAATCATATTCTATATGCCCTTCCTGCTGAAAACATGCCTGGTGGTGGACCACAAAACCGAGCCAAATGTTGCCAGTAAGTTGAATAAGGTCAGAGCACAGGCAAGTTGCAAACTGACTCTTTTTTTACCGCAGGTCATAAGACAGAGGTCAACACTTGCATATGACAAGTGGTCAGTGCCATGTTGCACTCCCTGATTGCCCTCTGCCAAACAAAACAGTCATCAGCAAATATAACACTGTGGGGCTGGAGGCACGCAGCAGACAAGGCAGCATCAGAGGCGTTGAGAAGTTAATGTTTCGAGTCGGGACCCTTCTTCAGAAAACAACCCAAAATGTCGGCTTACTTGCTCCTCTGATGCTGCCTGGACTGCTGTGTTCCTCCACCTCCACACTGTGATACCTCTGACTCCAGCATCAGCAGTTCTGACTATCTCTGAGTTATCAGCCAATAAAGCCTCCCTAACCACAGCTCCATGTACTTTGGGGTCAGAGATAATGGGAACTGCAGATGCTAGAGAATCCAAGATAACAAAGTGTGGGGCTGGATGAACACAGCAGGCCAAGCAGCATCTTAGGAGCACAAAAGCCGACGTTTCAGGCCGAGACCCTTCATCAGAAAAGCTTTTCTGATGAAGGGTCTCGGCCTGAAACGTCGGCTTTTCAGAAAAGCTTTTCTGATGATGGGTCGAGGCCCCAATTGTCGGCTTTTGTGCTCCTGGGGTGCTGCTTGGCCTGCTGTGTTCATCCAGCTCCACACTTTGTTATCCATGTACATAGAACATAGAACATAGAACATTATGGCACAGTACAGGCCCTTCGGCCCTCGATGTTGTGCTGACCTGCCATACCGATCTCAAACCCATCTAACCTTCACTATTCCATGTACGCCCATATGCTTGTCCAATGACGACTTAAATGTACCTAAAGTTGGCAAATCTACTACCGTTGCAGGAAAAGCGTTCCATACCCTTACTACTGTCTGAGTAAAGAAACTACCTCTGACATCTGTCCTATATCTTTCACCCCTCAATTTAAAGCTCTGCCCCCTCCTGCTCGCCATCACCATCTTAGGAAAAAGGCTCTCCCTACCCACCCTATCTAACCCTCTGATTATTTTATATGTTTCAATTCAGTCACCTCTCAACCTTCTTCTCTCTAATGAAAACAACCTCAAGTCCCTCAGCCTTTCCTCGTAAGACCTTCCCTCCATACCAGGCAACATCCTAGTAAATCTCCTCTGCACCCTTTCCAAAGCTTCCACATCCTTCTTATAATGCGGTGACCAGAACTGTACGCAATACTCCAAGTGCGGCCGCACCAGAGTTTTGTACAGCTTCACCATAACCTCTTGGTTCCGGAACTCGATCCCTCTATTAATAAAAGCTAAAACACTGTATGCCTTCTTAACAGCCCTGTCAACCTGGGTGGCAACATTCAAGGATCCGTGTACATGGACACAGAGATCTCTCTGCTCATCTACATTACCAAGAGTCATAGCATTAGCCCAGTACTTTGTTTTCTGGTTACTCCTAACAAAGTGCATCACCTCACACTTGTCTGCATTGAACTCCATTTTCCACCTCTCAGCCCAGCTCTGCAGCTTATCTATGTCTCTCTGTAACCTACACCATCCTTCGTCACTATCCACAACTCCACCAACCTTAGTGTCGTCTGCAAATTTACTAACCCATCCTTCTACGCCCTCATCCAGGTCATTTATAAAAATGACAAACAGCAGTGGACCCAACACCGACCCTGGCGGTACACCACTAGTAACCGGTCTCCAGGATGAACATTTCCCATCAACTACCACCCTCTGTCTTCTTTCAGCAAGCCAATTTCCGATCCAAACTGCTATATCTCCCACAATTCCATTCCTCCGCATTTTGTACAATAGCCTATTGTGGGGAACCTTATCGAACGCCTTGCTGAAATCCATATACACCACATCAACCGGTTTACTCTCATCTACCTGTTTGGTCACCTTCTCAAAGAACTCAATAACGTTTGTGAGGCACGACCTTCCCTTCACAAAACCGTGCTGACTATTCCTAATCAAATTATTATTTTCTACATGATTATAAATCCTATCTCTTATAACCTTTTCCAACACTTTACCAAATACTGAAGTAAGGCTCACTAGTCTATAATTACCAGGGTTGTCTCTACTCCCCTTCTTGAACACGGGAACCACATTTGCTATCCTCCAGTCTTCTGGCACTATTCCTGTAGGCGATGACGAGTTAAAGATCAATGCCAAAGGCTCGGCAATCTCCTCCCTGGCTTCCCAGAGGATCCGAGGATAAATCCCATCCGGCCCAGGAGACATATCTATTTTCACACTCTGTAGGATTTCTAATACCTCTTCCTTGTGAACCTCAATCCCACCTAGTCTAGTAGCCTGTATCTCAGTATTCTCCTCGACAACATTGTCGTTTTCTAGAGTGAATACTGTTGAAAAATATTCATTTAGCGCTTCCCCTATCTCCTCTGACTCCACACACAACTTCCCACTACTATCCTTGATTGGCCCTAATCTTACTCTCGTCATTCTTTTATTCCTTAAATACCTATAGAAAGCCTTAGGGTTTACCCTGATCCTATCCGCCAACAACTTCTCATGTCTCCTCCTGGCTCTTCTGAGCTCTCTCTTTAGGTCTTTCCTGGCTACCTTGTAACCCTCAGCGCCCTAACTGAGCCTTCACATCTCATCCTAACATAAGCCTTCTTCTTCCTCTTGCCCAGAGATTCCACTTCCTTCGTAAACCATGGCTCCCGCGATCTACAGCTTCGTCTCTGCCTGACCGGTACATGCTTATCTTGGGCACACAGGAGCTTTTCCTTGAATAAGCTCCACATTTCTAATGTGCCCATCCCCTGCAGTTTCCTTCCCCATCCTACGCTCCCTAAATCTTGCCTAATCTCATCGTAGTTGCCTTTCCCCCAGCTATAACTCTTGCCCAGTGGTATACACCTATCCCTTTCCATCACTAAAGTAAACCAAACAGAATTGTGATCGCTATCACCAAAGTGCTCACCTACTTCCAAATCTAACACCTGGCTGGGCTCATTACCCAGTACCAAATCTAATGCGGCTTCGCCCCTTGTTGGCCTGTCTACATACTGTGTCTGGAAGCCCTTCTGCACACACTGGACAAAAACTGAGCCATCTATAGTGCTCGAACTATAGTGTTCCCAGTCAATATTTGGAAAGTTGAAGTCCCCCATGACAACTACCCTGTCTCTCTCACTCCTATGTACTTTGGGTTTGGCATGAAGTGTTCAAGTCAAACACTGAATAACGCATGTGATGCCTTGTCTTTAAAGCTTATGAAACATATTTATTTTGTGAATTTTGACTTTGTGGATAAACCTAACTGCAACACAACATCTTTATAACATTTTTAAAAGCATGAAATGGAATGAATTGCTATAATTTGTGATTGACTAGTTCGAATAGTTGATTGCATGAAAAGGTGAGTGCAACAGAGATAAAATTCAAATTGCGGGTATGAGCGTTGAACAGGAGCATAAAGTGTGGCCACTGGAGATCACAGGTGACTTTAAGTACAGGTCTGAATTATATTCCTGAAAGCATTTAGGATTTAAGTAAATTAATTTGCATGGTGCATTTGCAAAACAAAACAGTAAACTGCTTGAATGAAGCAACATTTCAAGTCTTTGATCTCCAATACCTGAAAGGGTATTTTCCCACTGTTTCCTGATTAACTCTTCCGTCATTTCAATCACATCCCGCCAGATGTCATCAAATATCTCTGCTGAGGCAGCATCTTTAATACAGGCATTGGGAGAAATGGGCGGAATGCCTCGTTTATTTCTCCTTCGTGCAAGTTGAACGTTCTTTTGTTCCAAACTCTCATCATCACTAAAACTGTAATTAAACAAAGCAAGCTCCATGTAACTCACTCCAAAAGAAGACATTTAATAATTTGACAGTATTGCTGGGCTTTGTGTACAGTCTATGTAGCAAATATCCTTTTTAATGTCCACTATTAAAAGAATATTTATTTAAAGCATGAAGATTTTTGCTGTATGGTTGGACAAAATGGGGCATTTTGAAGAAGGAATCATGCATTGAGTTCCAGTGCCTTTCCTTACAACCAGGGATAACTACATTAAATTCAATTAACTAATGCTTTTTGTGTTAAGTGATTGGGTATCTTATAAGTGGAAGGTACTCTCAAGGTGCAATGATAGTGTCCCTAGCTCCAAATCGGGACACCCAGCTTCAAGTCCCAACTGCTTCTGAAGTTGTCATAACACCTCTAAACAGGTTGAGTAGAAAACACCTAACACAGGAAGATGATCTATCTTGGCCTTTCCAGTGTTCCCAGCATCACAGATGTCACTCTTCAATCAAGTTGATTTACTTCACATGAAGTTAAGGCACTGAATACTGCAAAGGAGGTTGACAACATTCTAGCAATAGTGCGAAGACATGTGCTTCAAAAAACTTACCGTGCCTCTAAGCTAAGCTTGTCCAATACAATACTAGCATGTACTTAATGTGGAAAATTGCTCAGGTATGTCTTGCGCACGAAAAGCAGGACAATTCCATCGTGGACATTTACCGACCCATCACTTGTCTGCTCTTGATTAAAAGTAAACTGAAAAGAAATGTCATCAACAGCGCTATCAAGCATCACATGCCAAGCAATAACCTGCTCACTGAGAATCTGTCAGTGAAGGTTACTCAGTTCTTGACCTTGTTACAGCTTTTGTGCAAATAGGGACAAAAGAACAGAAATTCAGAGGTGAAGCAAGAGTAACCATCCTGCTCCTCTGATGCTGCCTGACCTGCTCTGTTCCTCCAGCTCCACACTGTATTGACTTGGACTTCAACATCTGCAGTCCTTGCTGTCTCCAAGCACCCTACACATCAAGGCTACATTTAGTCAGATGCACCATCTAGGAACTCTAGCAAAACTGGAGTCAAGGGACATTAGGAAGAAAACTCTCATTGGTTGGAGTCATACCTGGTGCATAATTAGGTAGCTGTGGTTTTTGGAAGTCAGTTATCTCAGCTCCAGGACATCTCTGCAGGAGTTCCTCAGGGTAGTGCACTAGGCACAACCAACTTCAGCTGCTTCATCAATGATCTTCCCTCCATCATAAGGCCGGAAGTGGGATGTTCACACCATTTAGCAAATTTCAAGTTAACATGAACGTCGAAAGAGATGAGAAAGACCTGCACCAAAAGTCTATGGGGTGCAACTTTAAATAATCAAATGAGATTCCAATGTCTCAATGGAGATTATTATTTTAAGCAGAGGCCAGAATGGGTAGTGATAATGGGAACTGCAGATGCTAGAGAATCCAAGATAACAAAGCGTGGAGCTGGATGAACACAGCAGGCCAAGCATCATCTCAGGAGCACAAAAGCTGACGTTTCGGGCCGAGACCCTTCATCAGAGAGGGGGATGGTGAGAGGGAACTGGAATAAATAGGGAGAGAGAGGAAGGGAGACCAAAGACGGAGAGAAAAGAAGATAGGTAGCGAAGAGAGTATAGGTGAGGAGGTAGGGAGGGGATAGGTCAGTCCAGGGAAGATGAACAGGTCAAGGAGGCAGGATGAGGCGGTAGGTGGGAAATGGAGGTGCGGCTTGAGGTGGGAGGAAGGGATGGGTGAGAGGAAGAACAGGTTAGGGAAGCGGAGACAGGCTGGGCTGGTTTTGGGATGCAGTGGGGAGAGGGGCCTGTCTCTGCTATACTCTACTCTCTACCTATCTTCTTTTCTCTCCATCTTTGGTCCGCCTCGCCCTCTCTCCCTATTTGTTCCAGAACCCTCTCCCCATCCCCCTCTCTGATGAAGGGTCTCGGCCCGAAACATCAGCTTTTGTGCTCCTGAGATGCTGCTTGGCCTGTTGTGTTCATCCAGCTACACACTTTGTTATCTTATGTTAGCCAGAATGGGTAGGTTGTTGTGATTCCCCCACGAGGTGAATCACAAAAGAAACCAGTTTTTTTTCTAAGTCAGGAAGACAAGGAGCTGTCCTGCAAGCCCAAATAGAAGGTTTCAGTACTCCTGCCCATCCAACTCATCATGAGACACTTCAGACAGCCCATCCAAGTCTCTTACTCAGTTGCTTCTGGTTCCTGCTAGTGGTCTCATACTGATTAACATCTCCCTCCCTCCAATAGGTTAAATGCCACTTCATTTTGAGTAACACTGAATGAAGAGTTCTGGGCAAGGCCCAGGAATCAAAACAGTCTCGGCCTCATGCTGCCGAAGTCATGGTGATATGTCGCTTATTTTGACGCCCACTTTCCAAATTACCGGGTCAAGTTATGACTGGAACTCTTCTTCAAGAGTTATAAATTTCTTCACAAGTTTCTGTGCAACACTGCAACAAACATTTCTGGGAAAACCATGTACATCACAACACATCATTGCATTACCTTCATCAACCTTCTTTCTTACCTATTCAAAAGGGATGTTCACCAATTTAGGTATTCGTGATTTTCCCTCAGTGAATCAATACTGGCTCTCCCTAATTAGTCCATATTTGTCAAAGTAACTATTAATTCTATCCAGAACAATTCTTTCTACGTGTTTCTCCATTTCCAAAGTTATATTAACAAATCTCTAATGAGATTGTTGACTTGCTTACCGAGCTGGCTTGTTCTTGTTCAGACGTTTCAACACCACATTAGATAACATCATCAGTGGAGCCTCTGATGAAGCAATGTTATTCTGCTCTGCTTGGAATTTATACTGTCTGGTCCATTATGGCGAGTACTGTCATTTCTGGTTTTGTTCTATATGGGTTTGTGCACGGGGTCCAATTCTATATGTTTGTTGATTGCATTATGGGTTGAGAACCCTTCCCCTAGGAATTCCCGTGCATGTCTATGATTGGCTTGGGATACTCTGGTTGCCTTGTCCCAGTTAAACTGACACACTGGCCACTCTGGCCAACATCAAGAACATATTGGAACTGACAATAAGTCTCCTCAGACCACTAGGAATCGTGGTGGGGCCCACAAGCCCACAGCCACTCCATGACAAACATTCACGAGGATTAAAGATCCCATTCCCACAACAAGCAGAACGAATGTTGTTTACAAAATACCATGCAACAACTGCCACAAACATTACATCGCACAGACAGGAAGGAAACTAGCCAGCAGAATACACAAATGTCAGCTAGCAGCAAAACAGCACGTCAAACGCTCCTTAATAATGGTACACTCAGACAGTGAAGGGCATCACTTTAATTGGGATAGAGTAACCATACTAGCCCAGGCCAAACATGGACACACATGGGAATTCCTAGAGGCATGGCTCTCAACCCATAATGCAGTTAACAAACATATAACATTGGACCCCATATACAAATGCATACAGATCAAAACCGGAAATGACAGTACTCACCTCAATGGAACGTACAGTATAAATTCCAAGTAGAGTAGAATAACATTCATCGAAGGCCTCACTGATGATGTCATCTAGCATGGTGACAAAACGTCTGAACGCGAACAAGCCAGCTCAGCGAGCTAGTCAACAACCTCATCCACAACCCGAGCTAGAGATCTTTGCCAAAAGTTTAAACTGGTCTCTAATTGCTGGGTTTAACCTTACAACTTCAATGGATTCATGGTGCAGTAGTTAGAGCTCTCCAGCTCTCTGGCAGCACCTGGGAAGACAACAACGAAGACTATAATGATAATATTCACTTACCATTCTTTACCATCATATGCAAAATACTCTTCAATCTTTCCATCCACATCAAAGATCTCTTCCTCGAGGAATGAGAAAACGGAGGAGTCTGAGTCGAGGGAACTCAAAGTGGAGTTTGATTCCAAGCCATTGTGATAAGGAGACTGCACAGGAAGCAGGCGTAGGCCTGACAGGCTCAACCTGTAAAGAAGAAATATGTTTCTTTTATGGCACATATACCCTATTGGAAGGAATTTATTCAATGCAACATTTTTAGGGCTCTAAGCATTGCAGTTAAGGTGCAAAGGCCTACAGTAGCATTTCTTACATGTAACTGGAGAAGAAATTGCAGGAGCCCTGGCTGATATATTTGCATCATTGTTAGCCACAGGTGAGGTCCCTGAAAACTGGAGGGGAGTGAATGTTCTGCCCTTGTTCAAGAAGGGCTGCAAAGAAAAACCTGGGAATTATATACCAGTTAGCCTAACATTTATTTTTTGAGATGATTCCGAGGGAAAAGACACATGCATTTGCGAAGACAGGGTTTGATTAGGAATAGTCAGCACAGCTTCATGCATGGGAGATTATGCCTCACAAATTTGGTAGAGTTCTTTGATGAAGTAGTCAGGAAGGTTGATGAGAGCAGTGCCATAAACAAAGTATACATGGATTTCAGTAAGGGTTTTGATAAGATTCCACATGATAGGGTGCTCTGGAAGGTTAGATCGCATGGAATCCAGGAGAGCTGGCAAATTGGATACACAATTGGTTTGATGGTAGAAAGCAGAGAGTAATAATGGAAGGATATTTGTTGGACTGGAAGCCTGAGACTAGTGGCATGCTTCAGGGATCCATGCTGGACCCATTGTTGTTTGTTATCGATAACAATGATTTGGATGAGAATGTACAAGGCATTATTAGCAAGTTTCGGGATGATACTAAAATAGGCAGTATCGTGGACAGTGAGGAAGGTCATCAGAAATTGAAGCAGAATCTTGAGCAACTGGGGAGCAGGCCAAGAAATGGCAAATGGAATTTAATATAGATAAGTGTGAGGTGTTGCATTTTGGAAATTCAAATCAAGGTAGGAGTTTCATGGTGAATGGTAAGGCCTTAAGGAGTAGTGGAAGAGAGGGACCCTGGAGTTCAGGTGCACGGTTCTCTGAAAGTGAGTCACAGGTAGACAGGGCAGTGAAGAAGGCTTTTGATAAATTGGCCTTGACCAGTCAGGATACTGGGTGTAGAAGTTGGGAAGTTATGTTGCAGTTGCACCAGACGTCGGTGAGGCTGCACTTGGAGTATTGTGCTCAGTTTTGGACACTTGCTATCGGAAAAATATTATTAAACTGGAAAGAGTGCAGAAGAAATTTACAAGGATGTTGCCAGGACTCAAGGGACTGAGTTATAGGGAGAGGTTGGACAAGCTACAACTTTTTTCTTTAGAATGTAGGAGACTGAGGGGGATCTTATAGTCGTGTGTTAGATCATGAGAGGCATGGATAGGGTGAATACATTCAGTCTTTTTCCCAATGTTGGAGAATTGAGGACCAGAGAGCATGAGTTTAAGGGAAGAGGAGAAAGAATACATGGGAACCTGAGGGGCAACTTTTTTACACTGAGGGTGGTACGCACATGGAATGAGCTGCCAGCAGATGTGGATGAGGCAGGTACGTTAACAACATTTAAAAGGCATTTGAACAAATACAGGGATAGGAAAGGTTGAGTAGGACATGGGCCAAGTGCAGGGAAATAGGGTTAGTGTGGATGGGCATTTTGATCAGCATGGACCAGTTTGGGCCGAAGGGTCTGTCTCCTTTCTGTAGGATCCTATGACTCTATGGCTCTAACTAAAAACAAAGTGTTGGACAATCCCTAATTGCTTTTGAGAAGATAGCGATGGCTACACATACACGATTCCTGCTATCCTGCCATGTCCACCTCCAGAATCAGGTTCTGAATGAAAAGGTCTATGGTCAATCTTCCTGCCCTGGCACCATCAATGGGCCATTTAAGGGACCCAGGCCACTGCTACAGTGACAACCCAATGGTTGGTGGGCCTGTTGCTATGCAGCATTAGTAAAACAGAGTGTGGGATGCATGTTAGCTGGTGGGAGGGCATGGGGGCTAGGTGATCAGAGGCACATTGGGCAGAGAGGTTCCCATTAAGTGCATCCCCTGCTTTTCACTTCTAACGCCACAACTACCCTGGAAATACCTTCCCCACCCACACACCCTCTCCCTTACCTCCAATGGGGCAGGAGCTCCTGGTGGCTGCCCCTTCCAAATTTCAAAGCAAGTGTCACTGGCTCACAGAAGACTAAACAGACCTTCCTTAAGAGGCAGTGCGGGTCTCTCACCAGCGCTCCTGCCAACAGGTGAGACTCCCGCTGCCCATGGAAGACTCTGCTCCATGTCAATAAATAAAAAACACTGTCCTGTTACAAAACAGGAAATGCTGGAAACATTCTCAAGTTGGTCAGTAACTGCAGACAGAACAGACAAGCTACTCCCGGGTGTTGACCATGTGCCAGAAATTTGAAATCACAGATTAGCAGCAAATAAAAAAAACAAACAAACAATCAGAATGAAGGGAACCAGGAGGGAATGTTTGTGTGTGTACATGCACATTGAGCATGGATGGACACACACGCACCTATATCTTTCTGTTTCAACGAGGTTCAGCTGCAAATTCCTCTAGTTCTAGCAAAAGGTACACACCTGAAAAACTAACTCATCTGTTTACTCCACAAGTGCTGACTGACCCGTTCAGTGCTAAATGCTGACTGACCTACAGAGTGTTACCACCTTGTTTATTAATGCTGTGCTTGCTACGTATCAGGACCATTAACCTATTTAAAATAAGCCAGTACAAAAATAGTGGACAAAGGCATGTCATCCTTCCATTTATATTACACATGGTGATTTCTACATTATTTTGTATAATTTCCTAAACTTTTAATTATAGAAAACACAAAACAGTATAATTTGATACAGCAATTAATTAATAAATGAAATTGACCAAGACCATTGTTGTTCAAACATTATACCAGAAATCAATTGACAGTGGAAAATTCTTTCGTAATGTCCACAATTCTGTTTAATCTGTATGAACTTACTCTTTCATATTGCCAGTGCTATCACAGAAACTAGATAATTTCCGAGTTGCTATGGAGCTGCTTTCTCCGCTCTGGAAATGTTGAAAACCTTCGTCTTTCGGCAGCAACAGCTGAGTTCCCAAAATCCTGCATTATGTAGGCAAGACAGAAATCAAAGCATCTCTTTAGCTCTATTGTTATTGATCAAACAGCATTTCTGGCTTAATTAGGATCAAAAACTGCACAAAGGAAAATATGGAAAAAAGGGAAAAAGCACAACTTACACTTGCGTTGTGCATCGGATGTAGTATAATTTCCCAAATTGCTGTCCACCGGGCCATTACCAAACATAATTTTACACCGAGCCTAAGGAGTTTGACCAAAGGATTGGTCAGAGAGGTAGGTTTTAAGCAGCATCTCAAAAGAGGAAAGAGGGTGTGTCCCAAAGCTTAGAAGTCATTTTGAAACACTCACAGGAGTGTGTTTTCTGAGCGTTAATGTCCTTGTTGACGTTTTGACGTTTCAACCATTGATGTTAACGGAGGGCTGAACTAAAATGACAAACTGAGATAGGCTAAAAGATCAAAATCCACCTTCAAGGATGGTCACCATTTTTGGGACATTAAACTGAGAACTGTTATGGTTAGTTAACAAGGACTGTACATCATTTGATGTGCTATTAAATACACACATTTTTATGAAACAGGAATGTGAAAGTTAATCACAATTATTAACAAAATAGTACCACAAGATTAAAGCTTTTTTAAAATACAATACTCCCCATCAATTAAAATCTGCATGCAGGTGCCAGAGTCAGTCAGTCCTCAAACAAATCACCACAAACCAAAGGTCAGATTGCTAAAACTGTCTGTTACCTGTCACTAACGATTTGCAAGTGTTCAAGCGACAAGGAGATGGTAAGTCTTGATACATCTTGAGTGAAAGATTTATGTTGTTGTACTTCAAGGCTTGAATCATGTGCCACACATTCCCAAGACAAAACCAAAATATGTAGTCTTGCATCTTTTAATTAATTCCATAATTTCTTTCGCGAGATATTTGTATTTTTGTATTTTCTATACCCAGGCATTTCTAGCATGTTATTGTTATTTTCAAATAAAACTGCAACAATGATCACCACAATTGCTTGTTCCTTTTCACAAATTAGGTCTGATTTCCAAAGTGAACCTTTCTTATCCCTTACCCTTGGTTCAAGAAGATTGTCCAGCCGTACTAGCTGACCTTCTCTTGCAATTTGGATACGAACTTATTGTGTCTTTTTATCTGAATGTTCTTCACAGATGAACAATTACAAGAAGTATGGGCTAATTTCTCTAAGGGAACCTTGCATCTGCAACACTCTTTCTACCTCTTAGGTACCTATCCTGGATAGCATGGTTCTTGTTGGACATAAGTTAGAGGCTATTAATAAATCTTGAAGATTTGATATTGAGTGATGTTTCAGCAGGACTTTGAGAACACATTAGTTTTATGATATTGAATCCCAGATCCCTAGTTTTTAAGATCTGTGCAGGGTTAATGGCAGGGTTCTTGGCAGTGTGGAGGAACAGCAGGATCTTGGAGTCTGCGTCCATAGATACCTCAAAGTTGCTACCCAAGTTGATAGGGTTGTAAAAGAAGACGTAGGGTGATTTGGCTTTCATTGGCAGGGGATTTCAGTTTAAGAGCCACGAGGTTATGCTGAAGCTCTATAAAAGCCTGGTTAGACCACAGGTGGAATATTGAGTTCAGTTCTAGTCACCTCATTATAGGAAGGATGTGAAAGCTTTAGAGAGGGTGCAGAGGAGATTTACCAGGATGCTGCCTGGACTAGAAGGAAGGTCTTATGAGGAAAGGTGAGGGAGCAAGGTTTTTTCTCATTGGAACGAAGAGGGATGAGAGGTGACTTGATAGAGATGTACAAGACAATGAGAGGCATGGATAGGGCGGATAGCCAGAGACTTTATCCCCAGGGCGAAAATGACTATTACAAGGGTGCATAATTTTAAGGCGATTGGAAGAAGGTACAGGGAGTTATCAGAGATAGGTTCTTCACACAGAGTGGTGGGTGTGTGGAATGCGCTGCCAGCTTTGGTCGTGGAGTTGGATACATTAGAGACACTTACGCAACGCTTGGATGGGCACATGGATGATAGCAAAATGTAGGGGATGCAGAGTAGTTCGATCTTCGAGTAGGATAATAGGTCGGCACAACATCGTGGGCTGAAGAGCCTGTACTGTCCCGTGCTGTTCTTATGTTCTATGTTCTTGTCACCTGTCACTCCCTCCAGGCATTATTGCTAGTTTGTGGCCTTGCTTCTGTGGCTGTATGCTTGGGGGGTTAACTTGACTCATGGGCTCGTCTGTCTCAAGTATGGAATGGCACTTCTTTTTATTAAGAATGACTCAATTTCCTGTAAGATCTTAAGTTTGGGCAGTTCCTTTCTACCCAAATATTCTCCCCATCCCCCTTTTCTGATGAAGGGTCTAGGCCCGAAACGTCAGCTTTTGTGCTCCTAAGATGCTGCTTGGCCTGCTGTGTTCATCCAGCTCTATACTTTGTTATCTCAGATTCTCCAGCATCTGCAGTTTCTCTTATCTCTGATCTTTTCCACAATGCTGCAATGAAGCCAGGATCACTGTATCCTTGGATGCCTCCGGTAATTCCTGTTAATATCCCCAAACCCCTGTGTCTACTTCTGGCATAAAGAATCCCATCGGTAGTATGTGGTGGGAGATTAAAAACAGTTCAGTCGTTTTACGAATTACTGCAACTAGTTTGCACAATGAATTCTGGAATGTTCCATTAGGAATCACATCAACCTGGGAATGATATATGTTCATTGGAATTCGACCTCCTGTATTGGTTTGACAGCAGTGGCTTTCAAATTGAAAACCCAGTTCTTAAGTCTCTATAGCCAAACCCAACATCTGTCCATGGATTGACCCGGGCCATTAGGTATCTTTCTGTTTCTCCTGGGGAGTGTACTCCATGATGTTACCTTTTTTTCATAATTGCATAAAAAGGCTTTCCTTTTATAAATAAAATGGAAACCTTTGGTCATAGAAATACTCATTAACAGACCAGTGGTGTCACAATATGATTGGATGATTTTAAGAATCCTTTCTATTCCAGAGTGTGAGTCACTCAGAAAGGTGATATCATCCAGGACAGCCAAAGCAAAAGCAATTTTGTTGTTTACCATCATGGCCCCTTCTAAATTAGCTTCCTCAAGAGTGCGTTATAACTTACCTAATGCAATGTTAAACAGTATCGCAAGATAAGGATTACCCTTGCTTTACTCCCTTTTCTACCTCAGTTGGATTGGGTTTAAACTAGTTGGCTTCTACTACAGTTGTGTTATCTACATACAAGTCCTCGACATGTTGAATAAAATTCTTTGGTAGACCAACTCACTGTAGAGCTTTGATGAGTAAGTTGAAATAAACTGAGTCGAAGCTTTTCATGAGATCAACGAAAATAACTGCAAGCCTTTTTTATTTCATTTGGTGCCATTCGTAATATTATCCTGGACCATGATTTTCTTGTTACGTCCTAGGGTCACTGCCAGAAAGCCCTTCTGCGTGGATTTAATATGAATCTTTTTGCCATGACCTTCATAAACAAGTAAAATAATATGAAGCCCATGGTAATGGGTCTCCAGTTATCAATGTCCCTCAGGCATTCCTCAGCTTCCTTCTTTGGATTTGTAACAACGTGACTTTTCTTTAAGGAGTCCGGAGTTATGCTGATTTTTAAACCGTAGAAAGGACAGCCTTGACAGACATGAGATCTCACCATCTTGGATATCCTCCAGCATGATCCCATCAGGTCCTGCTGCAAAATTGGGGTTTATAGTCATTTGGCTGTATTTACCTCCTCTTCTTTTGTGGATCAAATCAATTGGCCTTCATTCAGTTCTACAGAGCTTTTTGTAAATTGATTAAGATTAGCCTTATTATTCAACACTGATAATCTGGTAATGCAAGTTCTCACAAACTCTCAAGCTGAGGTGGGGGAGACATAAAGCTATGATTGGCGTTCCCACAGTTTGCTGTGCCAACCGGCTTCTGTTACTTTGAGAGAATAACTGAGCCTTTCTGACCCTTGATTTTTTTGATTGCCCACCATTTCCGAGCTCCAGTGTTCTTTTTACTTTTGTCCTTCTTGTGCCTCTTTATCCTTCCATCATTGGGCCTGAGGTCACCTTTCAGGTTTCTTTCCCGTTAATCAGTCAGTCGTACTTCCCATAAGGTCCAATCCAAGCAGCCTGCGATCCTGGTTTCCTTTCTTGTTTTATCATTCCTCTGGCTGAGTCAATGGATTGAAACTATCTCAATGTTTGGGGTACAGGCCAGGAGCCGGAGGTCCTTTTAAGTTTGTTGAGAGGACTTCGCACGGGATTTATCATCCTGTGCGGTAATCTCTAAATCGTCTTTGAGATTAACCTCATCAGAAACATCTGGCATTGTTGGTTGAGCCAATCAAATGGGATGTGACCAGGTGTGATGATAGAAGTGAGGGGGGGAGGCGATGGCCTAGTGGTATTATCACTGGACTGTTAATCCAGAGACCCAGAAAACATTCTGGGGACCTGGCTTCAAATCCCACCAAGGCAGATGGTGGAATTTGAATTCAATAAAATGTCTGGAATTAAGAGTCTAATGATGACCATGAATCCATTGTTTATTGTTGGGAAAAACTCACCTGGTTCACTAATGTCCTTTAGGGAAGGAAAGTGCCATCCTTACCTGGTCTGACCTACATGTGACTCCAGACCCACAGCAATGTGGTTGACTCTTAACTGCCCTCTGGGCAATTAGGGATGGGCAATAAATGCTGCCTGCCCTGTGATGCCCTCATCCCATTAATGAATAAAAGGGGAAAAAAAACCTTGTGTAAATCTTCTCTTATCAGACATTTGTTTGGGTGTTTTGTTGTCAGGATGCCTACAATCTTCTTATTGATACATGACCATCCCATAAATTGTTGTTCCAGTTGAAGAAAGTTGTTTCCTGTTCTGCCCGTCGAGAGGATCCCCCTCCCGGGTTTAACCTTGGCAATTGGTAGTTCCCAGTGCTTTCATTCCATAGCTCCAGGTGCCTATGTCTCTCATGCCGGCCTAAGCTATTTTTTCATGTAAATCTAAGTTCACATTTTGAGCATGCATAGGCTCCCTGCTGATCAACTGATCTTCTACAATTACACTTTGAGTAGCAGCAAGCTATTGTGTGGCATTCTCCACTTTTACTTCACATTGTTCGGAACTTGTTAATTTGGTGTTTCTCTGCCAGGTGAGCAGGAAAATTACTCACATAATGTACAAAACAACTCCTCCATGGGATAATATATCACAAGTTCTTGTGTTTCAGTCGTGTTACTTGTTGGTTCAATGATGACGGGTTCTGCATATATTATCGTATTGTTGCTGATCACAGAGTCAGTCTCATCTCCCCCTTGTATATAGCTTCTATTATAGGAGGTTTGTGACTTGATGATGGTTTTTGTCTCTGTTGGGTGGGATGTCCAAAGGATCCCTTTAATAATACGTTTGTCTTCTTCTACCAGTCCTTCTGGTCCTACTGGCCTGACCCAGATCCGTATGGGAAATGTGTAAATGTCTCTTGGGTCTCTCATCCATTTCCTCAATCTGTGTGGAACAGACCTTTTGTCAGCATTGTTGGCAATGAAGCGGAGACTTATGTGGCATTGCATCCTGTACAGGTCACTGCCACCATCACACCTGTGGGGAGGATGCTTTTCCTGGTCACACCTCATCTGGACTGGTATGGGTCATTCAGACCATACATTTCAACACAATATTTGGGGTTTGATATCTTAGTGTCCCCATCCATGCTGTTCTACAACTGCCTTGTGATTTTTCTCACAATGTTGTTTGGCCAATCTGTGGCTAGGCCAATGCTGTGTCCAGTGGGGCCAATGAACAGGCACAGTTAACACTGTGGCAGAAAAAGTCACAGCAAAACGCCTACAGTGGTAACGAGTCAGACCTGTCTCCCACAGGAGGCCCGTCCATGAGAATCATAGTTACTCCGGTTGCGAGAGCATCTGCTACTAATGGTCCAACAATTAAGAGTGAGGGTTCTCTGGAGACCAAAACTAGAGAAGCAATGAGATTGCAAATGGGTTTGGCCTGGAGGTTACAGATATAAGAATGAGAAAGGCTATGGAGAGGTTTAAAACAAGGATGGGAATTTCAATTTTGAGAATTTGCCAAAAGGAACCAATGCATAGCACCGACTTCCTAAGTGACTGGTGAAAGGGATTTGGTGCAAGTTAGAGTAGCATTTTTGATGGGACCAAGAATATAGAGGCATAGGATGGGAGGTCAGCAAAGAGAAAACTGGAATCATTGAGCAACAACAATAAAAGGACCTATAGAGCAGGTTCCCAATAGCTATTTGTCAGAACATAATACTGGCAGAGGTACCATCACCCTTGGTTACATCCAATTTCATATTGTTTTTGAGAAAAGTATTGCAGGTGCTGGTAAAGGTGAATATTGGATACACATATCAAGTCAGACAGTTTGAGTTAACAAAATGAGAGTGTAGTGATTTTTCAGAGGTAAAGGCCTTCCTCAGCAACTGGCTGCTGCATCACCTATGGGAACTGCCAGTGTTTTCTGGTTTTGTTTACTTTCTGCCCTGCCACCACCACCACCCCTCCCCCCATGATTTCTCCTGTTCCAGCTTCAGCCTGATTCACCCCTCTGTTTCAGCTACTCACATTTCCCTTGTTTCTCATATTTCTTTTGGTTCCTTGGTGCAATCATCTTCTTGGTCATCGACTCATGGCATGATGCGCCACAAATGGAAAACATACCACTCATCAAGTTTCTGACTGCTCTTTGAAAGAGCTTGCTCCTATTCACCTTGCGTGCAACCTAGCATACCTAACCCTTCAATTTCTCTTTCAGAAGAGATTATTGAATCTTCTTCCACCGCCCTTTCGGGTAATATTTCCCAGAACTTCTACTTGTCACGTTACTTTTAAACACATTACAGATCATTCTGCAAAACTTTCCTGCTTTTTGTCCTCTTCAATCACAGCACATTTAAATTATCATTTTTTTCTGATAAAACAATCATTCCTCTAAAGTTAATTCTGTTCTCTCTAACGACATCAAATGAGCTACTTGGTGTTCTGCTTTTATGTCAGTTTTTTTTTGCCCTGTTGGAAGTTGGGTTTTAATTCCCCAATGGGAGTGAAAATATGTGAATTTTACATGGTGGGCCTCAAAATAACCGCCCAGGAAATCAACAGCTGAGTTGCAGAAAACTGATTACTTCTGGTTTCCATAAATTAAAAATGCTGCATTTAAGACTCAAAGCTGTATCGAACCTGCTTCTTTCCTTTTTTATTCATTTTTCTAACGAACCTGTTCGGATGGATTATTTATTACAAACCTCTGGAGCAGGTGGGATTGAACCTGTGCCTCCCAGCCCAGGGGAACTAACAGTGCACCATAAGAGGGCCCCTTTTCTTGCAAACCCCATGAAGCTGTCGAATAATGCCTTGTTATCCAGCACATAGCTGAAAATGCAACAGTGAACGAAGCACTCCAGTATATATATTCACAGAACAATTGGTTCCCAGCTTTTAATGAGCAGTAGAATAACATATCAGGCACCATCCCACCACAGTTATTTTACTGTTCTTTGTGGGGCCAAAATGGATCAGAACTGCTACAAAAAATGTTTAGGCCTCCTTTCCCACTTGTGGGCTTGCAGGTAGTGGTGGGAAGGGAGACCTAAAAGCTTCTGTGAAAGTTCTGATCCACTTTGGCCCCACAAAGAACAACAGAATAACTTCCCAGAGGAAGACAGCCAGTAAAACATGCAAATGACATATTCCGGTCTGATTTGTCAACATAATTTAAATTGGAGCTCCAGTACCTCCTGTACTTTCATTTCAAACAGTTATTAGATTCTTAATGCTTTTCCATCTGGATTAGCTGTCCGCATTGTGACTCATTTCTCAGCAGCTTCAACCCGGCAGGAAAACCAGAGCTGTTCAGGCACTGCTAAAATTTACACTGGGGCTCAATGAGGGCCAAGATCTCCAACCTGCTTATTTGAAGGATTCTGTCATATTCAGATTGGTGACTTTGAAATTAGGATCAACTGAAAACAGCTAATTAGCTGAAAAGGCACATTAACTGCTCGCCTAGGGTGGCTAAGGTTGTGTCTTCCATTTTTTCCCCCTATCTTCCCTATATAAATGGCTATTTTTGATGCATTGTTTCAGTTGATAATGCTGTTAATTGTTATCTAGAGGTAGGTGACGTATTTATATTTGTGAAGTACTGACCTGAGCTGGGGTGAACGTTCTGTCCATTCCTGACACTCTGTTTGAATGCTTTCAGTACGACTGCTAACCTTTCCCTCAAATAGCATCTCATCGATTTCCCAGAACAACTGGTGCACTGTTCGTGTGTTTGCTTTGTCAAATTCCTGAAACCCAAGCACAATGAGTCATTGCCTGCCAGTGATGTCTAGTAAGAATGTAACTTGTACCGTCTTTGATTGAAGAAGACAAGAATGAGCCAACATTTATTAACTAGTGCCAAGTGAATTTATTTGGACTGGTTCAATTGAGATTTTAGTTGGCCTCATCCATGAGAATACAACATCAGATAGGAAAAGTATATAAATGACCTGGATGTGACCATAGGAGGCATGGTTAGTAAATTTGCCGATGACACCAAAATAGGGGATGTAGTGGACAACAAAGAAGGTTACTTCAGGATATAACAGGAGCTTAATCAGAAGGGCCAATGGGCTGAGGAGTGGCAGATGGAGTTGAATTTAAATAAATTTGGTGAGGCAAATCAGGGCAGGATTTATACACTTAATGTTCAGGTGTCAGGGAGTGTTGTGGTATACTGCATCCACTGTACCCGGTGCGGCTTCCTCTACATTGGGGAAACCAAGCAGAGGCTTGGGGACCGCTTTGCAGAACACCTCCGCTCGGTTCGCAATGAACAACTGCACCTCCCAGTCGCAAACCATTTCCACTCCCCCTCCCATTCTTTAGATGACATGTCCATCATGGGCCTCCTGCAGTGCCACAAGGATGCCACCCGCAGGTTGCAGGAACAGCAACTCATATTCCGCTTGGGAACCCTGCAGCCCAATGGTATCAATGTGGACTTCACCAGTTTCAAAATCTCCCCTTCCCCCACCGCATCCCAAAACCAGCCCAGTTCGTCCCCTCCCACCACTGCACCACACAACCAGCCCAGCTCTTCCCCTCCACCCACTGCATCCCAAAACCAGTCCAACCTGTCTCTGCCTCCCTAACCTGTTCTTCCTCTCACCCATCCCTTCCTCCCACCCCAAGCTGCACCTCCATCTCCTACCTACTAACCTCATCCCACCTCCTTGACCTGTCCATCTTCACTGGACTGACCTATCCCCTCCCTACCTCCCCACCTATACTCTCCTCTCCACCTATCTTCTTTTCTCTCCATCTTCGGTCCGCCTCCCCCTCTCTCCCTATTTATTCCAGAACCCTCACCCCATCCCCCTCTCTGATGAAGGGTCTAGGCCCGAAACATCAGCTTTTGTGCTCCTGAGATGCTGCTGGGCCTGCTGTGTTCATCCAGCCTCACATTTTATTATCTTGGATTCTCCAGCATCTGCAGTTCCCATTATCACAGACCTCAGAGTGCAGTTTCTTTGCTCCTTGCAAGTGGAGTCCCAGGTAGGCAGGATAGTGAAGATGGCATTTGGTACTCTTGCCTTTATCAGTCAGTGCACTGAGTATAGGAGTTGGCAGGTCATGTTGCGGCTGTACGGGACATTTGTTAGGCCACTTTAGGAATACTGCAATCAATTCTTGTCTCCCCACGATAGGACGGATGTTGTTAAACATGAAAGGGGTTCAGAAAAGATTTACAAGGATGTTGCCAGGGTTGAAGGGTTTGAACAATAAGGAGATGCTGAATAGGCTGGAGCTATTTTCTTTGGAGCATCGGAGACTGAAGGGTGACCACATAAAGATTTCTAAAATCAAGAGGGGCATGGATAAGATGAATAATTAAGGTCATTTCCCTCAGGGTAGCAGAATCCAAAACTAGAGGGCATAAGATTAAGGTGAGAGGGGAAAGATTTGAAAGGGATCTGAGGGGGGGAACATTTTCATGCAGACTCCCAACATTCTTGCAGCTTTCTCTAAAGCCCTAACATCCTTTATGCGCCACAGAAAAATCCCAGTGTCTTTTCTTCCCATCATAATTCTGAGAATTCCCATCAACCTGCAATACTTACATCATCTCTCCAGGAGTAGACTGAACTGCGCTCTGTAGACAGGCTGGTTGTATAACTCTGGATAGCAGACCAGGAATGATTAAGGTCTATTGGTGTGGTCTGCCCACTTAGTGATTCAGATACAATGGATACATTACTGAAAGGAAAAGAAATGTTGCTTTGCATCATACGATACGAATTCACTCAGCCATTATATTATAGAACAAAAATAGAAATCCTGCATTCCCTGTATTTTTTTAGGAATATCTTCCAATTATATTGTGACTTTTCCCAACTTCTGCTGTCCCACAGCAAAAGAAGTTCTTATGAAGTACAGCTACAATTGTAGTGTCAATTTTGTACTCAGTAAGGTCCCACACACAGCAAGGAAATAAGTTAACACATCATCTGCTTTTGGTGTTAGCATCAAGATACTTTCAGGCTCTTCTTCAAATAGTGCTACTGGCTGTTTTCTGACAAGATGGCGCTGCAGTTCAAAGTCTCGCCTGAAAGTTAAGTGACATTGGCAGTGCATCACTCAATCTTCAGGCATTTTAGCCCACATTCTGTGAAGTTTCTGCATTGAAGCTTAAGCATATGATCTTGATAACTAGAGTGCCACAGTGAACCAAAATGTATTTTCAGGCTTTCATATCAATCTTGTTCTTTGACTGAGTGATCAACTCAGCATTTCACTTTTGTCCAGTAGTTTGGTATCGTTTAGAAGTAGGTACTTTTCCGGCCGGTATCAGGTGTCCCATGTGATGAAGACTACTGCAGAGAACGGGTTGTTTGAGAGGGGCAGGGGGGGGTTTAAAGGCAAGGCCAGATTGTGGGTTTTTGACTGGATGGCAATTGGAGAGCTATGGGTTCATCATGCAAGTCCCAGATGAAACAACGAAATACTAGTTGTCTCAGGTATAATTGCTTTTGAGTCGTCCATAATTACTCTATTGACGTCCCACAACTGGTGAGCAGAATGCACCAGGATCAGACCCTTCCCACCCCACCCTAATGGAGATAGCCATCCTGACACTGGAAATCAGAAGCAGTTACTCCCACCCAACTGTCCCTCCTCCTCCCTCCCATAAGCTTTGACTTATTACTTTGAACAACAGTACAGTAATATCTATAAGAGCCTAGACAGTGCAAATACACCAACAAAACACTTGCTCACACCTCAAAACTAAAGTAATTCCCAAGTACATTCATTATTCATAACACTATAGTTTCTTCCTAATTATCACTTCAATAACGCATGAAAACGTTTTACCTGTTGTAACTCTGAATTGCTCCTTGAACATGTTTTGTAAAATTAGCTGGAAGCGAATCACTGGTTTTCTCAACAAAGCGACGACTGTCATCTCCTTTTGATATTCCCTTTCTGTTGAAAATGAAAAAAACAAGAAATGAAAGTAACACAATCTACTTTTCGACATTTTAAAAATTCTTTCCAGGGGTATGGGGATCCCTGGCAAGGCCACTGTTTATTGCAGCCAAGGTGGTGCTGGTCAGATGCCTCTTGAACCGCTGCTGCCACAGGAGGAGTAGGGACCACCCACAGTTCTGTAAGGAAGGGAGTTCCAGGGTTTTAACCCAGTGGCATGAAAGGAAGTCGATGATTGCAAAAAATAAATCTGTCCTGCTATTGTGGTTGTTGCAGCAACATGCTGTTGAAAGATTGTTGGGACAATCTCCAATGTACCAGGACTTGTACTTAACTGCATTATGGGTGGGGAGGTGAGATGTGGGAATGGAGGAAAGAATGGGCACCTGCCAATGTCATTAAAGAAAAGGACAGACTTCCTAAACAGCAAGATCCCACTTCTCAGTACTCTGTCATGAACAGGCATACATTTGCTGCAGTTACATTAGCAGTATCTAGCTGACAGCAGCAGAGATGGAGTCTATCTGGCGGCCCTTTTGAGGATCAATCCTTCACTTCTGAAGATTGGGATGGGTGTGCAAGGTGTAATTTTTTTTTTGCATTTTAAAGCAGCTCTCAAAGATTGGGCTGGTGGGAGCAGCCAGACCAGGCATATCCCTGTTACCTGGCCAGCCAGCCCACAGCAAGGTCTCCTGGGAGGAGGAGGCATGCACCATAGATGCACTGTCAACATGCCCCCTAGAAGAGGGGCAGATCATACAGATCTGGAGATTTTTGTGAAATGAAAACAGAAATTGCTTGCAAAACTCAGCAGGTCTGGCAGCATCTGTGGAAAGAAAGCAGAACTGACTTTTCGAATCTGGTGACTCTTCATCAGAGCAGTTAGCACCTGGGAAATAGCGGTATTTATGTTGAAGACAAAGTTGGGGGAGGGAGGAGATGAGCAGATAGGTGGAAATGGAGCCCAGAGATAGAGAGACATATCAAAACGGTAGGTAAACAAGGAGATTAGGGATAGCAGACCAGGGCTGAAGAGAAGCCAGATAAGTGATTATAAGAGCCAGGAGCAGTACAGAATGGGTGAGCTGTATTGAAAGCAACCCATGTGATAATAGGGCCAGGTGTGGGTGTGAGTAAAAAATATGGAAGGATGGAATTGGACTCTAAAATTATTGAACTTGATTTTGAGTTCTAGAGACTGCAGGGTCCCCAAGTGAAAATGAGATATCGTTGTTCAAGGCTTGCTGTAGTCCAGCTGGCCTGAGACAGAAATGTTGAGGTGAAAAACGGTGGTATGTTGAAGCGGCAGGCAATAGGAAGCTCAGGGTAATTTCTGTGGACAGAATGTAGGTGTTCTCCAAAGCAGTCTCCAGTCTGTGCTTCATCGTCCCAAAGTAGAAGAGACCACGTTGTGAACAGCAAATACACTAGGCTAAGTTAAATGAACTGCAGATAAATCACTGTTTCATCTAGAAGGTGTGTCTGAGGTTTTGGAATGCTGAGGGGCAGAAACTACATGGGCAGGTATTACCTTTCCATGTGATTGCAGAAGGTGTGTCAAGGGAGTGTGGGGAGATGTTGGGAATGGAGGAGGCATTGACCAAGTTGTCCTGGCAGGGGGGGGAGGGAAATCAGTCCCTATAGAAGGCTGACAAGCAAGGGGAGGGGCAAATCTGTTCATGGCATCCCACTGGAGATGGCAGAAATGGCAACTTACTATCTTTTGTATGCAGAGGATGGTGGGTTGATAAGTGGATACGAGGGTCCCTATCGTTGTTGTGGAAAACAAGGGAAGGAATGAGGGCCAAATGGCTGAGAGCCCTATCAACCACGGCAGCAGGGAATCCTCAATTGAGAAAATGGTGAACATTTCTAATGCTTCCCTGCGGAAGGCGACATTGTCGAAGTCTTTGAGTTACTAGTCCACTATGTCATTACCTCCCCTCGCAAGACAAGATGGATGATTGGCTTACTCAGCCCCAGATGCCAACTGACAATTTCACATTTTCTATCATTCATCCGAGTATATTTCACCATTCTGTGTGATTTGTTTTATTGAAGGAGTTGCTCCTGCTGATTTTCTCCTCCTGATATATTTTGTATTTATTATTCTATCCAGGCCAGTTCAGATTCTGAATGGAATATCTACCTGGATGTAGGCTGTAAAATTTAAACCTCATTGTACCAGCAAGAATCGAGGCAGGGTTCCTCTTCACTGGTTGGCCGCTTCTAACCAGTGGTTCCAATATCATGGGCACCTCAAGCCTCGCCACTCTGATACCAGGGATGCATCCTTCAGCCAAATGCAGCCAAATCTCCACCTCAAAATTTTCAAGGCTATCAACTAACCATAACTTTGAGCTATGTCAAATTAAAACACATTATATAGTTTCATCAACTTCTTCAGAGATGTTACAACACAGCTCTGGGACTTGAACCCAGGTCTTCTAGATCAGAGGTGGGGCAATAACACTGCACGACAAGGACACTAGAAAACACACTGTGTTACATTAATGAACAATCACAGCTGGTTTATTCTTAATAGGTAACAGCATGACTTGAGATTTCAAGTGGGTTACTTCTAATTGGAATGAACGCTCATTGAATCAAACTGGCACTGATGATAGTCAGAGATAGTGTGAACTGCAGATGCTGGAGAATCCAAGATAACCTTCTGGGTCTAGGCCCGAAACGTCAACTTTTGTGCTCCTGAGATGCTGCTTGGCCTGCTGTGTTCATCCAGCTTCACACTTTGTTATCACTGATGATAGTCAGCTGGGTGAGAGACTGGCTTTACAAATACCCAGTTATTTATTGGACTACACTATGTTGGAAGATCATGCCATGTTGTTGATTGGTCAGTAAACTATTTTTTGCCTTTATCAGCAACATTGTCAGAAATGCCTAAGAGATTACCATTTCTGAAGATCGCTAAAATGTTTTAATATGTTAGATATTGATTTTATTTGGCTTGGTGAATACTCAGAAAATAATGAAACAGGTCAACCAGCAATCAGCCTAAGGCAAACAGTAGGGAAAAGGGCATATTCCAAATGTATCATTTTAAGTGATGTCACCAGAAGACTTCATTAAGGAAGTGAAAGAAATATAAGTCTGCACTCAAGGTGAACCCTGTAAATAAGAACAAACATATCTCCTTACATGAAGAGATAATGGGAACTGCAGATGCTGGAGAATTCCAAGATAATAAAATGTGAGGCTGGATGAACACAGCAGGCCAATGCTCCTCAGATACTGCTTGGCCTGCTGTGTTCATCCAGCTCGACATCTTGTTATCTCTAATAGCAATCCACTTAGTTAGCAAGTGGAAACCTATTCCATAATCTCACTTTACTCCAGTTTGCTGCAACTATGTCTAGAATGGAGAGTCTTCAAAATTCCACATCGCCCAATGTTCCTGGTGGTTCTGTTGCTATTAAGCCCTTTGAGTTTAACAAAATAATCACAATCAAAGTTTACACTCAGAGCAGAAACTTGAACCCAGAGCCACCTTTTCAGGGTACAGGGCATTGCTTCTCCAACACACTGTCCCACAGGAACAGCTGTTGCCTTTTGAAACAATATTAACAAGGAAAATAGTTTACATCACATATTTTCAAAAGTAAAATATGTTCTGACTCACAAAACTCATAAGTATTCTCCAAAAGTTTAACCATCACAAAGGTGTAGGGTGTCTGAGATGTGAAAAGGCTCTATTGAAATGCAAGCTTTTATTTTAAGTAGCAAACGAACAATAACCGCTCGCATTTAAATTGCCTCTTTAATATTATAAATTATTCCCTGGCTCCCACAATCATGATTTTGATTAAAATTATGTTACTGATTAACATAACTTCAGGGTATAGTGCCAGATGACTGGAGGATAGCGCACATGGTGCCCCTGTTCAAGAAGGGGAGTAGAGACAACCCTGGTAATTATAGACTAGTGAGCCTTACCTTAGTTGTTGGTAAAGTGTTGGAAAAGGTTATAAGGGATAGGATTTATAATCATCTAGAAAAGAATAAATTGATTAGGGATAGTCAGCATGGTTTTGTGAAGGGAAAGTCGTGCCTCACAAACGTTATTGAATTCTTTGAGAAGGTGACCAAACAGGTAGATGAGAGTAAGCCAGTTGATGTGGTGTATATGGATTTCAGCAAGGCGTTTGATAAGGTTCCCCACAATAGGCTATTGTACAAAATGTGGAGGAATGGGATTGTGGGAGATATAGCAGTTTGGATCGGAAATTGGCTTGCTGAAGGAAGACAGAGGGTGGTAGTTGATGGGAAATATTCATCCTGGAGAGCAGTTACTAGTGGTGTACTGCAAGGGTTGGTGTTGGATCCACTGCTGATTGTCATTTTTATAAATGACCTGGTTGAGGGCGTAGAAGGATGGGTTAGTAAATTTGCAGACAACACTTAGGTCGGTGGAGTTGTGGATAGTGACGAAGGATGCTGCAGGTTGCAGAGAGACATAGATAAGCTGCAGATCTGGGCTGAGAGGTGGCAAATGGAGTTTAATGCAGACAAGTGTGAGGTGATGCACTTTGTTAGGAGTAACCAGAAGGCAAAGTACAGGGCTAATGGTAAGATTCTTAGCAGTGCAGATGAGCAGAGAGATCTCGGCGTCCATGTACACAGATCCTTGAAAGTTGCCACCCAGGTTGACAGGGCTGTTAAGAAGGCATACAGTGTTTTAGCTTTTATTAATAGAGGGATCGAGTTCCGGATCCAAGAGGTTATGGTGAAGCTGTACAAAACTCTGGTGTGGCCGCACTTGGAGTATTGTGTACAGTTCTGGTCACCGCATTATAAGAAGGATGTGGAAGCTTTGAAAAGGGTGCAGAGGAGATTTACTTGGATGTTGCCTGGTATGGAGGGAAGGTCTTACAAGGAAAGGCTGAGGGACTTGAGGCTGTTTTCATTAGAGAGAAGGAGGTTGAGAGGTGACTTAATTGAAACATATAAAATAATCAGAGGGTTAGATAGGGTGGATAGGGAGAGCCTTTTTCCTAGGATGGTGACGGCAAGCATGAGGGGGCATAGCTTTAAGTTGAGGGGTGAAAGATATAGTACAGATGTCAGAGGTAGTTTCTTTACTCAGAGTAGTAAGGGAATGGAACACTTTGCCTGCAACGGTCGTAGATTCACCAACTTTAGGGACATTTAAGTCGTCATTGGACAAGCATATGGACGTACATGGAATAGTGTAGGTTAGATGGGCTTCAGATTGGTACGACAGGTCGGCACAACATCGAGGGCCGAAGGGCCTGTACTGTGCTGTAATGTTCTATGTTCTATGATATTTTACAGGTGCTAGAGGTGTGTTTCCATGGTAACAAATTTGCAATGTGAAGCCAAAGTTGCCTCAAGGCCAAAGGCTCAAACTCATTTCACACCATGCCTTCCAAAATTAAGTTGTGTCTTGCCTATTCTAATATAATATTTCTCCATTTATTATGGGCTCTGTTTGTACAATTTGCAAGTTTGTGCTTAGTGGAATGGCATTTGTTAAATTTTTAACCCAAAAATTGCCTCAAACTGAAATGAATTTAATATCACAACGCAATACTGAGGAATGATTACATCATACTTTAACTAAAAATGAAACCTATGACAATTATTTTTATACTTCTGGGCATAATACCTTTTTACCTTACAATCAAGGGAGGTAGTAACATAGACTAGAAATTCAAAGCCAAGACTATTTTTCTGGGGACATGGGTTCAATGGCAGGTAGTGAAATGACTTAGCCTAGACTCCCTACAGTGTGGAAACAGCCCAACAAATACACAACAACTCTCACAGAATCCCACCCAGACCCATTCCCCACAGCCCACTTAATCTACACATCCTGAACACTACGGGCAATATAGCATGGCCAATCCACCTAACCTGCACATCTCTGGACAAATCTGGGCTCAATAAAAATCTGAAATAAAAAGCCAGCCAAACAGTGACCTTGTAACTACTGTTGATTGTGGTAAAAGCCATCTGGTTCATATATGTCCTTCAGGGGAAGAAATGTACCATTGGTCTGGCCTACCTGTGACTCCTGACCCACAGCAATGTGATTGACTCTTAACTGTCCTCTGGGCCATTAGGGATGGATAATAAATAAAGCAAGTGGCATCCTCATCCCATGAAAAAATAAACTAAAACCAAAAGAATTCTAAGCTTCACAGGTGCTATCTCACCAGCTGAATATTTCTAGATTTGATTCCCCATTTGTGCTGAGTTATCAGATCTCAACCTTGTTCAAAGGCACCCATTTACATCTTTAAGTGCCCATGGACTGACATTCAGCCATTGTTTCTGAGCTTTTAATCATTCTGTTCAGGTAGGACTCAAACCCAGACCATAGCACAGAAGTAAGGAGATTATCTCTACAACACAAGAATCTTAACCAGGGTTTCTATCCCTACCACAGATTGACCTTTCAACATTTACATGAACGTTGGATGAGAAAAGAACCAAGTTTAGTATCATTTCTTCCACAGCAGAATAACCTGTTTCCATTTATGCCAAAGGGCTATAAATGAGAGGAAGAGATTGTTGGCTAATGGTTTATTGGATGCAACCCGGAGGAAGATTGCTAACCTCAGATACTGGAAATTTGTGAAGGCACATAAAGACAAGGGCAAAGAATTTAATTTAAATTTAATCTTAACTTTTGATTTCATGCTTTTTTTAAGCTTCGGACGTAGATCCTAAATCAATGCCTGCTTCCACTGAGTAGAACAATGGCAACAGATACATAGGGATGTTTCCACCTGCAAATTCCCCACCAAAACATTCACAATCCTGAACTGGAATTATATCGCATTTCCTTCAGTGACATTTGATCAAAATCCTAGAAGCTCCTGGACTGCAGTGGTTCAAGAAGGCAGCCCACCACCTTCTCCAGGGCAACTAGGGACGGGCAACAAAGGCTTGCCCAGCCAGCGATACCCACATCTTTTTAAAAGAGTCAACCTTCTCTCAAATTGATGTAAACATGCTATATACATACACAACACCAGCTTCAACCAGGAAAGAGTAAAGCATTGTTTATCTGCCTGCCTTGCCTGCAAACACTAAAGGCTACACTGACACCTCCCTGGATAATCAGAGTAAGGTATGGATTCATGCCTGTATTGCAGCGGTGAGCTTTAGTCATTGAACCTACGCTGGTTGGTTGCCATGTAGCCCGTGGAATGGTAAGGTCATGTAAACATCCTAAGTTAATGATTGATATTAACAGGACAAAGTCAATAGGCACCAGATAACACTGGCCTGGAATGCATAGAACATAGAACATTACGGCACAGTACAGGCCCTTCGGCCCTCGATGTTGTGTTGACCTGCCATACCGATCTCAAGCCCATCTAACCTACACTATTCCATGTACGTCCATATGCTTGTCCAATGACGACTTAAATGTACCTAAAGTTGGCGAATCTACTACCGTTGCAGGCAAAGCGTTCCATTCCCTTACTACTCTCTGAGTAAAGAAACTACCTCTGACATCTGTCCTATATCTTTCACCCCTCAATTTAAAGCTATGCCCCCTCATGCTCGCCATCACCATCCTAGGAAAAAGGATCTCCCTATCCACCCTATCTAACCCTCTGATTATTTTATATGTTTCAATTAAGTCACCTCTCAAACTTCTTCTCTCTAATGAAAACAGCCTCAAGTCCCTCAGCCTTCCCTCATAAGACATTCCCTCCATACCAGGCAACATCCTAGTAAATCTCCTCTGCACCCTTTCCAAAGCTTCCACATCCTTCTTATAATGCGGTGACCAGAACTGTACACAATACTCCAAGTGCGGCCACACCAGAGTTTTGTACAGCTTCACCATAACCTCTTGGTTCCGGAACTCGATCCCTCTATTAATAAAAGCTAAAACACTGTATGCCTTCTTAACAGCCCTGTCAACCTGGGTGGCAACTTTCAAGGATCTGTGTACATGGACACCAAGATCTCTCTGCTCATCTACACTACTAAGAATCTTACCATTAGCCCTGTACTTTGCCTTCTGGTTACTCCTAACAAAGTGCATCACCTCACACTTGTCTGCATTAAACTCCATTTGCCACCTCTCAGCCCAGATCTGCAGCTTATCTATGTCTCTCTGCAACCTACAGCATCCTTCGTCACTGTCCACAACTCCACCGACCTTAGTGTTGTCTGCAAATTTACTAACCCATCCTTCTATGCACTCATCCAGGTCATTTATAAAAATCACAATCAGCAGTGGACCCAACACCGACCCTTGCGGTACACCACTAGTAACTGGTCTCCAGGATGAACATTTCCCATCAACTACCACCCTCTGTCTTCTTTCAGCAAGCCAATTTCCGATCCACTGCAATAATAATGCCAAAACTGTCAATGCTCACTTATTATTAGGCAAAGGAAGCAAGTTGTGACATTCACACACAAGCAGTAAAATGTGGAAATAAAATTCCCGTTGGATGTACCTTGCCCTTCCACAGGACGCATTGTTGCAGTTTTTGCTGATGGAATCAACCTAGAAATCACTGACCTAGCATGAACCTCAGCAAACGACCACACTTCTCTGCAAAGGTAGTTTAAAAATGTAAACCTCGCTCAATGAGGAGGGGCTGAGGCTGAAGATGAGGGCAAGGAGTAAAGCAGTCACTTCAATCTCCTTTCAACCAGCATGTCCATCACTTCATCCGCTGATGCTTCCACAAAGGACAACCCTCCTTTTGTTCAAATCACTCTTTGCTATTTCTAAAATGTTACTAATCGACTGTCAAACAATTAACCTTTGTGGCATTCTCCACCATCTATTCCCCTGCAAACTGATATCCTCAGTTAGCCACAGTGGTTCTTCTTTCTATTAGACATTCAACGGAACATATATTTACTGAGAATTAGGGAAGATTTCCCCAAATGCATGTCACTATTCATCTGCAATCCTACCTTCCACTTCCTATTTCTTTGGGATTGTTAACTTTAAGTCACTATATCAGATCAGACAAGTATTGCACTTCCAAACAGAACATGAAATACTATTATATTCTGACCACACTCCACAAGTGGATCCTTTTCCATGACAGCCTTAACATTTCACATTATCAGAACTCAAAAAGCCTGTTCCTGAGCTTGCAGCAGGCTGAGTTTCCATGATAACTGACTTTCCACTGCAGCACTCAAGACATTTGGTTATCTTGGACTGCGCTGCAATAGAAACTGACACATCAACTCTCAGATGTTTCAGCACAGTCTGGTCTGCAAGTGCTGCCATAGAATTAGCCATGCTAGAAAGAATGCACTCTTAAAGACTTTGCAAAGCACAGAGTAATAAGTTGATGCCAAATTCCTTCACATTCCTTGACATACACCAGTCTGCCAATGCAACAAACATTTTATCATACTTGAATGCTGCTGAGAAAAGACATATTTTGTTGAAGCTTTTCAACAAACATTTTATTGTACTTGAAGATTGCTGAGAAAAGACATATCTTGTTGAAGCTTTTCAGTTTGCACTCATCTGGACAATTCACAAGATGTAACAATGTAAAGGGAAAACAACATTGAAATCATACGAGAAGAGTGCCGATTGGTTGACACCTTGATAGAAGCATTACCATGGATAAAATGTACCAGTTGTTGATGATGTACGTTAAAACCAAAAACTTTATTTAAATCTCTACCCAGACACGTTGATTTTCAATAGATAAGCCACTATCCTGAGGAATGAACCAGAGAATGCATATCGCCTTTCTTGTTGAGTTAAAACGAATGGTCTATGTTCTTTTTGACTAGCTTCCAGTTCGCACAAATGGGCCACATAGCAAGTCTAACTGACAATCCTAAATTGGTTGTCAAATAAATCACTGCACACTCAAAATTATTTAGCAAATATTGCATAATCATAGATGAACATCTAATGCTGGACACCGTGCTGTGAGCTTTGCAAATGCAAGCTGGTTGAGTATGGTGAGTAGCTTCCTTATTGCTCACAAGTGAAAGGATGTGCTATTTCATATGATCCTCCTTCTTCGGGATTGTTGCTTACCCAGCATTATCCTGGTACTGAAATTCACATACCATGTTATTTATTTGTGTGAAAGCCAGGCTTTCATAATGTTGACTGCAGCTATCTAGCACAGTTCTTCCACTCCTCTATGTTTGATAGCATGTGATTGCTGTTGTCAGGGTTACATTATTATTATTAACATAGTCATCCTGCTTATTTTACATTGACCATCATGGCTATCTGCTCAAATTGTCATTTCAGTAACTTTCCAGCTAGCTTCATTGCTCCCTTTGGGAAGAGGGCCTGTCTCTGTCATCCACTCCCTGTCCTAGGACCTCAATTGCTTCAGCAGGAACCTAGAAGCACGCCTTTTCACATCATTGTCACTTCTCCTGGAAACCACTCAGAGATTTGCAGGTAGTTGCAATACATGTCTCAATCAAATGTACTGATTCTGTAGGGATTCTTCTAAACAGTCGCAGAATCCCTCCTGTGTGGAAACAGGCCATTCGACCCATCGTGTTGACATCATCCCTCCAAAGAATATCACACCCAGACACCAACCCCAACCAACCTAACCCTATAACCTTGCATTTCCCATGACTTATTCACCTAGCCTACATATCTCTGGACTATGGGAATAAAGTCGAGCACCCAGAGGATGCCTACGCAAACATGGGGAGAACATGCAAACTCTACACAGTCACCCAAAGGTGGAACAGGTGCAGACTGGCTTTTAGTAGTGTTATACTTGCTTGCTGACATATACAGAAACTTACTGATATGCTTAGTATACTCTCAACTAAATAGGCAGGAACCATAGTTTTTGTCCAGCCCACATAATAAGGAGCAAACACAGGTTAATAGAGTATCTTGATCTCCCATCCATTATCAGGTATTATTCACTTTTATCATGAAAATCCGAGCCCAGGACCTTGTAGGGAACTTTCTTTCCAGTGAATACCAAGCATCATTCCTTGCTGCTGACCACAAAATCAATTCATACTTTCAAACAAAAAGAAGATCAGAGGATAGATTTTTAGTTTGCTGTTTGGTTGTATATCTAGTGATCCTGATCAATTGCTGACCTTGGAAATGGCCCATTTTGATTCCTATTGAAGTGAACAGAAATAAAAAGCACAGTTTCCTTGGCAGTCAACTGATCGACTGCATCAGTTTCACTTTTACATTTTTTTCAACAGATAATTATAGACATAAAATACCAATAGTGTAGGTTAGATGGGCTTCAGGTTGGTATGACAGGTCGGCACAACATCGAGGGCCGAAGGGCCTGTACGGTGCTGTAATGTTCTATGTTCTATGTAAAAATATTGAAAGTTAATTATTAGTCCCACTATTTCATACTTAAGAAGGTTGTTCATGGTAATGCCTAAATTCAAATCCTGCAGAACAAATTTTGAATTCAATGCCAATTTTGTACATCTGTATGATCTTTAAATTATTGTCTGGAAGACAATGAACATTCTATCACTGCAGTAAAAAAGAATCCCATCAAATTTCAGCCTTATTTTAATTAAAAGAAATGGCGCCAGTTTCAACAGAAAAAATAAATTAAATTGCAAAGAAGTAAATCTGATTGGGATCAATAAACAAGACAGTACAATGAATAGAAATATCTCAATTCATTTGTTATGTCAAAAACAGGTTTCTTTCTGTTCTTTTCAGCTGAAGTAATGAAATCAACAACAGCAGTGTTCCATAAGCAACAATAAAAAGAGAAAATACCAGTCGTTTAATGTCTAGGAGCACAGGTGTGAATCTTAATTATTCACACGAAATGGATTTAAAAATAACTCTTTGTCCACAAGATATATTAGAAGAAAAGAATCTTACAAAACTGTTCCCCAGTTATGTAACTATAACCATTATCATCTGGTTTTAATAAAGATTGATCAACATTCTGTGAATTTTTAGATACTGAAACTGTATGCAGACCTGTTTTGGAAGATGCACAATGCTTTACTAGGCAGAACAAAAGATCACTAAATTTACCAGTGGATCTATCTTTTACTCACCCTATTATAATGAGGCCCAGGTCTCTGTTCAACTGATCCTCCTTATTGCTGCCTTTATACAGTTGCTGGAGGTTACTGGAATGATAGGCAAAACTGGAAGGAAGCACAGCACTGGCACCATACATCAGTCGAGCATTAAATCACACACCCTTCAGATCGAAGAAATGTTTCCTGATTCAGATCACATAGCGCAAAAGAAAAGCAAAGAAGCAAATATTGCTAGTGTGTCCATTCCAAGGCAGCATTTATCCACCTGGCAATCTTGAAATTTTCAGAAAAATAATGCAAAATGCAGATAGAGTTTTCCAAAGGGTTCACGTAATTTGCAAACATTAAATATCCATGATAGCCACAGCAGCTCTTCTGCATCATCTAAGTATTGCATTTCTTCATCCACTGTGCAGACCATGCTGCAGCCAAATTACTGTGCACACATACACTGCTTTCAGAGATAAAATCATGCTTCACGTGTGTCAGTAAAAGAGTCGTGTGTTTGTTGGCTGCTATTTGTCCTGCTGATGCTGAATAGAGCAGAATGGTCTGCAGTAAGTGACAGCTACGTGGTGACTCACAGTAACATTAATATAGAATGGAGTTTACAAAATTACTTTTCTCCTCCCACTAGCCTCAGGCAAAGCAGCAAACCACAGCAACAGCCACTGTGAGCTGCATAGAAATGGTCATCAATAAGCTGTTAGTGCAGAGTCACAAAGTACCATTAATATAACAGCAAAAAGCTACTGCTAATTTAAATTAGGAAAATGACCTTCACCCAAAAGAGAACAGTGTACATTGAATGACTGTTGTAGATTGCAAAATTTGCACTGTAACTTTGTTCACTTATTTCTTGATCTGTTTTGAATGCAAATCAGACATTCATAAATCCTACATATGAATTCCCTAAATAATTCAGTTATCAATCAGCAAATTACCGTACTGAGTGTGAACTTGAAATTCTTCATGAATTGACTATTAATTTCTAGTAAAAGGTAAAATTGCAATAGCCCTACCAGGCTATTAGGCTGTTCTCACATTACAGATGGTGGTTTAACCTGAAGGTCAATATGCCTTGGTCAAAGGGAGGGATTGAGTGAGGAAGTCCTTCGCGGTGACCTCAGCCGGTGCAGGGATTGAACCCATGCTGTTGGTGGCATTTCTGGTTATATATACAGACATCATGGACAAATGGATTAGGAACAGTAGTAGGCTATTTAACCCCTCGATCCTGCCCCACTATTCAATAATATGGCTGGTCCTATTGTTCCCTTAATTACACATTGCCACTTACCACCAATAAACTTTGACTCCCTTGATAGTCAAGAATCAATTGCAATGGCTCCCAATCTCCTCAGTAACATGGCACAGTTCAATGAGACAATTCCACGGCAAACCAATTTTTTTCAGCTGAACAACACTTTCATTCTGAACGACACTTAGAGGAAGCACAGAGGACGGCAAACACACAAAATCTGCTCTGGTTGCGGGATTTCAATGTCCATCACCAAAGTGGCTCAGCAGCTGATTGAGCTGATCAGGTCCTAAAGGACATAGCTGCTAGATTGGGTCTGCAGCAGGTGGTGAGGGAACCAAGAGGGAAAAACATACTAGACCTCATCCTTACTTATCTGCCAGCTGTATTTGCATCTGTCTATGACAGTATCGGTAAGTGCGACCATCGCACAGGGAGCCAAAGTTCCACCTTCACAAGAATAACTTCAATCGTGCTGTATCGCACTTATCACCGTGTTCATTGGGACAGACTTCACACAGATCTAGCAACTCAAGACTGGGCATCCATGAGGCACTGTGGGCCATCAACAGCAGCAGAATTGTACTCCAGCACAATCTGTAGCCTCACGGCCCAGCATATCCCCCACTCAACCACTACCATCAAGTCAGGGGATCATCATAGTGCAGGAGGGCATGTCAGCAGCAGCACCAGGGATACCAGAAGATGAGGTATCAACCTGGTGAAGCCACCAAACAGGACTACTTGCACACTAAACAGCAAAAGCAGCAAGTGATAGACAGAGCTAAGAGATCCCACGTCCAATCAGAACTAAGCTCTGCAGGTCTGCCACATCCATTCGTGAATGGTAGAGGGCAATTAAGCAATTCACTGGAGGAGGAAGCTCCACTAATATCCCCGTCCTCAATCATGGAAGGGTCCAGCACAGTCTAAAAGATAAGGCTGAAGCATTCACAGCAATCTTCAGCCAGAGGTACTAAGTGGATGATCCATCTCAGCCTCCTCCAGTGGTCTCCAGCATCACAGATACCAGTCTTCAGCCAATGTGATTCACTCAGTGTGAAATCAAGAAACAGTTGGAGACATTGGATACTGCAAAGTCTATGGGCCCTGGCAATATTCCAGCAACAGTATGGAAGTCTTGTGCTCCTGGACTTGATGCTGCCCTCGCCAAGTTGTTCCAGTTCAGTTACCACACTGGTATCTACCAGACAATGTGGAAAATTGTCCAAATATGTCCTGTACATAAAAATCAGGGAAAATCCAATTCAGCTAATTATCACCCCATCGGCTTACTCTTGATCATCAGTTAGTAACTGATGGAAGGTGTCATTGACAGTGCTATCAAGCAGCACCTGCTCAGCAATCACCTGCTCAGTGACACCCAGTTTGGGTTCAGCCAGGGCCACTCGGCTCCTGATCTCATTACAGCCATAATTTCAACTTGGACAAAACAGCTGAATTTCACAGGTGAGGTAAGAGTGATAGCCCTTGTCTTCAGTGCTGCATTCAATCGAGTATGGCATCAAGTAGCCCTAGTAAAACTGCAATCAATAGGCATCAGGTGGTTGGAGTCATACCTGACACATAGGAAGATGGTCATGGTTGTTGGAGATCAGTCATGTCAACTCCAGGATATCTCTGCAAGAGCTCCTCAAGGTAGTGTTCTAGGCCCAAACATCTTCAGCTGCCTGATCAACGACCTGCCCTCATAAGGTCAGAAGTGGGGATGTTCACCAATGACTGCACAATGTTCAGCACCATTTGTGACACCTCAGATACTAAAGCAGTACATGTTCGCATGCAACAAGATCTGGACAATATCCAGGCTTAGGCTGGCAAGTGGCAAATTACATTCTCACCACACAAATGCCAGACTGTGACCATCACCAATAAGAGACAATCTAAAAACCACCCCTTGACATTCAATGGCGTTACCATCACTGAATCCCCATTATCAACATCTTAGTGGTTATCATTGACCAGAAACTCAACTGGACTCTCACATAAACACAGTGGCTACAACAGCAGGTCAGAGGTGATGCATACTGTAGCATGCAACTCACCTCCTGACTCCCCAAAGCCTGTCCACCATCTACAAGACACAAGTCAGGAGTGTGATAGAATACTCTGAATTGGCCGAATGAGTGCAGCTCCAACACACTCAAGAAGCCAGCATCCAGGACAAAGCAGCTCACTTTTTTGGCACTATATCCACAAGCATCCACTTCCTCCGCCATTAATGCTCAGTAGCAGCAGTGTGTACTAGCTACAAGATGCTCTACAGAAATTCACTGAAGAACATCAGACAGTAACTTCCATATGCATGAACACTTCCATCGAGAAGGGTAAGGGCAGCAGGTATAGGGGAACATCACCACCTTGAGGTATGTCTCTAAGACACTCACCATTCTGGCTTGGAAATATATCACTGCTATTTCACTGCTGCTGGGTCAAAATCCTGGAAGTCCTTCCCTAACGGCATTGTGGGTCAATCCACAGCAGGGCGTCTGCAGTGGTTCACGAAGGTAACTCATCACCGCCTTCTCAAGGGGCAACTGGGGATGGGCAGTAAATGCTGGCCATCCAGCGATACCCACATACTACAAATGAATATTTCTTTAAAAATAATTACTATGATATCAGTCTTATTGTGAGGTTTGCAACAAAGTGCATTAAACAAGCTAAAGAAGATTCAAATGTTTTAATGTTTCATATCCACTGGTTAAAAAAATACACCATCCTCAACTGTGAGCACAGATTAACTTTCAAAATGTGCCCAATTCAACTATTTCTAACAACACCTAGCCCAGTTGCAAACTCGATGGACCAATATGTCTTCTTCGGTGCTGCAGACTTCTATGACTCCAATCAAGATTGGAAGGTTGTACAGTGACTCCTGCTATCTGTTACCATCTTCACTATTTACAGCATTCCTCACGCTAGAAAACTCTGAAAAATGATGCCCTGAATTATCATCTCAATTTTGCCTTTGTGCCTCCTACGTTGAGGACATTCATGTTTCAGCATCAAAAAGACCAAACCCTCACTTTTAATTTATTGATGAATTTTCACAACTTAAGAATTATAATTCTGATTGTTTCATCTTAAAAAAAATGTATTCAATGCTTGTTTTCAATCAATTTTCAACATCTTTGTCCAAAATTTCACAGGCATGCTTGTGCGTTCTCACAGCACCATTCACTTCCTGCTTAAAAATACAAAACCTCATTACGATGCTTGCATTGAAAACAAACCTCCAGGTTTCCCTGGACCGCATTGAATAAATCTGAAATGAAACAAAAACCACAGGGTGAGCCTTACAGTTGTTTGGATAAGTTCAACTCAAGCCGCAACTTGGGTCTGTTCTCATTGGAGAGAAGGAGGCTAAGAGGAGATTTAATAGAGACATACAAGATGAACAGAGGATTAGATAGGGTGGACAGTGAGAGTCTTTTTCTGAGGATGATGACTTCAGCTTGTATGAGGTGGCATAGCTACAAATTGAGGGGTGATAGATTTAAGACAGATGTCAGAGGCAGGTTCTTTACTCACAGAGTAGTGAGGGCGTGGAACGCCCTGCCTGCCAATGTAGTTAACTCAGCCACATTAGGGGCATTTAAACAGCCCTTGGATAAGCATATGGATGATGATGGGATAGTGTAGGGGGAGGGGCTTAGATTAGTTCACAGGTCGGTGCAACATCGATGGTCGAAGGGCCTGTTCTGCGCTGTATTGTTCTATGTTCTATGTTCTACGTTCAATACATGGGGTGATTCTCACTGTAAGGTCGACTGAGTTTTCTTGGCATATTTTACCAGCTAGTCACAGTTTGTGTTCTCGTGCAAGAATCATGTCCTGTCTCTGCCTCATCCCACTACTCGTTGTCCCAGGCAACTCGCCACTCAGCGGAAATGCCCAAGACCAGCATCCCTTGTGGCCGTGCCACCTTCCACAGCCCCGCTTCCTCCCTGCAGGATGGTGCCATCTGGAATACGTGCTCCTTGGCTGTGGAAGGAGTGACGAGCGATGGTGACGAAGGGGAGGCCAGCATCAAGGTCAATTTGCTGGAGAGGAGTCCTTTGCATAGTGGACTAGCAGAAGATGCCATGTCACTATACCATGCCAACTTGGTGGGAGCTCACTTCCCAGGTCAGTGCCATCTCCAGGAGCAAGTGGACTAGGCAGCAGTTCCGGAAAAAGCCCACCTCCACCAAGGTGAAATCTGTACCCAGCTCTCTGGTACCTCTCTCTTACCTGTCCCAACACATCCAGCTCACACCAAGACACAAACTCTGGCAGATCCTCTGTCGCATCAAACACCTTACCTCGAACACTTTCACACTCCCTATCCTCCCTATCCTCCCCTAACCCTGCATGACCTCTGTACTGCCTCATCACTCCCTTGAATTACTTTCACAACTATTCACTTGCTCCACCCCTGATGCTCAGTAGCAGCAGTGTGTACTAACTACAAGACGCATGGCAGAAGTTCATCAAGGAACCTGAGAAAGCACCTTCCAAACCTGAAATCACTTCCATCTAGAAAGACAAGGGTAAAAGATACATGGAAACGCCACCAAGTTTCGTTCCATGCCACTCACCATCCTGACACAGCAATGTATTGCTTTTCCTTCGCAATCACTAGGTCAAAGTCCTGGGTCTGCATCTCCCACGACATGCAGCAGTTCAAGAAAGCAGCTCACCACCACCTTCTCATAGACAACTAGGTTTGGACAATAAATGCTGGTCCAGCCAGCAATGCCCATGTCTCATGAGTGAAACAATTCTTTCTCCCATGTGCACCAACCCCAACAGCTGGGCCCTCTATCGTGTCTTATTCATTCATCCCCATGAAGTAATGACAGGAGAAGACAGCCCATAACAGGGCTCCAAGGCACAGTACAGGTGATGGGATGCCAGATGCCCTTGCCGTCATCATTTCAGAGGAAAGGATTCTTACCCTTGCAGGAGAAGACAGGGACTGCTTGTGTGTGGATGCAGAGACATCTATATCCCAATACTTGCATAAATTAGACTACAATGGTCACATTAACCAGGCACTGAACACCACAACTAACTAGTGCCTGCAATACTGACACCTATGTCCTATAGGTGTATAACACCACAAGACCATATGATATAGGAGCAGAATTAGGCCAATTGACCCTTTGAGTTTGCTCCACCATTCAATCATGGCTGATGTGTTTCTCAACCCCATTCTCTTGCCTTCTAACCATAACACTTGATCCCCTTACTAATTAGGAATCTACCTTTGCCTTAAATATCCTCAATGACTTGGCCTCCACATCCTTCTGTGGCAATGAATTGCACAGATTCACCACATTTTGGCTGAAGAAATTTCTCATTTCTGTTCTAAATGTTCGTCTCTTCCCTCTGAGCCTGTCCCTTCTGGTTCTGGTCTCTCCTACTAGTGGAAACATCTTCTTCACGTCCACTCTATCCAACCCTCCGAGTATTCTACGAATTTCAATCAGATCTCCCCTTTGTCCTCCTAAACTTCATCAAGTTCAGATCCAGAGTCCTCGACTGTTTCTCACATGACAAGCCTTCGTCCCTGGGATCATTCTTGCAAAGCTCTCCTGGACCTTCCACGAGGCCAACACATTCTCAGATACAGGGTCCAAAACTGCTCACAATATTCCAAATGCCATCTGACCACAGCTTTATACAGCCCCAGAAGTACATCTCTTGTACTTTAGACCTCTTGAAATGAATGTTAACATTGCATTTGTCTTCCTAACTGTTGACTGAACCTGCATGTTAACCTCAAGAGATTCTGATTTAGGAATCCTAAGTCCCTTTGTGGTTCAGATTTCTGAAGACTTGCCCCACTTAGAAAATAGTGTTCATCTCTATTCTTCTTACCAAAGTGCACAACACTTCACAGTTTCCTACATTGTATTCTAGTTGCCATTTCTTTGCCCACTCTCCTAGCCTGTCCAAATCCTTCTGCAGCCTCCTTGCTTCCTCAACACTACCGACCCTCCACCTGTGCATCAGCCGCAAACTTTGAAACATGAAGGGCCAGCCTGTTCTTATAAGGGAGAGCTGCCTGGCCTCATCATGGGAAAGTATTAGAGCTTCTGCACTGCCTTGTGGACTCCTTCCAGCAATGCAGATGTGAATACTGAGAGAGCTCTGTAAGGCTGCACAGCAACTGCTTTGCAGATGGGCAAAGGAGAAACACCGCAGGCCACTTGCATTCAGAGAATTGGCAAGACTAAGCAGGAGATGACCCTGTGATGCCAGCCACGAGGATCTTTATCCAGATGCACAAGAAAGAGCAGCAGCAGCAGGGAGACGTACAGGAGGCACTTACCCTCATCATGGAGAAGCTGAGATGATGCAGCCAGTCCACTGACACACTGCCTGTTCTCAAACTGGCTCTGCTGCAGTGCAGCCCACTACAGTCTGTCTGCTCCATTGAAATTGCCAATGAGAGACAGGCCTAGGGCGCTCAAGAGCTGCAAGAGAGTCAAGAACACCCATTCTGCATCACCCCATGCATTTGTCTTCAGGACGATAACGCAGATTCAGAGTGAGATGAGGATCTTTCTCCCTTATCCTGGTGCCCTCTCCTCAGATGGAGACAGGGCACTGCCATGAGGCACCCAAACACAAGACCCTCCACAGTGTCTACTCAGGACACTGCAGGAGTGGCCAGACCCATCACCTTCATCCGCCCTGCCCCCTCTGACTGTTTGATGTTCCACAGTGGGTCAACCTTCCCCCTGGCAAGATGCCACCCAGTGACCCAAGCAAATCTCCAGAGCCAATGTGGTCCATTATGGAGCAGGGTCCCTCCACCCAGATTGTACTCTGTGTCCTACAATGGCAGGGAGGGTCAGAGGGAAATGTACTAAAGCACATGTGGCAGACGGCTGGTAAACTCATGGAAACTGTTAGTTCAGCAAACAATGTTTTAAAAACCAGACTTTCAACATGGCAATGTCAAATCGATAATCATTACATTTTATTTTCATAAAGGTGCTCAAATATCACATGGCTTGGGCCTTGGGCCTAACTGTTCACAATTTACATTCATAACTTGGGGGAAGTGATGGAAAGTACTATCACCAAATTTGCAATTGACACCAAAACAGTTGAGAAAGTAAGCTGTGACAAAGAAGTAAGAAATTTACAAAAGGAAATGGACAGGTTAGGTGAATGGGCCAAAATTTGGCAGATGGAGTTTAAATGTGAGGTTATCCACTTTGGCCAGAAGAATAAAAAGGCAATTTATCATCTCAATAGAGAAAAACTTCAAAATGTGTCAGTGCTGGGAGACTGTCCATGTACATGAATTAGGTACAGTATACAGCTACAGCAGGAAATAAGGAGGGCAGAATTATTTTAGCATTTATTGCTAAAGGAATAGTGTGCAAAAGTAGGGAAGTGTGTTTTTCCAATTGTACAAGGCAGTGATAAGACTACATCTGGAGAACCGTATACAGTTTTAGTCTCATTACTTGCAAGTTTTACATTGGAAGCAGTTCAATAAAATTTCACGAGATTGATTCCAGAGATGAGCGGTTTGTCTTATGAAGAGAGATTGAAGTGGAGGTGCTGGTGTTGGACTGGGGTGGACAAGGTCAAAAATCACACGACACCAGGTTATAGTTCAACAGGTTTATTTGAAAACACAAGCTTTCAGAGACTCAGTCCTTCTTCATGTGAGAGAGGTAGCGTCAGACACAGAATTTATAAGCAAGAGATCAAAAGGGTAATAGAACGGATGCGAATGTACTGAACAAACCTAAGCTGGCTGTTAAATCTTCAATCAGTTAGAAAGGAGAGGCAGGTTTTGATTAATTATTATGAAAATCCCAGAATTTCTTTCAAGTCATTGTCCCAAGATAACTAAAGGTTTTATCACACTAGGGGTGGCATCTCAGGTATAGGTGTGAGGTGTGAGGACTTGTTTAGAATCTGTGTGTGTTTTAACTTGGAATCAGACTGGTTTTATTTCCGGAACTTATAAAATGTCACATTTACTGCATACAAATCGTGTGCATTTTGAACTAAATAGATTGCATCTGCAATTAGAAATCTGCAAATGCAAATTCACCCCATTGATTTACATGCACGTGTGCAATCGCATGTGAGTGTGTGCGCGTGCGTATAGTGTGGTGGGTTCACCAAAGATCCTGGTCGAGCCATTTAGACCTATACTCACTGGATTGGAGAAGAATGAGGGGTGATCTAATTGAACTCTAAGATATTAAAGGGAATTGACAACACTGATGTAGAAGGGAATGATTTTCCCTTGTGGAACAATCTAGATAAGAAGTCATAGTTAAAGGTTGGTAGATTTAAAACAAAGATACAGAAGAAATTAGCTCTCTTGACTGGTCGAGAATCTGTTGTATTCATTACCCCAGAGTGGAGCCAATGCCAAGACACTGAACAAACTTGAGGAGGAAACAGACACGTTATGAATTATTATTGGGTTAAAAGGTTATGGGAGTAGGCAACAAAGTGATGCTGAGGCTGAAATTAGATCATTCATGATCGTACTATGGGATGGAGCAAGCTCAAGGGGCTAAATTATAGACACTGCTCCTAGTTCTAATATTGTTAAACCCTGATCCGGTACACAGGGAAAGCATTGCAGAACAAAAATTGCAAGAAAATAAAACCAGAGTTCTGCAACGGACACAGGATCCTTCTTGAGCAGCAGTTCTAATTACACCTTGCATTTTAGCCTGCATGAAATCGAGCTGTATAAAGTTCCCACTCAGTGGGCTCTTCTCTGGGGTGAGTCATTCTATTTGTTCTCGATATGACTTTTGAGCTGAGAGCTTACCTCACCCTCTAACCTTTCTAAAAGTTGCACATTTATCATTTTGTCCAGCTCAAATGATTAGTAACTCCTCAGATACTGGCCAACTTGATGTATCTCTCCGCACATGTGAAACAATAATGATTAATGTCAGCTGGGTAATTGGCGTAAACTACTTCAGCTAAATCGCAAATCATTTTATCTGCAACTTACTGTATCACCACTAAATACGAACAATAGAGTTGACATGGCTTCTTAAAGTCTAAGTGGTATTGTTGCTAATTTATGCAAAATATTGACTTTTATACAATAATACACAATTATGTAAGAATCAATATTTATATTTGTATTCTGTATTTGGCATGAGGATTACAAATAATTTATCTTTGATTTTGAAAACAAACATTAAAACCCGTTTCAACTTCTTTGTTGTTTCCATCTGCATTGCATAATAGGAAAGCAGTTTCCCTCTGTACATTATTTGATCCAAACTAGCTCGAAATTTTGTAATGCAATACACACACAGCGGAGAGATAGTTGTTAATTACTCCATTCTGGTATAATATGTGTTCAAAAGATGTGCAATAAACATACTTTTGCACCTAAGGTCAAGAATAAATTAATTAGTAAACTCCACAACTAAGTACTTGATCAAAATACTCTCATGTTCTTATGAAAATAAATCAAAAGTCATCAATTAGAGCAATAGCAGGCAATTCAGCCCCTTGAGCTTACTCTGCTATTTAATATAAGCAAGCCTCAACCGTCTCAGCCTCAAATCTATATTCCTGCTGACTCTGTATCACCTGTCAACCCAATGCTAAATAGAAATCTGTCTATCGTTACTGTTATTGGACATAATCAGACTTATTTGTGCATAATTCTGAAGGTCTAACGTCATTCTTCAACACAGTATAACATGAGAGTTATGGAGTCTGCCACTGGTAGTACTTCCACATGCCATGTTAATACAATGCCAATGGCGTACTGGCATTTTTTGATCATTCATGTAGAAGATTTAACGTTTTTTTTTAAGTTTACTGCTCAGAGTGTAGAGGAAGGTGAGCCATTCAAATTAACCTGAACATAGAGGTCCATAGTAATTTTTAAAGCTATTATTTTTAATCAATCCAATTTACTGCTTATCTATTGTCACTCCTCACAGCATGCTGCAAATCAAGCCCCACCACTCCCAAAGTCACTGCAAAAGTTAAAATGTGTTTAAAAGTCTCTCAGACCTAGGTTGACAGAAAGCACAGATGTCTGTCCTTAACCAGAATGACAATTTATTCCAAACACCGATTCTAGCTACAGGTAAACAATTACGAACCATCGCTATACGACTCTACTAGTAAAGACTTTAACCGCCTTATATACCACATGCCCCCGCTACCCTAACACACATAGATACAGACATGACAGGAAGAAAGAAAGAAATATATGTAACAGGGAAAGAGGAAAAATTGGGAAAGCAGTTCAATAGCACCTGTTCACAGGATCTCCTGAGATGATCAGAATGCTGTTTCTTGACCTTCCTTCTTCAGGTAATTTCACTGCTTTGCAGGAGGCACAGGGTGACTGGTTCAAACTTATGAAGGTTTCTGACAAGTCATTAACAAATCATATTTTACAGTACCCACTGAAGGAAGAATAAACTGGTTTTCTTCAAACACCTCTCCTGAGCTTCTGGAGATCTGGCGACTTCTCACTATCATGGTCATAGCTCCAAGTTGTTCAGCTGCTTGACAGCCAATCTCATAGCTATTGACAGGCGGAAGGCCTTTGTCATCATCACTAACTGGTCATTAGTCCACAGATCAATCAGCTAATTGTTGCCAGCTGAATCTCTATTTGAGCCCAGCCCTTGGCTTCAACTCGTCTGCAAACCACCCAGTATTTCTAGAATCGCAGCTGTGTAAACAGCATTCATAATGAGATATACAAAACAAGGAGCAGGCCATTCAGCCCTGAGCCACCTCTACCATTCAGCATCACGGTTGATCATCCTACTCATGGGCATCAGGTTATTTGCTTTCAATAGACTGCAGAAATCCCTCAACAATCATTACTTTTTAAAACAAATCCTTTCCCTTTTCAGTCAGCAATCAGAACTACACAAAAATAAAAACGTCTTCACAGTATAAGCACATGCATCAAAACTAAACATCGACAAAATATTCACTTTATTGTCCCTACTATATCTCCTCTGCTTCAAGAAGAGACTAAATTTTCAGGGACCATGTCTCCTCTTCTGACAACACCTACTCATTAACGCAATCAGAAGATTGCAGGTATCTGACAATTATAGGTATCTGGTAGTATTTTTGTTATAATTGACAGCCATGGGCACTACGTATACAGCTTTCAAAAAGCTTTACAGATTCTTAATTTTAAAATTAAACAAGAATCTCACCCATAATGCTGTTCAAACCAATTGACATCTGAACCCAGTGCTAAAGGCGAATGGCTCACATTCAGATTTTTGATGGATAATAGCCCGATCCAAATTATAAAAAGTCCCCAGTCTAACTTGAATGCCATGTTACCTCCCTAAAACAAAATCCTGTTCGGATAATGTCAGCATAAAGTGATCCCACTGCCTGAGCTTTTCATTGTTCTTTAATGAAGAAATCAGAACATTTGACAAAAAGAGTGAAGACATTCAAATCTGAATTAAACAAACCAGAGCCTGTGAAGTTCACATGTACATGCCCTATGTGAACTAGTCAGATTCAAGTGAATTTGAGTTATAATACTTCTCTAAAAGGGTGTCTCTCTTCAAAATACTCTGAGAAGTGTTGCCCTTCTCCCATCAAGTCTGAAGTGCCCAAGTCTTGTTTAGAATATCCACCAGTTAAAAATCAGACCAGCTTGAAGGCAGCTGTACTTGAACATATGCTGTTGCATCGGTGAACCATAGATATGTAAACTCAAGATGATTCCACAGTCAAAAATAACAGGAACCATGTTCAGGGATGGGACTTCTGGATTCACATTGCTGGCACTGTTTTTAGTAGGTTAGAGAACCTCTTCATCTGTGCACATATTCTGGCAATAATCATGGAAATGATGGCTTGGTTCAGGGTGCCCAAAGAGTTCAAATTTCAAACTTTTCTTTTATTGAATCACTCTTCTTTTGAAAGAGCATGCCTCAACAAATGAAGGTCTCCAGTTCCGTAATCCAGCCATTAGCTGGGTTCCTGCTGCGAAATTTTCATCATGACACAGCATTAAACCATAGAGAAGTTGGAAATAGACTTGTGACATAGAAGCAAAGCTTGGAATTTGTGCACTTGTTGTTTCCTTTGCACTTTCTTTACCTAAAATGTTATATTAGTGGAAGTCATAATGTTTCTATTTGAACCCTATGAGAATTTTTAAGTTTGAAACTGTTAATTTTTGATTTACTTTCTTTGATCAAGTGACCTCTGATCTAAACACCTCCAAAAGACATTTTAACTATGCAACTGATAAGAGTGCAAAGTCTCAGCGCTTTAAATATAGACTTTGCATCTTTTAAATTATCCAGCATGTGTAATATTTGTCTTGCATAATACACTGTGGACATTGGCCGATCATAGACAAAACGCAATCCCATTATCAAAGAGACCTGCAGCACAGAACAACTGGAATGGATTCTTGACAGCACATACTTATTCTGTGCATAGCAGGCGCTTTGCTATAGGTTTTTCTAATATCTCAGTAAGTCGGTGCATTGCACAGTATGGGACAGAACATGAGGATGAAGGTTCCAAAGTTGATCTCTACACTGTAGTGAGTCACTTGACTTTAACCAGGACAATAGTTGGAGTGCTACAACTGAGTTCCACCACCTTAGGATGCAACGGGAGGAAACAACCTGAATTTTAGCCATTGGTTGTTATCCAGGAAACAGGGCATGTGGGAGTGTCGGACAAAGCAGTATTAGGTGGTGTTGTGATACTCCCAATGTTAAAATCGCTTTATAACTTTATCTAGGGTCACACATGTAGAATTGACCACTTCAGCCAGGCAGACAGTGCTGATGATACCTATTAAAGATATCTTATTCTGTGTCACTAACCTTAAAATGTAGAAAAATGTTTTAAAAATTACAGAGATAACAAGGTGTAGAGCTGAATGAACACAGCAGGCCAAGCAGCATCAGAGGAGCAGGAAAGCTGATGTTTCAGGTCAGGATCCTTTTTCAAAAGGATGTGGATGCTTTGGGGAGGGTGCAGAGGAGGTTCATCAGGATGTTGCCTGGTATGGAGGGCTCTAACTATGAAGAAAAAGGTTGAGTAGATTAGGATTATTTTCATTGGAAAGACAGAGATTGAGGGGGGACCTGATTGAGATCTATCAAATCATGAGGGGTATAGACAAGGTGGATAGCAAGAAGCCTTTTCCCAGAGTGGGGGACTCAATTACTAGGGGTCATGAGTTCAAAGTGAGAGGAGGAAAGTTTATGGGAGATATGCATGGAAAGTTCTTTACACAGAAGATGATGGGTGCCTGGAACACGTTGTCAGCGGAGGTGGTAGACGCAGACACGACAGTGTCTTTTAAGATGTATCTGGACAGGTACATGGATGGGCAGGGAGCAAAGGGATATAGACCCTTAGAAAATAGATGACACTTTTAGACAGGGGATCTCGATTGGCGCAGGCTTGGAGGGCCGAAGGGCCTGTTCCTGTGCTGTAATTTTCTTTGTTCTTTGTTCTACTACCTCTTTTAAAAATTACAAATTTCTTTTCCTTATTTGGTTGTCAAACATGAGTTTACCAGCTTCATCAACACAGCCAAGCAGCTACAATTTTGTATAAACATTAACTGGCTCTCATGTTGTGAAGCTTTGTGTGGAAAACAAAGCAAGCTAGCACAACAGAAAATATACTTCCTAAATAGAAACAGTGGTAAGATAAGATCTTGGATAAACCAAAAATGCGAAGGGAAACAGTAAAAGAATATGTGATAGGCACCCACAATCACCAATTATGGCAGAAGTCCTACTTATTGGAGTTATTTACTCACAGTTTTGCTGTAAATTTAAAGTATGGCATTAAAATTATTTAATGTCCATGAGATCTCTAATAATAGTTCAATATTTACTTCTACAAATTGGGTTCATTACCAAGACTTTGATGTTTGCAAAAGAAACCACTTAAAATGGCTAGATGACATGTTTTGTTTTGGGTGACTGGAAAAATAAGAATTAATTTATGGTGGGACAGCTTGGCCACTAAAATGCTGAAAAGCTCACGACGAGTTCATGAGCTGTCCTTCTTAGTTGCCCTTTACATTAACTCTGGTCAAACCAGGCAGGTGGGTCTTCTGTATGAAGGAAGGATCCTGGTGAAGGTGGATCATTCTGCATTAAAGTGTTTCCTCTGAGGAACGTATGGCAATAACTCTCTAACTGATGATGCGAATAGATCAAGATTAATAATCAAATTAAGAAACTTAATCATGGCCAGTTTATATTATAGTCTGCACACGCAAATTTCAGTTAGGTCTTATGCCGAAACTACTTAACATCATTTCAACACAGTGAGATTTTTTATATACAAGGTCTCAAAGGTTCAAGTTCTAGAGAACAAACAAGGCAAGGCTATTGGGTGGGTGAGGGAATGAACGTAAGAAAAACGTAGAATAGACATCATGCAGAAGTTATGGAGTTCAATATTGAAACCTAAAGATTATGAAGTGCCTAAACAGAAAATAAGGTTGCATCATGGTTTGTCAACAGATTTTCTCGTCTGTCCCTGTCTGCCATTACAATAAACCACTATACTCTCACACTCACATTTCTGTCCTGTGCCTTCTGCAATGTTCCAAGGAAACACAATGCAAGCTTATTGAACCAGGTTATGGTCCAACAGGTTTGTTTAAAACACAAGCTTTCATAACGCTGCTCCTTTATCAGGTGAAGGAATAGTGCTCTGACAGCTTGTGATTTCAAATAAATCTGTTGGACCATAACCTGGTGCCATGTGACCTCTGACATTGTCTAACCCAGTCCACTGCCAGCACCTCCACATCATAGATTATGGAACAACACCCCATTTTGTGCTTAGACACTTCACAGCCTCGAAATCTCAACGTCTTGTTTGTGTCTCATTACCTTTTTCTCAGTGGAGACAACCCATTCTTTCTCTTTCACATCTCAATTAATATTCATTTTACATCTCTTTCTCTCTTTCACCACCAAGAACCATTGCTTTGTGTTTTACACTATGTCTCTACACCGCATCCATATCTGTCAAAAGTATTATAAAAACACTTTTCAATTCTGCAGTGACAGGGATATAGCATGGATGTGTCAGTGGCAATCATTCACAAAGCTGCAGTGTTTATTTATCAAAAGAAGGATTGGGAACAAACAGTGATTCAAGACCTACCTTGAAAAGTAAGTCCTGTCAATGAGGTTAAGAATGCAACTCACCTGTTATAGCATCCTTCTCCTAATCCCAGGGCATGTGACAATCTCATTCAAGCCAAGGAATTTATGTAGAAAACAGCAAGTTACTGTGTCAACAAGTATTAAAACAATTCGTGCAAGGACATGAGAAGTGACATTCAGAATCTTAGCACAACATGGCAGTACCAAAATAATGTTTGAACACCCCACAACCAAATTTGTCCCTTTGAAATCCACAGATGGGCGAAAGTACTCACTGACAGGGAATAAGCAAATGTCCTGTACTTTGTATAAAGGGCACATCTGGGTCAATCTTCCTCATTGTTGGGTATATGCCAGCGTCATAGTTGTCCTGGAACAGCAAGGCTATGGGCTTGGAGTCTGGAAGTTGTTCCAGGCCTTAACGAAAAGATGAAATTCTGTTTCTCAAAGCTCTATTGAGTTTCATTGGGACAATGTAGGAAGCTGAAGACAGAAAGACCAGAGTGCCTGTCAGAGAGAGAATATCAAATAACAGGAGAAGCTCATGGACATGGATTATTGGAACTCATCCTCAACCTCAACAACTTCTCTTTCAATATCTCCCACTTCCTTCAGACAGAGGAGGTGGCCATGCGTACCCACATGGGCCCAAGCTATGCCTGCCTCTTTGTAGGTTACATGGAACAGTCCCTCTTCTGCACCTAGATAATAAAGTGTGGAGCTGGATGAACACAGCAGGCCAAGCAGCATCTCAGGAGCACAAAAGCTGATGTTTCAGGCCTAGACCCTTCATCAGAGAGGGGGATGGGGAGAGGGAACTGGAATAAATAGGGAGAGAGGAGGAGGCGGACTGAAGATGGATAGAGGAGAAGATAGGTGGAGAGGAGAGCACAGGTGGGGAGGTAGGGAGGGGATAGGTCAGTCCAGGGAATACGGACAAGTCAAGGAGGCGGGATGAGGTAGTAGGCAGGAAACGGAGGTGCGGCTTGAGGTGGAAGGAAGGGATGGGTGAGAGGAAGAACAGGTTAGAGAAGCGGAGACAGGCTGGGCTGGTTTTGGGATGCAGTGGGGGGAAGGGATGAGCTGGGTGGGTTTTATGATGCAGTTGGGGGAGGGGAAGAACTGAGCTGGTTTTGGGATGCAGTGGGGGAAGGGGAGATTTTGACCCCGTCCACAGCTGACACCGACAGAACCCCGCCCACAGCCAATGCCGACAGTACCCCACCCACAGCCGACACCAACGGAACCCTGCCCACAGCAGACGACCTCATCGCTCCGCCCACAACCTCCACAGCCAGCAACCCCAGAGAAGACAGCCACACTGAGCCTTGCCGAATCTTCACCATCCCCCCGGATCTCCCACTGACTGAGGACGAACGGTCAGTCCTAAGCAAGGGGCTCATGTTTGTCCCCCTCCACCCACACATCAACAAGTACCAGTCACGTTTGGACATCGAGCAGTTTTTCCGCCGCCTTCACCTCCACGCTTACTTCTTCAACCGGGAGCCTAACCCTCCCTCCACTGACCCCTTCACCTGCCTCCAACACCAGTCCTCCTCCTGGGCACCACCCCAAAGCCTCCTACCCTCCCTCAACCTCTTCATCTCCAACTGCCGTCGAGACCTCAATCGCCTCAACCTCTCCACCCCTGTCACCCAATCCAACCTCTCTCCCGCAGAATGGGCAGCCCTCCGCTCCAACTCCAACCTCACCATCAAACCCGCAGACAAAGGAGACGCAGTGGTAGTATGGCGCACTGACCTCTACTTCGCCAAAGCCAAATGCCAACTCTCTGACTACTCCTTCGACCGCCCCCTTGATCATGACGCCACCCCCGAGCACCAAACCATCATCTCCAACACCATCCATGACCTCATCACCTCAGGGGACCTCCCACCCACAGCCTCCAACCTCACTGTTCCCCAATCCCGCAATGCCCGTTTCTATCTCCTTCCCAAAATCCACAAACCTGCCTGCCCTGGTCGACCCATTGTCTCAGCCTGTTCCTGCACCACCGAACTCATCTCCACCTATCTGGACACCATTTTCTCCCCTTTGGTCCAGGAACTCCCCACCTACGTCCGTGACACCACCCACGCTCTCCACCTCCTCCAGAACTTCCAATTCCCTGGCTCCCAACACCTCATTTTCACCATGGACGTCCAGTCCCTATACACCTGTATTCCGCATGCAGATGGCCTCAAGGCCCTCTGCTTCTTCCTGTCCCGCAGGCCTGACCAATCCCCCTCCACCGACACCCTTATCCGCCTAGCCGAACTCATCCTAACTCTCAACAACTTCTCTTTCGATTCCTCCCACTTCCTACAGACAAAGGGGGTGGCCATGGGTACCCGCATGGGTCCAAGCTATGCCTGCCTCTTTGTAGGTTATGTGGAACAGTCCCTCTTCCGCACCTACACGGGCCCCAAACCCCACTTTCTTCCTCCGTTACATTGATAACTGTATCGGCCCCGCCTCTTGCTCCCCAGAGGAGCTCGAACAGTTCATCCACTTCACCAACACCTTCCACCCCAACCTCAAGTTCACCTGGGCCATCTCCAACACATCCCTCACCTAACTGGACCTCTCAGTCTCCATCTCAGGTAACCGGCTAGAAACTGATGTCCATTTCAAGCCCACTGACTCCCACAGCTACCTAGAATACACCTCCTCCCACCCACCATCCTGCAAAAATTCCATCCCCTATTCCCAATTCCTCCGCCTCCGCCGCATCTGCTCCCAGGATGAGGCATTCCACTCCTGCACATCACAGATATCCACGTTCTTCAAGGACCGCAACTTTCCCCCCGCAGTGGTCGAGAACGCCCTTGACCGCGTCTCCCTCATTTCCTGCAATACATCCCTCACACTCCATCCCCGCCACAACCGCCCCAAGAGGATCCCCCTCGTTCTCACATACCACCCCACTAACCTCCGGATATAATGCATCATCCTCCAACACTTCCGCCATCTACAATCCGACTCCACCACCAAGACATTTTTCCGTCCCCACCCTTGTCTGCCATCCGGAGAGACCACTCTCTCCGCGACTCCCTTGTCCGCTCCACACTCCCCTCCAACTCCACCACACCCAGCACCTTCCCCTGCAATCGCAGGAAGTGCTACACTTGCTCCCACACCTCCTCCCTCACCCCTATCCCAGGCCCCAAGATGACTTTCCACATCAAGCAGATGTTCACCTGCACATCTGCCAATGTGGTATACTGTATCTATTGTACCCGGTGTGGCTTTCCTCTGCATTGGGGAAACCAAGCGGAGGCTTGGGGACCGCTTTGCAAAACACCTCCGCTCGGTTCGCAATAAACAACTGTACCTCTCAGTCGCGAACCATTTTAACTACCCCTCCCATTCCTCAGATGACATGTCCATCATGGGCCTCCTGCAGTGCCATAATGATGCCACCCGAAGGTTGCAGGAACAGCAACTCATATTCCGCTTGGGAACCCTGCAGCCCAGTGGTATCAGTGTGGACTTCACAAGTTTCAAAATCACCCCTCCCCCTACCGCATCCCAAAACCAGCCCAGCTTGTCCCAGCCTCCATAGCCTGTCCTTCCTCCCACCTATCCCCTCCTCCTCCCGCCTCAAGCCCCATCCCCATCTCTGACCTACTAACCTCATCCAGTCCCCTTGACCTGTCCGTCCTCCCTGGACTGACCCTATTCCCTCCCTAGCTCCTCAACTGCACTCACCTCTACTGGCTCCATCCCCGCAGACTTGTCTGTCTCCTGTCCACCTATCATTCCTCTATCCATCTTCAATCCGCCTTCCCTTCTCTTCCTATTTATTTCAGAACCCCATTCCCCTCCCCCATTTCTGAAGATGGGTCTGGGTCCGAAACGTCGGCTTTCCTGCTCTTCTGATGCTGCTTGGCCTGCTGTGTTTATCCAGCTCTACACCTTGTATATCTCAGATTCTCCAGCATCTGCAGTTCCTACTATCTCTGGACTTAATGGAGCTCATTATTGTGACCAGTTTTGTTCGAATGGACGGCTGCTGTGCCAAGGAGCATTTTCGATAATTTCTTTATTGATCTGTTCAAAGATGTTATTACACAACTCTGGAGCAGGTGGGACTTCAACAAAGGCCTCCTGACTCAGAGGTGGGACACTACCAGTGCACTAAAAGAGCCCATAGGGAAAATTTTAACAGAGCAGCAAAAATAAGAAACAAATGTGATTAATAGTGCCTAATCCAATTTCTCAAGAACCACAATTGTTGTTGGGCTATAATTTTTGTTTATTTGGTCAAGAGATGTGGGTGTCACTGACTAGGCCAGTATTTATTGTTCATCACTAAATGCTTTGGAGAAGGTGACATTGAGTCTCTTTCTTGGTCTGCTGCAATCCTTCGAGTGACTTAAGGGTTTTCGGGAAGGCAGTTTTAGCCTGTTTTATCCTGCAACAATGAAACAGCAGTGATAGAGTTCCAAGTCAGGATGGTATGTGACTTGAAGGGGAACTTGCAGGAAGTTACATCACCCTGTGCCTGGTGCCTTTGTCCTCCTCTGTGGTAGAGGGCACATGTTTCGAAGGTGGTGTTAAATGGGACTTGGTGAATTGGACAAATATGGATTAAAGAATCTAAATGAATACTGCTCTGTAAATCTTAACGATCAACATATTTCATTTCACACCTTCTAATGCAGATTTGTGTACAAAACTGAGTAAAGCAGAAAGAAAACTGTAGTTGTGCTATACTGCTGCACAAATGATTTCAAACTGCATAAACAATTCAGCCAGTAGCCTTGAATTCACCTTAATATATTAATGAGCAAAATTTCCTGCTTTCACTGCTGGAAACTCAAACGACTGGAAAGGCATTTAATTTAGGTGGAGATATGCCATAACAGAACTATGCTGTTTTCTCATCATCACCAGGTTTAAGAAAAATGTGTGAAACTTGAAAGGGGTCCAAAAAGATTTACAAGGATATTGCAGTGGTTAGAGGGTTGGGGCTCTTTTCCTGGGGGCATTGTAGGCTCAGAGGAGACCTAATAGAGGTTGCTAACATCATGAGGGGCACAGATAGGGTGAATAGCCAAATTCTTTTCCCTAACGTGGAGGAACTCCTGCTGTTAATCGAGATCCTCAATTAATGACCACTTCATGGCCTCACCCCATCACCACTGGAATTATCCCAGCTGCAAATGAGCTCGTCACCAAAAGGTCTGCCCAACAGACCAAATTGCGTGGCAATTCCGTGCCTGTGAGACGTGTTAATCATCAAAGCTCATAGTGAGTGCTAATTGATTTTTTATCCCCCCTCATGGAGGGCACGTCAATTCCGCAATAGCAAAACTATTTAAAATTCAGAGTTACTTCATGTCTGGTTGACGAACACACTAAAAAATGTTGCTTTGGCTTAACTGGGACACTTACCAGAGATACTCAATATGGTTGTGAATACAAAAATGTACACAGAACATATTCAAGACATAAATCAACCAAAACATGTATATGGTATTTTAATGTACATTTGTTACGTTTTCAATGGGATATGGGAATCACTACTAAGGTCAGAATTCATTGCTCAATTACCACTGAGATGGTGGGCATGAGCTGCCTCTTTCTTAATGTGTTCCATCTGGTGTAGGCATTCCCAGGGTGCTGGGAGTTCCAGGATTTTGATCAAACAAAACTGAATGAAGAGCAATGTAGCTCCAAGACGGGATGGTATGTAAGTTTGCAGAGAAGCTTGCAGAGGCTCAGCACCTTGGCGACAGTGTGTCATCAACAAGGTACAACAAGGTTCAACAGCACCTTCCAAGTCCATGACCTCTTTTATTGAGAAGAACAAGGTCAGCAGAAGTGTATGACTATCACCAGCTGAATATTCTCCTTCGAGTCTCACAGCATCCTGTTTTAAACTGTTGCTAGATCAACATGCTGGAACTCTGTCCCTTCTTACCCACCGAGGCAATTCCTTAAAATCGAGGATGACCTTCTGTCACTCTGGAGTTGTGGGTCTTGAGGTTCCCAAAGAGTCCAGTAGTGAATCCCGACACCCTGCTACTGAGTGAAGCAGCTGGAGTTTAAGGAGGCCAGTGGGTGAGATGCTCAGATTTTCACATGCTCCTTCAGCAGTTTGTACTTGGATCTGTCAGAGATTATCAAAATTGTTGGCATCTTCATGGACACTTCTTCCCCAGTGTGGGCAAGAGAATCTTCAAGCCAATGGGGGAACTACACTTTCTCAGGAAGGCTCTGAGGGCATGCAAGAAGTGATGGCCCATCTTCTTTGTAACTGCTTGCTGTAATGAAGCTCGGTAAAAAGAGCTTGTTTTGGGAAGTTTTTATTTGCCAGGTGTGCAGATAATGTCAAAGTCCCCTGAAGCTGACTCCCTAACTGCTCAATGCTGTGGATGCTGGCCTGAGAGGGGATATGGAAATTGGAGTGTCTATCTTGCCATTGGAATTGCAGGCTTTTGTACAGGCAACTCTGGTGATAATTCTCCAAGGTCCTGTATCTAAGCAAGGATGTACTGAGGTTGGAGGGGGTCCAGAGGAGGATTATAAGAATGATGCCAGGGATGATGTTTCCTCTAGTGGGAGAGACTAGGAACCAAGGCACAGCCTCAAAGTGAAGGGATGACCCTTTAGAACTGACATGAGATGACTTTCTTCAGCCAGAGGGTGTTGGATCCATAGAACCCATTGCTGCTGAGAGGTGAGGAGTCCAAATCGTTGAGTGTATTTAAGACAGAGATGGCCAGGTTATGATTTGTAAAGAGATCAAAGATTATGGCAAGAATGCAGGAGAATGAGGTTGACAAACATATCAGCCATGATTGTTAGGCAAAGCAAACTCAACGGGCCGAATGGCTCAATTCTGTTCCTACAAAATCCACAAATAAAATATTCCATCTGTCTTGGGAATCTGTCATCCCACTCCTCAGTTTTTCCCCCAGTTTCTAGGGCTATCAGCCTACTCCCCTCATAGCCAGAGTACCTATAACCATGTGGACTGGGAGATAGGAACCAATGCATAATGGAAACCCAAGCAGCACATCTGGTTGTGACCACACACCCATAGGCAATTGAAAGTTCCTTTAACACTAGATTACCTTCCCTGATGGCACTGTGGGTGAGCCTATATCACATGGACTGCAGTTTATAACCACCAACACCAATCAAGTCTGGGCTAGCGAGTGACACTCAAGTCCCATGGGTGAATAGAAATCACAAACATTTTCATTACCCTTGTATTGATACCTGTTGGGGCTTCACTGGAACCATTTTGACTATTATCTCATGTAGTCGGTAAACTGCCCATCTGATTGCATTGCTCAATGGTATTTCCTTCCTTTCAGTGGACAGGAAATCTTTTTTTGACAAACACTAGTGTGGTGCACCCAAACAGGACAGAACAGGAATGGGGCACCTCTGTGGGGCTAGGTAGAATAAATTAAAACACTGAGTAACGGAGAGAAACAAAGATAATAAAATGTGAGGCTGGATGAACACAGCAGGCCCAGCAGCATCTCAGGAGCACAAAAGCTGACGTTTCGGGCCTAGACCCTTCATCAGAGAGGGGGATGGGGAGAGGGAACTGGAATAAACAGGGAGAGAGGGGGAGGCGGACCGAAGATGGAGAGTAAAGAAGATAGGTAGAGAGGAGAGTATAGGTGGGGAGGTAGGGAGGGGATAGGTCAGTCCAGGGAAGACGGACAGGTCAAGGAGGTGGGATGAGGTTAGTAGGTAGATGGGGGTGCGGCTTGGGGTGGGAGGAAGGGATGGGTGAGAGGAAGAACCGGTTAGGGAGGCAGGGACAGGTTGGACTGGTTTTGGGATGCAGTGGGTTGGGGGGAAGAGCTGGGCTGGTTGTGTGGTGCAGTGGGGGGAGGGGACGAACTGGGCTGGTTTAGGGATGCAGTGGGGGCAGGGGAGATTTTGAAACTGGTGAAGTCCACATTGATACCATATGGCTGCAGGAGAGAAACATGCAGGTAGAGAAAATATTCTGAAAACCAACTGAAACAGTGTGAGATTTGGGGAATGAGTGAAAACAGGTTTACTTAAACATCTGTTTTTAGTTCATAACTTTAGAGATACTGCTGACTATTATGATTTAAGCATGGCTGCACATTTTGAGTGCTAAACCTGCAGGGTCTGTTTCAAGTGCTGATGTAGACCAACTTACGTTAAACAGTACATGTATTCTCTGTGTATGATTTATCATCGAATGACTGGGTGCATTGGTTAATTCAGAACAGCATTTCAGGATGGCTTACAAATCAAGGATGTTTTTATTCATGGATGCACCACTTAAGGTCTTAGTGGAGGGATATCCTGTACCCACACAGACGTAAAACCCATCACACCAGCCTGTGCTGCTCCTTTGTACCAGGTGATGCTATACATTCCACTTAACCTCATCATTTCCTGTCTCGGCCAAGGCCAAGGCTGATCAGCTCCCCACTGTAAGCTAAAACCTACCTACTTTCACTTCCAGTATTTATACAGTACACATCTGGGATCTGTGTTCATCACTCCCCGAAACACCCTTAATGCTGATGGAGTCATTCTTTTTAGTTGAAATAATCACTGAATTTCTGAGAAAATGTTGTAAGATTTTTAATAAACACTTGACAAGGTTTTCCAAGAAATATCAAAATTCTCCCTCAAATGCAAAGTATTCACTCCGTCCTCATCAGTTAGTGAGTGGCGAAAACTGGGTATCAACTTAAGTTGTGCTCATGAATGTGCCTCAGCAACAAATTACCTCCTTCTGCGCAGCAGCAAAATACTGTGCGCCTCTTTTCTGAGTGCCATCAGACCATGTAATTCTCAGAGTCCACAGGATCCCCGTAGTGGCCATTCCTAGAGCTTGCTTCAACTCTTTTTCTTTGCAAAACTCCAAAAATGCTTCCTGTCCCATCAAGTTTCAGTTGAGTGAAACTATGCTGCACCTATTCCACTGTCTCGTTCCATAATGGAAAATCCAAAACAATACTCTAATAGCGGCCTACAGATTGATCACAAGTCTACTGGCTTCAAGCAGAGAACTCAAAGTAGTTTGAAATGTCTTTCAGTCATAAGCCAACAAGTTTAAAAGCTGTTCTATTTATAATACCGTCTTCCTCCTAACAGAACACAAATCTTTCAAACGTTAATTTGCCAGTCTCTAAGGCCATTAGCTCTAAGGAAAAACAAGTTGCACAGTTAAAGGTAAGCATCCTCAACTTTGAGAAGTTGATGGTAAATTGCTTCTTGAACTGCTGCAGTCCATGTAAAAGGTGATACAGCTCCCTTTCAAGCAACAATTTGGAGTACCAAGATCCTGCTAGAATGACTGTGAAGGAGCAGTGACATAGCTCCAAGTCAGAATAGTGTGTGAGTTGGAAGGAACTTACAGATGGCAGTGTTTCTATGCGTCTGTTCCCCTTGTTTTGAGAGGTGGTAGAAGCTACTAGTTTGGAAGCTTCTGAGAAAAGGAGCTTTGGCGTGTTGCGATAGTGCATTGCGTAAATGAAAGATACCACCATGCACAGTTGGAGGAGACAGTGACTGACTAAGGTGACAGAAATAGTGCCAAACAAGAAAGCATCTCTATTCTGGATGTTGCCAGTCTTCCCAAGTGCTGTTGGAGCTGAACTCATCCAGAAAATTGGACAGTAATCCATCACACTCCTATCTTATGCTTTGTAGATGGTGGACTGGCTTTTGGGAGACAGGAAGTGACTTAATTCGCAGGAAATTTCCAGTATTTGACCTCCTCTCAGAGCCACAATATTCACATGGTTGATATAATTTGTTTTTTGTCAATTTTAAACCCAAAGACAATGGTCTGAAACACGTAAATCGCGATTGACTAGTCGACTGCAGAGTCTCTCACCACCCACCTGGAGTCCCTCACTGCACACACATTGATCACCATGCTACTGCATGATTTCTACTTCTGGAAGCTGTATGGTTAGAGAAGAGTGTATGGTTATAACAGGCTTTGTTAGCTTTTTGCAGGAAGTCACGTGTGAAACCAGTAAATTATAGTAGGAGAAATATACACTCTTCAGCCCATTTCATTAAGTGTCTCTGCAAGAGCAGCTCAACTATTTCCACTTGTCTGCCCATTCTCTGTAGGCCTACAGTTGATTTTCTTCAGCTGCTTGTCTTATAGACAAGATAAATACAAATTATGGGCCCCACACCCAACACCTGAACAATGCAAGCTGGCCATGGGCCCTGGGAACAATCTGAGATGACTAAAGTGACATCTCATGCCTCCACACTTGAAGAGAGCCAGCAACTTTCTGGGATGCTCCAGAAGTCTACCTACAGCATGGCCAGTGGCAGCATGATGTTATGAACTGAGGTGAAGCAATAACAAAGTTGTGAACTTGGATCATCCAAAAAGGAATGAAAAAAAATGCACAATTTCCAAGTAGAATATGAATTTCCGTTCATTCCTGTAAATGAGCAGAGCCTTGTGTCACCAGAGTCAATCACTAAATAAAAGGGAAGTTGGAACAATGCCACAATGATCTACAGTAAATTCAAGGGCAGTTTTTTTCTGAAACAGTGCGCTTTGTGCAAAGAAAGCTGACAAGCTGACGGCTGTTTTGAAAGCTCATGCTTTTCTACACCAGTTGCAAATGGTAAGGCCCACACTGAAAGATCATTCCACACTTGTTACCTTCTGGCAAAACATGAGAAATCATTCACAGATGGTGAAGTAATTAAAGAAGCAATGACTGGCTGCTGACTCTTAATTCAAAAGCTTTAAAGGACAAATAAGACATAACAACAGTAATCCACAGCATTGCACTTAGAATTTCCACAGTAGTGAGACGAGTGGAATCTTTGTCCGAAGAAGCCTTTCAGCCACTAAAACAGGACCTGAAGGAATGTGAATGCTTCTCACTGCAGTTCAATGAATCTACCAACATGACAGACATTGTCTAGCTGACTGTTTTAGTGCACTTTTTTTTAAAAGAACATAACAAATAAAGATAGAAAAAGGGTGAGTGTATGTACAAATTCAAAAGGTACATGTATGAAAAACAGATTCCAATCAAGAAAATGTGATCAGAGATAATGGGAACTGCAGATGCTGGAGAATCCAAGATAACAAAGTGTGGAACTGGATGAACACAGCAGGCCAAGCATCATCTCAGGAGCACAAAAGCTGATGTTTTGGGCCTAGACCCTTTATCAGAGACTCTAGGCCCGAAACGTCAGCTTTTGTGCTCCTGGGATGCTGCTTGGCCTGCTGTGTTCATCCAGCTTCACACTTTGTTATCTTCCAATCAAGAAAATGATCACCATCACAACTGATAATACACCAGAGATAACAAAGCATGGAGCTGGATGAAAACAGTAGGCCAAGCAGCATCAGAGGAGCTGGAAAGCTGATGTTTCGAGCCTAGGGCCTTCTTCTGAAAATACACCAGCCATGGTTGACACAATGCAGGCTTTGTTGCAATTGCAGAAGTGATCTTAGTTTCTCCTTTTTTGTCAGTTACCATTCAATAATCTACCAGCTAGCATTACCGAGTAAGGTAACAGACTCTTATATAATGAAAGCAGTTGTTAAAGTCATTGTACCCATTGTGGCTTCCTCTACATCAGGGAAACAAGCGGAGGCTTGGGGACCGCTTTGCAGAACACCTCTGCTCGGTTTGCAATAAACAACTACACCTCCCAGTCGCAAACCATTTCAACTGCCCCTCCCATTCCTTGGATGACATGACCATCCTGGGTCTCCTGCAGTGCCACAACGATGCCACCCAAAGGTTGCAGGAACAGCAACTCATATTCCGCTTGGGAACCCTGCAGCCCAATGACATCAATATGGATTTCACAAGCTTCAAAATCTCCTCTCCCCCCACTGCATCCCAAAACCAGCCCAGCTCGTCTCCGCCTCCCTAACCTGTTCCTCCTCTCACCTATCCCCTCCTCCTACCTCAAGCCGCACCTCTGTTTCCTACCCACTTCCCTTATCCCACCCCCTTGACCTGTCCGTACTCCCCGGACTGACCTATCCCCTTCCTACCTCCCCACTTACACTCACCTCTACAGGGTCCATCCCCACCCCTTTAACATGTCTGTCTCCTCTCCACCTATCTTCTCCTCCAACCATCTTCGATCTGCCTCCTCCTCTCTCCCTATTTATTTCAGAACCCCCTTTTCTGATGAAGGGCCTAGGCCCGAAACGTCAGCTTTTGTGCTCCTGAGATGCTGCTTGGCCTGCTGTGTTCATCCAACTCTACACTTTGTTAAAGTTGCAAATCTGATTTTAAGCAAAACCGCTTCAGCACAGTTTGTTTGAATTCTGACTAAATGCTGTTAATTCTGAACTAATCCTCCATGCAAATATGATGTAGTTAAATTAAGGGAAGGTGCTGCAAAATTTTTAGATCTGATGCCTGAAATCAGTTTTATTAAAGCTAATTATCACTGAGCAGTCAGTAAATAAATGGTTACTCAACTTTAGGTTCCTTATAGACATGATGTCAAAACTGAATTGTGAATCAAAAGAAAAGAACAGAGACTTTGCACAATTAATCAATGTTGCGAATGTGTTCAATTGAAAACTGGTGCTATGGTCCTCCCAATTAAATGAAAACACAGCAACACTTTCCATGGCTTGAGTTAAAACAGCTTTGGGGGGGTGAAATCAAAGACAAAGAAAAATAATTCCACCATAAACCTCTGTATGCACCTGAGGAAGTTAGCAGCGGAATTCAACAGGTAATTTCAGGAACAAATTGTGATGGAAAAAATTGTGTTTGTCTCAAATCCATTCTTTCAAGTAGACATTGGTTATTTAGCTACTAAATTCTATCACATATTGATTCACAAAGTGGTGGAGTTGATCTGGAAATAAATCATTTGAGCTGAAAGTAAGAACAAGGGATGGTGATTTTTTTGGGGACTGGAACAGAAAAATTCTCATTCCTATCCTTTAAAAGTTAAAGCTTACTTTGACTTCACATATCAATGAAGATAAAATTCAAGTATCACACCAGCCTCACAGAACCACTCAATGAATTGTATATGACTCACAGTTTCAAATTACAACATAGACTTCAAAACTCCAGCAGACGATGTTCAGTCACAGGTGTCACACAGACTTGGTGATACAGGCCAAAATTATATATTATATCTGTATTTAGATACACACACACACACACACACACACACACACACACCACAAAAACCATGAGTTTTGACTTGCTCAGCATGAAAAAGAAACTGTCTTCTATATTTTCTTATTCACAGAACCAGGGTTGCACTTAAATTCAAGAAGTAATCTCATCCTGTAACATTTGGAGATAATGGGAACTGCAGATGCTGGAGAATCCAAGATAATAAAATGTGAGGCTGGATGAACACAGCAGGCCAAGCAGCATCTCAGGAGCACAAAAGCTGACGTTTCGGGCCTAGACCCTTCATCAGAGGCTGTGTTCATCCAGCCTCACATTTTATTATCCTGTAACATTTGGAGCCTGCTGCCCAAGAATGTAGTTGATGTGATTTTCTGCAATGGTAATGTCATTGAATGCCAAGGTGGAATGATTACATTCTCACTTGTCAGATATCACTTGTCAGATATGGTCTTTGCTTGGCACGAAATGTGATCTGCCATTTAGTCAAAGCACAAACTACGTTCCAGGGCTTCCCTCAATGGACACAAACTGCTTTATGATGCGTATCCCATTAACCAACTCTTCAAATTGACATCAATGAGCTGTTTACTTACATGTATCTGGCAGAAATTATTTGGAGAAGTACTAGCCACCCGATTACGCTGATAATTTTAAACAACCAACTCAAACATGTTAGTCACATCTGTGGCAAGTGGGACTTGACCCCAGACTTCCTTGCCTACGGGGAGGCTAAGAAATTATTGTAACTCTTCCTTAATGAATTATGGCAGGGTTTCTAGTGACTATCAACCCTCAACAAGCCCCATGATGACTATTCCTAGCACAGGCTTAACTCCTTCACCAACACAATCTATTGAGCTTTGGATAAGACCTCATCTTGTCCACCTCTGGATCCTTAACACCTCAATGTGCTGCTGAAAATTATTTCCTTTGAATCTCAGCTGAAATATTGATTGGCACAAATGTTTGATAACTCCATATTAACACGTTGAATTGGTTTCAGTGGCATATTAACATTATTTATTGCACCTGATGCAAGGACGTTATAATATCGAATGATGCGGCTTGCAAAAATGACTTTCCTTTCACTTCAATGTGGCATATTTTCAATTTCCCATCCAGGTATGATTCCAGCAAGGGGCAATCAACCAGCCATTTATAGAAACATGCAACCTAGTGAGTTCAATTAGAAAATAGTTTGGTTTCTGTAAACAAATCTATAAACAAGCCCCAGACAGAAAGTTGAAAATCCACCCTCAGAATCTGTTGCAAGTTAAAGAACTTTCCAGATTTTAACTCAGAAAGGGACTGATAAATACTTGTAAGTTTTACTTGAGAACTTGTTGAAACTTAGCTTTCATAAACTCAATTCAACCCACTAAACCCATTGAGTAAAGTTTGTATATTGCAATTCTAAATTTTTTTTAAGTTTTAAAAATATGCTAGGCATATTGGTTCAGTTACTTATAAACATCAATGTTAAGAGTGTAAACACTTGTCATAATTATTAATCACTTCTATTAGATACTAAGGTACATTTGAGAATGTTTGTATATGGTGAAGAAGGTTACCCCAGAGTACAATGGGATCTTGATCAGATGGCCAATGGGAATGGCAGATAGTCTTTGATATAGATAAATTTGAGGTGTTGTATTCTGGTAAGGCAAATCAGGGCAGAATGTATACACTTAATGGTAAGATCCTGAGGAGTGTTGCTGAACAATGAAACCCTGGAATGCAGCTTCATAGTTCCTTGAAAGTGGGTTCCCAGGTAGTCAGGATAGTGAAGAAGGCGTTTAGTGTGCTTGGTCAAGGAACTGAGTGTATGAGTTGGGAAGTCATGTTGCAGCTACACAGGACATTGGTTAGGACATTTTTGTAAATACTGTGTTCAGTTCTGGTCTCTGTGCTACAAGAAGGAAGTTGTGAAACTTGAAAGGACTCAGAAAAGATGCACAAGGATGTCGCTGGCGTTGGAAGGCTTGAGCTATAGACAAAGGCTGAATAGGTTGGGGCTATTTTCCCCAGAGAGTTGGAGCTGAGAGGTGACCTTTTGGATGTTAATAAAATCATGAGGGGCATGGATAGGGTGAATGGCCAAGGACTTCTCCCCAGGGGAGTCCAAAACTAGATGATATAAGTTTAAGGTGAGAGGGAAAAAGATATAAAAGGGATGTAAGGGGCAACTTTTCCACGCAGAGGATGCTGTATGTATGGAACCAGCTGCCAGAGGAAGTAGTGTAGGCTTGGACAATTACAACATTTAAAAGACATCTGGATGGGTATATCAATAGGAAGGATTTAGAGGGATATAGACCAAATGCTGGAAAATGGGACTCGATTTATTTAGGATGTCTGGTTGGCATGGACTTGTTGGACTGAAGGGTCTGTTTCCATGCTGTACAGCTCAATGACTATCTGCTGTCTCAGACATTGCAATGCAGCTCAAAACATTATGTAAACATTTAATTTTGGATTAGAGCATATAGTTATCAGACAAAGATAATCTCAGCACAGTGAAAACATAAATACTTATGTTTTCTGAATTATAAATCAGTTTTTACACCAATGTACATCACTCAAAATCGTTACATCAAGCAATTCACTTTAGGTGGCTGTACAGGGATTCAGCACCACTGAATTAAAGGTAGCATTGAATCCTGAGCCACCTAATGGCAGAATTAGAGAACAGCATCATTTGCATCTCAGAATCTCAGTTTCTATTCATTAGCTCATTCAAGACCGAAAGGGCAATATCTTCAATTATTATCACATTGGTTTCTAATTCTAAAGAGACAACCTTGATACAGGTGTGGAAAGTGGGTGTAACTGTACAATAGTGAAAAAATATGAACAAAGTTAGCAGAATTTGTTTTTACAAACTCATGCATTTGTAGACAGAAGTTACTCAAATTAAAAATATTTTTCACGAATACCTTTACTACATATCAACAGATGCAATCTAAAATACTTAACCTAACACTAATGAAGCAAACTATGACTGACACACAAACTTGACGATGAGGTTTAAATATGGTTTGAGGTTCAAGCATGGAGTTGGAAAGCACAAAGTTAAATTAGAGATAGTTTGCAAGAATGGCGAAGGATTTTTGTTTTAAGAACTGGGTGGTTATATTGGGTTTGCAAAAAGACCCAACAGTACCTTAAAAGAACTGCTTATGATGACTGCTGGCATGGGAGTCAGGTTGGAAAATTATTGGAAATGGATCAAGGGAGCTGGGATGGAATCGCAGAAAACACGTAATTCAAACGAAGAACAAAAGGAGGAGAATTTTGCACCAGATATGGTGAAATCTGTGACTTTACGCCGATATAAGAACAGGACACCACAGCAGGGAAACCAAGATGAAAGGGTAAAGAAGGATACTCTACTTCCGCTTGTTAGTATGTCAGTAACTAGGGGTGGCAATTTCATGATTATCAGCGAGAGAGGTAGGAGTGAGCTGAGGAGAAACTTCTTTACTCAACGTTGTTGGGATCTGGAACATGCTCCCTATGAGAGTGCTGGAAGTGTATTCCATATGAGGTTTCAAAAGACCTCAGCATTAATTTGAAATGAATAAGTCAGAGGGCTACAGAGATAGGGCTGGAGAGTGGGACTAGCCAGGTAACTCTTTCAGGAGCTGGTACAGTCACAATGCCTCAAATGGCCTCCTTCTGTACTGTGGATTTCTATGATTCTATGAAAGAGAAAGTAAAGGCTTTTTGACAAAGACATTACTGGTGGTTAGGGAGTACTTAGGAACATCAACTGTTATGGATGCATGGTGGTCAAATGGATGGCTAAAGGCTCACTAGATGGTAGCCACAACAATACAATTTTAAGTGACACTGGGAGAGAGCTTTTCTGTTTGTTTTTGGTGGGGAGTGGGAAAGAAACAGATGGAACTGAGTCTATGCATCCTCTCTAAAAATGGCACAACTGCAGGTGTCTGTTCACAAGAATGAGCCTAACCTTCCATCCACTTGCTATTTCAATAAACCATCTTGCTGTCATGCTGACATTTCCACTTTAGGCCTGCTTCAATGTTCCAGTGCATCCCAATGCAAGCATAAGGAACATCATATCACTGTCCATGTAGACACACTGCAGCCCTCAAGACTTTATTGAGTTCAACATCTTCAGAGTTTTACCACTGTCCTCCTTTTGATTACATCCACTACCACTACCCCACCCCCGTGTTTTCTTTGCACCGGACTACTCTCAGCAAAACTGATCTATTTTCTTCTTATAACATCTGCAGTTAACATCTTGTAAACATATATACATCTCCTCTACTCCCATTAGCACACCTTTTAATGTTTGTTGTGGGGACCCTCACTGTCTGTTGCAGTCACCCCTCTTCCTCTAAAAAAATTGCACACTAATTTGGAGGTTCTTGTGATACAGTAGTAATGGCCCTACCACCGGACCAGAAGGTCTGGGTTCAAGTCCCTACTGTTTCAGAGGTATGCCTTGCAACATCTGAACCAGTTGATGAAAAATATATATAAGAAATAGTACTCTGATCACAGAATTTACACATTGACTGTTGCAACAGTACTCACTGCATGAGTCAATAGATGTGAAGGTGGAAAAGCACAGCAGGTCAGACAGCATCCGCAGAGCAGAAAAGTCAATGCTTTGGGCCAAAACCCTTTGTCTTGACCTGCTGTGCTTTTTCAGCTTCACATCCATTGACTCTGTCTTCCACAACTGCAGTCCTTATTGTCTCCAAGTACTCACAGCATGACTTGGGAGTAGTCACAGGGAGATAGGACAGCATGGTGGCTCAGTGTTTAGCACTACTGCCTCACAGCACCAGGGACCTGGGTTCGATTCCACCCTCGGGAGACTCTCTGTGTGGAGTTTGTTCATTCTTCCCATGTCTGCGTGGGTTTCCTCTGAGTGCTCTGGTTTCCTCCCACAGTCCAAAGATGTACAGGTTAGGTGGGTTGGCTACGCCAAATTGCACATTATGTTAAGGGATGTGTAGTTTAGGTGGGTTTTAGGGGGATGGGACTGGGTGGGATGCTCTGTGGATCAGTGTGGACTTGTTGGGCCAAAGGGCCTGTTTCCACACTGTAGAGAATCTATGAGAGTGCTTCTGATCAGGGCACAAATGTACTTCTACAGTGTTTTGATATCATTGTCACACAGCAGAATGCATCAAAACTTAGTGATAATGGGAACTGCAGATGCTGGAGAATTCAAGATAACAAAATGTGAAACTGGATGAACACAGCAGGCCAAGCAGCATCTCAGGAGCACAAAAGCTGACGTTTCGGGCCTAGACCCTTCATCAGAGAGGGGGATGGGGAGAGGGTTCTGGAATAAATAGGGAGAGAGGGGGAGGCAGACCGAAGATGGAGAGAAAAGAAGATAGGTGGAGAGGGGAGTTTAGGTGGGGAGTTAGGGAGGGGATAGGTCAGTCCAGGGAAGACGGATAGGTCAAGGAGGCGGGATGAGGTAGTAGGTAGGAAATGGAGGTGCAGCTTGAGGTGGGAGCAAGGGATGGGTGAGAGGAAGAACCGGTTAGGGAAGCGGAAACAGGCTGGGCTGGTTTTACCTATGTTGAATCCTGACTTGGAAATATCTTGCCGTTCCTTCAGTCTCACCCAAGAGCACTGCCGGTCAACCTACAACACATGGACTGCAATGGTTCAAGAAGGCAGCTCACCACCACCCTTTCAAGGGCAAACAGGGACTAGCGACAAATACTGGCCTGGCCAGTAACACCATGTCCCATAAAATAACTTTTAAGAAATATAACCACAAACATCAATCAGGTTTATCACAACAAATCACTTCAAAATAGCGGTGACTAAGTGCTGACACTGATATTCTGACTTACAATGGCATTTAGGTTAAAACTGAGGGCTGTTGGACTGAGTGAATGTTACACAACACCTTTCTGAATTTTATGCTAATCATCAATATACATTCCATGCCCCAGGCTTGTCGTCCTTGACCTTATTTCTTGGACACTGTTCTCAACATGCAGGTGACATTGGACACCAAGTTAAATTTGTGCCTTCAACACCTAAGCATAAATCAGCACCTGCATGCACAGGAAAGAAACTAAGTGAACAACTGCATGCCCAAAATGGAAGCCATTCAGCAATCCATTAATTTAATGAAGGGAAAAGTAGACAGCTTCAATTATGGTCATTGCCCCTTTACTACTGCCTTCCTCTTTGACTGTCTACTTTATGCTTCTGTTTTAAATTCATTCACAGGATATGATAACCACTGATTAGGCGAGTCTCTACGGCCCATTTCCAATTGGCCTTGAGAAGGTGGCGTTACATTCAGGTAAAGCTTTCCAACCAGGCATTGAAGGCAGAAGTCCGCCTTTGTACACTAGCACCACAATACAGGTCGCTTTCTTCAAAACAGCACATTGTAAACCCAAGGGCCAGATGCATATGATTTTCACATATTTAAATAAAGGATTGGAAAGTTGTATGCAACAAGCCCACTTCTTTTTTTAAAGACACACACTCCTGATGGCAGAGCTTTCTCATGGTAATGTAAAGCCAAACAATGACCTCTTATTAGTATTAATATTGCACTAAAAACATAAAGGTATCATGAACAGCAGCAATGCTCTCAATAGCCGAGACTCTTGAGGGAAAAATATTCATTCTCCTAGTTACACATGAAGTATCTTCTGTTTTAACTAACTGACGAAACTTAACAAAATTAGCCAAGGTATTCTTTCACCTTTCAATCCCTAAGGGAAATTAGTCATCTGAAAGTGTCATATTTAATTTTACAACTTGAAGCATACCATTTATTTCAATTGTAGAAGGACCACTCGTAACATCAGTGCTCCAAGAAACACATTAGACAGAGAATAAAGTAAAAGGCAACAAATATTGAAGTCGAGACAAAGGAACCAGATCTTCTAGATTCAGAATGAAAACCTACACCCAGCCGTTCTTGAATTAACATTTTTTTAATTAGTTACTTGCACTCTGAGCTTAAATTGGACTCAGACAATTAAATATTGAAAACTTCAGTCTTAACCCTGAGCTCAAGTTTTCAAGTCTTTGAATGGCAGAGTATTATATATTACATTTCAGAGAAGAAATGCTATACGATATAAAGATTAGCTTGGTTTGCCGTTTTAATTAATTTCTTTCCAAATGGCAGTACTTCAATTGTCTAAGGTCCCCTGTACTTGAGTAGCTTTCCTCAGTTTAGGAGGCATTTTCCTATTCTGACACTTCAGCTAAGTTTAACTTGCATAAATATTTGCATTTAAAACATCTACAAAATTGTGCAGCACAAGCCAGCACCAGTAATTCTAGTCTTTATTTTTGTCAAGGAGTTTTTTGTTTGCAAAGTGAACTCTGCAGAGTCATTGAATGAGAAAATTAGGCAATTAGACTTCCCCGATCAACATGCATTTCAATGGATTGTCACAACCTGTCACTTGAGGTAACAAGGCGTAGAGCTGGATTAAGCAGGCCAAGCAGCATTAGAGGAGCAGGAAAACTGACGGTTTGGGTCAGGACCCTTCTTCAGAAAGTGCTCTGATCAAATAACACCATCATATACCTCATTTACAGCGCATTGAAGAAACTCAAAGAATGGTTTTACTACAGAACCTTTAACATAATAAAAGGTTTCAAAGTCCTTAACTGGAGCATTATAAACAACTTTTGACAGTGAGACACAAGAACATTCTGTAGCCAATTGTCCAAAGATATAGTTTTTAAGGAACATCTTGAAGAGGAAAGATGGGAAGAGAGATTTCACAGGAGAATTCCAGAGTGTAGGACCTTGCTGGCTGAAGGCACAGCCACCAAAGGTGGAATAATTAAAATCAAGGATTTGATTGGGAGGAATGCTCTTGACTGGGAGGGTTATGGTGCACATTACCAAGACAGGGGAGAGAGCAAGCTTGTACCCCAATCAGTTGTACTAGACAATGTCAGCAAAGCAATGGACAGTTGGCATGGTGACAGTATACCCCAACACTCAGCATACTGAACAGACTTCTCATGCAATCATCGCAGCTTCTGTTTCTTATTCATTAATTACTGAATAGATCATGAGATAGAGATTATCATATAATCATTTTTTCTTCATTTTTTTGATATCGATGACATCAAGCAGACTGCATTTATTAACTCAAAGGGAACAAAGCTGTGCCACGGCCCATTGCACACTGGACTGAAAAGTATGTGGCTGCAGTATCATTGTGTGCACTAATCATTTTTATGATGACTTACGTCCTCTAAAAGAATGATGTGTGACAACAAAATAATGGGAGAACTGGGGAAAATAATTCCCCACATATGTATTTTGGAATTAATCTGGCTATTAGGAAATATTTATCACTCTATGCAACATGTTACCATTAATTCATAAATATGGATGGTCCACACTCTTTCATCAGGGAGAACAATAAGTCCAAGAACAGGGAGCTTATTTCTACTCAGAGTGCATTAGACAGTGTTTAGAATACAGTAATAGATCACTCATCCAAGAAGTCCATGTCAAGTCGGTAATCCATGAGTGTCGTCCCACCCTTCATCACCTGACCTGTCCATGTTCCCTCTGTTCATTTCTCCCTCATCTGCTTACCAAGCTTCCCATTGAATGCATCTATTCTAACCACCTCAACTACTCCTTGTCAGGGTGATTTCCATTCTAACCACTATGTAAGGAAGTTTCTCCCTATCTTACCACTAGATGTACTGAAGAATATCTCATATTCAGTCTCACTAGCTTGTGAAAGCACCTTTTCTTCATTTATCCCATCATCAACTTAAAGACTTCAACCCCTCAGTCTCATTCTCTCTCAAAAAGAGAGTTGCATAGTTAACTTTTTTTACCTCTGCTCAACATAATCCCCCAACTCCCCATCACCGCGCCCCCCCCCCCCCCGGCCTGGTCTTCTCTCACTAGCTTTAAAATTGACACTAGGTGAGAAGTGACCTTTTATTGCCTGTAATTGGCCAATTAAGGGAATCAATTGGGGGATACCCAAGATCCGCTCTTGACTCTGTCTTAAATTTTCAGACAGGTTAAGGCAGGCAGGGAGGCTCCAGAAAATACCCCCGGGAAAGTTGATGTGCCCCTGACTACAAATCCACCCCTACAATGGAAGCTGTAAAATTGTACCCCTGATGTGGGTTGATATGAGCTCTACTGTGACAATGTTCAATGAGAAGCTGTGTTTTGTGCGTCAAAAAGTGATCAGGAGTGGGCTTTAAATCTGCTGAAGACTGAGAATCACACAATAGCTATCTGCAAGCTGTAGGCCACATATAGGATGTGAACACTGTGCATGTCTGTCCATTTGTCATCCTGTCCCAGGTAACAGCAGAACCACTAACTTTGTCTATTCCCACTACATCATTGGCCTGGGCCTTTGCCTCTTCATATCTAACTGGCTGGCTCTGAGTACATGAGCATCAGGGCCCCTCAACATGAGGAGATTCTAGCCTACATCAGGAGGAGGGAATATAATGGCTGGATCATTCTTACGTATCCCCACAAATATCCAAAGCAAAATTCACAGGGCAACAGAAGCAACGTCAGCAAAATTGTGAAGCAGTCTCACTGGAAGCAATTAGTCTACATGCCACCTTGCATAATATTTTCACTTTGATAAAAATGCTGCGCCATAGACCTGAAATGCTAATTCGGTTACTCTCCACAGATATACTTGAGCTGATGAATATTTCCAGTGCTTTTTTTGCTTTTAATTTAAATACTAGTTGACATGGAACATCCTTTTGCCTGTTATTTGCACAGCCTCATTTCATCGCATACCTTTTGTCCACCTATCCCATTAAAATGGGAGCAAATGTATTGATCTGAATTGCAAAATGTCCAACAAAGTTCTTAAACGTGTTGTCACCTCCCATACCTGTGCCCTGTTTTCCCAGAACTTCCTACTTGAATCTTTCCAATCAATTTTGTGCCCCTGCCACAACAGTGAAGTAACGCTCATCAAACTCAGAAGTGACGTGTTATTTGACTGTAGCAAAGATAAACTATCCCTCCACATCCTACCCTATACCACAGGTCCTATTTTCTACATTTTCTCAAACACTGTCCCTTCAAACACTTTTCCCCTGTTTTCCAGTCGAGGGGGGCTGCTCTCACTGGGGAGTCCATTCTTCTCAATCTAGTCATAGCTGGAGAACGACCTGCAATAGATTCAATTCCCTCTCTAACACCCTCACCTCCCAGAGGAATCTCAATTTCATATGGGTGATTAATCCATAAATTTGCTGACTGCACAACGTGCCACAAATATCAGATCGGACAGAAAAAGTTCTCCAAATTCCATCTCTACTTCACCTTTGCTATGAGAAGGGTCAGAAGATGCTTTGAGTTTCTTAACCCTTACCCCAGTTCACACCACTAATTTTTTTTTTGCCCCTGCATGGCAACATCTGTCCATGGTTTATTTATGATGTGAAGGTGCCAGTGTTGGATTTGGGTGGACAAAGTCAGAAGTCACATGACACCAGACTAAAGTCTAACCGGCATATTTGAAATCACTAACTTTATGTGAAATCACAAGTTTGCAAAGTGACACCCCTTCATCAGGTGAAGTGAGAAGGGAGCACACAGAGTACAGAATTTATAGGCAGAGAGATCAAGGGCAGAGCGATCGAAAGATCATGCGAATTGTGAGAGCAGAGTGTCGAATAACAAATCCCTGCAGGTGATCCAAAGTGTTAGACCATGTAAGTAAAAATGAACAACAAGCAAAGGATAACCTGTAATCCAATTAAATGAGACAGAGAGATAATTACAAAAAATTAAAAATAAGGTGATGCTGGAGAGAAACCAAATGACTGGAACAACATGAAATCCCTTTGCTTGTTATTCCGCTGTTGACACTTTACTCACGCTAACACTTTGGATCACCTTCAGGGACTTATTATTTGATACTCCACTCACACCATTTGTTTGACGTTTTAATTTCTCTGCCCATAAATTCTGGATCTGTGTGCTTCTCTCTCACTTCACTTGACAAAGGGGCTACATTCCAAAAGCTTGTGATTTCAAATAAATCTGTTTTACTGTAACCTGGCATCATGTGATTTCTGACTTGGATCACTTATGACATGTCCCAATTCATTGTGACCCAACAAGGGACTTTCACTGTAGCTTTCATCCACATACTGTCTCTTGGCACGAACAACTGAAAAAACGGTCAGTTTCCACTATACACTAGTAACACCAAACTCTCCATTTCAAACACCTTCTTCAACCTCTCCGCTGCATTTAAATGATCAAACTGCCTGCTTAACATCCAATATCATATGAGCAAAACCTTACTCCAACTTAACACCAGGAAAATTTGAACTATAGGAACGGGGCATAGTAGTGTATAATGTTTCATATCATGAAAGGAATACAGTGCGGCTCTCCAGGGATAGGCATTAGGGCCATTTCGTTTCTTAAAGTGTATCAATAATTTTGTTAAAATTCATTCACAGAATGAGGGTGAAACTGGCTAGGCCAGCATTTATTGACAATCCCTAATTTCCCCAGACGGCAGTTGAGAGTCAACCACATTGTGGGTTGGCAGTCACACACAGACAGACAAGGTAAGGACAGTAGTTTCCTTCCCTAAAGTACATTAGTGAACTAGATGGGTTTTTCCCCAACAATCGACAATGGATTTGAGATCATCATTAGATGCTTATTTCCAGATTTTTAGTAGATTCAATTTCCACCATCTGTCGTGCTGTGATTTGAACCCAGGTCCCCAGAACATTATCTGGGTCTATGGATCAACAGTCCAGCAATAATACCACTAGGCCACTGCCTCCCCTAAATCTAGATTGGGGTGTACAGCCCACAATCCCAAAATTTACAGATCACAAAAAACTCAGAAGTTGAATCAGTTTCAGCTATTGGAGGTCTGATTTTTCAGTTTTGAGTGCTTTTAGTAAAAGGTACAAGGGGAAAGTCCTGAAGATTCATTGATGTAGAGGAACAGGATAAGGGATGGAAAGACAAAACAAGAGGGCATGGAAAGAAATGCAGGGCATTAGTGATAAAGAGTAAGAAATAGCTAGGCCACACAATCAGCAAAGATTAAGAAAAAGGCTTTGAGGTGGCAATGTGGCACAGTGGTTTGCATTGCTGCTTCATACCACCAGGCATCTGGGTTTCATCCCAGCTGTGGGCTGTGTGGAGTTTGCACATTCTCCCCATGTCTGTGTGAGTTTCCTCTGGGTGCTGCTATTTCCACCCACAGTCCAAAGATGTGCAGTTTATGTAGATTAGCCATCCTATCCTGAGACTATGACCCTTACTTCTAGATTACCCAACCAGGGAAGATGCGCTCCATGCATTTGTCCAGGCCTGTTAGAATTTTATAATTTCCAATCAAAATTCCCTTTCATCCTTTTAAACTTTCATGAATATTGGCCCAGTTGAAACAATTTCTCCTCATATGACAGTCCCGCCAACCCTGGTATCATCCGGGTGAACCTTTGCTGCATTCCCTCTGGCCAGTATACACAGTCTTTGGCAGGGAGACCAAAACTGCGCACAACCATCTCACCAGGGTCCTGTATACCTCGTATGGCATCCCTGCTTCGGACCTCAAATCATTTTGCAACCAACGCCAATATATCACTTGCCTTCTTAACTGGTCAACAAGGATATGCAGATTCCTTTGCATATCCAAACTTCCAAACATATCACTATTTAAATAATATTCTTCTTTTCAGTATATCACACTGAAGCATAAAACTTCACAGTTATCCACAATATACTGCTTCTGCGATGTGTTTTCACACACAACCTGCCTAGAAGCCTCCTTCTTGCATCATCATCACAATCCCACCTCATCTCGGGTCATGACCAAACTTGGAAATTTTGTGATAATAAAATGTGAGGCTGGATGAACACAACAGGCCAAGCAGCATTTCAGGAGCACAAAAGCTGACGTTTCGGGTCTAGACCCTTCATCAGAAATTTTGTATCTGGTTTCCTCACACTGAGTTTATAACAATCATGAATAGCTGAGGCCCAGCACTGACCCCTGCATGACACCACCAATCACCACTTGGAAAGATTTATTTCAACTGTGTTTCTGGTTTGTCAATCAATTCATAATCCATGCCAGAATGCTGCCCCCAATCCAACATGCTTTAATTTTGCCTGTTACCCACTTTTGTGGATCCTTATCAAAATTGTCCTTGAAATTAAAATGCACCACACCGACAGGCTTCTTTTATCTGTGAAATAAATCCTAAAGGGGTTGCAGAAAGAGAACTGCCTGGGTTTATAAATGTACACAACATTGAGGTTTTCAGGGCAGGTGAGGGAAATAGTTACTGAGGCACATGGAATCTTCGGATTCTTAAAAGAGAGTGAATATAAAATCAAGGAGGTCATGGTGAACCTTTACAACAAAAACCTTTATAACAAAAAACTGACCCAGCTGGAGTACTGTGCCAAATGCTAGGCATCAAACTTTGGGGATCTCATACAAACCCATAAAATTCTATCAGGATTCGACAGGGTGGACGAAGGAAGGATCGGGGCGGGGGAGTCCAGAACCATGGGTTACAGTTGAAAGTTCCGGGGTAAACCATGTAAGGACTGAGGTGAGGAGACATTCCTGCGCCATTCACTATTACAGAAAGCTGTCAAACCCGAAACATTCAAGAAGGAGTTAATTATAGCCCTTGGACCTAAAGGAATCATTGGATGTGGGGAAGAAGTGGAAACAGGCTCTTAAATTTGGAGCGTCTGCTAAGCAGACTTCTTCAAAATAAATCAGGATTTTAAAAACGAAAATCGAACAACACATTTCTCCCTTCCCCCAACAGAATGCAATCTTCTTACTTTTCACTGCTACTTTCTGCTGAATCTGTATCGGTGACTCCCTCCTCGCCGATGTTGGGCAAAGTGAAGGGATGTTGCTTGTTGGACAGTTTCCACGTAACGCTATCCTCAACCGAGTATACCGGGGACCTTCCCGTGCCAGAAATGATACTGTTGTTTGATCCGGTCGGAGATGGCATGGTTTTCACTGCATTTAAACTGGCCAGGCCGGAGCTCGGAGCTGCCCGGACTGCTATCTGACTTGCAGTCCCTACACTCAGGCCAGCTGACTTGGGCACAGAAGCTGACGCTGGAAAAGAGGCGCTGCTGTTTTTAACAGTGACAGGGCTGCCCGGAGCAGAGCCACTTCCAGAAAGTCCAGAGGCTTTCCCTGAGACACCGGACAAAGATGAAGATACCGATATCGCCGATGGTCCATGAGGTGTTGCTGACTGTCCACTATTTGAGGAACCAGCTGGCGGGATTACAGGAGAAGCGGAAGTCTTGAAAATATTTGCAAATATGGTTCCCAGGTCCAGCACTGCAAGCTTCATTTTTTTTGTTGTCAAACGCACTTAAAACATGCCAGCTTGATCAGCCTCAGGACCCCAGGCAACTGTATCGCCAGGCACTTAAGAAATTTGATACGATCTGACTTTCCCATTAAGAGGAAAGTAAGTTTTCTTTAGAAATCAGTCTTGAAGATATTCTCCCAGAGACGGGGAGGCTTTCTATTTCTCCGCTAACTGTAGCCGTTGCCAGTACACTACACTATATGATTGAAGAGTCAGTCCAGTCTTGTTTGTCAGCTTGACGGTTTGTCTGCTGTTCTACTGCAGATGAAGAAATAGCTGCAACTCTCCAGCTTGCTCGGCTGCTCGTAAAGTAATAATTCTCTTAGAAGACAAGAACAAAAGATTGCCATCAAAAACAGAGTTGGCTGGCTCGCAGACTTGTCAGGTGACAACAGCAGTCCAGGTTGCTACGCAAAACAAAACCCTTACTCCTGGTTGGTCTATTACCAATGGCTGAAGGGTGGTTCTTATTTACCGTGTGAGGAAACAGATTTCACTGAAACCGTGAAAGGTTTGATGTCGTACGGGGAAGGCACTGAATGCATGTTCCAGTGTTTGACTTCTCATTACACTGATTTTGCACTGACTTTTATTTTTAAAAATACTGCCTTGGAGTTTGCACTGTCATGGCAGAGCCTCCCCATCCCCTCAGCAAAGATGAGCGGCACCAGGCATTACCCCATGAACATTAAGTTGTGCAGCTTGCTGGATTATGGGCTCCTCAGTAGGTTAAGTTCAGGGAAGGAGCCACTGAAGAGATACAGAGATAACAAAGTGCAGAGCTGGATGAACACAGCAGGCCAAGCAGCATCTCAGGAGCACAAAAGCTGACGTTTCGGGCCTAGACCCTTCATCAGAGAGGGGGTTTGGGGAGAGGGAACTGGAATAAATAGGGGGAGGCGGACCGAAGATGGAGAGTAAAGAAGATAGGTGGAGAGAGTATAGGTGGGGAGGTAGGGAGGGGATAGGTCAGTCCAGGGAAGACGGACAGGTCAAGGAGGTGGGATGAGGTTAGTAGGTAAATGGGGGTGCGGCTTGGGGTGGGAGGAAGGGATGGGTGAGAGGAAGAACCGGTTAGGGAGGCAGAGACAGGTTGGACTGGTTTTGGGATGCAGTGGATGGGGGGGAAGAGCTGGGCTGGTTGTGTGGTGCAGTGGGGGGAGGGGACGAACTGGGCTGGTTTAGGGATGCAGTAGGGGAAGGGGAGATTTTGAAACTGGTGAAGTCCACATTGATACCATATGGCTGCAGGGTTCCCAGGCGGAATATGAGTTGCTGTTCCTGCAACCTTCGGGTGGCATCATTGTGGCAGTGCAGGAGGCCCATGATGGACATGTCATCTAGAGAATGGGAGGGGGTTTCAGCTTTTGTGCTCCTGAGATGCTGCTTGGCCTGCTGTGTTCATCCAGCCTCACATTTTATTATCTTGGAATTCTCCAGCATCTGCAGTTCCCATTATCTCTAATATGATTTGTGATCTTGGATTCTCCAGCATCTGCAGTTCCCAGTATCACTAAAGAGATACAATCGGGCAGTGGGAAGGGGCTCACAGCTTACAGCTGTGAGCCCTGAAGGGACATTCAGTAGAATTCTGTGAAACTGAGACCATACTGTAGAGTGTTGTTTACCAGACCCTCCTTTCCCCATCCCTTCAGCCCTCAAAACCAATATTAAATGATTCCCTTTCCTCTTAGAATGTGACTCAACGATGGGGAAATAAAATCTCACTATTTCTCAAATGATCGATCATAACAAACACTCACTCATTTCATGTAATAAGAAAATGAATGTGGTAATTAACAATTTTACACTCTTAACATCTGGTGCCAGCTTCACTGTGATAAATGGGCTTGAAATAGAACGCAGTGGAGGTTTACAGTGTGACCTTTAGCTGAAGGAACTGAACTAAAGAACTGCTCATCTTTCAGGGTATTTCATTTCAGACAGCAATACTATCACCTGCAAAGAAAAGGCATAATGGAAGATGAGATGGATGAATAGTAGCCGGAATAATTTGCTTTCTTTAATTATGGAGTCTTCATTTAGCAGCTTGTTTGTAATTGAATCAAGCCACTTTTTGCTTAGCATGCTGGAGTCAAGCTCTATCATACAATAATACATGAAAAATGTTTAATTTTGATGAGAGGATGAATTACTTCTGTTGAGAACCAAGAGGTTAGATTGATAGCAGACTTTTCAGAATCAGTGGAAGAGGATGTGTTTGCAGGAATTACATATGGGAACAGAAACACCAATCAGCCCCAAAACTCTAACATTTTTCTTCAGGTCTTTCACTTGGCAGCCAAGGCATTTGTCTGAATCAGGAAGTAGTCCCATTAATATAAACAAATTGTATAAAGAACAAAGAGCAGTACAACACAGGAACAGCCCCTTTGGCCCTCTGCGTCTGTGCCGTCATATTTTGTCCTTCCATGTTAAAACTCTCTTCACTGATAGGATCTGTGTCCCTCTATTCCCTTACTATTTATGCATTCATCCAGATGTTTCTTGAAAGCTGCTATTGTGTCTGCTTCCTCCACCTCGTCTGGCAGTACGTTCCAGGCACTCACCACCCTTTCTGTGAAAGATTTGCCTCGCACAAATCTCTTAAACACCCCCCCTTGTGGGTTGAACCTGTGTCCCCTAGTAATGGACCCTTCCATACTGGGAAAAAGTCTCATACTTTCCGAGTTATTCATGACGTTCACAATCTTATACATTTCTATTAGGTCATCCCTCAACCTCCTGTGTTCCAGTCAAAACAAACCCAATCTATTCAAGCATTCTTCATAGCTAAAATCCCCCATATCAGGCAACATCCTGGTAAACCTTTTCTGTACCCTCTCCAAAGCATCCACATCCTTCTGGTCGTGCGGTGAATAGAACTGTATGCAATATTCCACGTGTGACCTAACTAAAGTTCTATAAAGCTGCAGCATAACTTGCCTATCATTATACTCAATGCTATGATGTGTATAGAATCCCAATAATATTTTAATAGTAGAAGTTGCTGGAGAAATTCAGCAGGTCCGGTAGCATCTGTGAAGAGAAAACAAAGTTTATGTTTTGAGTCCAGTGAGCCTTTTTCTGAACTTGGACTAACTATGAATAAACCTGTTCAATCAGAGGTTCCCAGCTCCATTAAAATATTTAAATTGCCAACCTGTATCTTGTCCAGTATCCATCAAACCTGCAACTACTTCCTATTTTGATCTTTTTGGCATTTTACCTGACCACATGCCATCTGTGTTTGAGAATTAAAATTCACCCCATCAATCTACATAATAACTAACCCTTAAAAAAGTTTGTAACAGCCCAAATTGCTTGTGAATCAGCATTACCAATACAAGAACAATTAAGATATGCTGACCTTACCAACAGTGTTCACATCTATGAATGAATACAAAAAGACATTGATGCGACAATAATCATGTTCTCTTGGTATGTTTTAATCTAAAAATCCATTTGGTGAAAGAATGTATGAGAGTTGTTTTTTTTTGTTCAAGGGATGTGAATTTTAGTAGGGCCAGTATTTGCTTCCCATTCCATTATTGTCACTGAGAAGGTATTGGTGAGCTACCTTCTTGAAATGCGGCAGTCCATGTTGTTGTGACCTAATTCGGAAAGTGTGCTGATTCTCAAGCCCCACTAATCCCACAGCTGCCACAAAGACTGTGTTTCCATGCTGTATATCTCTATGACTCTACTTAATCAAAGTACAGAAACAATCAATTTACCGGTCTGATCTGGTTAACAGAAAATACGGACAAAGTTCTTATACTCAACAAGAACCGTTCTTTATTATAGGTAGTGAATTCTAAGCATAAGTGAATAGCTGTAAACTAGCAACATATGACTATTAAATAAAACTCTCACACCCTATGAAAATTCACACACACACACACGCACACACACACATTGGTGTTATCAGGGAGAAAAAGTACTGGGGAAGCACTGTTCAATAGCTCCAGTTTAAGGCTTAGATAATGTGATTCCTTTCCTTCCCTAGACTTTCCTTTCATCAATGTCCTTCCTTGGAAATTCTCAATTCTTTGCCAAAGACACTACATTTGATGCATTAACTGTTCTGTTCCAAGTCATTGGTTAGAGGCAACAGCTTTTAACAAATAGTGGGAAAGAGTAACTAACTGTCTCCAGGCTTGAGTTAATTTGCTTCAGAGAGTTATAGAGACCAACCCTGCTTCTCCAATCTTAACTTCTGCTCCTGTATCTCTTACACACACCAGCTACCGAGGAACCCGTTAGAGATTTGTCATGAAGCTAATGACCTCTCGCAGCCACAGCTAATCAGAGCTACACAAACCAATCAGCCAACTCTTGCCAGCTGAATCTCACGCTGCATATAGACCCAGTGCTTTGATGTCTTATCTCAATTCCCCCACTGTTTGCAGTGGCCACAGTGTAAACACAACTCCCAATTAGTTCCCATGACTTATTAGCAAAATTTCAGCATTTCTTTCCATAGTCTAGATTTAAATTGATTCTTTTTCCATTTGACTACAATCAAAAATACAGAGAAAAAATGTAGTCTTTACAATGTAGACCCACAAATCTGTTGGGGAGGCAGTTACAGGATTTTGTCCAAGTCACTCACAGTGCCAGGGTCCTGGCTTCAATTCGTCAGGCAACTGTGTTGAGTTTACATGTGCTCCCCACATCTGAGTGGAGTTCCTCCTGATGCTCCAGTTCTTCTCACAGCCCAAAGATGTGTAGGTTAAGTGGATTGGCCATGCTAAATTGACGGTAGTGTTCAGGGTGTCCAGGTTAGAGGAATTAGCCTGTGGAAATGTAGGGTTACAGGGATAGGGTGGGTTGGGTAGAATGTTCTTCAGAGGTTCAGTGTGGACTCAGTTGGCTGAATGGCCTGCTTCCACACCATAGGGATTCTATGATTCTGTGACAGAGATGGAACAGTGATGTATTTCTAACTCAGGATGGTGATTGTCTTGGAGAAAAACTTGTAGATGGTAGTTTTCTCATGTATTTGCTGTCTTTGACCTTCTAAATGGTAATGGACATGGGTATTGAAGGTGCTATCCAAGGATTGTTGGTGAATCTCTGCAGTGTCTCTTGTAGATAGTGTTTAATGTCAGTGGTGGAGGGAGTGTGTGTCTGTGAATGTGATGCCAATAAACTGGGTTGCTTTGCCCTGGATGGTATCAATCATCTTGAGTGTCATGGACCTGCAATCATCCAGGAAAGTGGAGGTATTGCAATACACTCCTGAGTGACATGTAGATAGTAGACAAGCTTCAGGAAGTTAGGAGATGAGTTACTCATTATAGGATTCCTGGTTTCTGACCCATTGTGAAGCTGAAGTATTTATATGTACAATTGTTACGTGGTTATATTCAAAGAGTTAAGTTGAGGCTGTCTTGGTACATTGGTAGTGTCTTCTTGACCCAGGGGGATATCATAACAAAAACCTACACATCTTCACTTACCTACACAGTCTCAATACATTTCTTTTCATAGTATTTTGATAAATTCTAACTATTTTTATATGAACTCAAATGAACCCCTGCCACTGTCCATCATCTGCTATACCACCAAATCAATTAATATGCAAGTCACATAGAAGATGAACTGATGGATTAATTTGTTTATTTTGAAAACAGCGTAGAGAGAACTCATCACTGAAAAAGACTGTTAGGAGTGGTAAATGCTGGATGACTAGAGAAATTGAGCCTCTGGTCAGGAAAAAAACAGAGGCATATGTCAGGTGTAGACAGCTAGAATCGAATGAGTCCCTCCAGGGGTATAAAGGCGATAAGATTATACTCAACTGTGAAATAAGGAGGGCAAAAAGGGGACATGAGATAACTTTGGGTTTGGCAAATAGAGTTAAGGAATCCAAAGAGATTTTACAAATACATTAAGAACAAAAGGATAACTAGGGAGAGACTAGGGCCCCTTAAAGACCAACAAGACTATCTATGTGCGGAGCTGCAGGAAATGGGTGAGATACTAGAGGAGTATTTTGCTTCAGTATTTACTGAGGAGAAGGGCATAGAAGCCAGAGAACTTGGTGAAACAAATAGTGATATCTTGAAAAGTATGCACATTTTAGAGGAGGAGGTGCTGTACTTCTTAAAACGCATAAATGTGGGTAAATCTCTGGGACCTGTTCAGAACTTTATGGGAAGCTAGGGAAGTGATGACTGGACCCCTTGCTGAGATATCCATACAATTGATAACCATGGGTGAGGTGCGGGAAAACTAGAGTAGCTGATGTGCCATTATTTAAAAAAGGTGGTAAGGTAGAGCTAGGGAACTATAGGCCAATGAACCTAATGTCAGTGGTAGGAAAGTTATTGGAGAACATTCTGAGAGACAGGATTTACATGTATTTAAAAAGACGCAGACTGATTGGGGATAGTCAACATAACTTTGTGCGTGCAAAATAGTATTTCACCAACAAAGAAGGCAGAGTCTAAATGGACTTCAGCAAGGCATCCAACAGGTTCTGCATGGTAGACTGATTAGCAAGGTTAGATCACATGAAATCCAGCAAGACCTAACCATTTGGACACAAAATTGGCTCAAAGATAAGAGACAGAGGGAGGTGGTGAATGGTTGCTGTTTGGACTGGAGGCCTGTGACCAGTGGTGTCCCACAAGGATTGGTGCTGGGTCCATTGCTTTTTGTTATTTATATAAATGAGTTGGATAGGATTATAGGAGGAATGGTTAGTAAGTTTTCAGATGACATCAAGATTGGTGGTGCAGTAGACAGAGAAGAAGGTTATCTCAGAGTACAATGGCACCTTGATCAGATGGACTGATAGGCTGTATAGTGGCAGATGGAGTTTAATTTAGATAAATCTGAGGTGTTGCATTTTGGTAAGGCAAATCAGGGAAGGATTTATACACTTAATGATAGCGTCGTGAGGAGTGTTGCCGAACAAAGAGACCTTGAGCCAGGAAGCCTGGGTTCAAGTCTTGCCTAATCCAGAGGTATATTTTCTAGTCAGGTTATGAGAGAAGATATCCCACACAGCCACCAATAAACTCATGATAACACACTGAAGTTCTGAACTTGTAATTTTTAGTTTTGCCTTGTACTTGTTATAAATAAATATCTATGAGAAGTTGGTGGTGTCATTGATAATTAAAAATGTTTATCACTCAATTAGTAGGGAAAACACTATTGCTGTCAACTCCCATGTAATGGCCCAATTTAGAATGGGCTCTTAGCTCTGACAACTAGAAAAGCATACAACAAGGGCAGCTGAAAAGAGGACTTTTAAAACTGTTTACTATTATACCTTTCCAAATCCATCAAACAAATGTGTTTAAGTTGCTGCCCAGTTTCATGGAGACAAGCCATCTGAAATAGAAAGATTTATGTTGTGTACATTTGGATTGCTATAGCATCTGAGTAAAGGAATTAAACCTAAGGCTAACACTGTAATCACAATTTAAACAGAAAGAAAAGTGATGTCACAGCAGCAGGCACATCCTAATGGCCCGAAATAAATGAATATTTACACCCAGCAGTATAGCTTTAAAGCTTTAGATATGATCTGATAGCAACACAATGTCATTAGGTTACAAAGCTTTTGTTTTATGCATGTAAAGGCTTGTTACATAAAGTAATGCACACAAGATCTATCATTGAGTTTGACATTTAAAGGAGGCATTTTTTAAGGGAGGCTTTGGAAGTTCTAACATTCTGTGTGTTATGTCTGCTGTTTGCTTCATTGAGTTACAAATTTGCAATTATTTGTTATTCGTTCCTTATCACCACTTTCATATATAGGGGTGTAAAATTGCGGTTTTGACAGGCAGGAGCTTTGGAGAAAGAGTGGAGAAACTGCGAGAAATTTGATAAACCTTTCAATTGACTGTTTTCAGTGCTGTAAGATTCTACAACTACATGATTACAGATTACAGATTTAGTCAGCAGCCAAATTATTTATCCATCAGTATTTTTTACCTAACATTTGTATTATTTTACAATTTATGTACAGGCCAACAAAATAATCAAATAAGCAAATGCAATCAATTTTCTGGGGTCACAATCAAAGGTCAGGACTTTTAGCAACCTCTGAAAATTGCTCAGTAAATGTCACTGTCTTTTCTGTTTAATTACAATCATTCATTCTATCTCACATTCATGCCCATTTCAATTTCCTCTCTAATTCTAAGGTCAGTAGCAATCCATTCCTCACAAATGCATGCATATTAGATTTTCAAAGATAATTATTAAAAATTATCTAAGGGATTTTTTCACCTTCTGCTTTCAGTGGTTGTGATGATCTTTGGCCCAGAAACATTATATATTAAGGAAATTTAGTAATTTCTTTACAAGTGGAATATGTAATAAATTTCTATTTATTCATGTGAAGCAGAAATCCGTGGCTAGGTCAGTGTTTAATCCACTTCTGTGAGTTGCCTTCTATGGTCACCACAGTCCTTGGGATTTACGAGCACTAACCACGCAGTTAGCAACAGTGATCCTCGAATGATAATATATTTCAAGTCAGGACAGAGAGTTGCTTTCAGGGCAACTTGGCTATCTTTGTCCTTGGAGATAGTAGATGCTGTAGATTTGGAATGTACTATTAGAGGTGAGTGCTGTAATGCATTTTGTACATAGTACACACTGCTCACACTGTGCCATCTTCCTTTGTGCTAAGCATGATGTCAAAAGGCAGAGAGGTTACCTCTAAATCAAGGGCACATATTCGCATCTAACCATTTTTGCCCATTTTTGGACCAGGCCAGTAGTGACATAAGGAAACAAGTAGCTCTGGTAGAATCCAAACTTAGTCAATGAGCAGGTTATTTGTTTGCAAGTACTCCTTGAGAGCCCCTTCCATCACTTTACTGATTAAGGTAAGTAGATTGATAGACCGTATTTGGCCAAGTTGGATTTCTCCTGCTTTCAGAACCTATTTTGTCAATTTTCCACATTGTCAGGTAAATGCCAGTATTTTAACTCATAGCTAGTGGCATGGCACATTCTGGAGCACAAATCTTCAGTGTATCACAGGAATGTTGCCAGGGCCCACATATTGTGTAGCATCCAGTCATAGTATCATAGATCATAGAATCCTTACAGTGTGGAAGCAGGCTATTCAGCCTATCAAGTCCATACCAACCCTCTGACCAGCATCCCACCCAGATCCACCTATCCCTGTATTTCACACCCTGGACATGTTGGGCAATTTAGCATAGCCAGTCGACCCAATCTGCACATCTTTGGACTGTGGAAGGAATCAGACTGCACGGAGGGAAACCCAGGCAGACGCGCGGAGAATGTGCAAACTCCACACAGACAGTCACCTGGGGATGGAATCAAACCCGGGTCCCTGGCGCTGTGAGGCAGCAGTGCTAACCACTGAGCCACCGTGCCAGCTCAGTCCGTCCAGCCATTCCTTAGCGTCATGTGGAGTGAATCAAATTGGTTGAAGCCTGCAATGCTGGAGGAGGCCAAAATGGATGATTTTTAAAAACGTTTGAAAAAGATTTTTAAGAGTCTACATAAATTGTCAAGGGATTAACTGCATTGTTTCTTGGATAACAGAATATACTGATTCATATGTCCCAGTGACCCTTGTAACAACAGGGATTTACTTGAGAACATAAGTTGTGTGGCTGGCAGAACTGTAGACAACTAAGAAGCAACAACAGGGGAAGAAAGAGATGGCATATTTACAAGGAGTTGTGTGTGTGAACCAATTAAAAGAACAGAAATAAAAGCAGATAGTTCTGGAGAAACTCGTCAGGTCTGGAGCGTTTGAGGAATGAGAACAAAACTTAATAGAATGAGTCTGATACGATCTTTCTTCAGAACTGAACAGTTTGCTGAAAACACATTAGGTCATAATTTGGGAATTGGGCAATTATACAACTATGCTGCAATTTTGCCAGAGCTGACTAGATCTTTTAAAAGCTGTGATGAAAAGAATCAGATACAAGAGTCTGTGTGGGATCTGTGCCATCAGGAGTACCTTGAACCTAACGCAGGAGATTCTGCAAGAATGGACAATTTGGGTGGTAAATCCATGGACTTGGCAGGAGTGGGGATCGCATTAAAGTTGTTTAAGAGCCAAAGATACTTGGTGAGAAATTGAGGGATCATAAATTTCAAAGGCCAAGTTAAAAATATAGTGAGAGAGAGTACATGCTGTGGGATGAGATAGAGAAGCTTAGGCTCTCGTGAGACAGTCTTTATTTTATATGTGCATCAAAATAAGATGTACATTAGTTAATACACCACTTGTCAATTAATGAAAAAAATAAACTCCTCTCACTTTCTTCAAATTAAAGGTGTGGACATGGGTACCCACATGGGCCCCAGTCGCAGCCATCTCTGTAGAGTATATGAAACATTCCTTGTTCCAGGCCTATTCAGGTCCCCACCACAACTCTTCCGCCGGTATATCAATGACATCATGAGTGCTACTTCTCTCTCCCAGAACTGGAAAAATTTATCACTTTCATTTCCGATTTCCACCCTGTTCTCACTGTCACCTGGTCCATCTCTGATTCTTCCCTTCCCTTCCCTTGCATTTCTGTTTCTATTTCTGAGGACAGGCTGACCACCAATATTCACTTCAAATCCACCAACTCCCACAATTACATCAACTATACATCTTCACACACTGCTTCCTGTAAGGATTCCATCTCATTCTCCCAGTTTCTCCGTCTCCATCACATCTGCTCCGTTGATGCCAGCTTCAACAAGGGGGCATCTGTAATGTCCACCTTTTTCCCTCTTCCAAGGATTGCCCACCACCATGATTGATAGACCCCTCAGTCGTGTAGGACCCAATTCCTACACTTCAGCCCTCATCCCCTTTCTTCCCTCCCAGAACGCTGATAGGGTCCCCTAGTCCTTACCTACCATCCCAGCTGCATCCACATCCATAGGATTATTGATCACTGTTTCCGCCTCTTCCAGCGGGATGCCACCACTAGACACGCATTCCCCTCCCCTCCCGTGTCAGCCATCCGCAAAGACCGGGACACCTTGGTCGAGTCCTCCTCAATTCCCAACATATCCTTCCAAATCAAGCAGGGGTTCACTTGCACATCTGCCAATGTGGTATATTGCATCCGCTCTACCCGTTGTTGCCTCCTCTACATTGGGGAAACCAAGCGGAGGCTTGGGGTCCGCTTTGCAGAACATTTCCGCTCGGTTCGCAACAAACAACTGCACCTCCCAGTCGCAAACCATTTCAACTCCCCCTCCCATTCCTCAGACGACATGTCCATCATGGGCCTCCTGCAATGCCACAACGATGCCACCGAAAGGTTGCAGGAACAGCAACTCATATTCCGCTTGGGAACCCTGCAGCCCAATGGTATCAATGTGGACTTCACAAGCTTCAAAATCTCCCCTTCCCCCACCGCATCCCAAAACCAGCCCAGCTTAACCCCGCCTCCCTAACCTGTTCTTCCTCTCACCTATCCCCTCCTCCTACCTCAAGCCGCACCCCCATTTCCTACCTACTAACCTCATCCCGCCCCCTTGACCAGTCGTCCTCCCTGGCCTGACCTATCCTGTCTCTACCTCCACACCTACACTCACCTCTACTGGATATATCCCCGCCTCTTTAACTTGTCTGTCTTGTCTCCACCTATCTTCTCCTTTATCCATCTTCGATCCGCCTCCCCCTCTCTCCCTATTTATTTCAAAACCCTCTTCCCCTCCACCATTTATGATGAAAGGTCTAGGCCCGAAACATCAACTTTCCTGTACCTCTAATGCTGCTTGGCCTGCTGTGTTCATCCAGCTCCACACCTTGTTACCTCAGATACTCACTGCCAGACTGACCGTGACCAAACCACGTAGCGTCATTGGCTGAGTCCTTTGACTGACTACTGCAGTACCCACTGACTGTAATCCCACTTTCACCCCACAAGGAACTGTTCCCTTTGACTATCACACATGGTAATTTACTTGAAGCTCATCCAGTGTGTTTGCCATGTAAATGACTGTCACATGCTGCAGACCTAACAGCAATGTAGCACAGCAGAATACAGTGACATGTCCATCCCTATCTGCTTGATAGGTTCATTGTTCAGTGTTCCCTGGCATTGCAAGCTGTCTGTCTATCCTGTTTTGCTAGGAAAGCAATGGAGGCAGCAGAGCTGGCATAGCCAAACTTGTGTGCCAAAAAATGCAATGCAACAAACCCAGAGACTGGAAGCCTATAGTCAGTGCCATTAATAGTGTGCACTAAAAAAGCAATACAAAGTATACAAAGCTGGCAGCTTCCAAGTAAGCAATAAAGTGAATGCCGAGAATGCCAGCAAAGGGCTATAAGATGCATGCATTAATATTAGTGCAATAACATCCTACATGGGTGCATGAGATGCATGTCTGTCCACGCACAAAGTGACCTAGCAGAAGCGTGCAAGTCATGGGTATCACTGTGTCCCATTGTGAAGGGTTGAACAGCTCTGAATTAGTCTGAGAACAGCATAATGATGGGTGAGGCTTGTGGTTTGCTGATACTAGTTTACATGTTTGAAGTATTTAGGAGGTTGGTGGCCATGGAACACACAGTGTGCCATTGCTCGGTGGCCAGGCCAATCATTTGAGACTTTATAAAGCTCTAGTTATGCCCCATTTAGAATACTGTGTTCAATTTTGGGCCCCACACCTCAGGAAGGACATACTAGCCCTGGAGCGTGTCCAGCGGAGATTCACACAGATGATCCCTGGAATGGTAGGTTTAACATATGATGAACGGCTGAGGATCCTGGGATTGTATTCATTAGAGTTTAGAAGGTTGAGGGGAGATCTAATAGAAACTTACAAGATATGGTATGGCTTAGAAAGGGTGGGCGCTGGGAATTTGTTTCCATTAGGCGGGGAGACTAGGACCCGTGGGCACAGCCTTAGAATTATAGGGGGTAAATTTAAAACTGAAATGAGGAGACATTTCTTCAGCCAGAGAGTGGTGGGCCTGTGGAATTCATTACCACGGAGCGCAGTGGAGGCCAAGACGTTAGATGCCTTCAAGGCAGAGATCGATAAATTCTTGATCTCACAAGGAATCAAGGGCTACGGGGAGAGTGCAGGGAAGTGGAGATGAAGTGCCCATCAGCCATGATTTAAATGGCGGAGTGGACTCGATGGGCCGAACGGCCTTACTTCCACTCCTATGTCTTATGGCCTTATGGTCTTATTTGGTGAGCCACAAGTATCCAGTACCTACTCTGATTTCTGTCTCGGGAATTTGCGCCATTCAGTTTCTTGCTGGAGGACAGGAGAATTGTAAGTGATGAGCTGTGGTCTTATTATGGTGAAAATGCGTGGAAATAAGGTATTGCTATTCAATGGTCAGATTCTAAAGACACCACTTAAGGCTTGTGTGAAAAGTCAGTACCAACACAAGAATCTGATCTTTTTAAATTCCCTCATATTTTCCCACCTTTCTTGCTAATTCTCACCTCACTAGAGAGAGGTACATTCTCCCCGAACAGCCTGCCATACCCCATGTTCTGCTAACAGATTCAGACCAGCTGGTTCTTCATTGAGTGATTGGTGTTAATGTGTTAAGCTATGTCAGCACCATTTCAATGAAGCTCCCCAAAGCAACCCTGTGTGCAATGATATTTGTTCACAGGGTTCCTGTGTAAATAGCCTGGAAGTGGCTTTACATTAGGTCTACTTGCTGCTGCTAATCTTTTGTTCTGGGAAACGTCAACCAAAGAGTCTTTTTCTAGGCTACAGAGAATGTGTACAGTAGGAATGCACTACAGAGAAAAAAAGGTGGAGATGGTTAACTAATTTTTTTTTGATTTCATTTGACTAAGCACACTGAATTTTAACAATTGCCAGTGGGAACCCAAACTGATGGTCTCTTTTTATCAATCAACTGTTGCAAAGCAGACTAAACCAGAACTATAACATTGAGTAGATTTTGCAGAGCTACACTCATGATCACCAAATAAGATATAGGTTACAAACTCATTTTGACATATGATAATGTTGTAATTGGTGAACCTTATACATAAAAGTTAAACATCTTTATGCTGCATTACTGTGTGCATTATTTAAACATTTAGTATAAAAACATTTTATTATTGTTTTTCACCATTTTGATTATGGTTTTTATCAGTTTGTTGATTAAAATTTCCACATTATATTTATTGATAAATTTGGCTACATCAAAATAGCTTCTTTATTACAACAAAAATGCATTTCCATTCTTAATAAGTGATTTTTGTCAGCTTTGTCTTGAGTCACACTATTTATTATACTGATTAGTTGATTCAGATAAATGAGCTTTTCCATTTATTCATTTTGTATCCATAAACTATATACGATGCTGTAACACTGAATGTAATCAACATTTAAATATGAGGAAGTAAATACTTGGGCATCTTGAGTCTTGAAGTCTGAGATTGCTATCACACAGGTAGAATCATTCAGAATTTGGGCTGTATACAGCAGAGTTAATCGGTTCTTAAATATATGCTAATTTCCAGTAGAATTAGCTGTGGCACAAAATTTGCAATTTTGCAAATGACAGGATGATGAAAGCAAGAGCTGATATCTCAGAAGTTCCATTATCTGTACTAATATGTGACTTTTTTAGTCTGTTGCAAAGAGGGTAAGTTAAGATATGACTTGTCAAATGAATTGGTGGCTAAGTTCACAGACTTTAAAGCTTTATAAGATTTGTCAGACATTTTAGCTTTGACCAAAGTGATTGAAAAGATCTTACTTGTGCTACTAGGAGATGATTCTGCAAGCTGCTTTTCAACAGTTTATGATATGTAAATCATTTGCAGTCCTCTTTTATCTTCAACCATTTTCATGGGCATTCCTCTAGACATTCTTGCAATGAAAACAGAGCAGGAGGAAGATTTCAGGATGAGGTTAAGTTGAAAGTTCAATGTAGGAAAATGTGAAGTCATGCACTTTTGTCAGAAGAATCTATTATTTACATGGAGAGAGACTCCCAAAATGTGCAGCACAGAAGGAACCTGGTGGAAACAAGAAGCTAGCATGGGTGTGCAGCAAGTAATTAAGAAGGCATATGGAATTTTAGTCTTTGTTGCTAGGATTTGGAGTTTTAAAACAGTGCAGTTGCTGTACCTGTAGTAGTGTACAGTATTGGCCCCTGTACCTAAAACAGGATATACTGGCATTGGAGGCTGTTCAAAAGAAACTTACTAAGCTAATATTTGCTCCTGTTTCTTATATTCTTATTTTCTTAAGCATTGCCAGATTGCCAATGCTTGTCTGTACACATAGCAACCTTTTAAAGATTTAAAATGCAACCAGAATGCTGTTTTTGGTCCATGTACCTCCACACGTATCCCATCCATGTCCCTGCCTAAATGTTTCTTAAATGGCAAAATTGTACTTACTTCCACCACTACCTCTAACAGCTCATTCCAGACACTCACCACCCTCTGTGTGAAAAAAATTAGCCATCTGGATCCTACTGCATCTCTCCTCCCTCACCTTAAATGTATGCCCTCTAGTTTTATACTTTCCTACCATGGGGAAACGCTGTGGGCTATCTACTTTATATATGCCTCTCCGTAATTTTTATAGACCCCAATAAGGACACTGCTCTGTCTCCTACACTCCAGGGAAAGAAAGTCCCAGCCTATCCAACCTGTCCTTATAAGTGAAACCTTCATAAAATAAAACAAAGAGCTGCAGATGCTGGAGATCTGAAACAAAAACAGAAACCACTGAAGAATCTCAGCAGGTCCAGTCGCATCTGAGGCAAGAAAGCAGATTTTCGAGTACAGTTACTCTTTGTCAGGGTTTCATAAGATACGTAAGATCTAAAAGATATTTTCGATTTGTCTCTAAATGTTTAAATTTGTGAATGATGCCATAACTGCAGGGGGTTAGTGGTGGGGTTTGGTGGAGTTTAGTTCATACTGAGGGATGCTGAAACAAATTACAGGAGGACATAAATAATCATAAAATGGACAAAGCATTGGCAAAGCAGCATCTCAGGAGCACAAAAGCTGACGTTTCGGGCCTAGACCCTTCATCAGGGAGGGGTTTGGGGAGAGGGTTCTGGAATAAATAGGGAGCGGGGGGAGGTGGACCGAAGATGGAGAGAAAAGAAGATAGGTGGAGATGAGAGTATAGGTGGGGAGGTAGGGAGGGGATAGTTCAGTCCAGGGAAGACGGACAGGTCAAGAAGGCAGAATGAGGTTGGAAATGGAGGTGCGGCTTGAGGTGGGAGGAAGGGGTCGTTGAGAGGAAGAACAGGTTAGGAAGGTGGGGACAAGCTGGGCTGGTTTTGGGATGCAGTAGGTGGAGGGGAAGAATTGGGCTGGTTTTGGGATGCAGTGGGTGGAGGGGAAGAATTGGGCTGGTTTTGGGATGCAGTGGGGGGAGGGAAGATTTTGAAGCTTGTGAAGTCAACATTGATACCATTGAGCTGCAGGGTTCCCAAGCGGAATATGAGTTGCTGCTCCTGCAACCTTCGGGTGGCATCATTGTGGCACTGCAGGAGGCCCATGACGGACATGTCGTCTGAGGAATGGGAGGGGGAGTTAAAACAGTTCGCGACCGGGAGGTGCAGTTGTTTATTGTGAACCGAGCAGAGGTGTTCTGCATAGCGGTCCCCAAGCCTCAGCTTGGTTTCCCCAATGTAGAGGGAGCCACACCGGGTACAGTGGCTCATCCCGCCTCCTTGACCTGTCCGTCTTCCCTGGACTGACCTGTCCCCTCCCTACCTCCCCACCTATTCTCTCCTCTCAACCTATCTTCTTTTCTCTCCATCTTCAGTCTGCCTCCCCCTCTCCCCCTATTTTTGCCAGTTCCTTCTCCCCATCCTCCTCTCTGATGAAGGGTCTAGGCCCGAAACGTCAGCTTTTGTGCTCCTGAGATGCTGCTTGGCCTGCTGTGTTCATCCAGCTCCACACTTTGTTATCTTGGATTCTCCAGCATCTGCAGTTCCCATTATTTCGATAGCATTGGCAAAGTTCAACACAAATATATGTGACAGAATATATTTTGGTTGGTTTGGAGAGCAAAGGGGTCTCAGAGTACAAAGTTACAGCACATGTTTTATAGTATAAAAATATAAATTAAACACTAGGCTTTATTTCTAGAGTGATAGAATTATAAGTTATTTTAACTTGCATTAAACCTTTTGTTAGGCCACACTTAGAGCACATTACAATAAAAGCAAAATACTGTGGATGCTGGAAATCTGAAATATAAACAGTTAGTGCTGGACATACTCAGAAGATTGGGCAACATCTGTAAAGAGAGAAACAGAGTTGCAATATAACTCCTCTTTGGAGTGAGGTTGGTACCACCAGACCTGTTGAGTTTCTCCAGCACCATCTGTTTTAATTACCACTTAGAGTAGTCATCATAGTTCAAGTTGCCATACTTTACTAAGTCCAAAGAGGAGTCACTTGCCCTCGAACACACAAATTGGAGAAGGCACATCTACAAAGACACCAACAGCTGAGTGGAGCACTTGGAAGCCAAGAGCAAGCAGCAGAAAGAGTGCACAGAATTCAGACTGTCCCACCCATCTCATTACACACCACCACCTATGGCAAAGCCTGTAATTCCATGATTAGATCATTCAGACATTGCAGAACTCATTCCCTCACCCCCCCCCCATGGAATCAAGCAAATCAACCCCGAACCTGAGGGACTGTAGAAGAAGAGGAAGGACTAGAAAAGGTACAAAGAGGCTCTGGAGAGGGTGCAGTGAAGATTTACAGGATATACCAAAAACACATTGTCTTCCAAATCAGGAAAGGATCAACAAGCTGGAAAAAGGCTGAGGGATGACCTATCAAAGATGTTTAAAATTATGAAAGGTTTTGGTAGACTGAAAGCAAAAAGAAGTATTTATCTTACAGGGAAACATGTAACTATAGGCCATCAATGTAAGATAGTTACTTTGAAATCTGATAGGAAATTCAGAGAAAATATCTTTATTCAAATAGTAGTGAGAATGTGGAACTCAGTACAGTGGGGAGTGCCTGAAGTTACTAATACAGATGGATTTACAGGGAACTAGACAAGCCCTTTAGGGAAATGGAAATGGATGGTTCCAATCATAAACTGAGATGCATAAAATTGAGAGGAAGCTCGAATGCTGTATAAACACCTCCATAGACTGATCAGGCTGAATAGCCTGTTTCTGTACTATATATATCCTATATATACTATATATATATCCTATATAATATAATATATGCCTATAATTGTAAAATTTTCAATGTACTCTGTTGCCTCAATGAAACTTATAACAGAACCAATTCAATAGGAAGGCATCAAATTAATTATGTCTCCCATGCAATCTGATCGACAAACAGCGACTGAAATACAACAAAAATCAATCTAATTTTAGTTGCACTAAGTCTGAAAATGATCCCTGGTGACTTTGATCTTAACAGTCTCTGGAAGTCTCAATGAGTTCTAAAATAAGGATGGTGTTCTTGGAGGCCTTTATTTCTCTACTCTGATTATTCGTTCTACACTGAGTGATGAAAAGGGGCTCTGCAGGCTTTTGCAATGCAACAGTTCATCAATCAGTTCAAAAGCTGTTAGAATGAATACCTACAATTCAAAATATGTTGTTTTGAAATGGATTATGTAATTAAACTGGTAATGTCTTCTCCATCTTGTTAATGTTTCTGTATTGGTGTAATTATCTCAATAATGAAATTTATTCACATTTATTTTTAAGCTGAAATTAAGCTGAATAACATGCCCTCTAGAGAGATGCAGGAAGGCCAGGGAGGGCAGACCCTCTAAATCCCATGGAAACATTCTGAAGGGGTTTGTTTATACTTGTTGGGAAATCTAAACCATAGGGATAGAGTCTCAGGATAAAAGGTTGGTCATTTAAGTCTGAGATGAGAGTCATAGAGGCATATAGCATAGAAACAGGCCCTTCAGCCCACCAACTCAATGCTGATCAACAAACACCGAACTATAGTAATCCCACTTACCCGTACTTAATCCATAGCATACTGTGTCCTGGCATTTTAAGTCCACATCCAAATACTTCTAAATGTTGCAAGGGTACCTGCCTCCATAATGATCTCAGGCAGCACACACTCCATATTTCTATCACCCTGTGAGTGAAAAAGATTTTCCACAGATGTCCTCCAAACCAGTTACACCTCGCCTTAAACTTGTGCCCTCTGGTCTTAGCCACACATGCCATGGGGAAAAAGTTCTTGCAATCTATCCTATCTATGCTTTTCATAATTATACCTAGTTCAGAACACCCCCCAGGCCACCTCCGCACACCACTAAATCCTCCAGGCTCTCCAGCGAAAACAAACACAGCCTATCCAGTCTCTCCTCATAACTGAGACCTTTCATTGCAGGCAACATCCTGGTGAATCTCCTCTGCACCCACTCCAGTGCATTCACGTCCTTCCAATAGTGTGGTGACCAGAACTACAAACAGCATTCCATCTGTGACCTAACCAATGTTTTATAACCTATATTTTGTAATGTTTTAACAAGCTTCCTTGCTCCTATATTTTATTTCCTGGCTAATGAAAGGCAACATCCTGAATGACTTCTTCACCACCCTGTCTACCTGGTCTACCTGTGCTGACACTTTCAGGAATGTATTGACTCGTACACCAAGGTCCCTTTGCTCCCCAGTATCATTCATTGTGTAGAACCTTCCATTATTAGACCTCCCATAATGCATCACCTCGCACTTATCTAGATTAAATTCCATCTGCCATTGCTCTATCCAATTCACCAGCTGATCAATATCTGACTGTAGCTTGCACCTGTCCTCTTCACTATCAACAACTCCACCAATTTTCATGTCATCTCCAAACTTAGTCATTATACCTTTTACATTCACATCCAAGTTATTAACATAAATAACAAATATGAGGGGTCCCAGCCCCGATGCCCGTGGTGCACTATTGATCAATAGGTTTCCACCATCATCCTTTGCTTCCTATTTGAAAGCCAGTTTTAGAACCAACTTGCCAACTTGCCTTGGATCCTGTGGTCTCTTACATTTTGGACCAGCCTTCCAAATGGAACCTTTGTCAACGGCCTTACTGAAATTTACAGCAAACCACATCAACCCACTATTCTCATCAATATATTTAGTCATATTTTCAAAAAACTCAATTAAATTTGTCAGACAGGATCTCCCTTGAACAAACCCATGCTACAAAGAAATTATTTCACTCGAAGGGTTGTAAATCTTGAAATTCTTTTTATCCCAAGGTTTGTAGATACTCCATCATTGGATACCTGTAAGGCTGGGAAAGTTTTATTTTGGTTTCGAAGGGAATCAAGCAATATATAGAGTGGTAAGAAAACTGAAGTTGAATCTGAAGATCAAACATGCTTGTTTTTGTTTGGTAGAGCACACTCCACAGGTCTGATGCACCTCTCTTCCTGTTTCTTACATTCTTATTATTTGCTAGTGTAGGACGATGTTCAAAGCAACCTTGCACTTGTTGCTCGAGAATTCCCACCCTAATTTTGATGGACAAGTATTTTTTGATAGATGGGAAAATGCAAAACTAAATAACCTCCTGACTCATGCCAAACTGAATCACTCACAAAGCACCCATTTTGGAAAGGTGACAGAATATTTTTCAAATGATGAACAACAAAGTAGTAGATCCCTCCAATGTGGTAAAGGCAGTTGAGTTCGGTGTGTACCACAGCTCCAGTTGAATGTATTCTTTTGGTAATGTTCACCTGAAAAATCAAGTCTTGGTGTTTCTAACGTGAAGGTTATTTTGTTTGTTCGGGCATATTACAATCAGCACTGTATTGCACTCAATGTAAAACTGGCAAAAGACATATTATGATGCACGGTGAGAAGGTAAGCACTTTCACAGACCTTTCAAGAGCTGCAGTCCACTAGAAACACTGCAATGTGGGACCAGCAAGATGAGGACAGGGCAGGTACTTTGAAAGAGCAATAACCACTTAATTAGAAAAATATGTTTACTTTCTCTACTCATAATCAATGTTATAATACTGCAACATTTCTTTAAAAAGGAGGCTCAGTGAATCTAATCATAGTATGAATGTTTGCTGAATGTAGTTCTGATTGATCGCCATTGAATGTGGTTAAAAAGAGCAGTTTTATCACATATCCCATGTACAGCTTGGGGAATATGGTCACCCTGGAGGTAAAGACTAACATAAGGCCTGTTTCCACACTGTAGGTAATCTAATCTAATCTAATCTAATGTAAACATCAACTGCACTCTTGGAGCACATACATCAGATAGACTTTGGCAGTTCAAGAAAACAACTTGCCATCTCGAGCAAATACAAAATGGGCAGTAAGTAAATGATGGCCGTGCCAGTGAGACTCAGATTCCAAAAATATTTAAAAGCCACAATTCAATCCCTGTTCTGACTCGGGTAGTTTTCAGTGCCTACCTTCTCACCGTGCATCATAATATGTCTTAGTTTGAATTATGATTAGCACCCTCATACATGAAAGGTGCCACATAGAAAGATGAAGAATGAATTTTCAGATGACCAGGAGAATTTTTTTCAGAATAGTTCACAAAATATATCATGCCAATATTACTGTGAGAAAATTCTAAGGTTGTGCTCCAATTTTATAAGAAAGAGCTGAAAGGGGACAATCATTTATGTTTCACTTATCATAGCTCAGAAATATCCCAAAACACTGTAATACTTTGAAGTGTAGTGACTGATGTCATTAGAATGTATGAAATAGAAGCAGGAGTAAGTCAGTTGACCCCTTGAACCTGCTTTGCCGTTCAATATGATCATTGTTTATCTTCCTTTCCATTTTCCTGCCTGCTGCCCACGTCTCATGATTAAAACTGTATCACTCATACTCTTCAACATACTCTACAGTGAAGCATTCACTACCTGCTCCAGGTAGGCAATGCCAAACTTTCACAATCTTCTGAATGAAGACATTTCTTCTCATCTCAGTCTTAAATACTCTTTAACCAGTGATCCTGCCACACAACCTTGATTCCACCATCAGGGCAAACAACATTTCAATGTCAACCCAGTCCATCCCCTTCAAAATTTTCAATCAGATCACTTCTCAATAGATGTGAAGCCGGAAAAGCACGACAGCATCCGAGGAGCAGAAAAGTCAACATTTCAGGCCGAAACCCTTCATCAGGATTAGGGAGGTGGAGGGGATCCCAGAAATAAATAGAGCAAGAAGGGTGGGGCTCTGGGAATGTAAGGTGGGATGGGGATAGGTGGTGCAGGTCGGGAGTTACTGTGATTGGTCAGTGGGAAGGGTGGAGTGGATAGGTTAGAAGGAAGACAGATAGGTTAGGTTAGGTCAGGTCAGGTCAGGGAGGTGAAGAGGAGATGGAGGACTGGACATGGGATAAGGTTGGGGGTGGAGGGATTCTGAAGCTGGTAAAGTCAATATTGAGGCCATTGGGCTGTAAGGTCACAAGGCAAAATGTTAGGTGTTGTTCCTGTAGTTTACGATTTACTTCACTCTGACAATGGAAGAGGCCAAGGATGGGTACGTTGCCAGTGGAGGGGGAGGGAAATTAAAATGGATTGCAACCAAAAGGTTGAGTTTGTTGATGCATGCAGAGCATAGATGCTCTGTGAACTGGTCCCTGAGGCTGCATTTGGTCTCCTCGATATACACAAGACCACATCGGGAGCAATGGATACAATAGATCAGGTTGGACGAAGTGCAGGTGAATCTCTCAGATTTGGAACAATTATTTGGGGCCTTGGACGGAGATGAACGGGGAGGTATAGGGGCAGGTGTCGCTCCTCTTGTGGTTGCAGGGAAAGGTAATGGGTTTGGTGGAGAAGGTGGAGGGGAGTTTAGAGCTGACGAGGGAGTCCCTGCGGAAAGCGGACAGGGGTGGGGAGGAAATATCTTTTTGGTGGTGGGGTCTGGCGGAAATGTTGGAGGATGATGTGTTATATTCGGAGGTTGGTGGGGTGGTACATGAGGACTAAGGGGATGCTATTTTTATTGTTGCTGGGGGAATGGGGTTTGAGGGCAGAAGTGTGGGAAATGGAGGTGATGTGGTTGTGGGCATCCTTAATTGCAGAGGAGGGGAAATTACAGTCCCTAAAGTAGGAGGTTATCTGGGATGTCCCAGAGTAAAACACCTCATCTAGGGAGCAGAACAATTGGAGTTGGAGGAATTCAGAGTATGGGATAACATTTTTACAGGAGGGTAATTGAGAGGAGGTGTAGTCGAGGTAACTGTGGCAGTCAGTGGGTTTGAATTAGATGTCGGTGGCGAGTCAGTTTCCGAAGATGGAGACGGAGAGGTCCAAAAAGGGGAAGGAGGTGTCAGAAACAGTCCAGGTGAATTTGAGGGCAGGGTGGAAGGTTTTTGTGAAGTTGATGAACTGCTCAATTTCCGTGCGAGAGCACAGGGCAGCACTGATGCAGTCACCAAAATAGCAGAAAAAGAGGTGAGGGATAGTGCCAGTGAAATTCAGAAGAGGGACTGGTCGATGAATCCAACAAAGAGGCAGGCATAACTCAGGCCCATAAGGGTGCCCATGGCCACTTCTTTGATTTGTAGGAAGTGGGAGGAAATAAAGGAAAAATTGTTGACGGTGAGGAGCTGTTCTGCCATTTCTTACAGCCCAATGGCCTCAACATTGACTTCACCAGCTTCAAAATCCCTCCACCTCCAGCCTTATCCCATATCCAGCCCTCTCCCTCCTCCTCACCCCCTGACCCATCTCCCCTTCCCCCACTGCATCCCAAAACCAGCTCAGTTCTTCTCCTCCCCCAACTGCATCACAAAACCAGCCCAGTTCTTCCCCTCCCCCCACTGCATCCCAACACCAGCCCAGCCTGTCTCCGCTTCCCTAACCTGTTCTTCCTCTCATCCATCCCTTCCTCTCACCTCAAGCTGCACCTCCATTTCCTACCTACCACCTCATCCCACCTCCTTGACCTGTCCGTCTTCCCTGGACTGACCTATCTCCCCCCCTACCTCCTCACCTATACTCCCCTCTCTACCTATCTTCTTTTCTCTCCATCTTCGGTCCGCCTCCCCCTCTCTCCCTATTTATTCCAGTTCCCTCTCCCCATCCCCCTCTCTGATGAAGGGTCTAGGCCCGAAACGTCAGCTTTTGTGCTCCTGAGATGCTGCTTGGCCTGCTGTGTTCATCCAGCTCCTCATTTTGTTATCTTGAATTCTCCAGCATCTGCAGTTCCCATTATCACTAACCTGTCCACCTTCCTACTCACCTATCCACTCCACCCTTCCCACTGACCGACCACAATAACCCCCGACCTACATCCACCTATCACCATTCTGAGAAGGCCAGCTGAACAACTCCACCTGCAATTATTTGAAGGAACTTACTAGTTTCTCGTCAGCTAAGCCTTTAAGCATTTTCATTGGTGCTTCTTCTGGTGAGAAAACTTGGTATCTTGGAAAGAGAAATTCTGAAGACCTCCTGTATTAATTATGTTAGGCAGAGGAAATTCCTTCCTAAACTGCAGGAGCACAAGCCTTATATGTTACAGCCTTGGGCAAAAGATTTGCAGTTTGTGTAGCAATGTTATAAAACCGGACATAATTAATGCACATCTGTACTTCCTGCACAGATGTGAAGAAATCCTTTGTTTTTGATCAGAACGAAGTGGTTTCTGTTTCTTGTGCTGTAAAGTTGCACCCAATATTAAATCATAAATGTGATTTCAGAGTCAGCATCAGGACAGGGCTCACTCCTAATTAACTCAACTAAATTCGAGCATCCATATGAAATGCATACTCTAGAAATTTAATGAATTTTGTACTTCTGAGCATAGGAATAAATAGAAATGTTTATTTTCCATTATGTTGAAGATTATACCCAAGTCAGATCACAATATCATCAAAAACCGAGATACAAATCATTCCTAGGAGATTCACAAAGTTAAGATGTCCACAGTTTGCTGAGAAGTAGCAACGTAGGACCAACAGAAGGCTATTTAATTGTCATGCCATATACCTTCCTTGGCCCATATACCTTTGACTTATGAATGTGTACCAATCTTGAACTTAAAATGGAACAGAGTTTCAAACTTCGATCATCCTTTGTGTGGAAGTCTTTCCTAATTTTACTGCTGAAGGGCTTGGCTCTAATTGTTGAACTGTGTCTCATGGTTCTAAACACACGTATCAGTGAAAATCATTACCACTATCCACCCTATCAATTCCCCTTAATAGCTGGAAAATTTTGATCAAATGTTCTAAATTTCAAAGAATACTAGTTTGTGTATTCTGATCTGATAATTTAGCTCTTTGATTCCCCAAACTATCTGGCCAAGCAACATTTCACTTACTTCAAAGCCAATATATATTACCTGAGGTGTGATGTCTAAACTTACGCACAATACTCTAGGTCCAACCACGGTTTTGACTAATTAAAGCATGACTGCTCCTTATTGAAACCCCAAGAATAGTTGGTCTTTAAATATTTACAAAGTACTCTCTTCTGTCTTTCTTAAGCCCAAAATCTATTTGTTAGTTTTGATTGTTCATTTAATCTGTCCATGGTCTTTTACAATTTTGCATTTCCATCTACAATCCCAAGTATCTGATATCAAAGTTGATTATGTGGTTTTTCACAACTTCTCTGCAGGAGCTCCTCAGGTTGTTTCCTATTCCCAAAATCTTCAGCAGCTTCTTTGATAACCTTCCATCCAATATAAGGTCAGTGGATAGTTGTGGATGGTTGCACAATATTTGGTACCATTCATGACTGTCCAGATACTGAAGAAGTACATGACCAAGTCCAGGAGGCAATGAACAATGTTCGGGCTTGTGCTGATAACTTGCAAATAACATTCATTGCACACAAGTGCCAGACAATGACCACCTCCAAAAAAGGAGAATCTAATCACAAATCCTAGACATTCAATTGCATTGTCGTTGCTGAACTACTGCTATCAAAATCCTAGAGGTTAGACTTGACCAGAAACTGAATTAGACTGGACATGTGAACACTGTAGCTACAAAAACAGGTCAGTGGTGAGGAGGTCTGGGAGTAAATCACTTTCTGCCTTCCCAAAGTTTGACAAGATACATGATGGAATTCTCTCTAACTGGGTGGACGAGCGCCTCTCCAAAAACAATCATGAAGTTTGACCACCATCTAATAACAAAGCGGCCTACTTGATCAGAACCCTAGCCATCAACCTAAGCATTCATTTCCTCCATCACTGATGCAAAGTGACATCATTGTATACTATATACAAGTAACATTGCAACCCATTAAAACTCCTCATGAAAGTGTAATCTCTATGGCAGGAAGACAGCAACTGCACAGGAACACCATTACTTCCAAGTTCCCCTCCAAGCCACACACCTTCCTGGCCTAGAACTATAACGCTATTCCTTCACAGTCAATGATTCTGACACAAAATGTTGAATATTTTTCCAAATTGTAACCGGGTGTATATACACGACATGAATTGCAGCAGTTCGAGAGAGTGGCTCACGATCATTGTCACTAGGGCAATTAGGGATGGGCAACAACTGCTCAGATTACCAATGATGCCCATATCCTGTGAATGCATCAATTGAAAGAAAAAATAGTTAGCTTCCTGGGAGTCTCCTGTTGCAGCCAAAGTTACAAACAGAGAAATTGCTCTGGAAGTTCAGAGTCAGGTATATGGCTTTCTGGATTGATGTTTAATAGTTTGATGCTTGACAAACTGGCTTGGAAAGGAAACAGCTATTGGACAATCTTTCTTGCCACCCAGTTTATAGGATATTGCAAAGGCACCTCTAGTGGTTCTTCTCCAGAATTTTGAGTGGTCTGCTGTAGGCTATCCAAATCATTGAAACATAAAGGAGGGTGGAAATCATTGCTGATGATTACTATCAATAACCATTTAATTTAATTAATTAACCTAGCCTCAAGTTTTAGATCCTGGTCCTCAAGACTCTCTTCTTGCATTGGATGTGGCCGAGTTGATACATTGGAGATAATGATGAGCTTTGTCATCTATATCTGCCATTATCAAAAAATGGCCCCAAGAAACTGAAAATGTCTCTGAATTCTGACATACCATGCATTCCAGACCTTTCATGTGGTACAAAGTTCAGAATGAATGGTTTCTCCTGAAATGCATGTGCATACGCACTTGTAATGTTTGTAATGACTAATATTGACAACCAAAGTACACTTCAATAATAATCCTATTAGCAGCAACTTTCGTTAAATTTTTGACTTATGTGAGGTGCACAATATATACTTCATGAATATATATGTGAATCAATGTGTTGGATAGACTCAGAATAACACAATTAAAAATTCTTGTGAATTCAGTATCTCAAGGAAATTGTCTTCCTGTTATATCTAAAAAGCAAGCTGTAGAGTTCCAGGTGTTGTACTAGAGTGGAGAAAGTCAGAAGTTACACGACACCAGGTTATAGTCCAATGGGTTTATTTGAAATCACAAGCTTTCAAAGCACTGCTCCTTCATCAGGTGACCTTCTGATCTTAAAGACAGTTTTAACAAATTATTTTGTTCTTTTAACAATTTGAACAGTCACAGCTTAAAATTAAAATCGGTAGAATACAAAGCAGAACTAATTTTGTTCGTATGAAGTCGATAGTCTGTTTAAACATAGTTAGTATCACTTTAGATAATTCCGAAGTCAAGCATTTCTGTTTTTATTTACCTGATACTTTGAGTATAAACTTAAGGGCCAACATTATTCTGTATTCCTGTGTTCATTCTTTATAATGAACTCAATAATTTTTTCTTATCTGTCTCTTCTCAATTTATATATCAAAAAGATGTGAGAATTGCAACATGAGGTATCAAGATTCATCGAAGTGCTTACATCAGGGTTTCTGCATGAAAATCAATTTACTACATCATTTGTCTGTACAATGTTGGTGATGATAGGTGGCGCTGTAACAGTATTTTTGATGTAATTGAGTTCTGACTCTGCTTCATTTTGTAACTAACAATCAGACAGATTTCTTTCATTATATATACAGATGTACGTTTTGCTAAGCCAACCAGGACCAATAAATGCAGAAAAGAATGAGAAGAAGCCAAATACATTTTAGCAATAAATATTTTGGCATAGGTGAGGAAATGCGAACAATGCTTTATGTAAATTTATAAACTCATTGCCCTTATTTTCTCCCAGTAGCTCCAGTGCATCTCCTCTTGACTCAGACATTTTCTTCTTGCAGGAACTTTCTGGCTGACCCCATCCTGCATTTTCAGACCAATAGACATTATGTATTGGCCTCCATTCAAAACATGGGCGACTGTTTCTCTGTAATCTATATTCAACTATGCAGACTCCCTATTTCCTTGGTTCTAAATAAGACCATAAAAACATAAGAGAGAGGACTAAAAGTAAGGCCATTCGGCCCATCGAGTCCACTCCGCCATTTAATCATGGCCGATGGGCAGTTCAACTTCACTTACCCGCGCTCTCCCCGTAGCCCTTAATTCCTTGCGAGATCAAGAATTTATCAATCTCTGCCTTGAAGACATTTAACGTCCCGGCCTCCACTGCGCTCCATGGCAATGAATTCCACAAGCCCACCACTCTCTGGCTGGAGAAATGTCTCTTCATTTCCGTTTTAAATTTACCCCCTCTAATTCTAAGGCTGTGCCCATGGGTCCTAGCCTCCCCGCCTAATGGAAACAACTTCCCAGCGAGCACACTTTCTAAGCCATACATTATCTTGTACGTTTCTATTAGATCTCCCCTCAACCTTCTAAACTCTAATGAATACAATCCCAGGTTCCTCAGCCATTCATCATATGTTAGGCCTACCATTCCAGGGATCATCCGTGTGTATCTCCGCTGGACACGCTCCAGCGCCAGTATGTCCGTCCTGAGGTGTGGGGCCCAAAATTGGACACAGTATTCAAAATGGAGCCCAACTAGAGATTTATAAAGTCTCAGAAGCACATCGCTGCTTTTATATTCCAACCCTCTTGAGATAAATGACATTACATTCGCTTTCTTAATCCAGACTCAACCTGCAAGTTAACCTGTAGAGAATCCTGGACCAACACTCCCAGATCCCTTTGTACTTCGGCTTTATGAATTTTCTCACCATTTAGAAAATAGACCATGCCTGTACTCTTTTTTCCAAAGTGCAAGACCTCGCATTTGCTCACATTAAATAGATCAGATAGTTGTTAAATTAGTGTCCTTACTTCTTTTCAGTGATAAAATTTCACTAACAAAGGCTATTACTAAACCTCCATCTGAAATAGTATCAGAGATAATGGGAACTGCAGATGCTGGAGAATTCCAAGATAATAAAATGTGAGGCTGGATGAACACAGCAGGCCAAGCAGCATCTCAGGAGCACAAAAGCTGATGTTTCGGGCCTGGACCCTTCATCAGAGAGGGGGATGGGGAGAGGGAACTGGAATAAATAGGGAGAGAGGGGGAGGCGGACCGAAGATGGAGAGTAAAGAAGATAGGTGGAGAGAGTATAGGTGGGGAGGTAGGGAGGGGATAGGTCAGTCCAGGGAAGACGGACAGGTCAAGGAGGAGGGATGAGGTTAGTAGGTAGATGGGGGTGCGGCTTGGGGTGGGAGGAAGGGATGGGTGAGAGGAAGAACCGGTTAGGGAGGCAGAGACAGGCTGGACTGGTATTGGGATGCAGTGGGTGGGGGGGAAGAGCTGGGCTGGTTGTGTGGTGCAGTGGGGGGAGAGGACGAACTGGGCTGGTTTAGGGATGCAGTAGGGGAAGGGGAGATTTTGAAACTGGTGAAGTCCACATTGATACCATTAGGCTGCAGGGTTCCCAGGCGGAATATGAGTTGCTGTTCCTGCAACCTTCGGGTGACATCATTGTGGCAGTGCAGGAGGCCCATGATGGACATGTCATCTAGAGAATGGGAGGGGGAGTGGAAATGGTTTGCGACTGGGAGGTGCAGTTGTTTGTTGCGAACTGAGCGGAGGTGTTCTGCAAAGCGGTCTCCAAGCCTCCGCTTGGTTTCCCCAATGTAGAGGAAGCCACACCGGGTACAGTGGATGCAGTATACCACATTGGCAGATGTGCAGGTGAACCTCTGCTTAATGTGGAATGTCATCTTGGGGCCTGGGATAGGGGTGAGGGAGGAGGTGTGGGGGCAAGTGTAGCATTTCCTGCGGTTGCAGGGGAAGGTGCCGGGTGTGGTGGGGTTGGAGGGCAGTGTGGAGCGAACAAGGGAGTCACGGAGAGAGTGGTCTCTCCGGTGAGCAGACAGGGGTGGGGATGGAAAAATGTCTTGGGTGGTGGGGTCGGATTGTAAATGGCGAAAGTGTCGGAGGATGCTGCGTTGTATCTGGAGGTTGGTGGGGTGGTGTGTGAGAACGAGGGGGATCCTCTTACGGCGGTTGTGGCGGGGGCGGGGTGTGAGGGATGTGTTGCAGGAAATACGGGAGACGCGGTCAAGGGCGTTCTCGTTCACTGTGGGGGGAAAGTTGCAGTCCTTGAAGGACTTGGACATCTGGGATGTGCGGGAGTGGAATGTCTTATCGTGGGAGCAGATGTGGCGGAGGCGGAGGAATTGGGAATAGGGAATGGAATTTTTGCAGGAGGGTGGGTGGGAGGAGGTGTATTCTAGGTAGCTGTGGGAGTCGGTGGGCTTGAAATGGACAAGGGTGGCGCAGTGGTAGTATGGCGCACTGACCTCTACATCGCCGAGGCCAGATGCCAACTCTCCGACACCACCTCCTACCACCCCCTTGATCATGACCCCACCCCTGAGCACCAAACCATCATCTCCAACACCATTCACGACCTCATCACCTCAGGGGACCTCCCACCCACAGCCTCCAACCTCATTGTTCCCCAACCCCGCACAGCCCGTTTCTATCTCCTTCCCAAAATCCACAAACCTGCCTGCCCTGGTCGACCCATCGTCTCAGCCTGCTCCTGCCCCACCGAACTCATCTCCACCTATCTGGACTCCATTTTCTCCCCTTTGGTCCAGGAACTCCCCACCTACGTCCATGACACCACCCACACCCTCCACCTCCTCCAGGACTTCCAATTCCCTGGCCCCCAACACCTCATATTCACCATGGACGTCCAGTCCCTATACACCTGCATTCCGCATGCAGATGGCCTCAAGGCGCTCCACTTCTTCCTGTCCCGCAGGCCCGACCAGTCCCCCTCCACCGACACTCTCATCCGCCTAGCTGAACTCGTCCTCACCCTCAACAACTTCTCTTTTGACTCCTCCCACTTCCTACAGACTAAGGGGGTGGCCATGGGCACCCGCATGGGCCCCAGCTATGCCTGCCTCTTTGTAGGTTACGTGGAACAGTCCCTCTTCCACACCTACACAGGCACAAACCCCACCTCTTCCTCCGGTACATTGATGACTGTATTGGCGCCGCCTCTTGCTCCCCAGAGGAGCTCGAACAGTTCATCCACTTCACCAACACCTTCCACCCCAACCTTCAGTTCACCTGGGCCATCTCCAGCACATCCCTCACCTTCCTGGACCTCTCAGTCTCCATCTCAGGCAACCAGCTTGTAACTGATGTCCATTTCAAGCCCACTGACTCCCACAGCTATCTAGAATACACCTCCTCCCACCCACCCTCCTGCAAAAATTCCATTCCCTATTCCCAATTCCTCCGCCTCCGCCGCATCTGCTCCCACGATAAGACATTCCACTCCCACACATCCCAGATGTCCAAGTTCTTCAAAAACCGCAACTTTCCCCCCACAGTGATCGAGAACGCCCTTGACCGCGTCTCCCGTATTTCCCGCAACACATCCCTCACACCCCGCCCCCGTCACAACCGCCCTAAGAGGATCCCCCTCGTTCTCACACACCACCCCACCAACCTCCGGATACAAAGCATCATCCTCCGACACTTTCGCCATTTACAATCCGACCCCACCACCCAAGACATTTTTCCATCCCCACCCCTGTCTGCTTTCCGGAGAGACCACTCTCTCCGTGACTCCCTTGTTCGCTCCACACTGCCCTCCAACCCCACCACACCCGGCACCTTCCCCTGCAACCGCAGGAAATGCTACACTTGTCCCCACACCTCCTCCCTCACCCCTATCCCAGGCCCCAAGATGACATTCCACATTAAGCAGAGGTTCACCTACACATCTGCCAATGTGGTATACTGCATCCACTGTACCCGGTGTGGCTTCCTCTACATTGGGGAAACCAAGCGGAGACTTGGAGACCGCTTTGCAGAACACCTCCGCTCGGTTTCGCAACAAACAACTGCACCTCCCAGTCGCAAACCATTTCCACTCCCCCTCCCATTCTCTAGATGACATGTCCATCATGGGCCTCCTGCACTGCCACAATGATGCCACCCGAAGGTTGCAGGAATAGCAACTCATATTCCGCCTGGGAACCCTGCAGCCTAATGGTATCAATGTGGACTTCACCAGTTTCAAAATCTCCCCTTCCCCTACTGCATCCCTAAACCAGCCCAGTTCGTCCCCTCCCCCCGCTGCACCACACAACCAGCCCAGCTCTTCCCCCCCACCCACTGCATCCCAATACCAGTCCAACCTGTCTCTGCCTCCCTAACCGGTTCTTCCTCTCACCCATCCCTTCCTCCCACCCCAAGCCGCACCCCCATCTACCTACTAACCTCATCCCACCTCCTTGACCTGTCCGTCTTCCCTGGACTGACCTATCCCCTCCCTACCTCCCCACCTATACTCTCTCCACCTATCTTCTTTACTCTCCATCTTCGGTCCGCCTCCCCCTCTCTCCCTATTTATTCCAGTTCCCTCTCCCCATCCCCCTCTCTGATAAAGGGTCCAGGCCCGAAACATCAGCTTTTGTGCTCCTGAGATGCTGCTTGGCCTGCTATGTTCATCCAGCCTCACATTTTATTATCTCCATCTGAAATTAACGCTTTGACCATCCTGACCTTCAATTTTGCATCACCTGACAAAAGCTGCACTTTTTGTAGCTTAGATTGTGAACTGAAATTGGAAAATAACATTTGCAAAATGTTTTCAGAAGATTTTTGAAATATTGCTGCATTATTTAAAAGTAATTCCACACTCATCGTAAGTACTGTTTTCACTGTTGTTTGACCAAGTAGTAGTGGAAGACAAGTTTGCAGACAAGCTGGAGCCAGAGGTGTGAATGTATGCATCTGCGTCTGGCAACAAGTAGCTGATTGGTCCGTGGACTAGCGACTAGTTTTTGATGAAAATGGCCTTCTGTCTGCCAACAACAATGTGATCGGCTCCCAGACAATTGTCCAGTTTGGGATGTAAATGTATTGGCTCTCTGCAAAGGCAGGAGCTGCCTCTTTTCTTCCAGTAAAAGAAAACTCAAGCCCAAAGACAGCCTGTTTATTTTCCCTTTCCAACTGTTGTAATCTATGATTTTTAATTAATAAGTTAAAGAACTTTCTTAGTGTGAACCAGTCATCTTGTGCCTCTTGAAATGAAAGTAACTGCAAAAAGATCAAGAAATATTGTTCTGAACTAATACTGTGGACAGAAACCATGGAACTGCCAACCCAGTCTTTCCCTCCATCCATAACACAAATTTATTTTTGTGCCCATCTGTGGCTGTCAATGTGTGTTGACAGTGTGTTTATAAGGTAATTGACTAGTAGAATTATACACCAATGATTTATAATTGTTTACTTGTAGCTAGAGTCTATTTATTTGTAATAAATAACCATTCTTGTTAAGTACAGAAACCTGATCTATGCTTTCTGCCAACCTATGTCCAGTAAATTACGGAATTTTGTATACTTTTCAAAATATTCAATATGTATGATGACTCTGGAAATAGCGAGGCTTGGCTTCCAGCATACTATCCCAGTGAGGTATAATAATATTCTTCCCATTGTTCCTCCTTAACCCCACACATTGGAAGAAAAAACTTGACTCTGGATGAACCCAAGTTTTTGTGCCAACAATTTCATCTTCTCCAAGTCAGAATACACTTAGGGCATTAGGATATGTTTGGCTCAGCACAACCCTCACCCACTGACAAGAATTTTCAATGTACTAGGACGGGGCAGGGACCACTGACATCTTTGCTAATGTAGGTTTTTTGGATTGACCACTGCAACCATTAAAGCCATGATGCAGAGGTGCCAGTGTTGGACTGGGGTGGACAAGGTCAAAATTCACACAACACCAGGTTATAGTCCAGCAGGTTTATTTGAAGACACAAGCTTTCCAAGTCTCGCTCCTTCTTCAGGTGTCAGTGAGAGAGGTGACATCAGACACTGAATTTGTAAGCAAAAGATCAAAGGGTCATAGAACTGATGTGAATATGTTGAACAAATCCAAGATGGCTGTTAAATCTTTAATCAGTTAAAAGGTTTAAAATGCAAATTCAGGATTTTCTTTTAAGTCACTGCCCTGAGATAATTAAAGGTTTTATTGGTTCCCTCAGTACACCAGAGGTGACATATCAGGTCAGACAATGCATTTTAGGTGTGAGGCCTTGTTTAGAATCTGGCTGTGTAATCAGCTTGGAATCAGACTGGTTTTATTTCCAAAGTAGGAATTTACAAAATGCCACATTGACTGTCTACAAATTGTGTGCTTTTTGAACAAAATAGAATGTATCTGCAATTAGAAATCTGCAAATGCAAATTCACCCCATATATTTGTGTGTGTGTGTGTGTGTGTGTGTGTGTGTGTGTGTGTGTAGAATCACCACCCCAAGAGAAATAAGGGGTACCTTAAAGAACTGAAGGCTAGAAAAATAAACACTAGGGATTGAGAGCAATGTTGGGGGAGAGGGGGAGCTGCTGGCAAAATGGGACATTGATGAAACACATGAAGTAAACTTTGTATGACAGACTGAGACAGCTTGTGGCCAATGAGACACAGTGGTGTAAGCAGGGAAATGAAGACATTAAGGGATAAAAAGTGAAAAAGATCAGGGAGGGGACAGAGAGAAACTTAGCTGATACAATGTGAAAGAAAGATTTGTGATAAGAAAAGAGACTTTGGTGGGTTAGAGAGTCAGATTCCTGGCAGAAGCATGAAGATTGGGACACAAAGGAAGATTAGTGGGGAGAGAGAAAGGGCAAAATTGGGTGGGGAGGAGAGAGAGAGGTCTGTGGCACAGAGGCAGAAATTTGGAATATAATAAAAAAGGGAGCATGAAGAAATAGATTAGAAAAATAAAATTGGCGTACATAGACAAATTTTGTTGTACACAGGGATTCTTGGGACAGAAAATGATTTAGGCAGAGGAAACATTCACAAAATAGATAGAGATTCTGAAGACAGAAAAAGATGTTGAGTAACAAAGTTTAACAAAACAAAGACACTGATAAAAGCATAATGGAAAGCTTGATTACAGAAAGGACGAAAAGTAAATATTGGATACAAAAACAGAAAGACGTTGCATATAAATATTACAGATTGTCAAAAGCAAAGATTAAGATGAAGATGTTGCTAGAGATCTACAAACAGACAGAGAATAGTACTGTCAGGAAACAGATGAAGCAATCTACGGAACACAGAGAGAAAAGAACATCAGATATAGAAACAAACAAACAGAAAAATATGGCACAACAGACACAAATGTATGTGAACATTTAAGCAAAGATCAAGTCACAGACAACAACATTTTTCAAAAGCTGTGACAAGAAAGGTACAATTAAAGATCTGAGGTGTTCAAAAATTGAGGAAAAACAGATTTCCAAGAAAGTATATCTTTGAAGAATAGGGAAAGAAACAGAATTTCCAGAAAGATCATGCAGGCAAAAGATAATTTGTGTATTAACAATGAGCAGTGCCATGGGAGAGTCTACCAATGTATTATTAATACATCAACCTATTCATAATGAGATCCCCCATCCATATTTATTTTGCAAACTGACTGAGTCAACTTGCTACACTATAATTAACACCATTATTTCACATGTTGAATTAAGCATTTGATTTTAAGTAATTTAAAGAAATTAGAAAAATGGTAGTCCTTCAACTGATCTGTGGTATAGTTGTAATGTTTTCAGATATTTCCTTTACTGGTCTCAAATGTACTTTTTGTTTACAATATAATGTGGTTGAAATTCCTCAGAGGTTCCATCAATTTCTGTCCATATTTCTAGCAGTAGAGTCATTGTAGGTTTCTGTTGTTTACAGTAATGCCTAACAAGTGGTTGAATTTTCTTAAAAACCAAAGGAACTGATGATGCTGTAAATCAGGAACAAAAACAAAGTTGCTGGAAAAGCTCAGCAGGTCTGGCAGCATCGGTGAAGGAGAAAACAGAGTTAACATTTCAGATCCGGTGACCCTTCCTCAGAACTGAATTTTCATCTTCCCCCCCTGTGTTGTTTTACATAGCATAGGCCTGGCCCATACTGCTCTCCTGAACCATGCTACTCTGACAAGCTATCTTTTCCACTAACTGGCTGTTGAATGAGGTTTTTTTTCACTGGGACACAACATAAAACCCTTAAAAAAGGGAAACATCCTCAACATTGTCTTTAACCCAAAGATCAACTTTGGATATCAAGTGATCAGAGACCTTCAGTGTGCAAATACCTAGCGTCACTATGTGCTAAAGTCCTACCAGTCTATGGTGTTTGGAAGGATCAGTCTGGCCATAATTACCATGAACTGCACCAGTTGGAACATGCTGTACCACATATTTCCCATAGAAATGTTGATGTGGAAAAACACCTTTGACTGCAACTCCATCAAGCAGTGGTCTACACATAACCTCCATCCAGATCCTTCAGGAAGGATCATAGAATGCCTACAGCATGGAAGCAGGCCATTCAGCCCATTGAGTCCACACTGACCATCCAAAGTTCATCCCACCCAGATCCACCCCTCTACTCTATAACATTCATTTACCATTGCTAATCCAACATAGCTTGCACATCCTTGGATACAATGGGAAATTCAGCATGCTCAGTCCACCTGACTTGAGCATCTTTGGACTGTGGGAGGAAACCAGAGGTCCCAAAGGAAACCCAAGCAAACATGGGGAGAACGTGAAAACTCCACGTGGGCACTTGCCCGAGGTTGGAATCAAACTCAATCTGGTGCTGTGAGACAGCAGTTCTAACCACTGAGTCACCATGCCACCATGAATGCTTAACAAAATAATATTCATATTTATTACTACTTATTAACTGTTCCTATACTGGAATATCCCATAAATACACCCTTGGCAAAGGCAAGTTTAGTAAAATAGATTGTCTCACATGCAATTCAAGCAGTAGGAAGAGAACTCCAGCTGTCAACTGTACCAGCGAGAGGAATACGAGCTTCCATATTCAGCTTTAAGGCTCCAGCAAGTGCAGAAGGCTAAAACTGAAGAGGAGATTTTGTCAGATGGCTCTGGAAGTAGATTGTTAGAGTAGAATATCACATTGTCAGAACTTCCAACAAGCACCAAGATATAGATGTGATGGTGTAAGAAGGTACCTCCCAGTCAGATCCTGTTTGCAGGACCAGTGTTTCACTCCTTCTAAAGTTGCTCTTATAGCAGCGAAAATGAGGACAAGACCACCATTCATCTCTTTCAGGAATGTGCCTTTTTCAGGTCTGAAAAAAGATATGGTTTGATCAAGTTTCATCCTGAGCAGCTCTGTAACACTTGGGTCCGTGCTCTGCAGACTGTTTCTAAGGATTAAAAGAAAATAAGCATTAATTGCTGTTCAAGTACCACCAACTCAATGACAGACACGCTTTGGTGTACCCAAAACTTATTGGTCTTCTAATGCAAAGAACTGTTGACAACTAAGTATTACAGATTGGCATATTTCCAGGTCCAGGACTCCATGCTGAGGAATGCACTAAAGTTTGGGGCAACAGCTGAAAGTCAAGTTGTTGGAAGTTCACCACCTATAATCCTGCCAAGCTGGTACATTCAGGGTGTGGAACCCATGCCAAACCCCTCAGGCTATATATAATGCATGTTGCAATTATCAGCTAGAAGTAATAACATACTGTTGCAAATGAAAATTATTTGTACTCCCCTTTTAGTAATGTCAGCTTGGAATGGTTGCATGATGTATTTCCTAATCTTTATGAACAAGTTATATATTGATAATAAAAAGAAATGAGTGTATATGTAAGGACAGGGGCATCTAAATTTTGAGATTCTATATTATCAGTCACAGGAGACTTGAAGTCAAATTGAAGACCAAGAGAGGTATAGCCTCTGTTCCGAGCACAAATTAGCCCTCAGTGGAAGTTGGGGCCAGGCAGGATGAGACTTTACTTTTGAGTAGCACATAAACATTATTGAGAGATGAACTATTGTTAAAAACCAGTGTAGATGATGGACACTGTACCTTCACAAAATGGACTCGCGGGGGTGGGGTTACATGGCTTCCTTTGTAGCTTCAGTGTGGACTGAGACAAACATCCCCCATCTCCAGGAAGCAACTTAAAATGCAAATGACCTTCTCAGGTGCTACTTAAGTACCTCTCACTATTGTAATGAAAGAAACTTAAAACAACAATTACCGTGAGACCTGTCAGCCTGATGTAGATGGAATGTCAACTGAAGTCATTCAGGAAGATAATCATAGTTGGAATGTTAATATGATATTGTGTGAGGACAATAGAATACAGTGATAATGTTGTCACATGACTGAAATGCCATGGACGTTGTGAAAAATAAATATTTATCCTCATTTGATTGAAACTTATAAGAAAGGCTGTCTGGTCTTTCAAAGGAATTTCACTCAAAAGTGATAATACGTTTTTTTTCTCTAAAAATATACCTTAATGTGGTCTGCTGAGAGAGGAGGAAAGGGAAAGTTATCACACATTCCTTCCCATCTGATCTCACATTTCGGATGGCGCAGATTACTATGCATTGGCCAATCAGAAACACAGACACATAGAAAATAGGAGTAGGAATTGGCCATTCAGCCGTTTGAGTTTGCTCCGCTATTTAATATGAAGTCTGATCGTCCGACCAGCATCCTATTACATGGCCGAGACCAGACACCAACTCTCCAAAACATCCTCCTACCACCTCCTATATCATGACTCCACTCCCGACCACCAAAACATCATCTCTCAAACCATCCACAACATCATCACTTCAGGTGACCTCCCACCCACAGCCTCCAACTTCATTGTTCCCCAACCCACATCACCCATTTCTCCTTCCCAAAATCCACAAACCTGACTGCCCTGGTCGTCCCATTGTCTCTGCCTGCTCCTGCCCCACAGAACTCATCTCCACTTATCTCGATTCCATTTTCTCCCCCTTGGTCCAGGAACTCCCCACCTACATCTGTGACAGCACCCACGCCCTCCACTTCCTCCAAAACTTCTGATTCCCTGGCCCCAGTACCTCATCTTTACCATGGATGTCCAGCCCCATGCTGATGGCCGAAAGGCCCTCCACTTCTTCCTGTCCCGCAGGCCCAACCAGTCCCGCTCCACTGACACCCTCATCCACTCAGCCAAACTCGTCCTTACCCTCAACAACTTCTCTTTCAATTCTTCCCACTTCCTACAGCCAAATGGGGTTGCCAAGGGCGGCCACATTGGCCCAGGCTATGCCTGCCTCTTTGTAGGATACGTGGAACAATCCCTCTTCCAAAGCTACACTGGCCCTATCCCTCACTTCTTCCTCCATTACATCGATGACCGTATCAACACCACCTCATGCTCCTCAAGGAGCTCGAACAGTTCATCCACTTCACTAACATCTTCCACCCCAACCTTAAGTTCACCTGGACCATCTCCGATACCTCTCTCTCCTTCCTGGACCTCTCTGTCTCCATCTTTGGCGTCCACCTGGAAACCAATAGCCATTTCAAGCCTACCAACTCCCACAACTACCTACAATATACCTCCTCTCACCCACCTTCCTGCAAAAAGGCCATTCCCTATTCCCAATTCCTTCGCCTCCGCCACATCTGCTCCCGAGATGAGGCATACCGCTCCCGGACATCCTAGATATCCTTGTTTTCCAAGGGCAACAACTTCCCCTCCACAGTGGTCTAAAACACCCTCGGCCGCATCTCTCACATTTCCCACAACTCATCCCTCACACCCCCTCCCCGCAATAACAACCAAAACAGAATTGCCCTCATCCTCATGTATCACCCCACCAACCTCCAGATCCAATGCATTATCCTCCAACACTTCTGCCATCGGCAATCTGACCCCACTGTCAAAGACATTTTTCCTTCCCCACCCTTATTTGCTTTCTGGAGGGACCACTCTCTCCGTGACTCCCTTGTCCGTTCCACACTCCCCCCACCCAAGCCCCACCACCCCCAGCACTTTTCCCTGTAACCACAGCAAGTGGGTATACCTGCCCCTACACCTCGCCCCTCATCCCCATCCCGGGCCCTATGAAGACCTGCCACATTAAACAGATGTTCACCTGCACATCCGCTATTGTGGTATACTGTATCCGCTGTCCTCGTTGTGGCCTCCTCTACATCAGGGAAACCAAGCGGAGGCTTGGGGACCGCTTTGTGGGACACCTATGCTCGGTGTGCAATAAACAACTACACCTTCCAGATGCGAACTATTTCAACTCCCCCTCCCATTCCTTGGACGACATGTCCATCCCGGGCCTCCTGCATTGCCACACTGACGCCACCCAAAGGCTGCAGGAGCAGCATCTCACATTTTGCTTGGAAACCCTGCAGCCCAAGGATATCAACGTGGACTTCACAAGTTTCAAAATCTCCCCTCCCCGAACCGTATCCCAAAACCAGCCCAGCTCATCCCCGCCTCCCTAAGCATTCCTTCCACCTCAAGCCCCACCCCCATCTCCTACCTACTAACCTCATCCCTTCTCCTTGGCCTGTCCATCCTCCCTGGGCCGACCTATCCCGTCCCTAACTCCCCACCTACATTCACCTTTATGGCTCCAACCTCGCTTCTTTGACCTGTCTGTCTCGTCTCACACCATCTTCTCCTTTATCCAGCTTCTAACCACCTCCCACTGTCTCCCTATTTATTTCAGAATCCCCTTCCCCTTCTCCATTTCTGAAGAAGGATCTCAACCCAAAACATCAGCTTTCCTGCTCCTCTGATGCTGCTTGGCTTGCTGTGTTCATCCAGCCCTACACCTTGTTATCTCAGTATCCTATTCCTACTTTCTCTCTGTATACCTTGTTCCCTCTGGCCCTAAGAATCAAATCTATCTCTTTTTTGAAAACATTCAATATTTTGGTCTCAACGGCTTTCTGTAGCAGAGAATTCCATAGGCTCACCACTCTCTAGGTGAAGAAATTTCTCATCAAGATCCTCAATGGCCTCCCTTGTATCCTTAAACTGTGATGCCTAGTTCTGGACCCCACAGTATTCAGCAACGTCCTTCCTGTGGTCTGAGGAAGGGTCACTCAATCCTAAATGTTAACTTTGATTTCTCTCCACAGACCTGCTGAGCTTTTCCAGCAATTTCTATTTTTGTCTCTGATTCACAGCATTCACAGTTCTTTTGCGGTTTTTCCTAGCATCCTTCTGTGTTTACCCTGTCTAGCCCTGTTAGAATTTGATGAGATCCTCTCTCATTTTTTTAAACTGCAGTGACTATAGTCCTAAACCATCCTGTTGCTTTTCATATATCATTTCTGCCAACCCAGTAATCATTCTGGTAAACCATTGCTGCATACCCTCTGCAGCTAGGATATCCTTCCTGGGATATGGAGACCAAAACTGCAGACAGTACTCCAGGTGTGGCTTCACCAAGGCCCCGTACAGTCACAGCAAGTCATCTTCTCCTGTCCTCGAACCTTCTCACTATAAATTCTTGCTGCACTTGGATGCTTACTTTCAGTGGCTGGTGTACAAATACACCCAGGTCTTATTACACCACCCCCTTTCCTAATCTATTGTCTCTTAGATAATAATCTGTCCAATTCTGCTACCAAAGTGGATAATCTTGCCACACACTACAACCTTTTTTTTAACCTGGAAGAGGACCCCAGATGCATTCGTCAAGTATTAAAGCCTAGCCTGCGATGGTCCCTGCTTAGTGACTGCACAAATCCTTGGTAAGCAATTGTATCGATCTTGACTAATGTCATTGCACCATACATGTATTGAATGAATTTTTGAGCATAGTTTGTTTTTGATGTCGTACAAAGTATATCATAGGTTAAATACCAGAGCTCCAGTGTTTCAAGACACTGTTCTGATTTGGCAGCAAAAATCACGAAGCTGCTAAAGCAAAGAGAGGCTTGGAATTTTGATGAGATTTCCCAAAGGGAAATATGATTCCCTTGTAAAGCTGTTAACTGTATTTGAGGTGATGTGGTTTGTTAGTACATTCCAGAGCAGAGTTGGATATAATGCAAGAATGGCTTCAAGAGATTGAGCGCAACAGGAGCCCTAGTTCGCTAGACAACATGTTCGCCTAATCCTCACGCCTAAGGAGAAAGTAATGGTTAATTTTGATTGTGAGTTGATGAACCAGTCCTTGACATAGAGGTAGGAAAGTGCTACAGGTCACATTTTTCAGTTCAAGCTGTTTGGAAAGCAAAACCTGTAGGAGCTTTCGGTGTTTGAAACATTTAGATTTTAGCAAACTCTCAGTGCCAGGTATAATACGGACCACGAGCTTTTTGTAAGGTGGCCCCTGCTGGTAACTGATTCATCAATAAAACCGTAAGTATACTGCCTTGCAAGAAAATTCTTGTTACACAATTTGCTTGTGTAAATGATGATCAGCCATGGATTTTAATTGGCAATAGTTTAGAAGGTCAGTGCAATGGGTAATTTAACTTGGATAATCTGCTAAACCTCGGATGATTTGCAAGAATTTTGGACAAATTCTAGGCACATTGAGAAAAAACACATTAAAAAAAAACTCAAAACAAAGTCAGAATCACAAACACTGCATCAGCTAATAATTGTCTAGGCAAATGTTCCAGAAGACAGAGGGAGGAAATTGCTGGGACCTTACATGAAAAACCTTTGTATCCTCTTTAGTCACTGGAGAGCTCACAGAGGACTGGAGAAGAACCAATATTGTACCTTTGTTTAAGAAGGGCAACTAGGATAATCTGGGAAATTACAGGCTGATGAGCCTACCATTAGTGGTAGGGAAGTTACTGGAGATGATTTTAGGAACAGGATTTATTCATCTTTGGAAAAACATGGGCTTATTATAAGAAGCTGCAGGACTGTGTGCAGGGGAGGTTGTGTCTCATAAACTTGATTGAGTTTTTTTGAGGAAATGACAAAGGTGATTAATGAGGACAGAGCAGTGGATTTTGTCTGCAAAGACCTTAGCAAGGTCTTTAACAAGATCCCCCGTGACAAGCTATACAGAAGGTGAAGTCACATTCTGGCAAAATGGATACAGACTTGGCTTGGTCATTGAAAACAGAGAGTAGCAATGGAAGCATGTTGTTCTGCCTGGAGATGTATAATCAGTTGTGTTCCACTGTAGGTGGCCTGAGTTGTAAATTTACAGATGACACATAGATTGGGTGAGCTGTGGATAGTGAGGCGTATTGCCGGAGGATAAAGGTTGGTAAAGATAAATATAAAGGGAGACTTGGATGGAGAATTGACTGGTAGAATTCAATCCAGACAAATGTGAGGTGATGCATTTTGGAAGGTGTAACACAGTTGGGAAATATACAGTAAATGGCAGAACCCTCAGAAGCATTAACATACAGAGGATTCTAGGCACACCAGTCCACACGTCCCTGAAAGTGGCAACAGAAGTTGACAAGGTGGTCAAGAAGGCATATGGCATGCTTACTGTCATTGGTCAGGGCACAGAGTTTAAAAATTGGCACGTTGCAGCTGTGTAAAACTTTATTTTGAATATTACTTACAGTTCTGGTTGTGGAGACTTTGGAGAGAGCACAGAAACAGTTTACCAGGATGTTGCCTGGTTTGGAACGTATTAAAAATGAGAAGAGATTAGACAAACTCAGTTGAGCATTTTAGGCTGAAGGGTGACCTGATAGAGGTTTACAGAATTATGAGAGGCTTGGATAGATTGGATAATCAGAGTCATTTTTCCAGGACAGAAATGTCAATTACTAGGGGATGTAGGTTTTAAGGTAAAAAGAGATGCGATATGCATTTCTCATGCAGAGGATAAGTGCTTGGAATGTTCTGCCAGAGAAAGTGATAGAATCAGATACAATAGCAACATTTAAGAGACATGAATTGCAGAGAATAATGGGATACGGACTGCATGGAAGCAAAAGGTTTTTAGTTCAGGAAAAAATCATGTGTCAACTTAGGCTTAGTGGGTCTGTTTCTGTGTGTACTTTTATTTGTTCCATGTCTTGCTAGCAGAATTTTGTCATACATAAATTAGTTCCCATTTGTAAACCTCCCGCCCATTTTACTTTTGAGGGTCTCCAGCATGCTGCCAATGCACTATCCACAATAAAAAATGTGATTTTTATTCAGGAAAGAATAGGCTTTAAGATTTTACAAAATTAAGTGAAAATCAGTTGTACTTTAACTCCACTTAATTCAGCTTATACTTGCAGCACTTAAGTAAATGAACAGCTTTTACAATTCCAGTCAGGTACTGATAATTTTATGGTAACACAATCAATTGATTATTTTGATTTTTTGTTGTACTGAATTACAGTGACCTTTCAGGTGATAAAAATACAAATCCTTTGATCCTTGTTATCACTTTTTGAGACTGATTTTAATTGTATTAACTCGTCTTTAGTGTTCTGAAATTGGAGAGCTGGATTTACTTCCCCATTTCAGCTCCCAAATTGCCTATCAGTTTTTTGTTTGGTACTTCCCAATAGTAATGTAGACGGCCTCCTGTATCAGGGACAGTCTTATTTATAAAATTGTCGTCCTGTAATGTATATAAAAACCCGAATGCAGTTTTTGAATTTTAATGAATGGAGCATGTGATTTGCATGTTTTGGTAACAGACAACCTAATCAGTTGTTCCATTATATTTTATTTAGCAGTAATCTATCTTTAGAAATTACATGCACAGATAACATCCAAAGTACCACGTTACTCATAGGAAGAGGAGTAAGACATACAGTCCCTCCAGCCTGTTCCACCATCCAATGAGATCACAGCTGATCTGTGGCCTAACGCCATATGCCCGCCTTATTCCTTACATTTTTGTTTTGCAAAAGTATTATCTATCTCAGATCTAAAATTAATAACTGATCTAGCATCAACTGCGTTTTGTCGAAACCTCTACCACCCTTTGCATGTAGAAGTGCTTCCTTACATCTCTCCGTAACAGTCTAAGATAACAAAGTGTGAAGCTGGATGAACACAGCAGGCCAAGCAGCATCTCAGGAGCACAAAAGCTGACGTTTCGGGCCAAGACCCTTCATCAGAGAGGGGGATGGGGAGAGGGTTCTGGAATAAATAGGGAGAGAGGGCGAGGCAGACTGAAGATGGATAGAAGAGAGTATAGGTGGGGAGGGGATAGGTCAGTCCAGGGAAGACGGACAGGTCAAGGAGGCGGGATGAGGTTAGCAGGTAGGAAATGGAGGTGCGACTTGAGGTGGGAGGAAGGGATAGGTGAGAGGAAGAAAAGGTTAGGGAGGTGGGGACAGGCTGGGCTGGTTTTGAGATGCAGTGGGGGGAGGAGACAAGCTGGGCTGGTTTTGGGATGCAGTGGGGGAAGGGGAGATATTGAAGCTTGTGAAGTCCACATTGATACCATTGGGCTGCAGGGTTCCCAAGTGGAATATGAGTTGCTGTTCCTGCAACCTTCGGGTGGCATCATTGAGGCACTGCAGGAGGCCCATGATAGACATGTCATCTGAGGAATGGGAGGGGGAGTTCCCACCCACCCTCCTGCAAAAATTCCATCCCCATTCCCAATTCCTCTGCCTCCACCGCATCTGCTCCCAGGATGAGGCATACCACTCCCACAAATCCCAGATGTCCACGTTCTTCAAGGACTGCAACTTTTCCCCTGCAGCGGTCGAGAACGCCCTTGACAGTGTCTCCCGCATTTCCCGCAACACATCCCTCACACCCCGTCACTGCCAAAACCGCTCCCAGAGGATCCCCCTCGTTCTTACATACCACCCCACCAACCTTCGGATACAACGCATCATCCTCCGACACTTCCGCCATCTAAAAACCAACCCCACCACCCAAGACATTTTTCCATCCCCACCCTTGTTTGCCTTCCGGAGAGACCACTCTCTCCATGACTCGCTTGTCCGCTCCACACTCCCCTCCAACCCCACCACACCCGGCACCTTCCCCTGCAACCGCAGGAATTGCTACACTTGCCCTCACACCTCCTCCCTCAACCCCATCCTGGGCCCCAAGATGATTTTCCATATCAAGCAGATGTTCACCTGCACATCTGCCAATGTGGTATATTGTATCCATTGTACCCGGTGTGGCTTCCTCTACATTGGGGAAACCAAGCAGAGGCTTGGGGACCGCTTTGCAGAACACCTCCGCTCGGTTCGCAGCAAACAACTGCACCACCCAGTCGCGAACCATTTTAACTCCCCCTCCCATTCCTCAGACGACATGTCCATCGTGGGCCTCCTGCAGTGCCACAATGATGCCACCCGAAGGTTGCAGGAACAGCAACTCATATTCTGCAGCTCAATGGTATCAATGTGGACTTCACAAGCTTCAAAATCTCCCCTTGCCCCACTGCATCCCAAAACCAGCCCAGCTCGTCCCCTCCCCCCACAGCATCCCAAAACCAGCCCTGCCTATCCCCGCCTACCTCTGTTCTTCCTCTCACCTATCCCTTCCTCCCACCTCAAGCCGCACCTCCATTTCCTACCTACTAACCTCATCCCGCCTCCTTGGCCTGTCCATCTTCCCTGGACTGACCTATCCCCTCCCTACCTCCCCACCTATACTCTCCTCCCCACCTATCTTCTTTTCTCTCCATCTTCGGTCCGCCTCTCCCTCTCTCCCTATTTATTCCAGAACCCTCTCCCCATGCCCCTCTCTGATGAAGGGTCTAGGCCTGAAACGTCAACTTTTGTGCTCCTGAGATGCTGCTTGGCCTGCTGTGTTCATCCAGCTTCACATTTTGTTATCTTGGCTTCTCCAGCATCTGCAGTTCCCATTATTTCTCCTTAACAGTCTAACCAGTTTATCTTTATCTATTCTGCCTTTTCCTTTTAAGATCTTAGAAAGTTCGATCAGATCACCCCTTAATTTTCTAAATTCTGGAGAAAACAGCCTAATTTGTATAATCTCCCCTCACTGGAGAAAACAGCCTAATTTGTATAATCTCCCCTCATAACTTTACCAGTCCTGGTTTCATTCTTGTAATCTATAATGTAATCCCTCCAAGGCCAATATGTCCTTCCCAAGATGTAGTGTTCAGATCTATTCATTGTACTTCAACATGTGGGATCTAACCAGGGTTTTGTGTGTCTGCAGCATGACATCTGCATCCCTGTCCTCCAGTCCTCGAGAAACAAAGGCCAGGATTCCATTAGCCTTCGTGATAAATATAGAATATCGAACAGTACAGCGCAGAAATGGGTTCTTCGGCCTACAATGTTGTGCTGAACCTGATGCCAAATTAAACTAGTCCCTTCTGCCTGCCCTTGGTCCATATCCCTCCATTCCATTCATATTCATGCTTACCTAAATGTCCTTCAAACACCCCTATCATATTTGCCTGCACCACCATCCCTGGCAGTGTGTTCCAGACTCTTAGCACTGTGTAAAAACTTGCCCCTCACATCACCTTTGAGCTTTGCCCCTCTCACTGTAAATGCATACCCTCTAGTATTAGAGTAATATCTACACCCATTCTTGACATTTTTAAAATTTATGCACCTGAAACTCAAGTCTCTTTAGATTTAACATAATAAAACAACCCAATTTATCCTTTCTTATTTATTCAACACAAATACAATCTGTGCATGCTACTACATAGTGAGAGCTGCTAATTAATTTGAAAAATGCTGCATTATTTTTCATTTAAAAATGTGAGTATTTCAAATTTCATAGGAAGCACAAGGCATAAATTAAAGCAACTACTCAGAAAATCAAGGAAGGTTAAGGTTGAGAAAAAATCTTCGAGAGTTCAAAAATATAAACCCTCCTGGAACTACAAAGGTATTACCAATGCTTCCCAGTCTCCTTGATCATGACCAAATGCTTCCAGTCTCCCTGACCAGGATCACCTCGCCCTTCCCGAGCTGAAGAATTTGTTTGCTTAGTTCGTGTGGTTTGCCACAATATTGTGCCTCTAACTCACTGCTCCACTGTTTCAGTTGGTATATATACTCGTCATAACTTATTATTACAGCAAAATGCAATGAATCCATAATAAATGAAATACACTGTAAACACTGTGCTATGAATGCTCTTCAAGTACAAAATCCATTTTTGTCCTCATATTGGTATTATAAATTTCATACAGTAAATCTGCAGTTGCTGTTTCAGGTTAAGCATACCCGCAATATATACTTCTAGTTGGCCACTGACAGCACGTTAACGACGTGCCTTTTGCCTGCATGAACGTTATTCCATGAAAAGCTTAGTTTTCATGCAAAGTGGTAAAACAATATCTACTTCAAAATAGAAAACCAACATGCGACTTCCCCCTCCCCGCCCTCACCACTGTCACTTTCTCCAGCTGCGGGTAGACAGAAGCTTCGGCACAGTCCCAGTCTCCGCCCGGCTGCGGCAGTGCGCCTGCGTTCCTATTCAGCTCCGGCACTTGGTGTTGGTCAGCTCGAGATCGGAGAAGCAGCAACAGCAACGGCAACGGCAAAGCGGTGAGAGTAAGGGGAGGTTCCGGGGACCTGGGGGGGGGGGCGGGGCGGGCAGGTGTGGTAACGGGGGTACCGGGTACTGGGGGGGAAGCAGGTGTGGTAACGGGGATACCAGTAACTGGGGGGGCGTGTGGTAACGGGGGTACCGGGAACATGGGTGGGGGGGGTACCGGGAACTTGGGTGGGGGGGGGTTACTGGGGATGGGGGGGGGTATGGGGTGGGTACCGGGTGCATGGTGCTGGGTGTGGGGGGGGTACCGGGTACCGGGTACTGGGTGTGGGGGGGGTACCGGGTGTTGGGGTTGGGGGGTACTTGGGGGGGGTACTGGGTGCTGGGGTTGGGGGGGGGTACCGGGTGTGGGGGTTGGGGGGGGTACTTGGGGGGGGTACTGGGTGTGGGGGTTGGGGGGGTACTTGGGGGGGGTACTGGGTGTGGGGGTTGGGGGGGTACTTGGGGGGGGTACTGGGTGTGGGGGTTGAGGGGTACTTGGGGGGGTACTGGGTGTGGGGGTTGGGGGGTACTTGGGGGGGTACTGGGTGTGGGGGTTGGGGGGGTACTTGGGGGGGGTACTGGGTGTGGGGGTTGGGGGGGTACTTGGGGGGGGGGTACCGGGTGTGGGGGTTGGGGGGGTACTTGGGGAGGGGTACCGGGTGCGGGGGTTGGGGGGGTACTTGGGGAGGGGTACCGGGTGCGGGGGTTGGGGGAGTACGGGGGGGGTTACTGGGTACTGGGGATGGGGGGTATGGGGTGGGTACCGGGTGCGGGGTGGGGGGGGTACCGGGTGCGGGGGTTGGGGGGGTACTTGGGGAGGGGTACCAGGTGCGGGGGTTGGGGGGTACGGGGGGGGTTACTGGGTACTGGGGATGGGGGGTATGGGGTGGGTACCGGGGGCGGGGTGGGGGGGTACCGGGTGCGGGGGTTGGGGGGGTACTTGGGGGGAGGTATCGGGTGTGGGGGTTGGGGGGGTACTTGGGGGGAGGTATCGGGTGTGGGGGTTGGGGGGGTACTTGGAGGGGGGGTATCGGGTGCTGGGGGTGGGGGGGGGGGACCGGGTGCTGGGGGTGGGGGGGGGGTACCGGGTGCTGGGGGTGGGGGGGGGGTACCGGGTGCTGGGGGTGGGGGGGGGGTACTGGGGGGGGGTACCGGGTGCGGGGGGTGGGGGGGGTACTTGGGGAGGGGTACCGGGTGCGGGGGGTGGGGGGGGTACTTGGGGAGGGGTACCGGGTGCGGGGGTTGGGGGAGTACGGGGGGGGTTACTGGGTACTGGGGATGGGGGGTATGGGGTGGGTACCGGGTGCGGGGTGGGGGGTACCGGGTGCGGGGGTTGGGGGGTACTTGGGGAGGGGTACCAGGTGCGGGGGTTGGGGGGGTACGGGGGGGGTTACTGGGTACTGGGGATGGGGGGTATGGGGTGGGTACCGGGTGCGGGGTGGGGGGGTACCGGGTGCGGGGGTTGGGGGGGTACTTGGAGGGGGGGTATCGGGTGCTGGGGGTGGGGGGGTACTTGGGGGGGGTATCGGGTGCTGGGGGTGGGGGGGGGTACTTGGGGGGGGGTACCGGGTGCTGGGGGTGGGGGGGGGTACTTGGGGGGGGTACCGGGTGCTGGGGGTGGGGGGGGTACTGGGGGGGGGTACCGGGTGCTGGGGGTGGGGGGGGGTACTGGGGGGGGGGTACCGGGTGCTGGGGGTGGGGGGGGGTACTGGGGGGGGGGGTACCGGGTGCTGGGGGTGGGGGGGGGTACCGGGTGCTGGGGGTGGGGGGGGGTACTTGGGGGGGGGGGTACCGGGTGCTGGGGGTGGGGGGGTACTTGGGGGGGGGGTACCGGATGCTGGGGGTGGGGGGGTACTTGGGGGGGGGGTACCGGGTGCTGGGGGTGGGGGGGTACTTGGGGGGGGGGTACCGGGTGCTGGGGGTGGTGGGGTACTTGGGGGGGGGTACCGGGTGCTGGGGGTGGGGGGGTACTTGGGGGGGGGTACCGGGTGCTGGGGGTGGGGGGGTACTTGGGGGGGGGTACCGGGTGCTGGGGGTGGGGGGGTACTTGGGGGGGGGGGTACCGGGTGCTGGGGGGGGGGTACCGGGGGTGGGGGGGGGTACCGGGTGCTGGGGGGGGGTACTTGGGGGGGGTACCGGGTGCTGGGGGTGGGGGGGTACTTGGGGGGGTACCGGGTGCTGGGGGGGGGGTACCGGGTGCTGGGGGGGGGGTACCGGGTGCTGGGGGTGGGGGGGGTACCGGGTGCTGGGGGGGGGGGTACTTGGGGGGGTACCGGGTGCTGGGGGTGGGGGGGTACTTGGGGGGGGGTACCGGGTGCTGGGGTGGGGGGGTACTTGGGGGGGGGGTACCGGGTGGGGGGGTACTTGGGGGGGGTACCGGGTGCTGGGGTGGGGGGGTACTTGGGGGGGGGGGTACCGGGTGGGGGGGTACTTGGGGGGGGTACCGGGTGCTGGGGGTGGGGGGGGTACTTGGGGGGGGGGTACCGGGTGGGGGGGTACTTGGGGGGGGGTACCGGGTGCTGGGGGTGGGGGGGTACTTGGGGGGGGGGTACCGGGTGCTGGGGGTGGGGGGGTACTTCGGGGGGGGGTACCGGGTGCTGGGGGTGGGGGGGTACTTGGGGGGGGGGGTACCGGGTGCTGGGGGTGGGGGGGTACTTGGGGGGGGGTACCGGGTACTTGGGGGGGGGTACCGGGTGCTGGGGGTGGGGGGGTACTTGGGGGGGGTACCGGGTGCTGGGTGTGGGGCGGTACTTGGGGGGGGGGGGTACCGGGTGCTGGGGGTGGGGGGGTACTTGGCGGGGGGGGTACCGGGTGCTGGGGGTGGGGGGGTACTTGGGGGGGGGGTACCGGGTACTTGGGGGGGGGTACCGGGTGCTGGGGGTGGGGGGGTATTTGGGGGGGGTACCGGGTGCTGGGGGTGGGGGTGTACTTGGGGGGGGGGTACCGGGTGCTGGGGGTGGGGGGTATTTGGGGGGGGTACCGGGTGCTGGGGGTGGGGGGGTACTTGGGGGGGGTACCGGGTGTGGGGGTGGGGGGGTACTTGGGGGGGGGTACCGGGTGCTGGGGGTGGGGGGGGTACTTCGGGGGGGGGTACCGGGTGCTGGGGGTGGGGGGGGTACTTGGGGGGGGGGGTACCGGGTGCTGGGGGTGGGGGGGTACTTGGGGGGGGGTACCGGGTACTTGGGGGGGGGGTACCGGGTGCTGGGGGTGGGGGGGTACTTGGGGGGGGTACCGGGTGCTGGGTGTGGGGCGGTACTTGGGGGGGGGGGTACCGGGTGCTGGGGGTGGGGGGGTACTTGGCGGGGGGGGTACCGGGTGCTGGGGTGGGGGGGTACTTGGGGGGGGGGTACCGGGTACTTGGGGGGGGGTACCGGGTGCTGGGGGTGGGGGGGTATTTGGGGGGGGTACCGGGTGCTGGGGGTGGGGGTGTACTTGGGGGGGGGTACCGGGTGCTGGGGGTGGGGGGGTATTTGGGGGGGGTACCGGGTGCTGGGGGTGGGGGTGTACTTGGGGGGGGGTACCGGGTGCTGGGGGTGGGGGGGTATTTGGGGGGGGTACCGGGTGCTGGGGGTGGGGGGACACTTGGGGGGGGGTACCGGGTGCTGGGGGTGGGGGGGTACTTCGGGGGGGGTACCGGGTGCTGGGGGTGGGGGGGTACTTCGGGGGGGGGTACCGGGTGCTGGGGGTGGGGGGTACTTGGGGGGGGGGTACCGGGTGCTGGGGGTGGGGGGGTACTTGGGGGGGGGGTACCGGGTGCTGGGGGTTCGGGGGTACTTGGGGGGGGTACCGGGTGCTGGGGGTGGGGGGGTACTTGGGGGGGGGGGTACCGGGTACTTGGGGGGGGGTACCGGGTGCTGGGGGTGGGGGGGTATTTGGGGGGGGTACCGGGTGCTGGGGGTGGGGGTGTACTTGGGGGGGGTACCGGGTGCTGGGGGTGGGGGGGTATTTGGGGGGGTACCGGGTGCTGGGGGTGGGGGGTATTTGTGGGGGTACCGGGTGCTGGGGGTGGGAGGGCACTTGGGGGGGGGTACCGGGTGCTGGGGGGGGGGGTACCGGGTGCTGGGGGTGGGGGGGTACTTCGGGGGGGTGGTACGGGTGCTGGGGGTGGGGGGGTACTTGGGGGGGGGTACCGGGTGCTGGGGGTGGGGGGGTACTTGGGGGGGGGGTACCGGGTGCTGGGGGTGGGGGGGTACTTGGGGGGGGTACCGGGTACTTGGGGGGGGTACCGGGTGCTGGGGGTGGGGGGGTATTTGGGGGGGGTACCGGGTGCTGGGTGTGGGGGTGTGGGGGTGTACTTGGGGGGGGGGGGTACCGGGTGCTGGGGGTTGGGGGGTACTTGGGGGGTGGGTACCGGGTGCTGCGGGTGGGGTGGTATTTGGGGGGGGTACCGGGTGCTGGGGGTGGGGGTGTACTTGGTGGGGGGGGGTACCGGGTGCTGGGGGTGGGGGGGTATTTTGGGGGGTACCGGGTGCTGGGGGTGGGGGCGCACTTGGGGGGGAGGGTACCGGGGTACTGGGGGGGTGGGAGGGGTACTTGGGGGGGGGTACCGGGTACTGGGGGTGTGGGAGGGGTACTTGGGGGGGGTACCGGGTACTGGGGGTGTGGGAGGGGTACTCGGGGGGGGGGGGGTACTGGGTACTGTGGGTGTGGGAGGGGTACTTGGGGGGAGTACTGGGTACTGGGGGGGTGGGAGGGTACTTGGGGGGGGGGTACCGGGTACTGGGGGGGTGGGAGGGGTACTGGGGGGGTACCGGGTACTGGGGGGGTGGGAGGGGTACGTGGGGGGGGTACCGGGGGGTGGGAGGGTGTGAGGGGTACTTGGAGGGGGTACCGGGTACTGGGAGGGTGTGAGGGGTACTTGGGGGGGGGGTACCGGGTACTGGGGGGTGGGGGGGTACTTGGGGGGGGGTACCGGGTACTTGGGGGGGGGTACCGGGTGCTGGGGGTGGGGGGGTATTTGGGGGGGGTACCGGGTGCTGGGGGTGGGGTGTACTTGGGGGGGGGGTACCGGGTGCTGGGGGTGGGGGGTATTTGGGGGGGGTACCGGGTGCTGGGGGTGGGGGTGTACTTGGGGGGGGGTACCGGGTGCTGGGGTGGGGGGGTACTGGGGGGGTACCGGGTGCTGGGGGGGGGGTGTGGGGGGGGGGGGGTATTTGGGGGGGGTACCGGGTGCTGGGGGTGGGGGACTGGGGGGGGTGGGGGGGGACGGACTTGGTGGGGGGGTACCGGGTGCTGGGGGTGGGGGGGTACTCGGGGGGACGGGGGGGTACCGGTGCTGGGGGTGGGGGGTACTTCGGGGGGGGGGTACCGGGTGCTGGGGGTGGGGGGGTACTTGGGGGGGGGGTACCGGGTGCTGGGGGTGGGGGGGTACTTGGGGGGGGGGGTACCGGGTGCTGGGGTGGGGGTACTTGGGGGGGTACTTGGGGGGGGGGGTACCGGGTGCTGGGGGTGGGGGGGTACTTGGGGGGGGGGGGTACCGGGTACTTGGGGGGGGGGTACCGGGTGCTGGGGGTGGGGGGGTATTTGGGGGGGGTACCGGGTGCTGGGGGTGGGGGTGTACTTGGGGGGGTGTACCGGGTGCTGGGGGTGGGGGGGTATTTGGGGGGGGTACCGGGTGCTGGGGGTGGGGGGGTATTTGTGGGGGTACCGGGTGCTGGGGGTGGGAGGGCACTTGGGGGGGGTACCGGGTGTACTTCTGGGGGGGGGTACCGGGTGCTGGGGGTGGCGGGGGTACTTCGGGGGGGGCTACCCGGGTGCTGGGGGTGGGGGGGGTACTTCGGGGGGGGCTACCGGAGTGCTGGGGGCTGGGGGGGTACTTGGGGGGGGGGGGTACCGGGTGCTGGGGGTGGGGGGGTACTTGGGGGGGGGGGGTACCGGGTGCTGGGGGTGGGGGGGTACTTGGGGGGGGAGGGTACCGGGTGCTGGGGTGGGGGGGTATTTGTGGGGGGTACCGGGTGCTGGGGTGGGGGGGCACTTGGGGGGGGGGTACCGGGTGCTGGGGGGTGTGGGGGGGGTACTTCTGGGGGGGGTGGTACCGGGTGCTGGGAGGTGGGGGGGGGGTACTTCTGGGGGGGGTTACCGGGTGCTGGGGGTGGGGGGGTAGCTTCGGGGGGGGGGTACCGGGTGCTGGGGGTGGGGGGGTACTTGGGGGGGTACCGGTGCTGGGGGTTGGGGGGTACTTTGGGGGGTGTGGGTACCGGGTGCTGGGGTGGGGTGGTATTTGGGCGGGCGGGTACCGGGTGCTGGGGGTGGGTGGTGTACTTGGTGGAGGGGGGGGGTACCGGGTGCTGGGGGCTGGGGGGGTATTTTGGGGGGTACCGGGTGCTGGGGGGTGGGGGGGCACTTGGGGGGGGGTACCGGGGTACTGGGGGGGTGGGAGGAGGTACTTGGGGGGGAGGTACCGGGTACTGGGGGTGTGGGAGGGGTACTTGGGGGGGGTACCGGGTACTGGGGTGTGGGAGGGGTACTCGGGGGGGGGGTACTGGGTACTGGGGGTGTGGGAGGGGGTACTTGGGGGGAGGGAGTACTGGGTACTGGGGGGGTGGGGAGGGGTACTTGGGGGGGGGGTACCGGGGTACTGGGGGGTGGAGTGGGTACTGGGGGGGGGGAGGTACCGGGTACTGGGGGGGTGGGAGGGGTACGTGGGGGGGGTACCGGGGGGGTGGAGGGTATGTTGGGTACTTGGAGGGGGTACCGGGTACTGGAGGGGTGTGAGGGGTCACTTGGGGGGGGGTACCGGGGTACTGGGGGGTGGTGGAGGGGTACTTGGGGGGGTACCGGGTACGGGGGGGTGGGAGGGGTACTTGGTGGTTACCGGGTACTGGGGGTGGGAGGGGTACTTGGGGGGGGGGTACCGGGTACTGGGGGGTGGGAGGGGTACTTGGGGGGGGTACCGGGTACTGGGGGGGTGGGAGGGGTACTTGGGGGGGGTACCGGGTACTGGGGGGGTGGGAGGGGTACTTGGGGGGGTACCGGGTACTGGGGGGGTGGGAGGGGTACTTGGGGGGGGTACCGGGTACTGGGTGGTTGGGAGGGGTACTTGGTGGGTACCGGGTACTGGGGGGTGGGAGGGGTACTTGGGGGGGGTACCGGGGTACTGGGGGGTGGGAGGGGTACTGGCGGGAGGGTACCGGGTTCTGGGGGGTTGGGAGGGGTACTTGGGTGTGCCGGGTACTTGGGGGGTAGGGTACCAGGTACTGCGGTGGGGGGGGTACCGGGTACTGGGTGTGGGAGGGTACTTGGGGGGGTACTGGGGGTGGGAGGGGTACTTGGGAGGGTACCGGGTACTGGGAGGTGGGAGGGGTACTTGGGGGTACTGGGGGTGGGAGGGGTACTTGGGAGGGTACCGGGTACTGGGAGGTGGGAGGTGTACTTGGGGGTACTGGGGGGTGGGAGGGGTACTTGGGGGGGTACCGGGTACTGGGGGGGTGGGAGGGGTACTTGGGGGGGTACCGGGTACTGGGGGGGTGGGAGGGGTACTTGGGGGTGTACCGGGTACTGGGGGGGTGGGAGGGGTACTTGGTGGGTACCGGGTACTGGGGGGTGGGAGGGGTACTTGGGGGGGGTACCGGGTACTGGGGGGTGGGAGGGGTACTGGCGGGAGGGTACCGGGTTCTGGGGGGTTGGGAGGGGTACTTGGGTGTGCCGGGTACTTGGGGGGTAGGGTACCAGGTACTGCGGTGGGGGGGGTACCGGGTACTGGGTGTGGGAGGGTACTTGGGGGGGTACTGGGGGTGGGAGGGGTACTTGGGAGGGTACCGGGTACTGGGAGGGGTACTTGGGAGGGTACCGGGTACTGGGAGGTGGGAGGGGTACTTGGGGTGGGAGGGGTACTTGGGAGGGTACCGGGTACTGGGAGGTGGGAGGGGTACTTGGGGGGGTACCGGGTACTGGGGGGTGGGAGGGGTACTTGGGGGGGTACCGGGTACTGGGGGGCTGGGAGGGGTACTTGGGGGGAGCGTACCGGGTACTGGGGGTGGCGGGTACTTGGGGGGGTAATGGGTACAGGGGGTGGGGGTTACTTGGGGTGTAATGGGTACAGTGGGTGGGGGTTACTTGGGGGGGTACCGGGTACTGGGGGTGGGGGGGTACTGGGTACTGCGGGTACCGGGGGTGTGGGGGTACTTGGTGGGGGGTACCTGGGCAGAGGGTACCGGGTTCCGGGGGTACTTGGGGGGGTAGTGGCTGCTGGGGGGGTGGGAGGGGTACTTGGGGGGGGGTACCAGGTACTGTGGGGGGTGGGAGCGTACTTGGGGGGGTAATGGGTACTGGGGGTGGGGGTTACTTGGGGGGGTACCGGGTACCGGGGGTGGGGGGGGTACTGGGTACTGCGGGTACCGGGGGTGGGAGGGGTACTTGGGGACGTACCGGGTACTGGGGGGTGGGAGTGGTACCTGGGGGGGTGGGAATGGTACTGGGGGGGGGTACCGGGTACTGGGGGGGGGTGGGAGGGGTACTTGGGGGAGTAACCGGGCACTGGGGGGGTGGGAGGGGTACTTGGGGGTTACCGGGTACTGGGGGGGGTGGGAGGGGTACTTGGGGGGGGTACCGTGTACTGGGGGGGTGGGAGAGGTACTTGGGGGGGGTACCGGGTACTGGGGGGGTGGGAGGGGTACTTGGGGGGGGTACCGGGTACTGGGGGTTACCGGGTACTGGGGGTTGGGAGGGGTACTTGGGGGGTACCGGGTACTTGGGGGGTAGGGTACCAGGTACTGGGGTGGGGGGTTACTGGGTGTGGGAGGGTACTTGGGGGGGGTACTGAGGGGTGGGAGGGGTACTTGGGGGGGGTACCGGGCACTGGGGGGTGGGAGGGGTACTTGGGGGGGGTACCGGGTACTGGGGGGTGGGAGGGGTACTTGGGGGGGGTACTGGGGGGTGGGAGGGGTACTTGGGGGGGATACCGGGTACTGGGAGGTGGTAGGGGTACTGGGTACTGGGGGGTACCGGGTACTGGGGGTGGGGGGGTACTGGGGGTGGGGGGGGTACTTGGGGAGGGTACCGGGTACTGGGCGTGGGGGTCACTGGATACTGGGGGTGGGAGGGGTACTTGGGGGGGGTACCAGGTATTGTGGGGTACCGGGTACTGGGGGTGGGGGGGGTACTTGGGGGGTACCGGGTACTGGGGGTGGGGGAGTACTTGGGTTACCGGGTACTGGGGGTGGGGCGGTACTTGGGGGGAGGGTACCGGGTTCTAGGGGTGGGGCGGTACTTGGGGGGAGGGTACCGGGTACTGGGGGTGGGGTTACTTGGGGGAGGGTACCGGTTACAGGGGGTGTCCCGGGTACTGGGGGTCAGGGGGGTACCGGGTAATGGGGGTGGGTACCGGTGACTGGGGCAGGTGTGTTAGCGGGGGATACCGGGGACTTTGTGGTGGGGGGGTAACGGTGACTTGGGGGGGGTTGCTGGTGTTGTGGGCGGGTACTGGGGACTGGGGGGGGCTGCAAGTGTGCTGGGGGTGTTACCGGGTCTTGGGGGGGTGGTGGTGCAAGTGTGGTGGGGGGGTTACTGGGGACTTGGTTGGGGGGGCGGTGCAGGTGTGGTGGGGGTTTACCGGGGACTTGGGGTGCGGTGCAGGTGTGGTGGGGTGGTACCGGGGACTTGGGGGGGGGGGGGCGCACGGTGCTGGTGTTGTGGGGGGGGTACCGGGGACTGGCGGGGGGTGCAGGTGTGGTTGGGGGGTAGCTGGGACTTGGGGGCAGTTGTGGTAACGGGGACTTGGGGGGTGCTTGTGTGGTAACGGGGGTTACCGGGGGACTTGGGGGTGGGGGGTTGCAGGTGTGGTAACAGAGGTGTATGGGGGGACTTAGGGGGGGTGGGGTGGGCACCGGGGGACTTTGGGGTGGGGGGGGCGGTGGGCAGGTGTGGTAATGGTGGCGGGAGATACTGGGGGGAGTGGGCAGGTTTGGTAATTGGGGGGTGGGTAGGTGTGGTAACGGGGGTGGGGGGGGGGCGGTACCGGGGACTTTGAGAGGGTGTGGTAATGGAAGGTACCGGGGGATGGGGGCAGGTGTGGTAACGGGTTGGGGGGGAAGGGAGGTACCGGGGACTGGGTTGGAGGGAAACTTGAGGTACTGGGGACTTTAGGGTGGCGGTGGGCAGGTGTGGTAACAGGAGGGGCCGGGGTGAGCAGGTGTGGTGATGGGAGTTGACGTGGCGGTGGGTGTGGGAAAGCAAGCGCAGTAACGGGAGGAAGAAGGGGGAGGGTATCGCAGGTACCAGGAAGGAGGGTTGCTTGGTGTTGGGTACTGTGAGCAGGGGTGGACCGAGATGAGGGGTATGGGTGATTGGCTACAGGGTAAAGCTGTGGTGGCACAGGGAAATAGGAGAGGGATACGAGGAGAGAAGGGGTGGGGAAGAGCAACTGGGGCTTGGAACTAAAATTAAAAGGGATACATGGGGTTTCAGTAGAGAAGGAGGTGATGGTGGTGGTAGTGAAGAGGGATGTCAAGGTAGGTAGGGTAAGGATACCAGGGAAGAGGGCGGAGGGAGGGATACCTTGGGAGTAGGCAGTATGTGGAAGGATGGATACTGGGTGACAGGCAAAGATAATGGAACAAGGGAATGTGGAGGGAGTGGGTAGTGGAAGATGGAGATCCAGTCCAGTGAAATACAGGAGAATGTTTGAGAGGAAGAGTGATAGTAAGTGGGCGTACAGAGGGGAGCAGGATGCATGGAGGCTGGGAGGGGAAATGGGATACATGGGGATGGGGTGGAGGTTTTGGGACTACAGGCCATATTTTTAAGGTAACAGGAGAAAGATTTTAAAAAGACATGAGGGGCAATTTTTTTTTACACAGAATGGTTCGTTTGTGGAATGAACTTCCGGAGGAAGTGGTGGATGTGGGTATAGTCCCAGCATTTAAAAGACGTTTAGATAAGTAAATGAATAAGAAATGTTTGGAGTGATATGGGCCAAGCATAGGCAGGTGGGAATGGTTTAGTTTGGAATTATGGTCAGCATGAACTGGTTGGATCAACGAGTCTGTTTCCATGCTGTATGACTCTAAGAATTCCTAGCTTCTGAATTGCTGTTATAACAATAGTATATGTAAATTCTGTTTCTGGTCAGTGGTAACCCCCAGGATATTCGTGATTGGTGCAGGAGGTGGAGAGATGGTTCACTGATGGTAATACCGTTGAACATAAGACCAGTGGTTAGATTCTGTCTTTTGGAGATGATCATTGCCTGCTGCTTTTGTGGCGTATATATTACTTGCCAGTTATCAGCCCAACTCTGGATGTTGTTCAAGCTTTGGTACATATTCGCACAGACTGTTTATTTGATTACCTGAGTAATTGTGAATGATGCTCATCTTTGCACAATGTTCAGTAAATATCCCTACATCTGACCTTTATAATGGAAGGACATTAATGAATCAGCTGGAAGTAGTTGGACTGTTGCAGTGATGCCCTGGAACAGAGATGATTGATGTCGAGCAGCCACACCCTTTGTGCTAAGTGTGACTTCCACTAGTGAGTTTTTTTTCGATTCCCATTGGTTCAAATTTTGCTAGGGCTCCTTGATGCCATGCTTTGAATGCATGTTTGGCTGTTACGCTTACCTCACCTCTGGATTTCAGCTCTTTTGTGCACTTTTTTGGACCAGAGCTGTAATGAAGTCAGGACCAAGTGGCCCTAGTAGAACCTGAACTGAGCATCAGTAGGCAAGTTATTCTTTTGTTTGTGCTGTCTGACAGACAATCAACAACTCCTTTAATATCATTGATTTTCTAGAGTAGACCAATAGGCTGGTAATCTGCTGATTGGGATTTGATTTGCCTTTTGTGTTTGGGACCTATGTATGCAATTTTCCATATAACATTGGTATCCACCCAATAATGTCTGTAATGAAACAGTTTGTCTATTGACGCATCCAGTTCTGGAGCATGAGTTTTCAGTGCAATTGCTGAAATATTGTTAGGGCACATAACCTTTGCAATATCCAGTGACTTCAGCAGTTTCTTGACATCACATCAATTGGTACCAGTTTGGTATGAATGAAATCAAAATAGTTTTAAAATTACCTCCAAACATTAATTAGAAATGGCATATTAGAATTGCAGCCAACATGCAATTTTGAATAGTCAAATAGATGTGTTTATTTGATCAAAATGGTTTGATACTATAACTGCTTTCTTAGCATTCTGAATGACATAATTGTAATACCATTCTTTCTGCATACAAATATACTTACTATTACAGAAGTGTTTGGATGTGAAAAAATCTGGGTTTTGTTTTGGCATTGTATATGATCAAGCCTAACATTCACAGGAAGTGCCATTTTAATATTTGGAGGCTGTTTATTCTAGTATTTGTAATATGAAAAAGCTCATATGTTTGATATAGACTGCATGATACCATGTTGGGGAGCAATCAGTATGATTGGACAATTGCTCAGTATGTAACAATGTGAGCAAGGACAATGTGGTTAGTTGTTTTGATGAATTTGTTGCAGAGAAAGCCACAGATACAGCTATGGCAATTAAAAAAGGAGTATATTTTCTGAATTAAGACAAGGTATTTTGTACTTGATTAATTTGAAGCAAGAAGGAGGAATGGATGCTAGATGAAAAAATTTGTAAACTTTTTAAGTCCTTTAGTTTCATGATATAAATGATTTTTCTTCTAGAAAAGATCTTTGTTTAATGCATGTGCAGAATTTATAATCTGAGTATTATGTTGTTATAGTACGGAATAGCCCCTTGTTGAATACTGGTTTGTGTGCCAACGTGCATTCCCATCAACAAGTTGCTGAGCATTTTTATTCGTTCACAAGATGTGATTGTCGCTGGCTAGGCCAGCGTTTATTGTCCATCCCCAATTGTCCTTGAGAAGATAGTAAGCTGTCTTCTTGAATTGTTGCAGTCTGTGGAAGAGTAGGAAAACCTACAGAGTTATTAGGAAATGATTTTGACCCAGTGACATTGAAGGAACAGTGCTGTAGTTCGAAGTCTGTATAGTACGTGGCTTGGTTGTGCAATCAAACGCTCAAGGGATTATAAGTCTGACCCGTTTTAGGCGCAGAAATGTACTGTTGCAACTGAAAAATGCAGTGATAAAGGTCCAAGTAATCATATTCAAAGAGAAAGGAACTGATTTGAGGTGGGAATTTGACATATAATAGTCTTGATTTTTCCAGGGGCCTCAACAACATAAAGAATGTGAAAAGTCCAAAAAAAACTATATTTAATGCTTTTGATCAAACCCCTCCATAATTTCTTGGAAATTTTGGCAGTCAGACGTTCTTCTCACTGAAGACTGTCGGAAAGCCAATTTTCATAGTTCCTTCTATATTAAAGCATTTGAAAATTCTGTATATTGGTGGTGGGATTAAGTGCTCGTAATGATGTTGAATGAGGAGGTGATGGCCGAGTAGTAGTATTACTAAACTACTAATCCAGAGACCCAAGTAATATTCTACAGATTCAGGTTCAAATCCCACTATAGCCAATGGTGAATTCACTACTTTAAAAAAATCTGAAATTAAGAGTCTATTGATGTCTATAAAACTATGCTTGATTGTTGGAAAAAAACCCCTTTGGTTCACTAATGCCCTTGAGGGAAGGGATTTGGCCATCCTTCCCTGGTCTATCCTACATGTGAGACCAGATGCACAGTGATAGGGTTGACTCTTAACTAGCCTCTGTGGCAATTAGGGATGAACAGCAAATACTGGCCCAGCCAGCAATGCCCACATCCTGTGAATGAATTAAGAAAAAGAGTCATGAGAGGAAGCAAGATTTTCTGCTGTTGAATTTAGCCATTGCATGACATTTGTGTGGTGCAAATAGTACTTGTAATTTATCGCACCAAGCTTGAATGTTGTCCAAGTCCTGCTATTTGCAAGCTCTGTCTGCTTCATCACCTGAGGGATATGAATGGAAATGAACACCATGCAATTATCAGTGAACATCTCTGATCTGTACTGCCAAGAAAAGTGGGACAGAATGTTCATATGGACATCACTACCTGCAAATTCACTTCCATCCTGAGTTGGAATCATTTTGTCATTTCTTCAGTGTCACTTGGGCCAAAATCCTGAAATTCCCTTCCTAACAACATTGTGGGTGCACATACCTGATGTGGCTTTTAGCGGTTCAAGGAGGGTCTTCACCATATTTTCAAGGATAATTAAGAATGGGCATTAAGTTTTAGCTTTGTCAGCAACACCCTTGTCTCCCAAAGAGAAATAAAAAAATCTGAAATCTAAGCTTTGGAAAATCAAATGCGTCAAAAATTGTTTTCCTATTACTTTTAATAGTCTGGTGTTATGCTTTTATATTATTCAAAAAGAGATAGGAATGAATCTTTATGAGAACATACAACCAGGGTGCTACATTTATAGCTGAGATGAGCCACAACTTGTAAGTCTACCAGTTTTGAGTCTAAAAGCGCCAGAGAAAGTAAATCATGTGAAAAAGAATTAACTACCATAGCAGCAATGAATTGGGAAGTTGGTGTTGTGAAGGCATGTGAGAAGTTGAAACAAATGTGCAGATTGACATTTGGTTCCTTTCTAAAAGGCAGTAGTGAAGAGGAAAACATTAGTACATCCTTTTGTGGTGGTTGAGAGAGGGTTAAAATTCAATGGTGGGAGATGACTAATGACAACAATTAACAGTTGAACAATCCAACTTAAGTCAAATCTGCAGATCTACTGATAAGAATTTTAAGATCTGAGGTGGGAATCAGCTGAGTTTCTCAATTTCATAATTTTGTAAAATGCACACACTAAGTGTAATGTCAAAGAAACTGATGAAAAGCAGATAGCTCAATTTGTTTGGGGTTTTGCACAACCTGAAGGACAAGAAGTGATAACAAGAACTGCAGATGCTGGAGTCCGAGGCAACACGGTGTGGAGCTGGAAGAACACAGAAGGTCAGGCAGCATCAGCGGAACAGGAAAGTTGATGTTTCAGGTCAGGACCCTTCATTAGAACTCATTTCTCAGAATTGAAGGGTCCCGACCTGAAACATTGACTTTCCTGTTCCTCTCGTGCTTCCTGACCTCCTGTGTTCCTCCAGTTCCACACTGAAGGACAAGATTTGATTTGAAGGACAACATCACAATATCACTGGCTGTAGACACTTTCAAAGTGCATAAAACTAAGTTTAGACTGAACTGTCTACAGAAATGGATAGCTTTCAGTTGAGTCAAGGGAAAGTCAGTAGTGTTGTTGCAGTTACACTGCAACAAAAGAATGAACGCTAGACAGAGAGCCAGATATGCAAGATCTGTGAATGGACTGATGATTTCACAGACAAGATGAAATGGCATGGGTACCGATGAAACTATAGAACTTGTGAAAATTGCAATCACTAGGAAAATCTCTGCAGAGCAATGAAAAAAAAATGATTAAGGAGTTATCCATGGCAGCTCAATTAGACAAATAAGATGAAAAAAAATCCAAAACATTTGCTCCCTGCAAAGAGAGGAATAGTTTGAGAATCATACAAATTGCATGAGGTTTTGGAGTAGATTTGGAGCTTGGTTTGTGGGTGTTGAGGTTAGTTGGCTCGCCAAGCTGGTTTCTTGATTCACAGGGGTTTCGTTACCATGCTTGATAACATCCTCAATGCAGCCTCCGATGAAGCGTCGGTTTGTTTTTCCACCTGGTTTTTAAACTCTGGGGTCCATTGAGATGAATTTCTTCCAGTTTTCCTTTGTGGTGGAACGTTTATGGGGTCGAGTTCAATGTGTTTATTAATAGCATGCTTTGTGGAGTGCCATGCTTCTAGGAATTCTCATGCCTGTCTCTGCCTAGACTGTCCCAGGATCTTGGTGTTGTCCCAGTTGAAGTGATGGTTCTCCTTGTCCACACGGATTAAGATGAATGTGTATTGATCATGTCTTTTTGTAGCCATTTGGTGTTCACATACTCTTGTTGTTAGTTTCCTTTCTGTTTGTTCAATGTAGTGTTTCTCACAGTCCCTGCAGCGGATCTTGTAGATGAGATTGGTTCTGTCCATGGTGGGGTGTGGGTCTTTAGTTTGGGTGAGCAGTTGTTGTAGGGTTGGCATGGGTTTGTGTGCCACTCTGATGTCCAGCGGTCGTAGGAGTCTTGTGGTGAGTTCCAGCATGTTCCCGATATGGGTAGTGTGATGAGTTTGTCGGGGCATGTAGCCTCTTTCTGATGCTGTTCAGGTAGGCATCCTCTGACCCAATTCTTTAGATATCCATTATCCTTGAAAACCTTGAAGTGGTATTCTTCTTCCTCTTGGCATAGTTCCATGTTGCTGCAGTGTGTTGTTGCCCTTTTAAATAGTGCTTGCATGCAGCTTCATTTGTGTGTGCTCGAATGGTTACTGTTGAAGTTCAGTACCTAGTCTGTGTGTGTGGTTTCTCGGTGTACTTTCGTTTGCAGTTCCCCATTTGTCTTGCGCTCTACCATGATGTCCAGGAATGGGAGCTGTTTGTTCTTCTCTCTGGTGAATTTTATTCCAGTGTTGTTTATAAGTTTGTGTGTCCCCTCTAATTTGGTCCATTTAATGATCACAAAGGTGTCATCTACCTAACATATCCAGTTTTGGTTGGATTTGCGGAAGGGCACTCCTTTCTAGTCTTTGCGTCACTGCTTCTGCTATGAGTCCAGAGATGGATGATCTTATGGGTGTCCTGTTGATTTGCTCGTATGTTTGGCCGTTGAAAGTGGTGATTGGTGAGGCATAGGTTCAATAGTTTGAGCATGTTCCCTTGGAGATGGTTTCACTGGAGTCATACTCTTCTAGTATTGTTGTCATTGTTTCTCTTGCTAGTGGTATATCTATTAATGTGAATAGGGCAGTGACATCAAACGATATCATGGTCTCTTTGTCCTCTATCTTTATGTCTTTGGGGGTGAGGAATTCTTGGGCTGAGTGGATAGAGTGGGGTGACTTGTTGACTAGGTGCCTGAGTCGTCTTTGCTGTTCTTTGGGTAATTTGTGCGATGGTGTGCCTGGTAGGGAGACTATGGTCTGAGGGGGACTTTCGGCATGTGCACTTCAGAGAGGCTGTAGAATCGGGGTGTGTTGGTTCCATCGGGCTTCATTCTTAAGAAGTCTGACTTGTTGATCTATCCTATTTGTTTACGTCTTTGTAGAGTGTAGAGGATTTTGTTGCCTAGTTGTGGTGTCGGGTCAGTTTATACTGGCCGGTATATGTTTTCATCGGCAAGCAGTGCTTGTGCTTTGGAAATGTTGTCCCTTTTATTCAGTGTCATTGTCATGCGCCTTTGTCTGCAGTTAGCATTGTGATGTTCTTATCTTTCTTTAATCCATCCAGGGCCTGTCTTTCCCCTGTGTTGAGGGTGTTGAGTTTGCTCCTTCTGGTTAGTGTCAGGATTACTGTCTGTTTTATAGTTTGTTTTAGTGCATGCGAACACTATTTAAAAGGGCAACAACACACTACAGCAACACAGAACTACGCCAAGAGGAAGAAGAATGCCTCTTCCAGGTTTTCAAGTAATTATGGATATCCAAAGAATTGGGTCAGAAGATGCCTCATGAACAGCATTAGAAAGAGACCACACGCCCAGACACACTCATCAATGTACCCTACATCAGGAACACGCCGGAATTCACCACAAGACTCCTATGCTGGGCATCAGAGTGGCATACACACCCATGCCAATCCTACGACAACTGCTCACCCGAACTAAAGACCCACACCCCACCATGGACAGGACCAATGTCATCTAAAAGATCCGCTGCAGAGACTGTGAGAAACACTACATTGAACAAACAGAAAGGAAACTAACAACAAGAGTATGTGAACACCAAATGGCTACAAAAAGACACTATCAATACTCACTCATCTTAATCCACATGAACAAGAAGAACCACCTCTTTGACTGGGCAACACCAAGATCCTGGGACAAGTTAGGCAGAGACAAGCACGAGAATTCCTAGAAGCGTGCTATTTATAAACACGTTGAACTCAATCTCATATATGTTCCACTACAAAGGAAAACCGAAAGTGAGGCAATCCATCTCAATGGACCCCAGAGTTTAAAAACCAGACAGGAAAACACACCGCTTCATCGGAGGCTGCACTGAGGATGTTACTAAACATGGTAACAAAATATCTGTGAAACAAGAAACCAGCTGAACGAGCCAACCAACCTCAACCTCAAAACTACGTGATATGATTTGGATAGGGCAGATCTTAGAGAGAGAAAAAAAAATCACAACTCAGATTGGTAAGAGAGTGAAAAACAAACCGAAAACCAAAACTGTTGTTCTGATTCCAGTTGATGTTTATTTTAGGCAAGTCAAATCCCAGATTGAAATCTGGCTGAAGTTTTGTTTTTATTATTTCATGAAGTGGTATTTTACTGACACATAAACATGAAGTGCTATAAGTTTAAATTTTACTACAAAAAATTCATTACAGAAAAGGTAAAATAGAATAAACTGAGCTATTTACAAATAGCACATTTTGAGAGCTTCCAAAGACAATGTCATTTGCCCCAACACCATCCAGAATATGCAAATGCCAGGAGTAATTCCCTTCCCTATTACATCTATAGGCTTAACTGTTTTGTCTAATATTCAGTCTTGAGAGTTTGATAACCTCTTCCTTGGTTAGTCATCTAACTGAGCTTAGACTTTCTCAACTTACGATAATCTGTTGAGTTCTTACCAAACATTTCTGGTCTGGAACTTGCACATTGAAATCCTTACACTGAGGTAACCAATTTCTTAATAGTTCTAAACCATCTTCTTTCTTCAGGAGAACTATATTACACACCTAGCTTTTGAGGACCTGAGCAAACTGAAAACAAAAAACACACATCTCACCTTATAGCACACTTAACGCTGGGCTAGCAAGCTTCAGAATTATAGAATAGTTTATCAATCAAGGAAAGGTACTCTAACCTGAGCAGCATCATGCTAACAGTGTATGGGAGAACTGAGAGTTGACAGCTGCTATAACCACAATCAGGGGGAGACAAAGGAAAAGGCATTAACCATATGTTCAGTGCCAGAAAACAGATAGTCCTATTGTCCTAGGGTTCATCATTCGTGAATTGCTGCAGTTATGAAGTCAGTGAGATATACAGCATGGAAGTAGACCTCCAGTCCAATTCGTCCATGCTGACCTGAGATCCTACATAAATCTGCCAGCATCTAAAATTTTGCCAGCATTTGGCCCATATCCCTCTAAATCCTTCTTATTGATGTACCTAGCCAGATGCCTTTTGAACATTGTAATTGTACCAGCCTTCACTACTTCCTCTGGCAGCACATTCCATACACACACCACCCTCTGCGCAAAAAACATTGTCCCTTAGATCCCTTTTAAATCTTTCCCCTCTCACCTTAAACCTATGCTGTGTAATTTTGGACTACCCCACCTTGGGGGGAAAAGACCTTGACTATTTACCCCATCCATGCTGCTCATGATTTTATAAATCTCCATAAGGTAATTTCTTAGTCTCCAAAGCTCCAGGGAAAATAGTCCCAGCCTATGCAGCCTCAAGAAACCACGAGGTGAAAGAGGCATTACTGAAAGTTAAACTTAGTACAGCCATTTCAAAATGCTGCTCTCCCCGATCAGAAACAAGGTTTATCAGGTGCAAATGTATGCTTGTATTTTGATGAGATGTTGACGACTTTGAAGATTTTGTGTTTCATGTCACAGTTGGTCCAACAAATAAATCAGGGATCCAATCCACACACAAAGTAAATAAATGGACTACAAAGCGAAGTGGGACAGAATTGCAGGCAGCAATATACCACTACCTGATGAGCTCAGTGCATTCTATGTTCGCTTTGAACGGAAGGTCAGTGAACAATGTCACCCATACCTACAGCCTTTGATGTACCTGTACCAGTGGTCACCACCGCAGCCACAAGATTGGCTTTCTTGAGAGCGAACCCACGGAAAGCAACTGGACCGGTTGGAATTGCCGATTGTGCACTCAGATCCTGTACAGAACATCTGGTGGGAGTATTCAGTGATGTCTTTAGTATCTTCTCACTATGATTTAAAGTGCTCACCTCATTCAAGAAGCCCATCATTGCCCTGGTGCCAAAGAAAAGTCATGCAGCTCGCCTCAATGACTGCCACCTAATAACTCTGACCTCCATAAATTATGAAGTGCTTCGAGATGCTAGTCATGGCTCACGTCAACTCCAGCCTGCCAAATTGCCTTCAGAAACAAAGTTGCTGGAAAAGCTCAGCAGGTCTGGCAGCATCTGTGGAGAAGAAGACAGAGTTAACATTTTGGGTCCAGTGACCCTTCCTCAGAACTGATGGTGACTGGGAAAACATCAGTTCGCATGCAGAAAATAGGGAGGTGGGTGGGGTAGGGAGTAGACGATAGGATGGAGCCCAAAGAGAGGAAGTTGGACAGACAAAGGAGTTGCTAACGATCAGACTGGGGAGGGTGAATAGTTGTTAATGGGGACTGTTAGTGACTAACAACAGGGGGTAGGTAGTGACAGGCTATGTTGTAACAAGGCCTGGTGTGTAGGCTGGGACATGGGAGAATTTAGGCCCTAAAGTTATTGAACTCAATATTGAGTCCGGAGGGCTGTAGGGTCCCCAAGCGGAAAATGAGGTATTGTTCCTTCAGCTTGTGCTGGACTTCACTGGAACACTAGCAAGTCGGAGACAGAGATGTTGGGCAGGGAGCAAGGTGGTGCATTGAAGTGGCAGGCAACAGGTTGTTCATGGCCTTTTTTTGCACATGGAACATAGATGTTCTGCTAAGCAATCACCAAGCCTACATTTCATTTTCCCCAATGTAGAGGAGATCACATTGTGAGCAGTGAATACAGTAAAGACAAGATTCTTGGAAGTGCAGGTGAAGTGTTGCTTCACCTGGAAGGTGTGTTTAGGTCGTTGGATACTGGCGAGGGAGGAAGTAAAAGCACAGGTGTTGCACCTCCGCTGGTTACAGGGGAAGGTGCCTTGGGCTGTGGGGAGGTGTTAAGGGTGAAGGAAGTATGGACCAGGGTGTCCCGGAGGGAATGGCCTCTGTGGAAGGCGGACAAGGGAGGGGAGGAGAATATGTGTCTGGTGGTGGCATCTTGCTGGAGGTGGCAGAAATGGCAAAATGCCAATTGCCTTGATTTTTGCAGTTTGTCTACAAATGCAACAGGTCCACAGCACATGCCATCTCTCTGGCTCTACACTCATCCCTGGAATGTCTGGATAACAAGGATAACAAGGATACCTATGTCAGGCTCCTAACTTATTGAGTATAGCTCTACCTTCAATGCCATAATTCCAAACAAACTCCTCTCTAAACTCCAGGGCCTAAGCCTTGGCTCCTCCCTCTGTAATTGGATCCTCAATTACCTGACTGGTAACCATCAGTAAGAATAGGTGACGACACCTCCTCCACCATAATCCTCAACAAAGGAGTTCCACAAGTGTGTGTACTCAGCCTCATTCTATACTCCGTATACATTCATGACTCTCTGGGCAAATTCTGCCCCAACTCTCTTTATAAGTTTGTTGATGAGACCAACTTCGTAGGTCAGATCTCAAGCAACAACAAGACAGAATGCAGGAAAGAGATTGAGTGCTTAGTGGAATAGTGTAAAGACAAGAATCTCTCCATCACTGTCAGTAAAACAATGGAGCTGGTCACTGCCTTCAGGAAGTGGAGTGGAGGTCATGCTGCTGTCGCATCAACGATGCTGAGGTGGAGATGGTTGAGACCATCAAGTTCCTGGGAGTGATGATCACCAACAATCTATCCTGGTCTACCCATGTCAACATGATGGTCAAGAAAGCACATCAATGTCTCTACTTCCTCAGGAGGCTAGAGATTTTGACATGTCCACAAAGACACTTACCAATTTTTATAGATGCACCATAGAAAATATCCTATCTGGATATTTCACAGTGTGGTGTGGAAACTTCTCTTTGCAGGACTCCAAGAAACTACAAAGAATTGTGAATGCAACCCATTTTATCACACAAAACAGCCTTCCATCCATTGACTTCATCTATGCCTCCTGCTACCTTGGAAAAACATCAGCATAATCAAAACCCCTCCTATTTGGTTATGTTCTCTTCCACCTCTTCTGTTGGGCAGAACTTATAAAAGGTTAATACGTTTACGAACAGATCCAAGTACAACTTCTGCCCCACTGTTGTCTGACTTTGAATGGATCTTTTCGCTCTGACTGCACCTTCTCTGCAGCTGTAACACTATTCTGCACTCTGTTCTGCTACCCTGATGCCCTTTGTATGGTACAATCTGCCCGCATAGCATGCAAAGCAACACTTGTGACTGATCTCGGTAAATGTGACAATAATAAATCAAACTCTAAAGGAAAACTTGAAAAAAATGCTAAGAGGTGGGGGATAGATGTGATCATAGAGTTTATAGATTGGGTACTTTCCATAATGATAAGAGAGAAGCCAAATAGATGACTGAAATTTCTAGGATCTCCACTGTCTCAAGCAATGAAGAGGAATCACTACCATAAAACAACACTGGGAGAGATCATAACAGCATTAACCGGGACCAAAGCTTTTAAAGACTCCTGATTCTAGAAATGGCTCCTAGAATGTGAAGCTGGATGGGGAAACTTCACTGTTGACAATATCTAATAAATCCTTTGGTCAGTACTGTTATGGTTCTGGATGAGACCACTAAAATATGTGACAATCTGGTTATGGACCAATAATTAGTTCTTGTTCAAAATAGACAAAGTTTCAGATTCCAGGCACTTACTAAAGGACTAAAGCCACCAGGTTCCACACTTAAGGAATAAACCTTTTATACAGAGTTAGAAAATTAAAACACTGTAAAATATGTGTAAGTAAATGAAAATATCTTCTATTATTCAGAATTAACATTAGGCAAAATAGCCTAATAATAAAATATAGTAGAACATCTCACATAGCACATCAAATACTTGATGAGTCATGACACATCTCATGGATTTGCAGGCAACCTAACCTGACAATAGTGTTACTGTAGCGTTACCAGATCTCAAACTTTGTCTCCCTTACAAGGAATTCTAATTCATCATTTTCACATGTCTAACCTTGAAACTCAAAAGCTGCTGGGTCAGGCACTGTCTCAATGATTTGGTAATTCATACTGTTCTCCTGAGATTGCATTTCATTGGATTCTCAACATTGCAGTCCAACATCTGCTGGTGGGCGCAATTCCGGTTGTTTTGCAGACTGCTAGTTTCGTTAAGCTGACACAAATCCCAGTAGTCGTAAGTTCTAGGTACACCTAGCAATTTCTGCTTGTGGGCTTCCTTCACCCTCACTCTCGGCTACATTGAATTATCTATGGCTCCGGGCTTCTTTTGAAGCCCCACTGTCTAAGACGTGCTATGGCAGCATCTTTTTGATGTGGAGCTTGTTTGCTTGCTAGAGACATCAGACATGTGGCTTGCCTTTTCTCACCGGCATTGTCAGATTTTCTTGCCTCTAGACCAATGGTGTTTCCCCATGTGATGAATGTAGAATGAAAGGTTATGGTTTTGGGCTAAGAGGTGGAAGACTTAAAACAAAGATGAGGAAGAATTCTTATCCTTAGTGTTGTGAGTCTATGAAATTCACAACCTCAGCATGTGATGGAGCTGACACTGAATTTAAGGAGGAGATAGACAGTAATTTCAGTTAGCAAAAGGGTTACAGGGAGTGGGCTGGAAAGTGGCGTTCCAGCTGAGATAAGATCAGCCTGATCACTTTAAATGATGGAGTAGGCTTGAAGGATCAAATTTGCCTGCTTGGGTTCCTAGTTCTTTGGTACATTTTTGATGTCTGTAAAGGGATGATCTTTATCTCATTAAAACTAATTGATTATCACATCTTCTGTAAGTCAAAAACTTCAAAATGAGTCTGCTCAGCTCAGTTTTGGCTTCTAAAATCAAAATTAAAGCTAGTAATTAGCAACTTGGAGTTACCTGAATTTATACATCATGTGTTGGAAAGAACCTAATAATCTCCATCTCAGCAGGGGATTCTAAACTTCTAAAATAATTAAATTTACATAAGTTGCATTTTCTCCTTTATGGGAACACCTGGACCTTACATTTTTGGTGTCTTTCATTTTTGGTAATGCACTGTGAGCGGCTGTTCACCTTCCTAAGCTGGATATGTGTTTTATTCATCTGCAAACAATACAAACAATCAGTGCCAAAAAAATGCTAACTGACGTATACAATTTGTGTTTATGTTGACTGTGTTGGGCATGTTTTTCCCAGCTATGGTCTCAGAAAAATTTTCAGCAGACTTGGTTCTGTAGCAAGTGTTTGTAACCCCCGTTCTGACTTTTCTGCTTCAGCACCATGAAGACCTCCACTAAGCCCTGAACTGCCTCCCAACTGCTTTTGGACTTCTATTGCAGCTTCAAACCAAACCATGATTGTTACTACCAATTGTGATATATTTCACTTTACAGGAGGGTAAAAAGAGAAATCCAATTATAACAGGCATCCAATATAAAGCCAAAATACAACCGAAGAAACTTGGAAAATTAATGAAGCTTTCTTTAGAATCCTGCAGATAATTCATGAAAAGTTTAATACTCTGAAAAAATTTCAACAGGAAAGGAAATAGTTATGTCATAACTGCTTTTGCACTTATTGAAGTATTCATTTACTATTTTTCCTCTCTACAGCCATGCCATTCCTTTTGTTTTATGTTTCATTTTTTCATTGGAAGTTAATTAACATGGCTTTCTGATAACAAATGAGAAAACTATTAATGTATTAAAAGTGTATCTAAATGTATTATTTGGCTTTGGAATGCTTTGTATGGTACATATATAGAGAAATTAAAAGTGTACAGGGAGAATGAAGTGAGGTTTGAATGAATGCAAGTAGGAATAGCATGTAGATCTAATTGCATCCTCTGCCACTGTGTTAGAGGGACGACGCAGCTTGCAACCGAGCTATGCTGCTTTTCAATTTGCTATTACTTCTCCATCTTGCCAGTTTACATATGTTGTGAATCCTGCATGTGAAAATTTCCTGTTTATTGTCAGTGGGGCAGATTCAACACAATCAAAATTTTGCTGAGATTTTACTGGAGAGAAGACTTTTACGTATGAGCAAAGATCGATGTATTCACAGCTGACAGCAAATTGATGTCAAAAACAAGTCACGGAAGTGCTGCAGAATGAATAGAATGCTGTTTTGGTTTTTTTTGTTTGTTTCTCTTGTTCGTGGGATTTGGTTATCACTAGGCTAGCATTTATTGACCATTTCTAATTACCCAGAAGATGGTTAAAAGTCAACCACATCATAGTCTTTGTGTCAGGAGTCACATGTAAACCAGACTAGGTATGTGTAGCAGATTACACAGGCTGGCCACAGATATGAATTACAAATCTATCAACTTCTACGATTACCTTGGCTGTGCATCCTCAGTACCTCCTGTAAGAATTCCATTCCATTCTTCTAGTTCCTTCATGTCTGCTTTAACTGTTATGATGATACCACCTTCCTTAGAAAGGACCTCCAACATGCCCACCTTATTCCTCAACTGAGGTTTCCCGTGACCATGTTTGACAGGACATTCAGCCGTGTCTGATCGATTTCCCGCACTTCTGACTTCATCTCTTCCCTTCCACAACAACAATCGGAGCCCTTTGCCTTCCCATTCCTCCCCACCAGCCTCTGCAACCAAGGCTGATAAGTTGCTGTTTCCTCCAAATCCACCAGAATATCACCACCAGACACACACAGCCCTCCCCTCTCTTTTGAGCGTTCCTCAGTGATTGTTCCCTCTGGGATACCCTGTTCAACTTCTCTATTGTGATCACCACATCACATCCCGTGGCTCCTTTTCTCGCAGTTGCAGAAGGTGTGATGCTTGACTGTTTACCTCCTCCCTCCTAACTTTGTCAAGACATCACCATTTCCCAACCAAAATTTTAGTTTTGACAAAGGGTCACTAGACTCCACAGATTTTCTCTTCACGAATGCTGCCACCCTGCTGAGTTTGCATTTGTTTCAGATTTCTGCCATCTGCAGTCCTTTGTTTTATTTAAGTACGGCAGATTTCTTTCCCTAAAGGACATTAGTGAACCAGATGGGTTTCTATCACAAACGGCAGTGGTCATATAATTGCTGATCCAAAAGGATGTTAATATTTTACTTAATGTTCTTTTCAATGTTTTTAAGGTGGTAACGATGTCAGAACTGAAGCGTCTTGCCTATTCAATTATTGACTTTCTGCGTGAGCAGACAAAGTCCCAGGCTTGGACTTCCGACGAACGGGAAAGCTTGGAAGGTAGGTGTATTTCATAACCAGTGTAATGTTCTCAACTTTGGTTATAAACTGTGTATCCTTCAGCTTTTGAGTTAAAATGGCAATGGGCATGACTCCAGAGTGGGAGATGCACACTGTGTTAATCACTGGAGTCTGCTTGGGTAGCGCTGCCACTCAACCAGCTAGTAAAGGAAATGCCAACAGTAAGTTATTGGGCAGTTGAAGCTACCTTGTACTGGAGATCAGGAACCTTGAACTTGAGCACTTGCATCTGGAACAGGAAAAGGTCAACTTTTGACACCAGTGTCCCATTTGCTGGGATGAGGAGATGTCTGCTCGCATTTTAGGGAGGGGAGTTGGTAGGAAGGTGGCTCAAAAGGATTCTAGTGGGAAAAGTGGGTAGCAACAGTGGTGGGCGGGGGGGAGATAGCAAGTTGCAGCGGGACATTGACAGGATGCAGAGATGGGCTGAGAGGTGGCAGATGGAGTTCAACCTGGATAAATGCGAGGTGATGCATTTTGGAAGGTCGAATTTGAAAGCTGAGTACAGGATTAAGGATAGGATTCTTGGCAGCGTGGAGGAACAGAGGGATCTTGGTGTGCAGATACATAGATCCCTTAAAATGGCCACCCAAGTGGACAGGGTTGTTAAGAAAGCATATGGTGTTTTGGCTTTCATTAACAGGGGGATTGAGTTTAAGAGTCGTGAGATCTTGTTGCAGCTCTATAAAACTTTGGTTAGACCGCACTTGGAATACTGCGTCCAGTTCTGGGCGCCCTATTATAGGAAAGATGTGGATGCTTTGGAGAGGGTTCAGAGGAGGTTTACCAGGATGCTGCCTGGACTGGAGGGCTTATCTTATGAAGAGAGGTTGACTGAGCTCGGTCTCTTTTCATTGGAGAAAAGGAGGAGGAGAGGGGACCTAATTGAGGTATACAAGATAATGAGAGGCATAGATAGAGTCGATAGCCAGAGACTATTTCCCAGGGCAGAAATGGCTAGCACGAGGGGTCATAGTTTTAAGCTGGTTGGTGGAAAGTATAGAGGGGATGTCAGAGGCAGGTTCTTTACGCAGAGAGTTGTGAGAGCATGGAATGCGTTGCCAGCAGCAGTTGTGGAAGCAAGGTCATTGGGGTCATTTAAGAGACTGCTGGACATGCATATGGTCACAGAAATTTGAGGGTGCATCCATGAGGATCAATGGTCGGCACAACATTGTGGGCTGAAGGGCCTGTTCTGTGCTGTACTGTTCTATGTTCTATGTTCTAAGTTGGAGCAAGAGTCTGAATGTAAATGATTGTTACAAGTTGGAAGAAAGAGATGCTGCGGGAGAGAGATGGCGAGGTTACAAGACTGGGTGTTGATAGGCTGCAGGTAGGCTAGTGGGAAAGACAGACTCTGGTGACTGAGATGGGGAGATGGAGACTGCAGAGGGATGGGGAGAGTAGAATCTGCAAAGCGGCTGTGATGATGATGTAGAGACTGCAAGGTGAGTGGGAAAGAGAGGAACGGTGCAAGGGTGAGAGGGAGACTGCTTTTTTTTGAAAAGACTACTCTGGATTGTGCTTGAGATATGTGATCTGGCCATGGCACAGATGGGTAAAAGAGAGTAATGTAAGAAGATGCGATTTAGAGGACCAAAAGAATGTAGACTTGTTCAGTTATGGGCTGAAATTCATTGTACGGGTGAGATGCTGTGAGAGTGGGCATTTATTTAATCTGGGAGCACCAAGAGAGATGAAGATAAGCAACAGGATAGCATGTGTACAGGTGGGTTTAAGCTCGCGGCAGACTATGAATGCAGCAAAAGGGAAGGATAGCTTAAGACATCTTGGGATTTCCAATCTCTCCAATAATGATAAGAAAGTTAGCATTAAGGCACTTTATCTAAATGCTCGTAGTATTCACAACAAAGTAAATGAATTAACTGCACAAATCCTCTTGAATGATTATGATGTGATAGGCATCACAGAGACGTGGTTGCAGGGAGTTCAGGACTGGCAGTTAAACATCCAAGGATTCACAACATATCGAAAAGACAGGGAGGTGGGCAGAGGGGGTGGGGTTACCTTGTTAGTTAAGAATGAAATTAAATCTATGGCACTGAATGACATAGGGTCAGACGATGTGGAGTCTGTGTGGGTGGAGTTGAGGAACCACAAAGGCAAAAAAGCTATAATGGGAGTTATGTACAGACCTCCTAAGAGTGATCAGGGCGCAAGATGCATCGGGAAATAGAAAGGGCATGTCAGAAAGGCAAGGTCATGGTGATCATGGGGGACTTCAATATGCAGGTGGATTGGGTGAATAATGTTGCCAGTGGATCCAAAGAAAGGGAATTCATGGAATGTTTGCAGGATGGCTTTTTGGAACAGCTTGTGATGGAGCCCACAAGGGAGCAGGCTATTCTGGACTTAGTGCTACGTGATGAGCCAGACTTTATAAAAGACCTTAAAGTAAGGCAACACTTAGGAGGCAGCGATCATAATATTGTAGAGTTCAGTCTGCACTTTGAAAGAGTGATGGCAAAATTGGATGTAATGGTGTTGCAGTTAAATAAAGGTAATTACAGAGGCATGAGAGAGGACCTGATGAAAATCGACTGGAAGCAGAGCCTAGCAGGGAAGACAGTAGAGCAACAATGGCAGATGTTTCTGGGTGTAATTGAGGACACAGTACAGAGGTTCATCCCAAAGAAAAGAAAGATTATCTGGGATGGGATTAGACAGCCATGGCTGACAAAGGAAGTCAGGAAATATATCAAAGAAAAAGAAACAACCTATAAAGTGGCCAAGACCACTGGGAAATCAGAAGATTGGGAAGGCTACAAAAACAAACAGAGGACAACAAAAAGAGAAATAAGGAAGGAGAGGATCAAATATGAAGGTAGGCTAGCTAGTAATATTAGAAATGATAGTAAAAGTTTCTTTCAATACATAAGAAACAAATGAGAGGTGAAAGTAGACATTGGGCTGCTCCAAATTGATGCTAGAAGGCTAGTGATGGGAGATAAGGAAATAGCTGAAGAACTTAATAAGTACTTTGTGTCAGTCTTCACAGTGGAAGATATGAGTAGTATGCCAACAATTAGGGAGAGTCAGGGGGCAGAGTTGAGTATGGTAGGCATTACAAAAGAGAAAGTGCTAGAAAAGCTAAAAGGTCTAAAAATTGATAAATCTCCTGGCCCCGATGGGCTACATCCTAGAGTTCTAAGGGAGGTGGCTAAGGAAATAGCAGAGGCTTTGGTTGTGATCTTTCAAAAGTCGCTGGAGTCAGGGAAAGTCCCAGATGATTGGAAAATTGCTGTTGTAACCCCCTTGTTTAAGAAAGGATCAAGGCAAAAGATGGAAAATTATAGGCCGATTAACCTAACTTCGGTAGTTGGTAAAATCCTAGAATCCATTGTCAAAGATGAGATTTCTAAATTCCTGGAAGTGCAGGGTCAGATTAGAACAAGTCAGCATGGATTTAGTAAGGGGAGGTCGTGCCTGACAAACCTGTTAGAATTCTTTGAAGAGGTAACAAATATGTTAGACTAGGGAAACCCAGTAGATGTTATCTATCTAGACTTTCAAAAGGCCTTTGATACGGTGCCTCACGGGAGGCTGTCGAGCAAGGTGAGGGTCCAAGGTGCTCGAGGTGAACTACTGGCTTAGATTGAGGATTGGCTGTCTGACAGAAGGCAGAGAGTTGGGATAAAAGGTTCTTTTTCGGAATGGCAACCAGTGACGATTGGTGTCCCGCAGGGTTCAGTGTTGGGGCAGCAGCTGTTCACCTTATATATTAATGATCTGGATGAAGGGACTGGGGGCATTCTGGCGAAGCTTGCCGATGATACGAAGATAGGTGGACAGGTAGGTAGTACTGAGGAGGTGGGGAAGCTGCAGAAAGATTTAGACAGTTTAGGAGAGTGGTCCAGGAAATGGCTGATGAAATTCAATGTGAGCAAATGTGAGGTTTTGCACTTTGGAAAAAAGAATACAGGCATGGACTATTTTCTAAACGGTGAGAAAATTCACAAATCAGAAGTATAAAAGGATCTGGGAGTGTTGGTCCAAGATTCTCTAAAAGTTACCTTGCAGGTAGAGTCTGTGATTAAGAAAGCAAATGTCGTTTATCTCAAGAGGGTTGGAATATAAAAGCAACAATGTGCTCCTGAGACTTTTTAAAGCTCTAGTTCGGCCCCATTTAGAATACTGTGTCCAATTTTGGGCCCCACACCTCAGGAAGGACATACTAACCCTGGAGCGTGTCCAGTGCAGATTCACACGGATGATCCCTGGAATGGTAGGTTTACCGTATGATGAACGGCTAAGGATCCTGGGATTGTATTCATTAGAGTTTAGAAGGTTGAGGGGAGATCTAATTGAAACTTACAAGATAATGTATGGCTTAGAAGGTGTGGATGCTGGGAAGTTGTTTCCGTTAGGCGGGGAGACTAGGACCCGTGGGCATAGCCTTAGAATTAGAGGGGGTAAATTTAAAACTGAAATGAGACGACATTTCTTCAGCCAGAGAGTGGTGGGCTTGTGGAATTCATTGCCACGGAGTGCAGTGGAGGCCGGGATGTTAGATGCGTTCAAGGCAGAGATCGACAAATTCTTGATCTCACAAGGAATCAAGGGCTACGGGGAGAGTGCAGGGAAGTGGAGTTGAAATGTCTATCAGCCATGATTTAAATGGCGGGGTGGACTTGATGGGCCGAATGGCCTAACTTCCACTCCTATGTCTTATTTGTCTTATGGTCTAAGAAGGCAGTTTGTGAGGTATTGACAGTCCTTGAATCAGTCTTTAAATTTTGTAAAACATACCAGTTCATTGTAAACCTGCCGTGCTGTTCTTGTGTTCAAAAAATTGACACAAAATGGGCACAGGCAACCATAACCCAATAAGTTTTATCATTATTAGGAAAATTGAGTCGTCTATGCATAAGAGGAGCCTGTGCACTGATGCTTTATTCATTCATTAATTATTCTCTTGCAGTTTTATCAATACGCTTCTGGTAGTTACATGGGAGGGAGAAACACTGCCAGTGTTAAGGGTGATCTTCTGTAATTGATATATTCCTCTGGTTTTGATGGATGGACAGCATTAATGATGCCAGCAAATACTGGGACAAAGAAAGCTCAGTTTCGGTTTTGCCAAGGCCACTCAGCTCCTGACTTCATTGTAGCCTTGGTCCAAATATGAACAAAACAGTTCAATTCTGGAGGTGAGGTTAGGGTGACTGTCCTTGGCATCACCCTTTGTTTTTTCTCTCCATTAATGGGATATTGGTTTCACCGGATAGGCCAGCATATATTGCCTAGGAGGGAGTTAAGAGTCAGCCATAGTGCCATGGGTCTGGAGTCATCTGTGGGCCAGACCAGGTAAGGATAGCAGATTTTCTTCCCTAAAGGAATAAGTGAAATCGATGGGTTTCTACAACAATCAAATTCAAATTTCACCATCTTCTATGGTGGGATTTGAACCTATTTCCCCAGAACATTTGTCCAGATTGCTAGCACTTCATCATGTTTCTGCTTCCAAGTATGGCATCAAGGATCCCTTATACAATGATAGTCATAGGTAAGCAGGGAGTGAACTCTCCACTAGTTATAGTCATGCCTAACACAAAGAAAGATGGTTATCAGTTTTGAAGCTTAATCATCTCAGTCCCAGAACATCACAATGGGAGTTCCTCACCATGGAACCTGAGGTTCCATCCTCAACTGCTTGATCAGTTACCACCAGAATTAAGGGTGTTTACTGAGATTGCACAATATTCGGTACTATTTGCAACTCCTCCAATACCATAGTAGCCTTTATCCATATGCAACATGGCCTGTACAACATGAAAATATGGTCTAATTATTGACAAGTAACATGCATGCTGTGCAAATGCCATTCAATGACCATCTCTTAGAGGAGAAAATCTAACCACCTTCCTTTGATGTACTATGGCATTATTTTTGCTCACTCTTCCACAAACCACCACATCCTGGCGATATCATTGACCAGAAGCTGAACTCTACTGGCCGTATAAATACTGTGGCAAAAGAACAGCTCAGAGGCTAGAAATTCTGCAATGAACAAATTATGTCTGTATCCAATGCCTGACTCCAATCTATAATAAGGAAATCGAGAGTATGATTGAATACTCTGCACTTGCCTCTGTAAGTGCTCCTCTAATTACACTCAAACTCAACACCATCCAGCACAAAGCAGCTCACTTGGTTCTCACCCCTGTCAACGACCTTCAACATTCACTTCCTTCACCACGGTGGTATTAGTATATGCCATCTGCAAGATACACCACAGCACTCATCCAAGGTCCTTTAATAGCACCTTCCAAACCCGAAACCTGTACCACATACAACAGATGCATTAGAGCATTACCATTTACAAGTTGCCGTCCAAGCTGCACCCCAGCCAGACTTGAAATATTATTCCTTCGTTGTTGTTTGGCCGAAATTCGGGAACTTACTAACAGTACTATAGGTGTTCCTGCATCACTAAGGCCCTCAGCTGTTCAAAAAGCAGCTCACTGTCGCCTTCTCAAAGACACTTAGAGTTGAATAATAAATACTGAACAGCCATCAATATTCATATCTAATGGAAAAATTAGAAATATTTTCTATGGCCAAGGATTAGGATGAGAGGAAGTCTGGCTGTTGCATCAAGAACAAGGGTCACAGTATCAGTACGAAAGACAAGTCTTTTACGACTGAGATAAGGGGTCACAGTATCAGAATGAAAGACAAGTCCTTTACGACTGAGATGAGGGATTTCTTCACTCATAGGTTGGTGAATAGCCATACAGCACAGGAACTACCCCCATCAGTCCAACTCATCCATGTTGATCAAGTTTCCCAAGCTAAACTGGTCCCATTTGTCTGTGTTTGACCCATATTCTTCCAAACCTTTGCTACTCAAGTACCTGTTCAAATGTCTTTTAAATGTTGTAACTGCACCTGCATCCATCACCACCTCTGGCAGTTCATTATACATACGAACCAGCTTCTGTGTGAAAATGAAAAGCAGAGTGACCTTCATGTTGGACACTGGCACCAGCATCTTCGAGTATGCTGTATGGGCACCAGCTGCAAGTACTCCACATGCACTTCCATGGGCATTAGTATCTGATATGTGCCAACTTCTGAGAACCCTCTTGGCACATCTCAGATCTGTTTACAGAATTCTTTGCACTTTGGTGCTGCATCTCAGCCTGCACCTGTAACCATCATTATAATGCAGCAACAAGGAAACGGTGTGCTAAGGGTCATGCATCCAAATCAGAGACTGGACCAGGCTGCATCTCTGAGGTTTCTGTTCACTGTTATAGCACTCTCTCTCTTTGACCTCAGCTGGATCTCTCAGCATTATTGCCTGCATTGCCTTTGTTGTTTTTTGCTCCCTCAGCCGGAGATAAAAGACTCATATTACTTCTGTCTTGCCTTGCTGTTTAGTGCTGACACAAAGAAAGACCTCAGTCATGTCAAGCCTTGTCAGGGGTTAAGATGGTGGAATCGTTAATGAAAGTGATAGGTAGGATGTCAGTACAGTAGCAGAGATAGCATGGAGTGAAATATCATAGTCATGGAATTATACAGCACAGAAAGTGATCTTTTGGCCCATCAAGTCAGACCTGGTCAAAAACAAAGTATATCAGGCTGTGCAACAAGCACTGGAAAATGGAATCAACACTATGTGTGTTGATTCCATTTTCCAGTGCTTGTTGCACAGCCTGATATACTTTGGCATTGTAAGTACACATCTAAATATTTCTTAAATATTATTAGTGTTCCTGCCTATACCACCGTTAGAGGTAGAGAGTTCCAGATTCACACCATCCTTTGGGTGAAGGAGATAGTAAGAACTGCAGATGCTGAAGAATCTGATATAACAAGGTATAGAGCTGGATGAACACAGCAGGCCGAGCAGGAAAGCTGATGTTTCAGGCCTAGACCCTTCTTCAGAAAATCTTTCCTCACATTTCCTCTGAACCTTCTGCCCCTTGCCTTAAATCTTTGTCCCCAGTCATTGATCCCTGTATCAAAGGGAAGCTTTGTTCCTGTTTACTCAAACTATGCCCATCCTAATCTTATAAATCTCAATCATGTCCCCCTGCAAGCTCCTGTGCTCCAAGGAGCACAACTCCGGTCTATCCAATCTCTATTCATAACAAAAACTCCCCAGCCAGGACGACATCCTGGTAAATATCCTCTTCTGCACCTTTTTCCTGTACAATCGTATCCCTCTGATAAATGCCAGATCTGCACACAGTACTCTAGCTGTGGCCTAATCAATGTTTTATACAGTTCCAGTAGGACTTCCTGTCTCTTAAACTCTGTGCCTTGGCTAATAAAGGCAAGTGTCCCAGATACCTTTCTTAACCAGTTTTTTACTGTCCTGCTACGTTAGAGGACTTGTAACAAGTTCTCAGAGAGAAAATGGTGCCACTTATGCTGGAGGATTGTGGGTGGTTAATGACCAGTTGCACCCACTACAGTGCTGCACTTTTCTTGAGAAGGCTGAGATTACAAGGTCAAACCGGGTTGGGAAAAGTCTGGAGTTATTGCCTCCACTGTCGGCCCTGGAGGAAGAGGGTCTGCACCATCCCATCCAGCAGGACCTCCAGTTTCTTTCTAATAAAATAGACCCCAATTTCCCTATCTTCCACATCTGGGCAAATGTTAGGAAGCATGCAGGGCAGCTCCAGACTGACTGTGCTTGTCTTGGTGCACAACAGGCTTTTAAAGTTTCACAGTGCGAGGGATGCTGGTGAATTCCAAGATACCCATTGGTGAGTGTTTCTAGGAATGGTGCCGAGGACAGAATCCGACATGAGAGACGTTGTAGAGGTCGGAAAGATAGTTCATGAGGCAAGTTTGGTGAGATAAGGCAAAAAAGTTCACACTGGTTGTAATCCCTCCAAAACTAACAAAAGAACAAGGAGCAGGAATAGACAATTCTGACCCACGAACCAGCTCTGCCATTTGAAATGATCAGGGCTGATGTCATTTCGGGTTCAATTCCACTTTCCCACACACACTCCCTAACGCTTCAAGCCATTACTAGTTAAAAATCTGTCTCTCTGTCCTCCTCAAGTTTACATTATGCCCCAGCATCCACCGCAATTTAGGCTTGTAAATTCCACAGGTTCATGACACATTGAGAGAAGTAATTTCTCCTCATCTCTTGTTTTAAATCTGCTAACCCCTTTCTCAAACTGTCTATCAAAGAGTCGCTGAAAAGTTTCTAAAGTATCTGACTCCACTACCACTGCCAGCAGTACATTCCACACGCCTACCACACTCTGTATAATGCATATACCTCTGACATCTCCCCTATATCTTCCTCTAATCACCTTAAAATGATGCCCCCTCGTAATAGTCATTTCCGCTCTGGGAAAAAGTCTCTGACTATCCACTCTATCTATGCTTCTCATCATCTTGTACACCTCTATCAAGTCACCTCTTATCCATGTTCGCTCCAATGAAAAAAGCCCTATCTCCCTCAACCTTTCCTCATAAGACCTGCCCTCTAGCCCAGGCAGCATCCTAGTAAATCTCCTCTGCACCCATTCTAAAGCTTCCACACCTTCCCATTATGAGGTGACCAGAGCTGAACACAATATTCGAAGTGTGGTCTTATGAGGGTTTTATAGAGCTGCAGCATAACTTCATGGCTCTTAAACTTTATTCCCCAACCAATGAAAGCCAACGCACCACACTCCTTCTTTACAACCCTATCGACTTGGGTAGCAACTTTGAGGGATCTATGGACATGGATCCCAAGATACCTCTGTTCCTCCACGCTGGCCAGAATCCTTCCATTAACCCTTTACTCTGCATTCAAATTCGACCTTCCAAAATGAATCACTGCACACTTTTCTGGGTTGAATTCCATCTGCCACTTCTTTGCCCAGCTCCGTATCCTGTCAATGTCCCACTGCAACCTACAGCAGCCCTCTGCACTATCCACAACTCCACCAATCTTTGTGTCATCAGCAAACTTACTAACCCATCCCTCCGCTTCCTCATCCAAGTCATTTATAAAGATGACAAAAAGCAGAGGTCCCAGAAAAGATCCTTGTGGAACACCAGTGGTCACCGAGCTCCAGGCTGAAAACTTTGCATCCACTACCACTCTTGTCTTCTATTGGACAGCCAGTTTTGTATCCAGACAGCCAAACGTCTCTGAATCCCATGCCTCCTTACTTTCTGAATGAGTCTACCATGTGGAACTTTATCAAATGCCTTAATAAAATCCATACGCACCACATCCACTGTTCTGCCTTCATCAATGTGTTTTGCCACATCCTCAAAGAATTCAATAAGGCTTGTGAGGCATGACCTACCTCTCTCAGAGCCATGCTGACTATTTCTAATCAAACTGTGCTTTTCCAAATAATCATAAATATTGTCTGTCAGAATGTTCTCCAATAATTTACCCACCACAGAAATAAGACTGAATGATTTGTAATTCCCAGGGTTATCCCTATTCCCTTTCTTGAACAAGGAAATGACATTTGCCACCCTCTAATCATCTGGCAGTACTCCAATGGACAGTAAGGCGCAAAGATCATTGCCAAAGGGGGAGCAATATCTTCCCTTGCTTCCCGTAGTAACCTTGTGTATATCCCATCTGGCCTAGGGGACTTATCTATCCTCATGTCTTTCAAAATTTCTAGCATATCTTCCTTCCTAACATCACCCTGTTTGAGCATATCAGCCTGTTTCACACTGTCCTCACAAACTACAAGGCCTCTCTCACTAGTGAATACTGAAGCAAAGTATTCATTAAGAACCTCCCCTACCTCCCCTGACTCCACACACAAGTTCCCTCCAGTATCCCTGATTGGCCCTATCCTCACTCTGGACATCCTCTTCCTCACATAAGCATTGAATGTCTTGGAGTTTTCCTTGATCCTACCTGCCAAGGTTTTTTCATACCCCCTTCTAGTTCTCCTAAGTCCCTTCTTCAGTTCCTTCCTGGCCATCTTGTAGACTTCTAGAGCCCTGTACGATCCTTGCTTCCTCAACCTTAAGTAAGCTTCCTTCTTCCTCTTGACTAGATGTTCCACATGTCTTGTCATCCAAGGTTCCTTCACCTGACCATCCCCTCCTTGCTTCAGTGGGACAAACCTATCCAGTACTTGTAGCAACTGCTGCCCAAACAACCTCCACATTTCTGTTGTGTATTTCCTTGAGAACATCTGATCCCAATTTATACTCTGTAGTTCTTGCCTAATAGCATTATAGTTCCCCCTCCCCCAATTAAATACTTCCCAATACTGTCTGCTTCTATCCCTCTCCATGACTATAGTAAAGATCAGGGAGTTGTGATCACTATTACCAAAATGCTGTCCCTCTGAGAGATCTGATACCCAGTCTGGTTCATTGCCAAGCATCAAATCCAATAAGGCCTCCCCTGTAGGCTGCCTATTTATATATTGAGTCAGAAATTCTTCCTGCACGCACCTGATAAAAATCTGCTCCATCTAAACTATTTGCACTTAGGAGGTTCCAGCCTATATTAGGGAAGTTGAAATCACCCATGACAACAACTCTATTACTTCTGCACCTTTCCACAATCTGTCTTACAATCAGTATCTCTGTTGCTATTGGGTGGTCAATAGAAAACTCCTAATAAAGTGACTGCTGCTTTCCTGTTTCTGACTTCCTCCCATACTGACTGTGTGGACAAACCCTCCTCCATGATCCCCCTTTCTGCAGCAGTGATACAATCCCTGATTAGCAATACCACTCCCCCCACCTCTTTTACCTCCCTCCCTATTTCTTTTGGAACAGCTATACCCTGGAACATCCAACAACCGTTCCTGCTCCTGTGATGTCTAAGTCTCCGTAATGGCCACAACATTGTAGTTCCAAGTTCTAATCCATGCTCTAAGTTCATCACCCTTATTCCTGACACTTCTTGGATTAAAATAGACATCCCTCAACCCGTTGCATTGATTGCAACTTTGCCCCATCAACTGCTCATCCTTCCTCACAGATTTGTTGCTTGCTGTATCTGCCTGTACACCAGCTACCCCATCCTCTGATTCGTAGCTCTAGTTCCCGTCCTCTTACCAAAACTCGTTTAAACCCTCCTGAAGAGCTCTAGCAAACCTCCCGCCCAGGATATTAGTGCTCCTGCAGTTCAGGTGCAACCTGTGGCATAGATTATAAGAGTAGGGATGTTGTATTGGAGCTGTACAAAACTTGGGTTAGCCCACAGCTGGAGTATTGTGTACAGTTCTGGTCAGTGCATGATAGGAAGGATGAGGAGAGCTGCAGAGGATTTTACCAAGTTATTTCCCAGGATGGAGTATTTTAACTATGAAGACAGGCTGGATAAGCTCAGGTTGTTTTATTTACAGCAGAGAAAGCTGAGAGGGGGCCTGGTTGACCTGTCTCAGATTATGGAGGGGCATGAGCAGGGAGCATCGGAAGCAGACGTTTTACTTAGTTGAGGTGTCAATAGCATAATTATAAGGTGAATAGCAGGTATTTAAAGCGGGAAACCTTATGATCTTTAAAAAGTGCTTGGATGAGTACTTAGTGTCAGAACATTAAGTGAAGTCTGGAAAGTAGGACTATGTAGATTTAGAGTCATTTTGTTGGTGCAGACTCGATGGTCCAAAGGGCCTCAGCTGTACTGTACGTAGTAGTCGCAACCAGTTACCCATTGTGAGGGATTCCATTTTCTCCTAAAGGGGTTAGCTCAAAATTTAGCTCTCTTTAACCACGCTACAGAGATTTCCTAACTTTGTTGTTCAGATCCTTTTGCTTGGTGCCATATGGCTGTGCAGCAGCTGGTAAGATGATTTTTCTCGTTGGCAGGAAGTCCTAACTTTGTGTTTTTCTGAATTGAAGCATGTGCTAATCCTACACCTTTGAAATACTCCAAATTACAGAAGTCAATTGAATAAATAGATGTTTTCTTTTCGTCTATCTTATTGCAGATCTCAGCAATGGTAACGAGTTACTTGGAATCTGTTCATGTTTTGTACATAGTTTCTGTATGCTAGCAGTGCTTCAAGGAGTCACTGAGTCAACAGTATTATGATAACTCAGCATCATGGGTAACAAAATCTGTCATTGGGGATTTTCCTGGGAACATGGAACATTGTGAACAGAGCATGAGAGTACTGGAATGGTACTTTGAGTAGTATTATTTTGAATGGAGTACAATATTTTAGAGCATAGGCCGAGAATTCTTGGAATGTTGGAGAAAGAGATTCTAAGACAACTGAAATATGCCTCAGAACTTTAGTGAATTAAATAGGAAGTTAAAACTTTTTGTAGCACTGAGATCTTGGAATACTAGACTTGTGATCTGGGGAGGAGTGGAAAGGAAAAGCCAGAGTGGGAGCTTTGGAGCATCAAGGGTTTCATGGTGCCTATAACTGCAAAGCAGCTGGTGAGATGGGTTTTTCCAATCGGCAGGAGTTCACAACTTTGTGTTTTGACTGAATTGAGGTATGTACGAACCCTTCGAAAATATTCCAAATTATAGGAAGTGAACTGAAAAATAAACACTCAACCCATCTCGACCCGAAACATCAAACCTTCCTGCTCCCCTGATGCTGCTTGGCCTGCTGTGTTCATCCAGCTTCACAACATGTTATCTTTCTTGCTTTTAGTTGTCTTATTGGTAGATCTCCACCATGAATACATAAGTTACCTGGAATTTGATCATGTTTTGTACATCATTTCTATATACGAGCAATGCCAGTCTGCCAGTGCTGTGGTATCATGTTGTATTTCAGTGTTGGAGGTCGTAGTGCTCTCAGAGTTCGAAAGTCGCATAACTCACAGAAAAAAATTATCCTTGTCTGTGACCCAAAAGTGTAACTCGTTATTGGTGCACTTGTCAGGGTGCTTTGCTGTGCAAAAAGCCTGTGTAACCCTTCAATTAGCACAGGATTCTCGAAAGAGTAAGCACAAGCAGACAAGCCTGTGTTAACCAAGAAATTTTAAAATTTTGAAAATGAATGATTCTTACACCTATCCCCCTTCCAATAATTCTAACTGAACTTTGTTCCCCTAATCCAAGGAACTTTAACCCTCCTCTCACCTTTTATCAGGTTTCTGTACGTTTACTTGGTTAGACCGCACTTGGAATACTGTGTCCAGTTCTGGTCGCCCTATTATAGGAAAGATGTGGATGCTTTGGAGAGGGTTCAGAGGAGGTTTACCAGGATGCTGCCTGGACTGGAGCGCTTATCTATGAAGAGAGGTTGACTGAGCTTGGACTTTTTTCATTGGAGAAAAGGAGGAGGAGAGGGGACCTAATTGAGATATACAAGATAATGAGAGGCATAGATAAAGTTGATAGCCAGAGACTATTTCCCAGGGCAGAAATGGCTAACACGAAGGGTCATAGTTTTAAGCTGGTTGGAGGAAAGTCTAGAGGGGATGTCAGAGGCGGGTTTTTTACACAGAAAGTTGTGAGAGCATGGAATTTGCCAGCAGCAGTTGTGGAAGCAAGGTCATTGGGGACATTTAAGAGACTGCTGGACATGCATATGGTCACAGAAATTTGAGGGTGCATACCTGAGGATCAATGGTCAGCACAACATCGTGGGCTGAAGGGCCTATTCTGTGCTGTACTGTTCTATGTTCTACAATTCAAGTACTACTTTGAATTTCTGCTCTGATTCTCATTCTAAAATATATAGGTGTTATTGACTTATGTTGCACAGGAACAATTAATTTACAGAATCCACGTTGTTGTAGTCTTGGTCTTGTCATGGGTATATTTAAGGGCCTGGATTTCTTTCTTCAGAAAATATACTTCCCCACTTTGCAGTATTAAGGTTTGTTTTGATTCTAATAGATAAGCCTAAATGATTTATTAACTTTACAATTTTATTAATAGAATATTAATAAGCAGTATGGTTGTAGACAAATAGGACTGCTAAAAACCACCAAAAATGTAACACCAAATTTAATGGAATCCTGTTTGATGTTACTCAACTCAAGAATATCTAAGAACATTAGATCTGAAAGTAGCAATGATTAAAATATTTAGCAATAAAATAAGAACAAAATATCCATCAATGTTTACAACACCTTAAGGCAAGATATCTTCTCCATGTGGAAGAAAATGCTCTGAGAATTATTATGATACTTCTCATAAATCTGAAAGCTCAGTGAAAGGATTTGTTTTTAATACCATTTGGACCTCTTTATAAATATAGGTCTTAACCCTCTGTATTGGTTCTTCCCAATTTCATGTGATGCTGTATCATTGTTTCTTAATGATTTTGTGAAGATTGCTTTGAGTTGTAAGCTTTTATCTGGTCAATTTATACATAATGTTTTGCATTCCTTTCATCTCATGCCTCACACAGGCTCCATCATAACCCCTCAATTCTTGTATATAATGCCTCAGTTAATGAGATAAATATCCTATATGCTTTCTTAAGCAACCAATCCACTTGTCTTGTTGACTACAAGGATCTATATACATGTGCACCAAAGTCCGACTGATGCTCAGTATAGCCGTACCATTCACCTTTTACTTGCCTTGTTAGTACTCCCAAAATACATAACTTCACACTTTTCATATGTGTGTCCTACGTAAGTAATTATTCTTATTTTTCAAACAAACCTATTTTTCTAACTGAATATCATTACAAGAACATTGTAGGTGTATGTACACCATTTGGACTGCATAGTGCAAGAAGACAGCTCACCACCACCTTCTCAAGAACAGTTAGGGCAATAAATGCTGGTTGGGACAGTAATGCTCACATCCCCTAGAAGTTTTTAAATATTTGTTCATTGTTCTCATCAGGAAATTTAATGTGTATCAGATGAAAATAGACCTTCATGATTTGGTAACCAAAATGGATAATTATAAGCTTATGTATTATGATTATTCTGTAGCCTTTATAGTGAATCCCTGTTTAACTAGCCCCATTTTAAGTTGTTTCACTTTAACATCAGTTAATAAGACCCTTAGTTGCATTTAGCACTGTAATTTTTATTATAAGTGAAATTGCACAGTGTCTGACCTAAAGCCATGTGACCTTATTATGACCATTTGAAGCAGCCTCATCCACCCCCTAACACTAGATAAGAAAGTGTGGAGCTGGATGAACACAGCAGGCCAAGCAGCATCTCGGAGCTCAAAAGCTGACGTTTCGGGCCTAGACCCTTCTTCAGAGAGGGGCATGGGGAGAGGATTCTGGAATAAATAGGGAGAGAGGGGGAGGCGGACCGAAGATGGAGAGAAAAGAAGATAGGTGGAGAGGAGAGTATAGGTGGGGAGGTAGGGAGGGGATAGGTCAGTCCAGGGAAGACGGACAGGTCAAGGAGGCGGGTTGAGGTTAGTAGGTAGGAGATGGGGGTGCGGCTTGGGGTGGGAGGAAGGGATGGGTGAGAGGAAGAACAGGTTAGGGAGGTAGGGACAAGCTTGGCTGGTTTTGGGATGCAGTGGGGGGAGGGGACGAGAAAACCAGCTGAGCTCGTCTCCTCCCCCCACTGCATCCCAAAACCAGCCCAGCTTGTCCCCGCCTCCCTAACCTGTTCTTCCTCTCACCTATTCCTTCCTCCCACCTCAAGCCGCACCTCCATTTCCTACCTACTAACCTCATTCCGCCTCCTTGACCTGTCCGTCTTCCCTGGACTGACCAATCCCCTCCCTACGTCCCCACCTCTACTCTCCTCTCCACCTGTCTTCTTTTCTCTCCATCTTCAGTCCGCCTCCCCCTCTCTCCCTATTTATTCCAGAACCCTCTCCCCATGACCCTCTCTGAAGAAGGGTCTAGGCCCGAAATGTCAGCTTTTGTGCTCCTGAGATGCTGCTTGGCCTGCTGTGTTCATCCAGCTCCACACTTTGTTATCTTGGATTCTCCAGCATCTGCAGTTCCCATTATCTCTGATCACTCCCTAACACTCACTGTTTCTGCTGACCCTCTGTTCACAGCCTTTTCTGAACCCTGACACTTCCTCTTACTGTCAAAATCTCTACTTTGAGTTTACACCCTGACCCTGATCCTGTTGTTGTTGACCCACTAAATCATGACCTCTGCCACTCCCATTGCCCTCCCTCTTCCTGCTGACAAAGTGTGGAGCTGGATGAACACAGAAGGGCCTAGGCCAGAAACGTCAGCTTTAGTGCTCCTAAGATGTTACTTGGCCCGCTGTGTTCATCCAGCTCCACACTTCGTTATCTTGGATTCTCCAGCATCTGCAGTTCCCATTATCTCTCTTCCTGCTGACTGTCTGGTTCATAGTCTCTGCTGCCTAACCTTCCCTGTCCAGCTTGCAGCTTTCTTCCTGAAGTCAAAGCTGTTCTTCTGGCCTCTTGTTGCTTATCTCTTGAACTATTGCTCAGTAAAGGTTTTGGAGGGGGAAGCAACAAACAGGAGAGGCAGTGAATGGTGGTTTCACTAAGAGAAAGTGTCTGGTGGAGACAGGAGTAGAAGGCAGGAAGGAAGTTGACTTTTTAAGAAGATTTTAAATTTTTTTTAAAATTGTAATGTAATTTTACCAATTGGGAGCATTTCAACTTGCAGGATTTAATGTTTCAGCCTTTTGTTTTGAGACGAAGAGTCCTATAAAGCTTAACCGGTTGTAAAAGTTGTAGTTAATCAGAAAATCTGATTCACTTAAAGTTGCACTTTTTCAGGATGCAGCCACAACACCGTGTGAAGACTTGGCATACTGAATCACAAAACTGTAATACCCTAAACAATTGAATGCTTTAGTAGTAGCTAATGTTGGTAATGTAGATTATATTTTGGAATTTCATTGTATGATAATTGCTATTCTACAGGGACATTACCTTTGGTCAATGAATGGTAGTAATGAGATGTATTTTTGTTTCAGTTGCCATGCAATGTTTAGAAAATGTCTTCAAAATAAGCTCTCAGGATATCGATCTGGCAGTCTCACCTTCTCTAACAGAGATATTTTCTGCGGCCATTACTAAGGTGGGTTTAAATAAATGCTTAAAAGGAAACTAATGAACAAAGTATGTAGGAAGCACATTGATACACCAAAGAAATGTGGATGCAATTCTATAACTGAGTTTCTACTCTCAGATAGATAGAAGAATCGTGTAATGAGAGACAACTGGAGAACTGGTACAAACAATGCAGTTGAGTTTACAAATATAAATTTCTGATGGGAAGCCTGACCATTTAGGAGCCCATGACAAAATAACAGAAGTTTATTATAAAGCAGAGATCTGGAGCCTGTCAAAAATTTGTCTCCCCTATATGATTAAGTTTTGATGTACTTTTTCTTAAACATCCAGGCAAAGGTGGGGAAAAATGTGAAGATGACTAAGAATTTATTATTCAGCTTTGTTTGGCAAGCAAAGGCCAAAAGCATTGTTGTGCAAGAGACTGTGTATACACTGGGACTGGGAGGATTTAAACCATGATTGTACGTATTATTCAATGCTTTGATATATGTAATGTTCTGCATATACATGGTTGAAACATATGACTAAAGGAGTGTTTCATGTAAACATTAAAATTGCTTGGATAAAATTGCTCATAGTATTTTTAAGATCATACTTGAGCCTATTTTTTTCAGTTCCATGATTTCTGATCCTGGTTAATGGTGATGTGTGATGGAAGGTATACTGAGTTAGTAGAGGACTGTTTAAGTTGTGGCTTTCAATCAGTCCCTTCCATAGATAGAGCAATATCCATTAAATGGTTAATGGACACTTTGGAAATGTTATCTCTGTCTTATCGTTGAAAATATCAGTCTTTTCTTTATTATTTAAATACTGGACATATTTGATTGTTAATTTTACCTAATTTGTTCAGTTGAGGTTCTTGCATAAAGGTTTGTGTAATTGTGGCCCAATTTCATAGTGGCCAGAGATTTTTATTTATTTATTTAGTTCATTAACAGATTTCTTAAATTCACTTTGACGCTGTTGCAATGTAGTGAAAAAATTTGTGTAATATTATTTTTCTTCTAGAAGGAATTAATATGGAACACTCCATCAGACTTTACTCCATCTGCACAAGATGTAATTAGAGCTGAACAGTTAAAAAATGAAGGTAACCATGTGTGTGGGTGTAGTTATTGTATCATGATTTTAAAAATCTAAAGCATCTTACCCAAAATGGTCATGATATTTTTGTTATCCTTGAGCAATTCTGACTGGTTAACAGAGGCTAGTGTTTGTTGCTGCGAATTAGTGCATTAAAGGAGCAGTCATCTTTCTGTGATATAAAATGTACTTGTTATTTAGACTAAATGGTCAGCAACCGGAACATTGCTCTACACTTCAAGTTGGGGAGGCATGGAACATTGTATTTGTTAACAGGTTTCTTAACTGTTTATTCAGTTTACTAACTGCATTGGCACATAATGTAGACTCAAAAAATTAATACCTGAGCTGGTTCTGAAAGAGATTAGAAAAACACTTAAAATCTCTTTTCTGGATTCTTATGACGGCAAGAGTGTTTGGATAATGATTTCTTGTTTTCAGGCTTAGCATTATCAATGGCTAATCCAAGTTTATTCGCTGAAAAAATGTAATTAAAATTTGAAAGAATTCTTTTATGAAAACAATGTACTCTAAATTTTAAAGATCTGAAGTAAAACAGGAAATACTGGCAGTATCAAGTATGGCAGCGTTTTGCAGCATTTCCCTGTTTTTAGTAGCACTACATTAAAACAGTACAAAGAATAGATTCAAAGAAGATGTAGCCACAATGTCAGGAACAGGAACCAGCAGCTGGCCTGTCTTTAGAAGATTGTAATGGAATGCGTCCTCGAAAGCCATCAGAATGGTTACAGTGTTACCAGGAATGATGCAAGTACTCAAGTGGGGTAAATCGAACAAAGATTTCTGAACAACAGATAGCTAGTGTAGCCACTTTATAAAATGAAAATGATTAATGGTTGGCAGAAAATTAGGATCACTGAGACCACCATAACATCTCGATGCCAGAAATATCAGTTTTTCAAGATTTTTCATCAGACAGCTGCAATGCATGAATACCAATTATGTCACATCAGCAACCTGAATGAAATGGCCATGAACTTTGGTTTGCTCAACATCTAAGCTATAGCGCAGAAAGATTCCAAAATAATGTTAGAGAAATCACAGGACATGAGAAGACAAGATTCACAATGGCACTAGCATGCATAATTGATGTAAATAAAGTCAGTGGGGTGGGGGTAATTTTCAAATGTAAAACCATGTCAAAAATCAAGTTCATTCTAGAAGTCTTTGTGCATGTTCATAACAATGGTCGAAAGGATGAGGATGAAGTGAAGTTGTTCATCTGTGACATGGAGGTTGCCTACTCTGCACAGCATAGCTAATGAGCAAGGGACTTGTTCACGCCCCATTTAACCAAGCAAGAAACACCCATGGGGTGGAGAAAACATTTGTTATGTCAGGGAGTCTAATATCTGAAGTTCAATCTTTTGTAGTGTAGCAGGCCATTAAAGGATCACATTTGCACCAAATCAAGTCGGTGGATAATTGGGAGAAGAAAAATCCCTCAAGAAGTGGAAATATGAGTGTTGCCCCATTTGATGTCTTGTATAATTTCATTATCAATTTTCAGGATACTATTGCACAAATTCTCATCAGATTGCTCAAAAAAATGTAAAATATACAGTTGAAAGCATGGAGAGAAAGGTTAATTATTGTGGAGGGATCATTCAGATTATCAAATTGATCCATTGTTAATGATAATGCCATACCCAAAATAACTTGGAATGAATTTGTTGAGCTCTTTGTGTTAGATGCTGCGAATAATAAATTTTACAGTTCCTCAAAAAAAAATTGAATTGTGGCTAAAGGTATCCATGTAGAATTAAATCGGTCAATAAAACATGGCCCCATGTTGATTTTATTTTGAATTGCTCATTTTGACTGATGAGAGGCTATTCCAACACTGGCAGTTTTTATTTTCTTGTTGCCTACAAATCAACTGCACTTTTTCCAGGAGTTTTGATGGCTTCAGTGGTTGGCCTGTATGCCATGATCTGTAGTCTGTGGGTGATATTACAGGAAAATAAGTTTGTAAATCTTAATTTGCCACTCCATTCATTTTGTTTTGCTTTGATAAGTCATCCTTATGTTATAAAATCATAGTTATACAACACAGAAACAGGTCTAACTCCTCCATGCTGATCAGATATCCTAAATTGATCTAGTCTCTTTTGCCAGCATTTGGCCCATATTCCTCTAAAACCTTCCTATTCATGCACCCACCAGATGCCCTTTTAAATGTTGTAATTGTCTCCACCATATTGGGCAGCTCTTTCCATACACGCACCACCCTCTGTGTCAAAAAGTTGCCTCTTGAGTTCTTTTTGAATCTTTTCCCTCTCACTGTTAAAGAGTTTTCAGAAATAACCTCTAATATTCTTTCTCCATTGTAATATTTATGTGAAGCATTTTGAAACATTGGTGATATGATTAAGTGATTTTATTTGCAAGTCTCATTGATATTTTAACACTCACTGTCTTTTAAAAAGTTGTCAGGGTTAATGATGTTAACACTGAATGATTTTTCACTTTCTTTTGAATTGAAGCAATACTATATTTTATGACCTCTGAACATTATTATCTGGCTGTCTGTCTGTAAACTCCAGTACATCCCCTGCATCTTCTCTCTTTGCCCTACGTCCTCCAGAAGTAAAATCAGGACTGATGGACAGTTTTCTCATCATGCATCTAAGTATATACATATTACATATGTTATTACTGCCTTTCAAGGGCTACTTTTTGATTCTCATTATCTCACTTATTAAGTGATGCACTGACGTAGAAACAATGCCTTCTGTATTTGTATATTGACACATGCAGTGTTTCATCTTACTTAGAAGCAAAAATAGAAAAATTAATCAATATCCTCAATAATTATCATTAAACTCAAAACCACAACATACAGGGATGCATTAATTTCTTAGGCATCACAATATTTAATGTTTTACAAGATGGCAAATACATAATGTGAGCAAATGCAAGGTCTTGCACTTTGGAACAAAGAATTCAGGCATGGACTATTTGCTAAACGGTGAGAAAATTCAAAAAGACAAAGTAAAAAAGGATCTGGGAATGCTAGTCCAGGATTCTGTAAAGGTTAATTTACAAGTTGAGTCTGTGATTAAGAAAGCAAATGTAATGTAGTCACTTATCTCAAGAGGATTGGAATATAAAAGCAGCAATGTGCTTTTGAGACTTTGTAAAGCTCTAGTTAGGCCCCATTTAGAATACTGTGTCCAATGTTGGGCCCCACACCTCAGGAAGGACATACTAGCACTGGAGCGTGTCCAGCGGAGATGCACACAGATGATCCCTGGAATGGTAGGCCTAATATACGATGAACGGCTGAGGGTCCTGGGATTGTACTCATTAGAGTTTAGAAGGTTGAGGGGAGATCTAATAGAAACTTACAAGATAATGCATGGCTTAGAAAACATGGACGCTGGGAAGTTGTTTCCACTAGGTAGGGAGACTAGGACCTGTGGGCACAGCCTTAGAATTAGAGGGGGTCAATTTAGAACAGACGTGAGGAGACATTTCTTCAGCCAGAGCATGGTGGGCCTGTGGAATTCATTGCCATGGAGCGCAGTGGAGGTCAGGACGTTAAATGTCTTCAAGGCAGATATTGATAAATTCTTGATCTCGCAAGAAATTAAGGGCTACAGGGAGAGTGTGGGTAAGTGGAGTTGAAATGCCCATCAGCCATGATTAAATGGCGGAGTGGACTCGATGGGCTGAATGGCCTTACTTCCACTCCTATGTCTTATGGTCTTAAAGGCTCTCGTATTCAAAATAATTAATACACAGTTATTACAGAGTCAAATGACATGGACTTTTGGTCCAACTTGTCAATGCTGACCAGTTTCTCAAACTAAACTAGTCTCATTTGTCTGCATTTGGCTCAAATCCCTCTTAAACCCTTCATATTCACATACCCATGCAGATGCTTTTCAAGTGTTGTGATTGTACCAACCTCCACCACTTCCTCTGGGAGCTGATTCCTCACATTTTTTACACACATGGTTGTGCATAGTACCTCTCAGGTCTGTTTTAAATCTTCCCCTCTCACCTTAAACCTATGCCCTCTAGTTTTAGAATACCCTACCCGAGGAAAAAGACCTTGGCCTTCAGCTTATCCATGCCCCTCGTGATTTTGTAAACTTCTGTAGGTTTGCCCTTGGTCTCCGACGCTCCAGAGAAAATAGTCTCAGCCTATTCAGTCTCTCCTTATAACTCAAACGCTCCAGTCCTGGTAGCAATCTTGTAAAACTCTTCAGCATCTTTTCCAGTGTAATAACATGATTCCTGTAGCAGGGCAACCAGAACTGAACTCAGTACTTCAAAAGTGACCTCAGCAACATCCTGTACGGCCATAACATGATGTCCAAACTCCTATGCTCAGTGCCCTGGCCGATGAAGGCAAGTGTGCCAAACACCGCCTTCACCACCCTGTCTACCTGTGACACTTTCAAGAAACTATGTACCTGAACTTCTAAGTTTTTCTGTTCAACGACATGTCGCAAGGCCCACCATTAACTGTGTACATCCTACGTTGTTTTGTCTTACCAAAATGCAACACCTAACATTTATCTGAATAAAATTCCATCTGCCACTCCTCAGCCCGTTTGCTCAGCTGATCTAGACTCCGTTGCACTCTTCGTTAACCATCTTCAGTGTCCACCATGCCACCAGTTTTGGTGCCATCTGCAAACTTACTATCCATGCCTCCTGCCTTTTCATCCAGTTAATTTATATTAATGATGAACAACAGTGGACCCAGCACTGATTTTTGTGAAAATCCATTGGTTACAATCCTCTACCATCACCATCTGTCTCCTATCGTCAGGCCAATTTTGTATCCAATTGGTGAGCTCCCCCTGGATCCCATGTGACCTAACCTTACAACCAGTCTACCATGGAACTTTGTTGAAGGCCTTATTAAAGCCTGTGTAGATAACGTCTTCTGCTCTGCCCTCCTCTATCCACTTGGTCTCTTCTTCAAAAAAACTCAAATCAAGTTTGAGCGAGACAATTTCTCACACACAAAGCCATACTGACTATCCCTAATCAGTCATTGTCTCTGCAAGTGCATGTAAATCCTGTGTCTCAGAATCCCCTCCAGTAGCTTACCCACCACTGAACATTAGGTTCACCCACACTTTTGCTGCTTGCACTCAATGCTGGGAGAACTTAAACCATTTGTATTATAAGACCTGCGTGTACCAGCTTCAAGTAAAAACCCTGAAGTGTTTACCCTTCCCTTACCCTCAGGTTTAGATTTTAAGAATGCAAAAAATTAACGTTTTTATTCGTTAATACCAGTGGTTAGCTTAGCTTCTTGGTATTTGCAAACACTTGCTGATCATGCTTTAAACTGAAAAATAATACTCCTAGGATCTATAGAGCAGCTATTTTTGGCACTCAGTCAGCCCTCTGTGGCTCAGAGTGACGGTGTGCCAGACCTTGCGTCTACTGGATTCGGCCCCTCAATGCTGGTGTTCGGGGAGCCCTCAAATTTGGTGGCGGTTGCTGAGCCCAGAATGAGACTCTGGTGGATGATGCCAAAGCAGCTAGTGAGCCAGAGCAGGACCCTGGCAGATGGAGCCAGGGTAGCTGGTGAGCACAGAGCCTGACTCTGGAAGTGTCTTCAAAGAGGTGGCTGGTTGACGGGCAAGCATAGTACCAGGCATCAGTGGAGCTGATGTCAGGTAGGCCCAGTGGTGAAAGACGGCACCTGAGTAGTGGTGACTTTATTGGTTGGACCTGGCACTGGTAGTGGCAGAGCGATGGTGAAAGGATTATGGACTTTTTTATTCCTAAATTATTCAAAATGGCACTGGCGACAGTGGAAACATTTCACTAATTTACTAAATTTTTCACTGTAAAATACATGTGATAATAAATCATCATTCATTCTGTCTGTCGTTCTTCCACTCATAGTCATACAGCATGAAAACAGATCCTTTAGTACAACGAGTTCACACCAAACGTGTTTCCAAACCAAACTAGTCTCACTTGCTTGCATTTGGCCCATATCTCTCTCAACCTTCTCTGTTCATATACTTATCCAAATGTCTTTTAAAAGGTGTAATCATACCTGTATTCACCATTTCCTCTGGCAGTTCATTCCACATATGAACTACTCTGTATAAAATTGTTGCCTCTCATGCCCTTTTTAAATATTTTTCCTCTCACCTTATAAAGATGCTGCCTAGTTTTGAACTCTCCCACCATAGGATAAAGACCCTTGCTATTCACTTTATCTATGCCCCTCATGATTTTATATTGACCTCTCTAAAGTCACCCCTCAACCTCCTATGCTCCAGTGAAAAAAGCCCCAGACTATCCAGCCTATTTTTATAACTTAAACCTTCCATTCCTGGCAACATCCTGGTAATTTTTCCTGACCCATCTCCAATTTAATAATATCTTTCCAACAGCAGTACTCCAGATGAGGCTTCACAAACGTCCTATACAACATCACAAACCAACTCCTATACTCAAAGGGCTGAGCAATGAAGGCAAACATGCTAAATGTGTTATTAACCACACAGTCCACCTGTGATGGAAATTTCAAAGAATTATGTACCTGAACCCCTTGGTCTCTCTGTTCTAAACACCATACAGGGCCCTACCATTAATTGTATAAGTCTTAGCCTCATTTGTTTTGCCAAAATGCAATACCTTGCATTTATCCAAGTTGAATTCCATCTACCACTCCTCAGCCCATTGACCCAATTGCTGTTTTTCTTCCAGAGACGGGCTATGCCGATCCTGTCTCATAAATCTCATCATGTGAAACATTTGGTGCAGGCTGCTGTCCTGAAGTCCATCTCACCCTGTCTCTCGTTCTGCCTGTTTGCTAAGCCTTTGTTTTTGGAACTTTTAAACTCCAAAAGAAAACAATCCTGGATGAAATTTCCTCTGTCCTAGAGGACAGAGGAAAGCCAACTGCAGCACTGAAAGACCTGTAACTCCAGAGCAAATTGAAGGGCCACAGAACTCTCCTTTGACCATTTTTGTTTTCAGATTGGCCTGTCAATCCAGTATCCACAGCAGCCAATGAGCATGGTCCATGTTCAGCATTTTCTCTCTCTCACTTTCTCCTGCCTACCACTCCATGGTCTTTGTTTGTGAGCTGTCATCCCCAAATTTTGTCCCTACAATTTGGGATACCCTGGTGCTATGTAATTGAAAGTAAATAAAATAATAAAAAAAGGAATGACAGTATATTTTCAAACACGTGAATGATTTAACTCCCAATTTGTGTTTGTTCAAATATTCAGGCAACAACTATATAAAAGAGGAGAATTACAGAGCTGCTATAGACTCTTATACTCAAGCAATTGAATTGGACCCAAATAATGCCGTCTACTTTTGTAACCGGTAATAACTCTTTCTGCTGTCTAATTCGTATTGATTTATCTGTTTCAGCCTAATTAAATTCACAAAGATTAAAACAGTATGTGTCACTGGAAAGGCAATTGTAAAATTGATTCAACAGATCTCGGGGAAGACTTATTGCTTTATGCATCAAAACTGTCATGTGCTTTTTCAACAAATTTAGCATTTTATCACACTTGACACGAAGAATATGTCCTCCACCCCTCATTTCAAGTTACTGGAACCCTGAGATTGAGTAAAAGCTTTACATTCACTGTTTTTACAATCTGTTTTACATTATTGAAGTAACCACTGTTTCAATAAAACTTGAATTTTTTTTGTGTATCCACACTATGTAATAGAATAGGTAAGTGTAATGACAGTTAACGTAATGTTGGTTTGCTTTTATTATATGAATGTTATATTCTAATGCTTTAAAATGACATGATTGGATTGAGTGCAATTCGGTTACATAATATATGTTATTTCTATGGTAAGACTATCGAATAATAATTTTGATCTTTATCTAGATATTAAACTGAGAGATTTGGTGATCTTCAAAAAATGATAAATGCAGTGAAAGAATGTTTAACAAATATCTCAAATGTTTGTAACAATGCTATGTGATTGGCTAATTGCTTTTTATTTAATGTGAACTATATCTTTTAAAATCATTGATCAACAAAATATTTGTAGAGGATCATCCTGACGTAACTTGTTTCGATTTTGCCGACATTTATGTATTTTGTGTGGCTATGCTTCTTTGGGTTATAAACTGTTACAGAAGTTTTATTCATGATAAGTTACTATTTGATAAATACTAAAATCTTTAAACAGTACATTTTGGCAAATAATAGTTTCATTTTCTATCTAATTCTGAATATAACTTAATTTTTTTTTTAATCAGAGTTCCTACACTAAAATTCAACTTAATTTGTTTAGGGCTGCTGCTCAGAGCAAACTTAATAATTATACTGCAGCAATAGAGGATTGCAAGAGGGCAATAGCCATTGACCCAGACTATAGCAAAGCTTATGGAAGGATGGGGTATGTAGTCACAGCTTTCATATTCATTGAGAGAATAATCTTTTTTTGAAGATCTGAAAGTTATTTTTGTTTTTCAGTTTAGCATTGACTTCTTTGAATAAGCATTCAGAAGCAATTACTTATTACAAAAAGGCTGTAGAATTGGACCCTGAAAATGGCACTTTTAAATCAAATCTGAAACTCGCGGAACAGAAAATCGGAGAAGCATCAAGCCCAGTAAGTGGTGTTCTGGTGAATTTACAGTCCATGTGATGCATTCTAATTTATCTAGCTTAAAGGTAAAATTTTCACCTCTAGGTTTTCCACATCGTCAAAATGTACATGTTTTCTCATGTTATTTCTTGCCGGTTCAAATGCAAGTAACATTTTGAAAGTTGTGAATCTCCAGCTCATTATAAATGGATGATTGACTGGTAATTTGGGGCAAACTGAGAGTTCTTTGGGATACTATCAATTAACACAGTGCATTTGGTGCATATATGTTATAAGTAAAAATGTGGAAATCCTAAGATATCCATCATTTATTTTCAGAAAGTGAAGAATTGTACTTTTTAGATGGCTCTTAGAATTTGTTACAAAGAACTTCAAACATCTTGTTCATAGCTGAAAAATGGCATAAATGAATTATATTGAAACAAAATGCTAAAGTACTTTAAACTGAACACTGACTTTGTGGACAGCTTCTACATTAAACTGCAGAGTGCAACTTCCCCCTTCTTGTTGAATGAACAAAAGGGGCTCAAAAGGCCTCTATTCCTACTCCTAAGTTCCAGTCTAAAGTGCTTTGTAGCTCCTAAGAGTTTACTTATATCCCTTTCCAATCCCAGCCGGGTAACTTTTAACCCTAGACCTGTCTTTCACATTTATGGCTCATGATAATCTTCCAAACTCTCTTCAAAACAGCCATAGACTGCTGGTTTTTACTATAAAGCATTCTGTAGACTTCTTTCTCTACTTTCAAGTTAGGCAAATCTTCCAATTTCTTCCCACTCGTGAATTACAAACCGAGTTAAAGCCCTTACCCATATTATGTGTGGTGAAGAATGAAATTAATATTTTTCCTACTTAACGCAGGCCTAAGATTCATCATCTTTGGCTTTCCAATCTTAGTGAGCTGCCTCTGCACTAACCAAAACCATGACTGCCTTCTGTGACAAGACAAATTAAACAGAAGAACGTTTTAAACTCCACAACAATTTGGCTTACTGTGCAATGGTTCAAACAGAACTTCAAATGCATTTATTTTACTTTCAACAAAGGTAAAAGTCTTGACCAATGTATTAACCCATATGAATAATTTATATCCTCAATAGGAGTTTTATAACCTATCTTCAGAACTTGTTGACCAACTGCCTTTTACCACCTTTTCATGGGATACTTACATAGTTTTCATCCTTTGCTAAATAATTAGAAACCTTCTGGCTGTTTTACAAAATAGCTCGTCCATTGTTAATGTATATAACACATCAACTACTGGTCATATGTAAGATAAACAGAAGTTACTTTGGAAATATAATCAGCCCAAACCTGCTACTTGCATATACATGAATCAAACTATTTACTTAACTGAGGGAGACAAACAGGAGGCTAAAAAAAACGCAGCAAGTTAGGCAGCATCTGGAGGAGGAGAAGTCCATGTTTCGGGTATTACCCTTCTTCAGTACTGGATTTGAGGGTGGGGGAAGCTATAGATAAAGAAGGATGGGGCAGAGGGTAGCAGAATGGTGGTGATAAGTGGATATCACCATTCCACTACCCTCTTCTACCCCCACCCCGGCCCCTCTTTATCCCCGGCAGCACCCTGTACCCCACATCTAGTCCTGAGGTAATACCCAAAATGTTGACTACTTCTCCTCCTCCAGATGCTGCCTAGCTTGCAGCCACATATTTGTCTACCTTGGATTCCAGCATCTACCATTTTTTTTTGTCTCTAACCTGGTTCTTTAACCAATTTGTTTCCATTTAACACTTTAATTCTGGAAAATTATATTGAAAACATCGACTTATGATCTAGATATTACAACAAGAACATAACTATTTACAACATCACACTCTCAGCACCATAGCAATTTAACTGTACTCTCATGCTGCTGAATTTGGTCCTCAAATGTGAACACCTTAAACTGTGGTTTGCAATGGTTCAATAAGGCAGCTCACCACCATCTTCTCAAGGACAGTTAAGACTGAGCATTAAATTGCAGCCTAGCCATCAATGCTCACATCCCATGAGTAAATTTAAAGATTTTTTTTCTGCAAATCCAGGAAATCCTTAAATCTTTAACAGCCACCCCAACCAAGCCTGCTGTCAGACGCAGATCATGGCAGCCCTTCACTTTACCTTCAGTAAAAGTTACAGTCCCAAAATAAAACCTTATAAACCTCATTATTGTAAGAAATGATTTAGCGCTAAATCTGCAGCTATGCTGACTGAACAAAACTATTCAGTTACTTCACAATGATAATGCTCACACTGTGAAATAGGTCAGAACCATGTCAACAAACAATAATGCAATTGCGGCAACTTAATATAGCATTCAGTGTGAACAATAGACTATTATAGTTGCTAAATATCAATTTAATACTAATTATGACTAGAAACCAAGCATGTCATTGCATTGTTTGTTCATAATTTCTTTCTATTTTTAATATTATCTAAAACTTGATTACCTACAGTTTGTTTAATTTATAATGATTGATGATAACAGTGTAATTATAAGTGATTTCTGTACCTACAGACAGGAGCTGGTTTGGGATTTGATTTAGCAAGTTTACTGAATAATCCAAGTTTTGTAAGTATGGTAAGTGTGAGTAAAATAAGGTTGTCCAAAACATACCAATAACAAACTTTATAATATTAATTATGGCTCAATCTCATATGATGGCATTAGGTAGCTAGGAAGATTTGTTTGCTTTATAAAGGAAAAATGAGAAAGAAGGGTTGACTTTCTTCTCCCTTCTCCTCCTCCCTCTTCAATTTGGGTTTTTCTTTTGTTACCAGCCCTTTGGGGCAGTGAGTGAACAATAACTACTATATTTGCATATCACCTTTAATCTAGAAAATACTCCAGGGCATATCACAGACAGAATTGATTTTGGGGAAAAGCAACATTAGGAGGGTTGATCAAAAATGTAATTGAATAGATGTGTTTAAAGAAAATTGTTAAATATGAAGAGAGCTCTGAGATATAATAATTGGGAAGGGAATTTAGGAGACAAATAATTGAGAGTAAATTCTTCAACGGTAAGGTAAAGGGGTTGGAGAATATTTAAGAGACTAGAGTTGAAGGAATGGTAAGTGGTGTTGAGCTAGCTGAGGTCTAGTCATAGGTAGAGGATAGCCAAGAAAGGATTTAAACACAGGGAAAGTTTTAACTTGTGGCTTTTGGAGGATCAGGATTTAAGGTGGGTCACCCAAAAACAGTGATGCTCAGTTGTTTAACAAAAACTGCGACAAATTATAAAGAAAGGAATGAAACTGGACAGACCACCCATTCAACCTAGACACCATAAGCAATGTAAAACTCAGCCCTGGCAATGCTGCAAAATCCTCCTTAAACTTTCAGGGATAATGCAAAAATTGGAAGCGTTTAGGTAACACCTTGCCATATCCATAATCAGAATTATACCTGAGGACACCAACACCACAGACCCTGCTAATGTCATGTCCCAACAACAGGACTGACCTGGCAGAGATGGTGGCAACATAATGGGTTCCAACTTGGAGAGAGTTGCTGTAAGAGTCTTCACATTGATTCTGGAGCCATGAAATCCTTTAGCATCAGGACAAACGTGGGCAAGGAAACCACCTGCTGATTTACCATCCACAGCCACCCCATTGGCTAATGAATCAGTACTATTCCATGTTAAGATTGGAGTTGGCAAGAACATAGAATTTACACTGGATTGGGAAATTTACGCCTACAATATAAAACCATTTGCGTGCCAAACAGTAGAAGCAGTATGTGATAAGGAAGGTTAAGTAATCACGCAACCCCGTGATCAGCTCTAAGCTCTGCAATCCTACCAAATTCAGTCATGAATGGTAGTGGACAATTAAACAATGATGAGGCATCATAAATATCCCCATTGTGAACGCAAAGAGAGCCCAGAACATCAGTACAAAAACAAAACTGAAGTATTTGCATTCACCTTCAGGAGAAGTGCCGAGTGGATAATCCATCTCTGCATTGCCACAAAGACCCCCGTATCACAGATGCAAATCTTCTGCCAATTCGATTCACTCTATATGATACCAAGCAACTTCTGAAGGCATCAGATATTCCAAAGGCTGTAGGTCTGGACAAAATTCTCTAATAGTACTGAAGATCTGTGTTCTGGGGCTAGCAATGCCTGTGGACAAGCAGCTTTAGTATGGCATAGAATACTGGCATCTACCCAACAATGTGGAAAATTGTCCAAGCATGTCTGCGCACAGAAAGCAGACAAATACCATTTCACAACCACCCTTTCGGTCTCCTAGTAGCAGGAGGAAGCCACATGGCCCTTTGAACCTGCTCTGCCAGTCTTCATGGTCATGGCTGATCATGCAATTCAATAGCCTAATCCTGCTTTTTCCTCATAACCTTTGATCCCATTTGCCCCAAATGCTATAACTAGCCATCTCTTGAATACAGTCTGTGTTTTGGCATCAGCTATTTCCTGTGGTAATGAATTGCACAGGCTCATCACTCTTTGGGTGAAGAAATATCTCCTCATTTCTGTCCTGAATAGTCTAGCCCGAATCCTCATACTGTGACCCCTGGTTCTGGATACGCCGTCCATCAGGAACATCATCTTTGCATCTACTCTGTCCGGTCCTGTTAGAATTTTATAAGTCTCTATGAGAACCCTCTCATTCATTTGAACTCTAGCGAAAACAATCCCAACCTAGTCAATTTGTGGGTGCACGGTGGCTCAGTGGTTAGCACTCCAGCCTCACAGCACCAGGGACCCAAGTTCAATTCCAGCCTCGGGCGACTGTCTGTGGAGTTTGCACGTTCTCCCTCTGTCTGCGTGGATTTCCTCCCACAGTCCAAAGATGTGCAGGTTAGGTGGATTGGCCATGCTAAATTGCCCGTAGTGTTCAGGGGTGCGTGGGTTATAGGGGGATGGGTCTGGGTGGGATGTTTCGAGGGGCGATGTGGACTTGGGCTGAAGGGCCTGTTTCCACACTGTAAATTAGCTAATCTAATCTAATCTCTCTTCATACGTCAGCTCCCAAATCAACCTGATAAACTTTTGCTGCACTCCCTCGAGAGCAAGAGCATCCTTCCTCAGAAAAGGAGACCAAAACTGCACATAATATTCCAAGTGTGGCCTCACCAAGGCCCTTTATAACTGCAGCAACACATCCCCGCTCCTGTACTCAACCTCTTGCAAGGAAGCCAACATACCATTTGCCTTCTCTACTACACACTTGCCTTCAACGACTGGAGCACAAGGACGCTCAGGCCCTGCTGCACACTCCCTTTTCCCAATTTATAGACATTCAGATGATAATCTGCTTTGTTGTTTTTGCTTCCGAAGTGAATAACCTCACGTTTATCCAAATTATACTGCTTCAGCCCTTGATGTGCCCACTCGCCCAACCTGACAAGATCATGTTGAAAGATCTCAGCATCCTCATCACAGTTCACCCTTCCACCCAACTTGGTGTCATCTACAAACTTGGAGATGTTACATTTTGTTCCCTCATCTAAATCATCTGCTCAATCATTAGCAAAGTGATGGATGTGGTTGTCGACAGCGAGGTCAAAGGGCACTTGTAAGGGAATACCACCTTGCTGGTGTTAATTTGGATTCTGCATGGCCAATCAGCTTCTGACCTATTGACAGCAAAGGCCTAAGCATGAACAAAAGAACTAAACTGCAGAAATGACACTGACAGTCCTTGACATCAAAGCAGCGTTTGACTGAGTTTGACATTAAGGAGACCTCGTAAAACTGCAGTCAATGGGAAAAAGGGGAAAACTCTGTCTGGTGTCATACCTACCACAATGGATGATGCTTCTGTTTGTTGAAGTTTAATTATCTCAGCCCAAGGACATAACTGCAAGAGTTCCTCAGGGCAGTGCCCTATGTCCAATCACTTTCAGCTACTTTATCAATTTCCTCCCTCACAATATTCCCCCAGCCTGCCCCCAACTGCCAACCCTCCAACCACAACAGCTGCCTTTCATAAGATCAGAAGTGGGAATGCTCAGTGCTTATTGCACAACATTTGTGGTTCTTAGACATCGTCTGTTTCAGTAACTATGTGCGGCAGGACTTGGTTGACATTCAGTCTTGAGCTAAAAAGTAGCAAGTATCATTTATTTCACACAGCCAGTCAATGACCATCTCCAATGAGAGAAAGTTTTACCATCACTCTTTTACATTCAATAGCACTACCATCACTGAATTCCGCACCGTTGACATCCTAGGAGTTACTATTGATCAACAACTTAACTAAATTAACCATACAATAAATAGTGTGACTACATAAACAGTTTTTAAAATTGTGGTTTTGATCTTGTATAATTCTGAGTTGAACTTAACTTTGGGCTAGAAGGCTGGGCAGTAATCAATGGAACAAAATAATAAGACCATGTGCTGTAGAAGCAGAAGTAAACAATTAAGCCATGCGATATCTCTGCCATTCAGTATGGTCATTGCTGACCTGATGACCCTCAACTCCACTTTTCTGCCTTTTCCCATAACTCTTGATTCCCTTACAGATGAAAAATGTCTGTCTCAGTCTTGAATATAATTAGTGTTCAGTTGTAGAAGGCGACAATAAAAAGGGGGAAAATTTGTTGTGGGAGACAGAAACTGTAAAAATTTTCAGAATGACAAGGGGAATGAAAGTTATTATAGAAGAATGTAGGATTACACATAGAAAAATAGTGTAAAATAAGACAGTGAAGTCATGTCAGAGATGACTAGAAGGTGATTGGAGGAAGTAAGAACTATTTTTCCTTTAATATGTCATACTAAGGGAGATTTTTAATTAGAACAAAAATTGGTTTATGAAAAAGACTGACTTCTCAAATTTTTTTATGATTCTAAACACTTAGTTCATACTTAATACTGCTGCTTTTTTCTCCTAGGCTGCAAGCTTGATGCAGAACCCCCAGTTACAACAACTGTAAGTTATATTTTTCATTTTTTATAAATTTACATAAAAAACATTTTAACTGAATATTTTTCAATATATGTTTGTATTATGAACAGAATATCAGGAATGATGTCTAATGCGATTAGTGGTCCTGCAGCAGGTGTTGGAGGTCTTACAGATATGGGCAGCCTTATACAAGCGTAAGTAGTTGTACTTGTAACCTTTGACAATGTAAACGTTGACTTATAATTTTCATAACTCAATATTCTGCATTATAATTTTTCAATATTAGCTATATCTGAGAGTCAACTACTAGGTATTTCTGTTGAGTTACAAATACTACTTTAATCCAGTATCTCGAATAAATAAAATGCAGAACTATAGCTCATGCAGTTTATGAAGAGCCACAAGACTGAATGAAAGCTATATGTTCTATAATTGCATAATAATTTGATTGACCTGTTTGCACAATATAACCCACAAATGCCTAATGGCAGTTTTGAATCTCTTAAAGTACTTTTAAAATGCACAGATACAGATGATGCTCATATTTTTGACTGGTACATTCTAATATTTGGCCACCAACAAATCAGTGCTTGAATGTAGAGATAACAAAGTGTGGAGCTAGAAGAACACAGCAGGCCAGGCAGCATCAGAGGAACAGGAAAGCTGATGTTTCGGGTTGGGACCCTTCTTCAGAAATCTTTCTGAAAAAAGGTCCTAACCCAAAATATCAGCTTTGTTGATGCTGCTTGGCCTTTTTCATCACCTGGCCACTGAGGTAGAAACTAATATTTAATATGCCTGTGAAGAGGATAAATATCTGAGGGGTGGAGGAATATTGAAGAACCTGGAGGGTTATAGGAGACAGCACCATTGCCAGGAGTTTGAGGCATCCTCTTGTGCTGGCGTTTCCCTTGTTCAGTGGTGGTTTGGTCTTCTGGTTCTTGGAACTTCCCATACAACAACATCAGTTGTTAATACTGGTCCCTGACTTGGGATGTATCACTTCAATCAGCATCATTGAATGAGAAAAAACAGTCAACAGAAAATAGAACTGAAGTCTCATCAGCCAGCTTACCAACAGAATTAGTCGTTTTTTTCTTCATTCACAAGATGAAGGGCTTGCTGACTGGGTAGCATTTATTGCCCATCCCTAATTGCCCAGAGGGCAGCAAAGAGTCAACCACATTTCTGTGGATCTGGAGTCACATGTAGACCAGATCAGGTAAGAAAGGAGTTTCCTTCCCTAAAGGGCATTATGTACCAGATGGATTTTTTTTTCACCAATCAGCAATGTATTCATAGCCATCATTGGACTCTTAATTCCAGATTTTTTTTATTGAATTCAAATTCCACCATCTACCATGGAAAGATTTGAACCCAGGTCCCCAGAACATTACTGAGTCTTGAGATTAACATTCCACTGATAATACCACTAGACCGTCACCTCCCCAAGTGAGAGCAAATAAAGATTAGCTTCTGTGATGTTATGGAGACTTCAAAAGGAGACAGAGTTAGTTTAAAAATGCTTCAATCTTGTCCTTTTTTGTATGTTAGGCCCCAATGTCATTGAACATGGAGATGTTCATAGAGCCTTATCCACCAATTAACTGAATTGTCCACCATCACTAGGGTTAACATTGACCAGAAAAGCAGCTAGACCAATTGCAGTTAAAAGTACAGGTCAGAGAGTGGGTAGTGTATGTATGGCTCCTCAACCCTTTTCCACACGCATGAACCACACATCTGGGGTGTCACTGAAATATACACACGAGTGCACAGTTCTTTAATAGTAAATTTTATTACACAAAGAAATAAATTATAACCAAGCTGTGCAGATTTAGAGAACAGTTTAGAAAAAAATCAAAAGGCACAGCAAAACAAACTTTTAACCTATCTCCCACGCTATCAATTCAAGTCCAAAGAATTTACCTCTGTATGAAATTATTAATTGATTCTCCCCCATTTCTTTCCTGTGAACTGTAGAATCTTCTTACGTGAACACCCATAAAACTGAGGTCTTAAACTATCCCAGTTTCTAATAATTTGTAAGTTTCTAACCAAAGCTGCCTTCTGGAAACTGCACAAACTAAACTTCTGTAAAGATAACTTATTTGCTTAACTGCTCTGAAAATTTTCTTTCTAAGAGAGAAAGTATATTTGTTTCTGAACTCAGTCTGGTCTCCTGTGAACTGACCTAAAAACTTGCAGCCTCTGTATTTTTCTAAACTAAACACATTGATTATTCTAAACTGAAAACAAGTTGATGGCTTTCCATATTTACTCTACCTATCCTAAACCATCACAATATAAATATTTCCATTGACACTTCGGGGGTCATATAGATATGCTTTCTAAGCAATGCTAGATTAGGTCACTGTTCCACAAGAACTCCTGACCTTGATTTTATTTCAAACAAATTCTTTACAAAAATAATCAATATCCAAATGTCACTGTTTCAAAATCTAAACTTCAAAACTTTTATCCACCTGCCTTTCATCAAATCTTGTCAGTTTGAGTGCTGGCAAAGATATTTAAGGAATTTGATACTATTTAGGGTGAAGCAGTTTGCTAGATTGGTACCTCATTCACTACCTTAAGCATTCACTCGCTCTACCACCAGTAGAAGTTGCAAAAGTAGGTACAATTGATAAGATGTACTGCAGCAACTCACCAAGACTCCTTTGACAGCACCTTCCAATACCTTGCCATCTGCTATCTAGAAGGACAAGGGTAGCAGATCTGTGGAACACCACTGCTTGCACAATTCCCTCAAAGTCATCTGACATCCTGACTTGATTATATATCATTGTTCCTTCTTTAGTACTGAATCAAAATTCTGGAACTCCCATCCTGATAGCACTTTAAAAATAAATTAACTGCATAGACTGCAGCGGTTCAAAAAATCAAGCCACTAACAACCTTCTGAGGGTATTTGGGTAATGACAGTATAAGTTTCCTTACCTGAAATGTTTGCATTCCATGAATAAATAGGAAGTGAATATTCAGTCCATTTTATGTAACTGCTGAATTCTGTTTTGCATTGGAAACAGAGGACAGGCAGGCTATAGATTAGCTATTAGTGTATTTCCAGGACTGGCAAAGACAGTTTCACAGTTAAATGCTTCCAATTTTAAAAAAAAACTGTTATTTTTTTAAGCTGCAGCTTCTCTTCAATGAAACCAGCCTTGTTTCTCCTTTGTTTTTACCTTGCCCAGCTTTTTCCTGTGACCTCAAATATAACTAAGCTTACGTTACTCTTGCAAGCCAAAAAATTACTTTCCTATCAGTAGTTCCTCCCAGGTAGCTTAATCCATCAAACACTTGCTTCAAATTTGAGCACAGTATTCAAGGACCACTCTACTCCAGTCTTCAAGACAACCCTCGGTAGAAATACAAGACAGAAGTGGAGAGTTGATATCCATGCACCTTTTTAACCATGTGAGCCGTCAAATAATCCAAGCAAAATTGAAGTTGCTGAAAATTCAGGAATCTTGAAGAGTCACTACCAGTTCGTTTTGCCAGAACTTCTTTTAATATCCTAGGATGCAATCTATCAATTCAAGGGTACTTATTGGCCTTTACCCCTGTTAGTTTCCTGAGTACTTTTTTCTGTAGTGATAATTATTGTATTTATTTCTTTTTCCCCCTTTTTGAATTATTGATCATGTCTTGAACCATGAAGACCGATGCAAAGTACACATTCAACTCCTCTTCCATTTCCTTGCTCCCCATTATTAGTTCCTCAGCCTCATTCTTGGGGGGCTGATGCATTTTCCTTTTAGATTAGATTAGATTCACTACAGTGTGGAAACAGGCCCTTCGGCCCAACAAGCCCACACCACCCCTTGAAGCATCCCACCCAGACCCATCCCCCCAATAACCCACACACCCCTGAACACCACAGGCAATTTAGCATGACCAATCTACCTAACCTGCGCATCTTTGGACTGTGGGAGGAAACCGGAGCACCCAGAGGAAACCCACACAGACACGGGGAGAATTGTGCAAACTCCACACAGACGGTTGCCCGAGGCGGGAATCAAACCCCAGCACTGTGAGGCTGCAGTGCTCACCACTGAGCCACCGTGCCGCCCTTTTGCATGTTTTTATTTTATTAATTGCACTACCCTACAATTCTATCAACAGAAATGTTTCAAAATTGTATAAAATGTCCTTTCTTAGTTAACTACGTATCTGTTTTGTCTAGAGGACAGCAATTTGCACAGCAGATGCAGGAAGAGAATCCAGAGCTAATAGAACAGTTGAGAAACCAGATCCGATCCCGATCATTCAGTGGCAGCAATGAAGATCACTCGTGATGTGAGTGGTAACCGTTCTTTGTTGATTATCTAAACTGAGCACCCATGAAATTATCAAATTTAAAATATACTTGTAGAGATACAAAGTCGCTTAAATTCTACAATTTTGTTTGGTATATGGATGACATTATTGTTATACAACCTAAAATCTCATTTTTGTAGATATATAAAATCAAATGAAATTTCAGCATGAAATGCTAAATGATGATCATATGAGGTATGCAGACAACACTAAGGTCGGTGGAGTTTTCAGACGACACTAAGGTCGGTGGAGTTGTGGATAGTAACGAAGGATGCTGTAGATTGCAGAGACACATAGATAAGCTGCAGAGCTGGGCAGAGAGGTGGCAAATGGAGTTTAATGCAGACAAGTGTGAGGTGATGCACTTTGGTAGGAGTAACCAGAAGGCAAAGTACAGGGCTAATGGTAAGATTCTTGGTAGTGTAGATGACCAGAGAGATCTCAGGGTCCATGTACACAGGTCCTTGAAAGTTGCCACCCAGGTTGACAGGGCTGTTAAGAAGGCATGCAGTGTTTTAGCTTTTATTGATAGAGGGATCGAGTTCCGGAACCAAGAGGTTATGCTGCAGCTGTACAAAACTCTCGTGCGGCCACACTTGGAGTATTGCGTACAGTTCTGGTCACCGCATTATAAAAAGGATGTGGAAGCTTTGGAAAGGGTGCAGAGGAGAATTTACTAGGATGTTGCCTGGGATGGAGGGAAGGTCTTACGAGGAAAGGCTGAGGGACTTGAGGCTGTTTTCATTAGAGAGAAGAAAGTTGAGAGGTGACTTAATTGAAACGTATAAAATAATCAGAGGGTTAGATAGGTTGGATCGGGAGAGCCTTTTTCCTAGGATGGTGATGGCGAGCGCGAGGGGGGAGAGCTTTAAATTGAGGGGTGAAAGATATAGAACAGATGTAAGAGGTAGTTTCTTTACTCAGAGTAGTAAGGGAATGGAACGCTTTGCCTGCAACGGTAGTAGATTTGCCAACTTTAAGTACATTTAAGTCATCATTGGACAAGCATATGGACGTACGTGGAATAGTGTAGGTTAGATGGGCTTGAGATCGGTATGACAGGTCGGCACAACATCGAGGGCTGAAGGGCCTGTACTGTGCTGTTATGTTCTATGTTCTATCCTGACAAGATGTATTTTTCTCTTTACACTGAATAAGAGGGTGCATAGCTTTAGTATTGTTGACCTGCAAAATTTTCACTGTTACATGGCCTACTGATGCTGACTTCAGTTTGATCATACTCCTTACATTGCTATAAGGATATCCATCCCAATTTTTGAATTGTTTTTTCATAATATTTCTGCTCAAACAGGGAATACATATATCAGAAATCCCAAAGATGTTGGATGTCAGGAGCAAGTACTTATCAATTTTGAATGCCACAGCTTATACAAAACAGACAGGAACATCAGACTGTAATTCACAGTTACCAGATAATTTAAGATGATTTGAGAACGTTTACAATTTGCAAGAAGATTGTACAATTTTACAGCTTGTGTATAATATGTTTGCAGAATATAATAAGTTTCTATAGTATGTGTGTAATTTAATTGATGTGAAGAAATACATTTTCAGTTGTCATTGGAGTCTGAACATTTGATTCTTTAAGCTTGGATTAACAGTATTGTACAAATGTGAATTGTTACAGCAACAGATTAGCGTTGTGCTCATTGAAATATGACACTTATTACATTGTCCAAATGCAATTCTGACAAGTTATGAAAATCAGTTACTGAAAATAAGTAAGTGTTAATGTATTAGTTATTTCAACTTATTTTGCACTTTATTCAGAATCTAGGAGAGATACCTACAAATGCTTAATTATGCATCTTGGGCATTCTTTCAAACAATATCCTGGGTATTGTTGAGATGAACTAAAATTTTTATTATAGTTCTCATCTGGTAATTTTCCATTGACAATACTAACATTGACATGTTACTTCTCCAGTAACCATTATTCCTTAGCATCCTCTGCCTGCTCCTCAAAAAAAGGGAAGCTATAGATTGAATCATAAAACAGACACAACACGGGAGCCAATTTGGCAGGTCATATATATGCCAGCTCTCTGCAAGAATATTTCAGCTGAACCTACTAGCCTGTCTTTACTCCATAGCTTTATAAATTGCTTTTCCTATGAATAATTTTCTTTCAAAAACCAAGATTAAATCTGCTTTTACCATGCACTTGGGACATTCCTTATTGCACAAAAAAGTCTATCCTGACATCACCTCTGCTTTATATGCTAACCACTTTAAATCCGTGTCCTTTCATTCTTTTCCTTCCAGCAATGGACGAGTGACCTATCCACATTATCCAGACACCTCACAATCTTGATCACACCTTTTCTGTCACCTGTCAACCTTTTTCAGGAGAACAGCCCTTTACCTTGCAGAACGTACCCATGTAGTTGAAGTTTCTCATCTGCAGAATCAATTACTTATTGCTGCTGCACCTTCTACAGAATTACAGCTATTCATTTGTGTAAAAGGACTAAACATGGTAAACATACAATGAATGGTCCCACTAACCAATGAGTTCAGAACCGAGGGGTACAGTTCAAGGATACAAGGTATACTGTTTAGGACTGAGATGAGGAGAAATTGCTTCATCTAGAGACTGGTCAGCTTGTAGAACACTGCCATAGAAAGTGATCGAGGCCAAAATTTTGTATGCCCTCAAGGAGTTAGATATCATTCTTAGGGCTAAAGGGATCAAAAATATATGGGGACAAAATGGGAAGACGGTACTGAGTTGAATGATCAGCCGTGATGATATTGAATGACAGAGCCCTCTCAAGATGCTGGACGGTCTATTACTATTTCCTATGTTTCTATAAATAGTTTTTACCCTTTTCCAATGCCTTTACATAGAGTTAATAGAGTCATATAGCATGGAAACAGACCCTTTGGTCCGACATGTCCATGTCAGCCAAGTTTCCCCAAACTAAACTAGTCGCACATGTCTGCATTTGGCCCATATCCCTCTAAATCTTTCCAATTCATGTACCTGTCCAAATGCCTTTTAACTGTTGTAACTGTACCTGCATCTACCACTTCCTGTGATAGTTCATTTGAACGTAATACTCCAACCAGTGTTGTATAGAGTTTTCCATAACTTTCTTGCTTTTGTACTCTATTTCTGTATTTATAAAGCTGAGGATTCCATATGCCTTATTGAACAATATGCCTCTCATTCCTCTGCTGTTGCACTCATTAGAATTTCCGTCATTAGTTTGTATTGCCTTTCCCCTTCCCTTCTACAAAAATGTATCACTTAGCACTTTTCTGCAATGTTTCATTTACCACAAGGCCTTCAATTCCAGCCAGTGTCCTTTTCAGGCCTTTTAACCACGTCCTTAAGGCTCTCAATACTTGCAGTAAATTTTGTATCTGCAAGTTTTGAGATTGTGCCCCGTACATCCGAGTTCAGATCATTAATATACATAAAGAAAAGCAATGGCCCTAATATTGACCCATGGGGAATCCCACTGTATACAATTCTGACTTTTTTTAAAAAAGCACTCATGTTTCCAATTACACAGTTAGCTTTGTAACTTTGAATGCTGCCTTTTAGTTTGTATGTGTGTAAGTAAAGTTTAAAAACACTGATATGGGCCTATGTTATGGGTGCCAATAACAGGCCAGAAAGCTGCCTTAATCTTTTTGGGATACTTGACTGCATTTCATGGGAGTCAAGCCAATAATTAGTTGTCATTAGGACTGCTAGCCTTTTAAAGATGGCCATCTAACCACCAGGGGCTGTTGGTCGGTTGAAGGGCAGCAGTTCAGCAACACCATCCTGTATCTTAACTACCTCCTTTTCAAACATAATTCCAGCAGCAACATCTTTAGTAAAGACAGATGCAAAGTATTTATTTAGTACCTTAGCTATGCCCTTAACGTTAATGTGCAAGTTCTCATTTTGGTCCCTAATTGGCTGTACTCTACTTTTATTTTACTAACTGTCTAATTTGGGATTTTAATTGTTTCTAATAAAATGAAAAAAAATTTAGAATTATACAATGCTGTAAATCAGAAATATAATTTGTTCCATTGAGATTTTACTGGTGCCACATGGTCTAATTTCACTTTCCTGTTAACTGTCTATGTTTTAATGACACTCTTTCTTTTCAAGCACTTACTTAATGCCCTTTCAAAAGGCTATGAACTTAGAGTGAGATTTGCACAAATTTTTAAAGTAAATGTGTAATGCAGATCTGTCTTCATGGTGTAAATATTTGCTAATAAAAATTGAGTAATTGTCTCCCCATCTTTTATTTAACATGAACAATGTGTAACAAGTTAGTTGTTAATTCAATCATTTATTGTTTTTGTCTTTACAGTTGCAAGATTTATGGAATAATGCTGTTCAATTGTTGTATAACAATAATCAATAACATTTTATCTTGTAATATAAACTCAAAACTCTAAACATATGAAATGTAAGAATTGGTGATTACTTCTAAACTTAAAATTATGCAGAACTTCAGGAACTGAAATTTAACAGGAAACCTTGGCATCTGTTTGAACATTGCCTGTAGGTCTAGTAACAGTCATAGTTGGAGTTTAGATTAGACCTGTCTCTGCTGTTTCATGTCTAGTATTTAATTGACTAAGAAAAATGCAGCAATACAAAATTTTTTAAGTATACCAAATTTACAATTGAATATGAAGCCTGTGTTGCAATATATTTAATGTGAACAGTGCATGGGATAAGCACTATAAACATCTTGTGTTGCAACAGATTTTAGATTATTTTTCATTACAACTGCACATCCCAACTTCCACTGTTTGAATACTCGAAGTTCCTAGGTGATACAGTAATTAATTGAAGTATGCATTGTGCCACTACCATTTTAAATGAGCCAATTGTACCTCATGCACATTAATTACTGTACAAGGTGGTAACATGCTCCAGCACAAAAGGTAAGGGAAATGCATACATTCTCCTTTTACATTGCTGTAAGTGACTAAGATATTTCTTAAGTAACTTCACTAGAACAGGTCTTCCATTGTAAGCACTTTCATTTACTGTATAAACAACCTACATGCTAATGTGAAACAGAGAATGCTGGAGAAACCCAGCATGTCTGGCTGCATCTGTGGAGAAACAAACAGATTGTACATTTCAATTCTGGTATGATACCATTTCAGAATAGAAAATTTCAGATTTTCAGCATCTGCAGTATTTTTCATTTATTCTTCATGCTAATGTTTCACATTTCTGTTTTTATTGTGGACAAATTGGATTACATATTCTTTTGATATGCCTGTATCTTTACACTGGCAGTTAAAATGCTGACCCCTTTCCTTCAAACCTGTGTGTGTGTATATTTGGAGTTGGGAAGAAAGGCATTTATTGTTAATGTTTGTAATCTTCAACTGAACAAGTGTACATATTTTACATTAGGAAACTTCTCTCACGTAATCTTGTAGAACATTGTTCATAGTCTGGCATATATGTAGTTCTGGCCTGGAGCTTCATCAATGGTACTTCTGTTAGTTGACCTAGCTTTGTTTTCCCCAGAACTGTTGTATATTGAGCAATGCCATTAGAATCAATCTACCGTGGAGGAAAAGGAGAGAGAATCCTTCATTTGTGTTAATTAAAAGTTTAGTAACCTTCTCTCATCTATATTAGAACGTATGGTGACAACTAGTGCACACAAAGTGTCCTATAATCATTGGGCACCATAGTCATCATTAAATAATTGTTCAAAATAAATCCTAGTTTGTATTAATACTTTTAGGTGAGATCTAAGTAAACTAAGATTTTTTTGTGGTGCCTTACAAAAAGGATCCTTGCAGTACTGCCCGATATATGTGGGAACTGGGTTTCCTAATACCAAGTGAAATAGCTTTATTCCTTTTCACAGATTAAAGAATTGGATCATTGTTCCACTTATCTTTCTTTTCCAGAAAAAAAGACAGTTCTTACCTGCAAATCTGTCTTAATAATTTAGTACACTTTGCAATCGTTCATGAATGAGAACTGCCCCATGTTGATGTACTTTTGAAGATAAGGTGTGTAAGGTTCTACTCTTTTATAAATTATCAGGAGTATGCTATTCACCCCCTTGTGCTATCCTTTATTCAATAAGACAACGACTGAACTGAAGGTAGCCTCAACTCCACATTCTTGTGTATCCCTGATATCCTGTTGAGTCTATCTATCTCTTTCTCCACAGCTGTCTATGCAAAACAATTCCACAGACTCGTGCCTCTTTTGAGAAAAACTTTCTCCTTCTCTGCCTTAAAAGGACAACCTCTTGTTTCTAAACTGTGACACCTAGCTCTTGTCTTTGCTGTGATGGAAAACATCCTCTCAGCCTCCACTCTGTCAGTGCCCTCAGGATCCTGTGTTTCAATAGATCAGGCTTTTTTCTTCTAAACTTTAACAGATGCAGGCCCAACTAACCACTCTTTCCCACCAGTTCCACACCAATTCACATGTTGCTAATTCAAACAACCCAGTTATGCTTGCTTACTGCCTCCTGTTAGCACAGAGAGGGTTAGTAAGCTAACCATGTGCAATATCTTTTGTTGTGGTAACTTATTCAATGCCTGAAGATTCAAATGCAACAAATCTACAGGTTCTCCTTTAGCCATATTGCTTACTTCCTCAAATGAACTTTAATTAATTGGTCAAGTATGATAGCCCTTTTGCAAAACTATGTTGACTCTGCCTGATTACATTGATAGTTTCCTAGTGCCAAGCTATAACCTCCTTACTAATAGATCTTAGCATTTTCCTGAGATGAAAAATATTAACTAGTCTGTAGTTTCCTAGTCACAGTACTGGTGACTGTAAAACCATAATAGATTGATTTTTACAAGAAGCTTCACTAATGTCCTTAACTGTTCTGGCCTACATGTGACTCCAGAACCACAAAACAACATGATTGGCTGAGCAAGTGTTCAGACTAAGGACCAAGTAGGGATGGATACCAGTTGCTGGCCTTCACAGGGATACCCACATTCCATGAAAGAACATAGAAAAAGTAAAAAGGTTTTTTATACTAGCCTTCTAAAGATTTTTGCAAAACTATTCTTACAACTTGGATTTTGGCTTTGCTGAACAAAGGCAATTGATATTAGCAGACTCACATCTGTGATTTGAAATTCACAATCTTATAATGTGAGAGTGGATGAGCATAGTACAAGTCTAACAATTAGCATTTTATCACAATACAGCACTAAGGAGCAAAAATCTATCTAACATATCCATCATATGCTCCTGTATACTGTTAAGCAGGAAACACGATAATGAGTCATGTCATTTCAAAGAGGTAATCAAGAGGATGGGTTAGTGTAGGGCAGTGGATGTTGTCTATATGGATTTTAGTAAGGTCTTTGATAAGGTCCTGCATGGCAGGCCAGTTATGAAGGTTAGGTGGTATGGAATCCAGGGAGAGCTAGCTAATTGGATTCAAAATTGGCTCATTGGTAGCAAGTGGACGGTGATGGTTGAAGGTTGTTTCTTGGACTGGAGCCCTGAGACTAGTGATGTGCCACAGGGGTTGGTGCTGAGACCTTTTTGTTATTTACATAAATGCTCTGGATGAGAATGTAGTAGGTGTGATTTGTAAGTTTGTGAATGATACAAAATTAGAAGATATTTTTGATAGCAAAGAAGGTTATCAAGAATTAGAGGGATCTTGATCAGATGAGGTAGTGGGCTGAGGATTGGGAGATGCAATTCAATACAGATAAATATGAGGTGTTGCATTGTGGGAAGTCAAGCAATGGTAGGACTTGTACAGTAAATGCTAAGGTCCTGAGGAGTGTTGTGGAACAGAGGGACCTAGAAGTACAAGTACATAGTTCTTTGAAAATGGTGTCACAGGTGGATGGGGTGGTGGAGAAGGCATTTAGCACACTGGACTTCAGTGGTTGAGGCACTGAGTATAGGAGTTGGGATGTTGTGCTACAACTATCTAAGTCATTGGTGAGGCAGCAGTTGGAGTATTGTGTTACAGTCTTTGTCACCCTGTTATAGAAAAGACATAGTGAAACTGGAAACTGTGCAAAGAAGATTTACAAGGATGTTGCAAGACTAGTAGGCCTGAGTTATAGGGAGCAGTTGGCCAGGGTAGGACTTTATTCCTTGGAAGGTAGGAGAATGAGGGGTGACTTTATCAAGATGTATAAAATCATAAGGGGCACAGATAGGATGAATGCATGTAGTCTTTTTTCCCAGGGATGGGGAATTGAAAACCAGAGGGCATAGGTTTAAGGTGAAAACGGACAGATTTAAGAAGAACCTGAGAGCTAACCACTTCATGCAGAATGGTGCGTATATGGAATGGGCTGCCAGGAAAAGTGGTTGAGGCAGGTACAGTAGCAACATTTGGATAGATAAATGGATGAGAAGGGTTTAGAGGGATATGGACCAAATGTGGGCACTTAGAACTAGCTGAGTGGGCACCATGCTCAGCCAAAGGGCCTGTTTCCCTGCTGAGTTACTCTGACTTACTCAGTGTGTTTAGACTAAAATAGAGAATTAAGTTTCTCATGAGAAATTCTATATGGCAACAATACAACTAACCAGCAGTAGTATACTGAACAAAAGCTAAATAAATAAATTAGTCCAAAATCTGTATTTTATGTAATTTAACAATGTCTATGAATGTATGTAGAAATTGGCAATTGTAGAACATCTCCCTAATTAGTCAAGGAAAACATACAATATCCCAGGACTGTTGCAAGAGTTGCTGCTGTTTGCCCCAACCCCCACACCCTATAAACTGGGACGAAAAATCAGAATCAATTTAGTTGATTATTTCTGCTATTTTGGCTCTGCTTCTGTCATAGTGTAATCAATTGCTTTTAATTCAATACCCCTGAGATAAATTGAAAGTATTTAATGTAGTCATCAGTAATTACATGTCCAATTCATTACTTTCTTTTTGCTGATGTAGCTTTGTGAAAGGTTCAATATTCTTACCATCATCTTAAAGCATGTCATTCCGTAATCCATTTATTGCTTCTGATGCAAGCAAATACAGCTTTGTTCCTCAGGAACCTGCTGAGGGAAATCTTTTCAGTTGAGATTGCATAGGTCTGCTATGTTGACCAGTAGTATTTACATAATTAACAAACCCCTGGTACACATGCAAATACTTTGGTTAGTATAGCCAGTATGTGGGTTGCATTCACATCTGAAATAATGTTTTAACATTTTTTGTCAATAAGATGTATGTGGTGAAGTATTAGAGATAATGGGAACTGCAGATGCTGGATGAATACAGCAGGCCAAGCAGCATCTCAGGAGCACAAAAGCTGATGTTTCGGGCCTAGACCCTTCATCAGAGAGGGTGAAGTATTGTTGGCCAATTCTTGACCAGTTAAGTGCCTTGTTCATACTTGGTAACAACAGAGCTGCTTATATAGGCCTCAGCCCTGATTGTGAAAAGTAGCCAAAGAACGGCCATTAAATGCTGCTAGCCATACAAAGTGTTCCCATCTAAAGTATCAGATCTCACGTGACAGTCAGTCATTTTCTACAAGATATTTATGATTTTTATTGTTATGAAGATGCTCATAATTAATATTATTTGAAAGACTTGAGATTTGATGGATTGTGGTAATAGTAAGGAAGACAGTCAGTGTGGAGCAGACTTCAGGGAGTGACGTGAAGGCCAAATGAGAATACTGTGTTTTAACTAAGGTTTACAAGTAAACTTCAGAGAAGTAAGGATATAGATCAAGAGTACGAGCAGGGTGGCATTATGAATTACGGCAGGAAAAACAGTTGATTGATGAGTAGGATAAGTGACTATTTGTAGTTTCTAGAGTAAGTAAGGTACCCATTTGTGTGTTTAGGTCACCATTATTTTTCTTTTAAAAAAGTGAAACATTATGATTGAGGGGTAAAGAGCAGGGAATCTGGCTACATACACGATTTATAAACCAATTTGTTTCTGACAGCATCATTTTAGTAGTCTCCAAATTTGCAAGAATCAAGAGATTGATATGTTAACAGCAGGAACTTTATGTTCAAGTGATTGGACTGTTAATTAAAAGTGAGTCTACCGTATTTACATATATACAATCCTTTACAAATCCAATATTGAGTCCCTCTATCCTTAATTACAGATTTCAATAACTATAGTTCTTAAAACTAGAAGTGAAGTTAAAACATTCCCCAGAACACTTCTGTCACTATCTTCTGGTGAGGGATACTTGTGATGAAAAAGAAACCCACAATGAGAATGAAAATGGGCAGGGCAAGAAGAAAAGTCAGGAGATTTGCACCAGATTAAAATGTTCAGACAGCCAGTACAGCACTAACAATTCTGCAACCTTATGAACAATTGCACAGCTTTTCAAAAGTTTTAACCCTCCCCCTCCAATGAACATCTCATATTTTATTTCCAGCTACCAATATAAAAGAGGTGTCACTATTTTAACTGAGAAACACAATTTCTCCCTGAAGCTATGTACACTGGAGACTATTTTGTGAATACATTTAAAGCTTTATTACATACACATAAAATTGAAAGCAACTTTGAATAGATTTATTTTTTAAAAACTGTCTTGTTGACTTTACACTCATCGGTGTGAAGCTCATTAGGTGTAAGGGAATGGACATGAAGCAGTGCCAGGTTTTGCATGATTAGATGCAAAGTAAAGCTCCCTGTACTGCACTTCCACAATATACATCATGAATGCACAATTTCTGCACTTATGTGCGAGTTTTCCATTTTCCACTTCCCACACACTTGGTCAACAAGATCACCACAATGTAGTGCAATGTATGATGGATTCACACCCAGTACAAAGTAAATTGAGACTGCCCATGCAAATTTAATTCATGCAAGAACTCTACAACCAGTAAACAGAGAAAACCACCATCTCATCAATATATTGGATTAGAACGCATGTTCCAGAGGTGCAAAGGGCAGTGCATCAATCCACTCAGTATCAACAGACTTCTTAAAATGATAAAATCTTCATACATTTTGGTTCATACGATACGGTGATAGTCTTTCATGAATGAAAAAGCAGGTCACATCGTTAAAACAAAACCGTTGGTCCACAGGAAGGGAACACCACTATGAGAAGGTACTTCTAGCTTTCTGGTTTCAGGTGTGAAAAGACCACACATACTTGTGCAATGTCATCATACTCATAAGTTCTTTTTAAAAATGTGTCCATCAATCGCAATCCTGAAATACTCTGAAAAGAGAATTGAACAAAATTATACATTGTAGGAAGTTTGAAGTAAACAGAGCATCTCAAATGGTAATTATAAAGTTACTGCAAAATTTAGAGGCAGTGTTTTGTTTGTTTGCAAACAATAACAGAAATTGTTTTGAAATGTCTGGCATTGGTTGCACGTGGCAGATAAAAGTAATACATAGCTATCCTGGCTCCTCAAACAAAATGTGTATTTCTCATTGAAAAAGAAAAGTTGTTTTTTTCAATGATGCTCATGTGCAATTAAACAGGATGCAAAAGTCAAACAAAGGAGCAGAGATAATTTATTCACAGTTATCACATTGCTGCAAAGCAGAATTTCACAGTTTTATGAATACAAAAAGTACTTGTTTCTGCTCTCAGCCAAGGCTCAGAGAGGACGTAAATCAGTTCAAGTCCATACCACTGGCTTGAGCACAAAAACAGGCAAAATTCCAGAGTTGAACACACAGCCCTGTTTAAGATGCCATTCATCTTTTAAACAAGTGTCTGTTTGCACTCAGGTGTACATGAAAGATACCATGGAATTATTTAAAATAACAAGGTAGTTATCCCTATAACACAGTGTGGAGCTGGAGGAACACAGCAGGCCAGGCAGCATCAGAGGAATAGGAAAGCTGATATCTTAGGTTAGGACCCTTCTTCAGAAATTTCTGATTTTCTGAAGAAGGGTCCTGACCTGAAATGTCAGCTTTCCTGCTCCTCTGATGTTGCCTGGTCTGCTGGTTCCTCCAGCTCCATACTGTGTTATCTCTGACATCTCTGACTCCAGCATCAGCAGTTGTTAATATCTCTGAGGTAGTTATCCCTGGTGTCTAGTCTAAAATTTATCCCTCAACGATCACTAAAACAGGTTATCCAGTATTTTCAAATTGCTGTTTGCAGCATTTTTATTTTTATGCAAAGCATTTTAATATTACAGCACTGAGTACTTTTTCTAAGGTACCTTATTTCCAGGAAGCACTTTGGAATGTCCTAACATTGTAAAAGATACTATGTAATTACAAGTGTTCCTTACATAAGCTAACATTCATCAATATCAGTAAAAGAAATAATTTCAAAATTAAAAGAACATTACAATGTTATAAGCGTATTCTGTGCTGAAAATAACATCCTGTATAAAATGGCAATAACAATAAATCTTGCAAACAGTTTTGTAGATTGTGAATAATGATAATCAACCTTAAAAAAAGTCTTCATTTAAAATAGGCTAATAATTTTGATTCAGTAATTGCACTGTTGACATCAAATAGTGAAACGGATCCAAGAAACCATGAATAAAAGTTGTTACTGAAGAATCAAGTGGTTTGTGAAAACCAAATAATCCTCAGCTCTTAAACACCATGGCTATCACAGATGCATGCACTAGCCCACCATTTTCAATAAAAATCAAGAGTGAAATTGTGGCCTGTTGAGCAGATGACAGATAAATTTTCATGACAGTTGGCAATTTTTGAGCAAACTCTTGTTTTAGCAACGACAATGCAACTAATATGCATCTTTAACATAATGAAATATCCCAAGGCACTATACAAAAGCATTATAGAATAAAGTGTGATTTTAAGTTACTTAAGGAGATATTTGGTCAGATGTTCAAAAGCTTGGTTACAGAAGTTGTTTTAATGAGGGACAGTAAAGCAGAAGTGTATAGGGAAAATATTCCAGAAGGCGGATTAAGGCAACTGGAAACACTATCGTCAATGGTGGAGCAATTTGCAATGTATAGAGTCTACGATTATAGGGTAGATATTCTGTAGAGTTGGGAGTGCTGGGTGAGATTACAAATATAGGGAGGGCACAAGGGGATTTTAAAACAAGGATGAGGAATTTTAAGGGATAATGGGAACTGCAGATGCTGGAGAATCCAAGATAACAAAATGTGAGGCTGGATGAACACAGCAGGCCAAGCAGCATCTCAGGAGCACAAAAGCTGATGAAGGGTCTAGGCCCGAAACGTCAGCTTTTGTGCTCCTGAGATGCTGCTTGGCCTGCTGTGTTCATCCAGCCTCACATTTTGTTATCTTGGATTCTCCAGCATCTGCAGTTCCCATTATCCCTTAAAATTCCTCATCCTTGTTTTAAAATCCCCTTGTGCCCTCCCTATATTTGTAATCTCACCCAGCACTCCCAACTCTACAGAATATCTACCCTATAATCGTAGACTCTATACATTGCAAATTGCTCCACCATTGACGATAGTGTTTCCAGTTGCCTTAATCCGCCATCGTCAATGGTGGAGCAATTTGCAATGTATAGAGTCTACGATTATAGGGTAGATATTCTGTAGAGTTGGGAGTGCTGGGTGAGATTACAAATATAGGGAGGGCACAAGGGGATTTTAAAACAAGGAGAGGAATTTTAAGGGATAATGGGAACTGCAGATGCTGGAGAATCCAAGATAACAAAATGTGAGGCTGGATGAACACAGCAGGCCAAGCAGCATCTCAGGAGCACAAAAGCTGACGTTTCCGGCCTAGACCCTTCATCAGCTTTTGTGCTCCTGAGATGCTGCTTGGCCTGCTGTGTTCATCCAGCCTCACATTTTGTTATCTTATGAGGAATTTTAAGGACCTTGTTTGACCAGGAGGTAAAGAAGGTCAATGACCTAAAAAATGACTGGCATTTTAAGAGACAGGCAGAATTGTGGATGACCTCAAATATAGGGATGGTAAAATAGCCATTGTAGCCACAAATATGCAGTCTACTGGTAACAAAGGCATGACAGAGAGTTTCATCAGCAGGTATACTGAGGCAGGCAAAGTTGGCCAATTTACAAAAATTGATATATGTAGTCTTAATGATGGCACAAATAGCAAGTCAGAAGGTCAAAAAGCTGCAAATAAACTGGTTTATTCTCAGACTGTTGCTTGGTTGCTGGGTAAAGTTGGTATCTAGGTTTGGTGCAAAAAAGAAAGCAAATTTGTCAAGGTGATTTCACTTACTAAATTTCCTTTCTCAGAGTCCTTTTTAAGTCTTACCTGTAAACCTTGCATGGAGGCCAATAGCTTGAGTGCAAGATGAAGAGAAGAATTTGGACTCAACTTTCCTAGCTGTCTTCCTGAAATGCCACACCAGTGGATTGCATTTGTATTGCACATTTCAAGCACCAGATCCATTGTCCTCTCGCTACTAGTGAAATGAAAACTTATTGAGATAGTTCAGTACAATATTGCTTGTATTTGACTATATAAAAACAAAGGTTTGAATCACATCACATCCTTTTTTTAGATACAGGACCCAAGACTGCTCACAGTATTCCAAATTCTGTCTGACGAGAATCTTATACAGCCTCAGCACTACATCTCTGCTCTTCTATTCTAACCCTCTTGAAATTAATGTTAACACTGCATTTGCTTTCCTAGCTGTCAAGTGAACTCGCATGTTAACCAGAGGAGAATCCTGAACTAGGGGTCCTATGTCCCTATGTGCTTCAGGTTTCCGAAGCTGTTCCCCACCGAGAAAATAGTCTATGCCTCTATTCTTCTGATCAAAGTGCATAATCTCATACTTTCCCCCATTGTATTCCATCTGCCATTTCTCCATTTAACCCTTGATCTCTTTACCAATCAAGAATCTATCCGTCTGTCTTAAATACACTTGATGATTTGTCCTCCACAGCCTTCACAGATTCACCACTCTGTGGCTGAAGAAATTCCTCATCTCAGTTTTAAAGAGTTTTCCCTTCACCCTGAGGCTGTACCCTCAGGTCCTAGTCTCTCCTACTCGTGGAAACATCTTCTCCACATCCATTACATCCAGACTTCTCAGTATCCTGTACGTTTCAATCACATCTCCCATCATCCTTCTAAACTCCAAGTACAGATCCAGAGTCCTTAACCACTCCTCATTTGACAAGCCCTTCACATCTGGGACCATTCCTCAGACTCCCTCCAACACCATCTCATCTTTCCTTAGATACTGGGCCCAAAATGGCTCATAATATTCCGAATGTGGTCTGATCAGAGCCTTGTACAGCCTCAGCAGTACATTTCTGCTGTTGTATTCTAGGCCTCTTGAAATGATTGCTAACATCGCATTTGCCATCCTAACCATCAACTGAATCAGCATGTTAATGTTAAGAGAAACTAGGACTCTTCTGAAGCCTTTCCCCATTTAGAAAATAGTTTACACCTCTATACGTCCTATCAAAATGAAGAATCTTACACCTTCTCACATTGTATTCCATCTGCCACTTCTGTGCCCACTCATTTATCTTGCCCAATTCTTTCTGTAGTTTCAACACACAAAGCCATTGGAAAAGCCCAGCAGGTCTGGCAGCATCTGTGAAGGGAAAAAACAGAGTTAACATTTCACCTCTGGCGCCCCTTCCTCAGAACATATGGAAGGGTGACCGGACCTGAAACATTAACTCTGTTTTTGCCTTCACAGATGCAGCCAGACCTGCTGGGCTTTTCCAGTGACTTTGTTTTTGTTACTGATTTACAGCATCTGCAGTTCTTTTGGTTTCTCTTTCTGTAGTTTCCCTGCATCCTCAACACTACTTGTCCTCCACAAATCCTTGCATCATCTGCAAACTTAGCAACAATGCTCTCAGTTCCTCAGTCCAGATCATTAAAATGATTATTTTTGGTCCTAACACTGACCCTTATGAAACTCCACTAGTCGCCAGCTACCATCTTGAAAAAGAGCTCTTTGTCCCTACTCTCTGCCTTCTGCCGGTCAGCCAATCTTCTATCCATGCTAGTACCTTTCCCCTAACAACATGGACTCCTATCTTATCTAACAGCCTGCTGGAAATCAAAATAGATTACATCCATTGGCTTTCCTTTGTCTAGCTTGCTCATTACCTCCTCAAAGAATTCTAACAATTTGTCAGGCATGACCTCTCCTTCACGAAGCCATCCTATTTTCCCATGCACTTCCAAGCACTCTGCAACCTCATCCTTAATAAAGGACTTGAAAATCTTACAAATGACCAAAGTTATAGCCAACATGCCTATAGTTTCTTATCTTCTGTCTCCATCCCTTCTCAAACAAGGGTGTTACATTAAAAATTTTCCAGTCCCCTGAGAACCTCCCTGATTCCAGCGATTCCTGAAAGGGATTCCTATACCTTCAGAACCCTAATCAAGTTTCTGTCATTCCACATTCCCAGAAAATGGTAGAAATATGGAACAGCAGCATCTGTGAAGAAAAATCAGAGTTAACCTTTCAGGTCTGGTGACCCTTCCTCAGATGCTGCCAGGCCTGCTGAGCTTTTCCAGCAACTTCTGTTTTTGTTCCTGATCCACAGTTCTTTCGGTTTTTATTTAGAAATATGGAACACACTGCTTGAGAGGGTGGTGAAGGCAGGTACTTTTGCAATACAGGCATCTGAACAAATACTTAAAATGCCAAGGCATAATGGGTTATTGACCAATAAATGGGATTTGTGTAATTTGCCATTTGCTTGTCGGCATGGACACGATGGGCTGAACCTCTGCAACATCAAAAGTAGAAAAATATTTATCCCATCTTTCAGGAGACATTGTTTTTAAGTCATTAATATGCATCTTACTGAGGCCAATCATTGCAGATTTCTTCCTTCCAGACACATTCATGCAACATTAGAAATGCTAACACGTTGGGAGGAGATCTACAGATCTCCTTGAACATCTGTCTGAATTAGCCCGAATACCTATCTAAAGGAACAGGAACCTGAGTGCCAACTTATTGAATGAGCACACATACCCTGATATCTTCAGATCAGCATCCAGACTGATCCAGGATGCCAATGCCTTTATTAGTTTACAAAACTGCACCCATAATATGCAACAAGAACACCTCAATAGGAAAATTAATAACATGAGACTCAGATGATAGATATCCACAGGAACTATGACTCATGATGAAAGCAATTTTATTTTCCAGAAGATAATTATTTTTAAATTATATGGGTGACTATTTACTTGGCTCTGGACCCTCCATTTAGTATTTTGGAAATGAGGTAAAACTAAGGATAACCCTGTATTTAGGATATTGTAAAATTTCACTTTCTTGCAGGAAGCACATTATTCAAATGTCTCCACACTCCTTGAAAGGTCACTTGGCTGATGTCAGCGACAGAGCCTCCAAAGGAAATCATATTTCATTGTGTGTGGATGGCTCAGAATCACAGGATTATTATGGTGCAGGTGGTGGCCATTTGGCCCATCACAGTCGCCCCAGCTCTCAAACGAGTATCATTACAATGCCCATTGTCTGCTTTCTCTCCTAACCTTGTATATTGTTTTCCATTCAAACCATCTTCCACTAACCTCTTGAATGCCTCACTGAACCTCCCTCCACCACATTTCCAGGCAGTGCATTCCATACCATAACTACTCACTGAGTGAAAATGTTTTTTCTCACATCATCCCTGCTTCTTTTGCACAGTCATAAATCTGCCCCCTCTTGTTCTTGTTCCTTTTATGAGCAGAACAGTATCTGCCTATCTGCTTTGTCCTGCTGCTAATGATTTTGAAAACTTCTATCAGATCTCGCCTCAGCTTTCTTCTCTCTAAGCAGAACATTCCCAACTTCAATCATTTCAGGACTGTTTCTTTTATTTTCTTTGTCACTTTCTCAAACATATTCATCTCTTTTCCACAACATGGCACCCACAACTGCACACAGTACTTCAACTGAGGTCAAACAAATGTCTTATCTACAAGTTCAACATCACCTCCTTACTCTTGTACTGTGCCCCCATCGAAAGCAGCTCAGGACAGTGCATGCTTTAAAAAACTGCGCTCTCCACTTCTCCCGCCACCTTCAATGATCTGTTTAGCTATGCACACAAGTACCTCAAGCTCCTGCACCACCTGTAGAAACATATCCCTTATTTTAAACTGTATTTCAACCTTCTTCCTACCAACATGCATGATTTCACACTTTTCTACATAAAACTTCATCTGATACCTATCTGCTCATTCCACAAACTTGTGAATATTCTTTTGAGATTACACACGGTCATCCTCACAGTTTACAATTCTCCTTTTTTTGTGTGTCAACAGCAAACTTTGAAATTGTTACCTTCACACCAAAATCCAGATCAATCAAATAAATAAATCATCAGAATATGTTCAGAAAAGCAAAAACCCCAATCTCAAACCCTGGGTATTTCCGCTACAAATCTTCCTCCAGTACACAAAACATTAATTCACCATTACTCCCTTTCCTATCCCTTAGCCAATTTTGTATTCACATTGCTGCTGCCCCTTTTATACAATAACCTATAACTTTCCTCAAGTCTGTTGTGTGACACTATCAAAAACCTTCTGGAAATCCATGTAAGCACCACCAACACCGGTACCCACATTGAGGTTGTTTATTTTTGCAAAAATATACTTTATTCATCATAAATTCATAAGTTATCTATGGATATGTACGAATGGCAAAAAAGCTCAGTCCAGACTTTGCAGGAAATAGTGAGATTTTGACATTCCCCAGTTGTAACAAAATTGCATTTTCTAAATATGTAGCGGTATTATTTACATTCCCAATAAGGCAACAAGGGGATCTGAAAATTTTTGTTACCATTTGAAAAAAACTTCAGTACGTTAGTTAAACATAGAGTAAACCGGTTGATGTGGTGTATATGGATTTCAGCAAGGTGTTTGATAAGGTTCCCCACAATAGGCTATTGTACAAAATGCGGAGGAATGGAATTGTGGGAGATATAGCAGTTTGGATCAGAAATTGGCTTGCTGAAAGAAGACAGAGGGTGGTAGTTGATGGGAAATGTTCATCCTGGAGACCAGTTACTAGTGGTGTACCGCAAGGGTCGGTGTTGGGTCCACTGCTGTTTGTCATTTTTATAAATGACCTGGATGAGGGCATAGAAGGATGGGTTAGTAAATTTGCAGACGACACTAAGATCGGTGGAGTTGTGGATAGTGATGAAGGATGCTGTAGGTTGCAGAGAGACATAGATAAGCTGCAGATCTGGGCTGAGAGGTGGCAAATGGAGTTTAATGCAGACAAGTGTGAGGTGATGCACTTTGGTAGGAGTAACCAGAAGGCAAAGTACAGGGCTACTGGTAAGATTCTTAGTAGTGTAGATGAGCAGAGAGATCTCGGTGTCCATGTACACAGATCCTTGAAAGTTGCCACCCAGGTTGACAGGGCTGTTAAGAAGACAATACAGTATTTTAGCTTTTATTAATAGAGGGATTGAGTTCCGGAACCAAGAGGTTATGGTGAAGCTGTACAAAACTCTGGTGCGGCCGCACTTGGAGTATTGTGTACAGTTCTGGTCACCACATTCTAAGAAGGATGTGGAAGCTTTGGAAAGAGTGCAGAGGAGATTTATGAGGATGTTGCCTGGTATGGAGGGAAGGTCTTACGAGGAAAGTCTGAGGGACTTGAGGCTGTTTTCATTAGAGAGAAGAAGGTTGATAGGTGACTTAATTGAAACATATAAAATAATCAGAGGGTTAGATAGGGTGGATAGGGAGAGCCTAGGATGGTGACGGCGAGCACGAGGGGGCATAGCTTTAAATTGCGGCTGAAAGATGTTGGACAGATGTGAGAGGTAGTTTCTTTACTCAGAGAGTAGTAAGGGAATGGAACGCTTTGCCTGCAACGGTAGTAGATTTGCCAACTTTAGGTACATTTAAGTTGTCATTGGATAAGCATATGGACGTACATGGAATAGTGTAGGTTAGATGGGCTTGAGATCGGTATGATGGGTCAGCACAACATCGAGGGCCGAACTGCCTGTACTGTGCTGTAATGTTCTATGTTCTATAACTTGCTCTTTAGAAATTCATGCTGTCACTTCCTAATCAATCCATCTTTTCTCATGTCACTACTAATTCTATCCTGAATAATTGTTTCTAAAAGCTTCCACATCACAGAACTGATCGGTGTATAACTGCTAGCATTATTTTCACAAACTTCCTTGAATGAAGGACATAATGTTTACAGTTCTCCAGTCTTTTGCATCCCCCACCCCCGCAAGTCTAGGGAAGATTGAAAGATGACAGCCACATCCCTGCAACTTCTATCCTCACTTCCTTCAAAATCCTTGGATGCATCTCATCTGGCCCCAGTCCCTTGTTATCTCTATGTATCTCTAGCAATTGTCTAACCAATACTTCTTCCTGAACCCTTCTAGTGACAGCATTTCCTCCTCTGTCACCATGCCACTCCTTTCATAAAGGCAGATTTAATATGTTCATTTAAGATGTCTGCCATGTCCCCTGGCTCCACATGTAAATCTCCTTTTTGGTCTCTAATCAGTCCTTTCTAAACCGTTACTTCATTACTTATATGCTTACTGAAGGACGCAAATACCGAATAGGTGATAACTCTGCAGGAACAGGAAAATAACGTTTGAGCATAGTCTTGTAAGAATTTTCATCTTTAACTTCAGACTTCGGTGGAGAAGCAAACCTCAACATTTCATAATGGAAATATTCTCCCTTTAATTAGCAAAATTCCATGCAAGGTCACATTCCACGTGCATTAGCCATCTTACTGTTACCTGCAATTAGTTATTTTACATGTAACTTCAAAAGGTTCTTCAAGGTTCACAGTATCTGGAATCATCTCCAAGGAAAGTCTTACGTCACCATATCCAGGGGCCTGAAATAAAACCATAAGAAGCATGGGACTTTGAAGGGGAAATATTAAAATTTGTTTCATTATCCTTCTGAACAAAAGATCAGAAAAAAACTTAAACACACGCATCTGTAACAAGAATTCCAAATCTTCACAACAGAACATCCCTCAGATACATATTCTTTAACATCCCATAGTTGTGAAGGTTCATGACCAATGAATTCTCAGGTGAAGTGTAAAGTAGAAGAATTGGACATTATTATGGTGTCAACTAAACATAGATAAGATGTGGCGAAGGAGAAACTTTGAATGGTTCTCCAGTTAACCTGACTGAAAGTCACCAAGATAACAAAGTGTGGAGCTGGATGAACACAGCAGGCCAAGCAGCATCTCAGCAGCACAAAAGCTGATGTTTCGGGCCTAGACCCTGAAGGGTCTAGGCCCGAAACGTCAGCTTTGGTGCTGCTGAGATGCTGCTTGGCCTGCTGTGTTCATCCAGCTCCACAGCTTGTTATCTTGGATTCTCCAGCATCTGCAGTTCCCATTATCACTGAAAGTCACCAAATGTGGCTGGTTCAGGTGCATCTGAAAAACCCAACATGCTGCTTGCTGTAAGATATAAAATACGGCTAAGATGTCGGAGCCTGGTGTGCAGTCACAGAATTGTTTCTCAACACAAATCACCATTTTCAAGAGACAGACCAAAAAGAAAACATAAACGTAGAACAACACATTGCAGGTATTTCACCAACACAATCAAGACTAAGAAATGTAGTTGTCACACCACTGGACTGGTAACGTGGGAGCCCAGGCTAATATTTTTAGGATAAAACCAGAAAGTGCTGGAGAAACTCAGAAGATCTGCCAACAGTGGTGAAGAGCGAGCAGGGTTAACATTCTGAATACAATGTTGCTTTTTCGGAACTGTTGGGGAGGACAAGAATGGCAGTAACTAATGTTCTGAGGACATGAGTTAGAATCCTACCACGGCAGATAGTGAAATTTGAATTCAATAAAATCTGGAGTTAATAGTTAAGCTAATGGTACCATGTAACTGTTAGTAATAATCAGAAGAAGAAACGCATGTGCTAGTTTAGGTCAAATAATCTGCCATCCTTACCTAGCATGTAACTCTAAACCCACAGTGATGTGGTTGCTAATTAACTGCTTTTTGATGGTATAAGAGCCATTCAGTTGTATCAAACTGTTACAAATTCTAAACAAAGGATTGTAACTGGAGAGGCAACTTGGCATCCACCCAGGCATCTGAAACAAAAATGGCAAACACAGTCTTGCCGACCACGAAATGACATCCTTACCAACATCTGACGGCTTGCACAAAATCTGAGAGAACTGTCCCACAGTCCAATCAAACATGGTCCAACATTGTCTGTTTGAGAGATTATGGCTACGCCACAGACACTACAACCATCACATCTGAGTATGCTTTGTCCCACCTGCCCACCAGATATGGTGACACAATGAAATATTGCTGGAAAGAAGTTGGCCCGGAAGTTCTCAACATTGACTTCAAAAAGCTATGGAATCTAATAATTTATTATCAGGTCAATCACAGGCAAGGAAATCTCCTGCCGAGTACCAAATACTATGTACAACACACCCCTGCCCCACTTCCTTGGCTGCACAATCAGACCATATTGAACACCACTCATTATGGCTCAGTTGCACCACTACTGACCAAAACTGGTTGAATCCTAAGGGACACAGCTGCTAGGTTGTGTGCAGGAAATGATGATGGAAGAGAGAGAGAAAAGAGGGAAAAAGCCACTTGATCTCATCCTCACCACTCTATCTGTCACAGGTGCATCAAACAGGAAGGTATCAGTAAGCCTGACTACCACAAGCCTTGTGGAGACAAAATGCTGCCTGAACAGTGAGGAATCCCTCCACTGTGTTGCTTTGAAACTGAGAGATAAATAGGAAAGACTTTGAACAGGTCTAGAAACTCACAAATTGGCATCCATGAGGTGGGACATCAGCAGAAGAGCCATATTTAACCACAATACGCAATCTCACGGCCCAGCTTATCCCCTACTCTACCATTACCATTGAGCCAGGAGGTGCACCAGCCTTACTGAAAAGAAAAAGGTATCAACCTCGTGAAGCTACAATACAAGACCACTTGCATGCCAAACAGTTGAAGCAACAAGCAACACGCCTAAGCAATCACCCTCCCAATGAATCAGATCTAAGCTCTGCAGTCATGCTACTCCTGGTTATGAATATTGATACACAATAGATATGCTGCAGAGCTGGGCTGAGAGGTGGCAAATGGAGTTTAATGCAGACAAGTGTGAGGTGATGCACTTTGGTAGGAGTAACCGGAATGCAAAGTACAGGGCTAATGGTAAGATTCTTAGTAGTGTAGATGAGCAGAGAGAATTCGGTGTCCATGTACACAGATAGAACATAGAACATAGAACATAGAACAGTACAGCACAGAACAGGCCCTTCAGCCCACAATGTTGTGCCGACCATTGATCCTCATGTATGCACCCTCAAATTTCTGTGACCATATACATGTCCAGCAGTCTCTTAAATGACCCCAATGACCTTGCTTCCACAACTGCTGCTGGCAACGCATTCCATGCTCTCACAACTCTCTGCGTAAAGAACCTGCCTCTGACATCCCCTCTATACTTTCCACCAACCAGCTTAAAACTATGACCCCTCGTGCTAGCCATTTCTGCCCTGGGAAATAGTCTCTGGCTATCAACTCTATCTATGCCTCTCATTATCTTGTATAAAGATCTTTGAAAGTTGCCACCCAGGTTGACAGGGCTGTTAAGAAGGCATACAGTGTTTTAGCTTTTATTAATAGAGGGATTGAGTTCCGGAACCAAGAGGTTATGGTGAAGCTGTACAAAACTCTGGTGCGGCCACACTTGGAGTATTGCGTACAGTTCTGGTCACCGCATTATAAGAATGATGTGGAAGCTTAGGAAAGGGTGCAGAGGAGATTTACTAGGATGCTGCCTGGTATGGAGGGAAGGTCTTACGAGGAAAGGCTGAGGGACTTGAGGTTGTTTTCATTAGAGAGAAGAAGGTTGAAAGGAGACTTAATTGAAACATATAAAATAATCAGAGGGTTAGATAGGGTGGATAGGGAGAGCCTTTTTCCTAGGATGGTGATGGCGAGCACGAGGGGGCACAGCTTTAAATTGAGGGGTGAAAGATATAGGACAGATGTCAGAGGTAGTTTCTTTGCTCAGAGAGTAGTAAGGGAATGGAATGCTTTGCCTGCAACGGTAGTAGATTCGCCAACTTTAAGTACATTTAAGTCGTCATTGGATAAGCATATGGACATACATGGAGTAGTGTAGGTTAAATGGGCCTCACATCGGTATGACAGGTCGGCACAACATCGAGTACCGAAGGGCCTGTACTGTGCTGTAATGTTCTGTGTTCTATGTTCTATAATAAAACATCAACACAAAGGAAGTGGAGATTCTACAAATTTCACTACACCCAACAATGAGTGGCCCAGTGTATCAGTGAAAAAGACAAGGCTAAGCTATTGGTATCCACCTGAAGCCAGAAGTGCTACATGGATGATCCATTAAGGCTTCCTCCAGAGGTCCATGGACGCCAGTTTTTAGCCAAGTCAATTTTTAAAAAAATTCATACATAGAATGAGGCCATCGCTGGCTAGGGTAGCATTTGTTAATTGCCCAAAGGGCAGCTGAGTCAACCACATTGTTGTGGGTCTGGTATCACATGTAGACCAGTTCAGGTAAGGATGGCAGCTTGCTTCCTAAAGGGATATCGGTGAAGCAGATGGGATTTTCCAACAATAGGCAATGGTTTGTGGTCATCATTGGACACTTGATTCCAGATATTTATTGAATTCAAATTTCACTATCTGCCACGGCAGTGTTCAAAACAAGTCTCCAGAACATTACCTGACTCTCTGGATTAACAGTCCAGCAATAATACCACAAGACTATTGCTTCCCCTTACTCCACATGATGCCAATAAACTCATGGCAGGATACTGCAAAGGCTATGGGGCCCTGACAACATTCTGGCGATAGTTCTGAAGGCTTGCACTCTAGAACTTGCCACACTCCTAGCTGTTCTAGTCATTTCCTTCAAAGGGTAATTATAAATGATGGAAACGACACTTTTAATATGAATACCCTATTATTAAAAGTCGACACTCACTACAATAGACGTTAAATTTTTTTTCCTTTAGTGAACACAGAGCCTGAGCCAGCACTAACTTCACAGAAATTAATAACCACAGCCTTTCATACAATAGAATTTTGACGAAATTGATTATTCTGAAAACTAAATTGTACACATTTACAAACCATTCGTTGCAATTGACTTGTTTGCAACCGTCCTCTTTCACCCAAGTTTGTTTTCCACACTATGTCCAATTTTCCAATTACTGTTACGCCCTTGATGACCCCAGCCTTCTCTGCAAATTCAGGCTTAGGTTTGAGACAGTATAGATATTGCCGTGTGTCCATAGGTTGCAAGTAGGTCATCTTCCCAAATGTGGAGTGGCTGAAACGAACAGAAGCATGTCAATGACAAAATGTGGTGTAATTATCTTCAAAAAGAAGTTGAAGTCATTTTACTGCAGAAAAACAGTCTATTCAGTGCAAGAGGCATATGCCATTGTTTATTTTCCATACGAGTGTCTTCCCATCTTATTTCATCCTATCCTAGCACCACATTCACCTATTCTTTTCTCCCTTACGTACTTGTATGATTCCTAGTCCACGTCTTGACAAAATTTACAATGTGACAATAGCACATCACATCTTACAATTTTTAAAGAATTAGTGTCATCTAAGCCATTTGCAGTATTATTTCTCGCCAAGTAGATTACTGATGTATGCAGAACAAACAAATATTTAATGCAATTATTAAAAGTTCTTCCAAAGAACAAGACCTTGTATCTGTCTATGTTAAAATTATTTTATGAATTATTCACCCATTCTGCAAGTTTGTTAATACCTTCTTCCAAGGTATTGCAGCCTGCTTCATTTTGGAATACTTGCTCCCATCCAGCACTCTCATGTTATTTGAAAATTTTGAATTTGTATTTTTTGATTCCACAGTCTACATTGTCAACAGTGTCAAGGGTTACAGGGAGAAGGCAGGGGAATAGAATTGAGAAATATATCAGTTTTCATCAAACAGCAGAACAGACTTGATGGGCCAAATAGGCTAATTCTGCTCCTACTTCTTATGGTCTTATGGAGAATTCCCTGGAAACATTCAATCTGCGCTCTTGAATATAGGTAAAACAGTATAATGTTAGCTATCTGCTAGTCCTCTGACACTATACCTTATGCTAACAAATTCAAAAATACGTTACAATGTTGCTGCTATCTCTTCCCAAGCTCTTTTAACCTGTACAGAAGCAATTTACCTGGACAATGGGCTTTATCCTCAAGTTTGATTAATTTGTATACCATTTAACCTCTATTTGAAATGCAGTTATAGCATTTTAATTAAAGTATCCTTTACACATGTTCAACCCCTGAACATCTTTGTACTCACTGAAGTTTGGTTTCCAATGTTGTCCTTTCATGTTTCTTTTACTTTAAGCTAATTTCACTTCTGTATATAATAGTTTAAAGACCTACCACCTCCTAAAGATCTAGATATAAAACTAAACAAATTAATTGAAATGATATACTCAATTTTAAGAACTACAAGCCCAAGTAGGATGGAATGTGCTATTTTAAACACAATACACATGTATTTCCTTCTCCCTTCATATGAAGGGAAACGATTCAGGTCAAAATTGTCTATAGAGCATGCTGAGAAGTCTGTACTTCAGGTACTTATCCCTGTTTGAAATGTCTCCGCTTTCAGAGTTACGCTGAGCCAGATGTATGACAAGGTATAACTACATAAAACAGTATGAAATTAAAAGCTGCAGTCCAAGAATGTGAACTAATAAGTGTCAAACAGAACGCATGTTAGATTTAACAGTTTTGTTCCAAAATGAGACTACACTTTTTGAACCAATTCAGGATTTAAATAAAGCATAGTCATGTCAACTTTCTATTGAACGTCATTTCAGTTTGACAAATGCTATCATTTATGAGATCAATAATTTGATATTGAATCAGTCATGACTAGATGATGAATCTCAAGAATAGTTGTCATTGCTGTGAATAGCGATTAATTGAAACATCTAGTGGTGATGATAAGGAACAGTGGGCCTCTGTATATGACATAAATATACACTATACCAATATGTAACCATGGTTTCAAAGAACAGTCTGCACATAAATGTCTTGAGAAAGTTATGCTTCATAGTTACTTTTTATTCATTTTTGAAATCTGGGTGTCACTGGCTAGGCCAGCATTTATTGCTGATTACTGAATGCATTTACTAACTGTACAAATATGGTAGATGCATTGCAACATGCAAAAGTGAATGGAAGTCTTAGCATCAGAAACCAATCATTACAAACAGGAATATGTGCAGCCACTCATCAAATTTCATAGGACTTAAAGTTACTCAACTCTGGTTGGCACATTACCTAAAGGATGTGGAGACTTTGAAGAGGGTGCAGAAGAGGTTTACCAGGATATTGCCTGGAGTTAGAGGGTAGAAGGTATAAGGAGGGGCTGGAAACACTCAGTTTCTCTGGAATGGCAGAGGCTGAGGGGAGATTTGATACAAGTCTATAAAATTATGAGGTGCATAGTTAGGGTTTACATTTAGAATCTTTTTCCCTGAGTTGAAATGTCTAATACTAGGGAACATGCGTTTAAGGTGGTGGGGAGATGTTCAAAAGAAATGTGAGGAGCAAGTTTTCTTTTACACAGAGTGTGATAGGAGTCTGCAACGCACAAGCAGGGGTGGTGGTGGAGGTAGATACAATAGGAGAGTTTAAGGTACTTTTAGATGAGCTCATGAATGTGCAAGGAATGCAGGGATAAGGACCAATTGCAGGCACAAGAGATCAATTGGGCATCATGTTCGGCACAACATTGCAGCTATTGTAACAGTGGAAGCTCAACTATATTCTGGTTTAAAGTGACATCAAAGAATCGGGATTTGAAGCGAACAGTGATACAAAAGCAAAAGTAGCTCATGTTGCCAAGACAAGTGAATTTATAATTAAATGCACAGGACCATGATTACAAGGGTAACAAAGAGTGGAGCTGGATACACACAGCAGGTCAAGCAGCATCTCAGGAGCACAAAAGCTGATGTTTCAGGCCTAGACCCTTCATCAGAGAGGGGGATGGGGAGAGGGAACTGGAATAAATAGGGAGAGAGAGGGAGGCTGACCGAAGATGGAGACAAAAGAAGATAGGTGGAGAGGAGAGTATGGGTGAGGAGGTAGGGAGGGGATAGGTCTGTCCAGGGAAGACGGACAGGTCAAGGAGGCGGGATGAGGTGGTAGGTAAGAAATGGAGGTGCGGCTTGAGGTGGGAGGAAGGGATGGGTGAGAGGAAGAACAGGTTAGGGAAGCAGAGACAGGCTGGGCTGGTATTGGGATGTAGTGGGGGGAGGGGAAGAACTGGGCTGGTTTTGGGATGCAGTGGGGGAAGGGGAGATTTTGAAGCTTGTGAAGTCGACATTGATACCATTGAGCTGCAGGTTTCCCAAGTGGAATATGAGTTACTGTTCTTGCCACATTCGGGTGGCATCATTGTGGCACTGCAGGAGGCACATGATGGACATGTCGTCTGAGGAATGGGAGGGGGAGTTAAAATGGTTCGCGACTGGGAGGTGCAGTTGTTTGTTGCGAACCGAGCGGAAGTGTTCTGCAAAGCGGTCCCCAAGCCTCCGCTTGGTTTCCCCAATGTAGAGGAGGCCACACCGGGTACAACGGATACAATATACCACATTGTCAGATGTGCAGGTGAACATCTGTTTGATATGGAAGGTCATCTGGGGCCTGGGATAGGGGTGAGGGAGGACGTGTGGGGGCAAGTGTAGCACTTCCTGCGGTTGCAGGGGAAGGGGCCAGGTGTGGTTGGAGGGGAGTGTGGAGCAGACAAGGGAGTCGTGGAGAGAGTGGTCTCTCTGGAAGGCAGGCAAGGATGGGGATGGAAAAATAGCTTGGGTGGTGGGGTCGGATTGTAGATGGCGGAAGTGTCGGAGGTTGGTGGGGTGGTATGTAAGAACGACAGGGATCCTCTGGGGGCGGTTGTGGCAGGGGCGGGGTGTGAGGGATGTGCTGCGGGAAATGCGGGAGACGCGGTCAAGGGCATTCTCGACCACTTTGGGGGGAAAGTTGTGGTCTTTGAAGAACGTGGACATCTGGGATGTGCGTGAGTGGAATGCCTCATCCTGGGAGCAGATGCGGTGGAGGCGGAGGAATTGGGAATAGCGGATGGAATTTTTGCAGGAGGGTGTGTGGGAGGAGGTGTATTCTAGGTAGCTGTGGGAGTCAGTGGGCTTGAAATTGACATCAGTTTCTAGCTGGTTCCCTGACATGGAGACTGAGAGGTCCAGGAAGGTGAGGGATGTGTTGGAGATGGCCCAGGTGAACTTGAGGTTGGGGTGGAAGGTGTTGTTGAAGTGGATGAACTGTTCGAGCTCCTCTGGGGATCAAGAGGCGGGGCCGATACAGTCATCAATGTAACGGAGGAAGAGGTGGGGTTTGGGGCCTGTGTAGGTGCGGAAGAGGGACTGTTCCACGAAACCTACAAAGAGGCAGGCATAGCTTGGGCCCATGCGGGTACCCACGGCCACCCCCACTGAGAGAGACCACTCTCTCCGCGACTCCCTTGTCCGCTCCACACTCCCCTCCAACCCCACCACACCTGGCTTCTTCCCCTGCAACCACAGGAAGTGTTAGACTTGCCCCCACACCTCCTCCCTCACCCCCATCCCAGGCCCCAAGATGACCTTCCATATCAAGCAGATGTTCACCTGCACATCTGACAATGTGGTATATTGTATCCATCGCACCCGGTGTGGCTTCCTCTACATTGGGGAAACCAAGCGGAGGCTTGGGGACCGCTTTGCAGAACATCAATGCTCGGTTCACAACAAACAACTGCACCTCCCAGTCGCGAACCATTTTAACTCCCCCTCCCATTCCTCAGACGACATCATGTGCCTCCTGCAGTGCCACAATGATGCCACCCGAAGGTTGCAAGAACAGCAACTCATATTCTGCTTGCGAACCCTGCAGCCCATGGTATCAATGTGGACTTCACAAGCTTCAAAATCTCCCCTTCCCCCACTGCATCCCAAAACCAGCCCAGCTCGTCCCCTCCCCCCACTGCATCCCAAAACCAGCCCAGTTTTTCCCCTCCCCCCACTGCATCCCAAAACCAGCCCAGCTCGACCCCTTCCCCCCACTACATCCCAATACCAGCCCAGCCTGTCTCCGCTTCCCTAACCTGTTCTTCCTCTCACCCATCCCTTCCTCCCACCTTAAGCCGCACCTCCATTTCCTACCTACCACCTCATCCCGCCTCCTTGACCTGTCCGTCTTCCCTGGACTGACCTATCCCCTCCCTACCTCCTCACCTATACTCTTCTCTCTACCTATCTTCTACTCTCTCCATCTTCGGTCCGCCTCCCCCTTTCTCCCTATTTATTCCAGTTCCCTCTCCCCATCTCCATCTCTGATGAAGGGTCTTGGCCTGAAACATCAGCTTTTGTGCTCCCGAGATGCTGCTTGGCCTGCTGCGTTCATCCAGCTCCACACTTTGTTATCTTGGATTCTCCAGCATCTGCAGTTCCCATTATCAGCTAAGATCAAAACTGTTTTAGTGGATATTCAATTAAAAATTGAATCAGATTTTCAAATTTTAAAATGCTCTGATTTTAAAAAGTGTCAAGTGCCATAACTGAGAATCGTCAAATCAAGTCAATTTTATTGAAATATTTTGATGAGTTATAATAAGGATCTGAAAATTCCTTCCTCCCATCACTGCTACTCTGAGCTAAGAATGCTGGACCTAAAACATTACCTTCAATCATGTATACATGAAAATACTCACTTTATAGTCTTATGGCTACAAGTTCCAAAAAGAGGAACATGAACTTTTAAGTTGTGTCAAGAATTTTTACGCAACTCCAAGTTAAAACATCATGTTTCACTAATTTTTAAATTTGCTGTGCAGAAATTGCCTTCTAATTAGCTGAACAGAAAAACTGGTAAACGCCACAGTGCTTTTAGAAAAAGGGAACAGCTATCAAAAAAATTTATAGAGGCAGGCATTAAATAAACAAAAACAGAAATTACTGGGAAGGGTCAGCAGGCCTGGCAGCATCTGCGGAGAAAAATCAGAGTTTTGTTTCAGTTCAAGTGACCCTTCCTCAGAAACGTGCCAGGCTTGCTAAGCTTTTCCAGCAATTTCTGTTTTTGTTTCTGGAATACAGCATCTGTGTTTTTATTAGACATTAAAGAAAAGCGGAGTTGAATACACAACTTTAAATCATAATTTAACATAGACGGTAAAAGTTACACAAATAGCAAGATAATGTAAAAAAGGAACCTGATGGATCATAACTATAAACATAATCATTCATTCCTACCTGCTCCCTCTTGTATTAACAGTGTTCAGTTCAGTTACATTGTACATTATGGATGGCTCGAGAGAAACCTTTTCCATGTACATTGGTGTAGTTGTGATATTCTGTATTTGAGCTTCAAGAAAGACTTCATCTGTCTGAATAGGGGGAGAAAAATATCTTGTAAACAAAATCATACCAGATCATAAGATTTAACCCAAATATTACAATTAGTTCATGCCTCAGAATCATAGGGCAGGTAATCAACAAAGGAAAGCAGAAGCATTATTCCAAGAAATATCTTCTCACATCTATATTAGTTTATTAATGTATTATTGCAATGGATTTGGGATAAACTTTTTTTTATATCTTACAAATAATTAGGGTATTGAACATTAATTGGAACTGACCATGAAGAATCATTTTTGGAAAAAAGGGCTCTTAGTGGTTGAATAATGTACATCACATACTCTACCCCTTTTAACATAAATAAATCAAAATACTAGATAAAATACGGTGGATGCAAACTACTCAATGTGTGAAATAATATACTAAGTTACGGCAAACAAGGAAACAATAGGTGACGTATCTGCGGTGGCATTCATGCTAATAAAGATCATTTCAGTCTAATTCCATGTGCTTTGACAATAGCAGCTGGCAGTATTTTTACTGAGATACACTTCTAAATGTATAATGATTTATTAACCAGCCAAGTTTTCTTTGTTAATTTGGGGAGAAAACGGAGAAAAATAAAGTTGCGGTGAACTTTTTTTTGTTTTATTAACAACTTAACCATTGATTTCCTTCACATTTAGAACCTGTTAGTTTAGATAATGGCACAAGTTAGCTCAATCAGAACAAACAATTCATTTTATTTAATCTAGACCTGAGACTCAAAATTTTGCAAAGTTCTTTTATTACAATGGACGACTTTACAAAAATTATGAAATTAACCTTTTAATATTTGCTTCACATTACTAGCTTATAGCAAATATTTACTTTTTTGCAGACATCAGAAGAGGGTACAGTGAGCAAGGAGGGGTAAAAGTTATTCAGTGATTTTTTCTTTGTTCCTTACACAAATGACACGTTGATTAATTAAATATAAAGAAATAAAAGGGTTTTGCATTCCACTGTTCCATATTGTGGATTGGTTGTTTAGGGGAGTTTATAAAACACACACATCGTGCAACAAAAAAAATTAAACTTCTTATCTATGGAACTGGATAGCATTCTAGTTGACATCCTATCCTCTTGCTGCATGCAAATCTATAATTTGAAAGTAAAAGCTTACATGGGATTTGCATAAAGTTAGCAATGTAAGTAAAAGAATATGAGAAGTAAAGAACTATTAAATGGGCATGAGGGACACTATTCTGTAACTGGCACTTTGGATGTTAGGCAAAATAAATGCAAACTTTACTGTGCACTTAGTGAATCTAGGTTGAAAGTATATTTAAAATGGGCAGTTATAAATGGGCTAAACAGCCACCCAAGTGTAAACAATTATCTGGAGGAAGATAAAATTAATAATCAGGAAAAGCATGGAATGTACAAGTGGGGATTAAAGAGTTAATATGGAAGGGATTGAAATGCTACAAGCAAAGATTAGCATGCAACATATATAAAAAATCCAACAGGTTATCTCAGGAAGAAAAATTGGACCTGTTTAGGTCCCAAAGCAATATCTTTATGTAGCAGCAGAGAAAATGAAAAAACAATTATAGAGAAGATATGTTAAATTTGCGCTATTGAAAGTTGGTGTAGTGAAAGATGCTGGAAGCTGATTCCATAAATACCTTTAAAGGAGTTGGACAGAGATTGGAGGATGGGGAACCTATTAATGGGTTATGGACACAAGGAGGGATTTGGGACAAAGATCACTTCATCTTCCAGAGTCGCCATAGATATTAGCCTTCTTTTACACTTTTAAGTTTCCGTAATTCTGACAAATTTAATCATTACTTTTGCAATTTAAATCACGTTTGTGTTCAATAATGGCTATATGTATTTGTATATCAAATGCAATCACTTCACAGATGCAACAATTTGCTAAATTATACTATCCAGAGACTGGTTCTAAAGAAAGGTTGTTCACTTGAAATGCTAATCATGAGTCACCCTGCTCAGCGGAGGGATATGGGCCAACCAGTTTAGTTTGGGATCATGGTCAGCAATGGACTGGTTGGACCAACGAGTCGGTTTCAATGCTGTATAATTCTATGACTCTATATGCTGCCTGATCTGCTGTTTCCAGCACATTCATCTATAATTTAATATGGGGAAGGAAAAGGGAATCCTTGTTGATTTCAGTCAGTTCTATTCAAATACTAGAACATATGCAAGATGTCAATGGTGTGGCTGACAAAACTTCACATCTCATTTTTGATTTCTATTCAAAACCATGAATGTTTTGACATGGGTTATATCTAATTTTTTTTTAACATGTTCATCTCCCAAACCTGATATTAATGTTAAAAGATTTTCAAAATGTCACTTCGACGAAACATTCTCCAACAAATCCATTGCTCAAAACCCTTTACTTTTATGTTGTTTACCTTTTTATTCAGCAGATTCTTTTTAAGCAAGCTTGGATGATAGGATTAGTGACATAATGGAAAAGCATAAATTTGTGACAATACAGTCCAGTCTCTTAAAAATTAACTTTTCAGATTTCAAATCGTTGTTTACTGAAGTTAAATTGAAGACAATTCAGTAAAATAGACATTACATGAAAAAAATATAATCTGCAGTCAAATTTTCAAAGTAGTCATTTGAGAGACAATCCCTTTCATAGTAATTTCAATTTCGACCAATGCTTCTCCATTATCTTTCTGCTTATTTAGCCAGTGTTAATTACAGCAATTATGATTATGTTGTAATTAAATCAAAACACAAAGTAGCAATAAAGAAAAAAATTACCACAGAACTGAGGTCACTCTAATAGGGGAAAAAATTTTAAAAAGCAAACATTATTAGAGAAATAAGGGTTAAACGTTAAAGAAAAGATAATCCACTTTACCTAAATATTTCATGAAAAGCTTAATCATCTTCTTCATTATGTTTCCAACATACTAGCAGTACAGAAAATAAGTATCAAAGCAATCACCCACGAGTGAGATAAACTAAATAAACGTACATTCATCAGGCTAGCCTTTTCAAAATAGTCCAACCAAAGACCAACCATTCTAGGTGACATGAAGCCAATTATAATACATTTTTAAAAACTAGTTTAAAAATTATTTACAAAATTTGTGCAATACAGTTTAAATAAGCCTAGAAATAGAAAGAAAGAATTTGGGTGAGTACTTTCTATTACATGTTATGAAGGAGAGTATGTACAGAATTATTTCTACCCCTGGAAAGTATAAGGAAGAAGATTTGCATAAATATGCTATCAAATAAGTGTTGCTGCTTCTCACAAAAACTTAGTCAAAATAAGGAAAACGTTACATTGAAAATGGTTGCACATAAACCTTTTGCTTGATTACAGATTGTGTGCAAAAATATATTGAGTAAGGAACCACTGATTTGATTTCAATGTTGCCGAGTTACAAAAGAATACATTAAGTATTCCATTCAGCCTCTCATCCCTTGGTAGGATACTCCTAACTTACCCAGCATTCAGAGCACTATAAGGGAGTGAACATTTTCAATACTAGCAGTTGTCTGGTCATTTAGGTAGAACTTGAGTACTGCTGGAAAGGGACACTTTTGTGGAAATATTTCACATTATACTCACCGGGACAATTCACAAGAAATAGAAAAGTAAAGGGGAAAACAACATTCACATATTTTGAGAAACAGTGCTGATTGGTTGGCAAATGAATTCTGATTGGTAGAAGTGCTGTCATAAAGAATGCACTAGTTAATGATAATTGAAAGTTAACTGCCAAGTTTTATTTGAATACTAAACAGGCATGGCCTTAGAAAATATGAAATCTACTCAGTGTTTCGTGGTTTTCAAGAAAAGTATAATGAAAGGGCTGAACTGTATATTCCTCTACCAATCATTTATATTAATATCCTGGACTTGGCTATACAAAACAATTTGCAGATGATAAAATTTTGGAAGTATTATGAGCTGATAGTGATGGACTGCAAGAGGCCATAGAAAGGGTGGTGGGACATGCAGTCAGATGGCAGACATAATTTAACAGAAAGATATGTCATCTTCAAAGTTGACATTTGTTATCAATATAGATTAAAAGTTTGCAGTGTTACGGGTTTTAAAAATAGAGTCAGCGTACAAGCATAAGAATGTTAAGAATAAAACAGCATTTCAAGTTTAACCTGGCTAACTGTAGGCACCACACAATAAAGAAATACATGAAGAGTTTAAAATGCATATAATAAGCATACAAGAATAGTTCCTGGGATGAGGGGCTTCAATTATGAGAACAGATTTGAGAAGTTGGGGCTGTTCTCATTAGAGAAGGGAAACCTGAGAGGTGGTTTGTTAGATGTCTGAATATGGTAAATAAAGAGAAACAGTTCCCATTAACAGAGAGCTCAAGAGTCAGAGAACACAAATTCAAAGTGATTAGTCAAAAAATTAACAATGAGTTTTCTTTTAAACGTAACAACCAATTAAGGTTTGGAAGGGAGTAGATTCAATTGAGGGAAAGGGCGGGCAGACAGACCTCACTAAATTACTCTAGCTAAGAGACAGGGTGGATTCAATGGTCATTTCTTTCTAAAAACTATGCAAGTATTCTACGAGGATTTGTGTGCTACTGTGATGGCCAGTGGTCGTAGGAATCTTGTGGTCAGCCCAGATGTGTTCTTGACATGCATCTTCTGGCCCAGTTTTTCAGGTATCCTATTTCACGAACTACACTGGGAAGGTATTACATGCCCCGATACCTTACATTAGGAATACATTTGAGGTGGCCCCAAGACTCTTATGACCACTGGGTATCAAGTAGCACACAAACCCACATCAAGCCAATGTCAACTGCTCACCTGAACCAAAGACCCACTACCCACTATGGACAGGACCAATGTCATAAACAAGATTCCCTGCAAAGACTGCAACAAACACTACACTGGACAGACAGGAAGGAAATTAACCACAAGGGTACACAAGCATCAATTGGCAACAAATAGACACAACCAATACTCACTCATCTCCATCCACATAGATAAGGAAAACCAACATTTGATTGGGACAACACCAGGATCCTGAGACAGGCGAAGCAGAGACAAGCATGGGAATACCTAGAGGCCTGGTTCTCCACGAAGAAAGCCATCAATAAACGCATAGTGCTAGACCCCATATACACTCAAATGCGAAGGAAAACCGGAAGCGAGGTAATCCAGCTCAACAGACACCAGAGTTTAAATAACAGGTGGGAAAACACAATGGTGCTTCATTGGAGGCTGCCCTGATGATGCTACCCAATAGGGTAATGAAACATCAGTGGAACAACGAACCAGCTCGGCGAGACAACCAAACACAACGTCCACAACCCCAGCTACAAGTCTACTCTAAAGGCTTTGTTTGTGATGCTTGCCATAAGCCTGTAATTCGTTATAACTCACAGTCACCACATAGCAAAGATGAAGGACTGGCAAGCAATCCAACAACCCAATGACTATATCATCCTTCTACATCATAACTTCCGTTTTCAAATTTCTAATAATCTGATCTCAAAGGCTGTTGCAGTTCTAAAAGAATAAAAGAACTTACCATCCAGTTTCAAATTCAAAAGCTACATATTTACAGATAATAAAATGTGAGGCTGGATGAACACAGCAGGCCAAGCAGCATCTCAGGAGCACAAAAGCTGACATTTCGGGCCTAGACCCTTCATCACCCCTCTCTGATGAAGGGTCTAGGCCCGAAACGTCAGCTTTTGTGCTCCTGAGATGCTGCTTGGCCTGCTGTGTTCATCCAGCCTCACATTTTATTATCTTGGAATTCTCCAGCATCTGCAGTTCCCATTATCTCTGCTACATATTTACAGGTTGCATTGCCTAAGTGTATCACATTCAAAAGACTGGCAGATGCACTAAAGGTACAGAAAGACTATTCAAATTTAGAAAGAATGTTGCAGCCTGGAAAGACCTGGGGTGGTGGTCGCACCTGGAACTTGGATGTTGAAAAAGGGGAAGTGGTGGTAGTATTTGGAAAACGCAATTGCTTTGAAGACTTGAAAGGCGATTCCAAGGTCATGATCAAGAACACTACAAAGAAGGTTTTTTTTGAAGATAATATTGACAATGGGATACTAAATTACAGTGCAGGTCTTTTAGCTGGAGAAAATCAGAAGTCACGTGACACCAGGCTTAAGTCCTAAACATTTATTTGACATCACTAGGTTTCTGAGCACTGCTCCATCATGAGGTGACTTCACCCGACGAAGGAGCAGCACTCCAAAGGCTTGTGATTTCAGATAAACTTGTTGGACTATAATCTGGTGTTGTGTGACTTCTGACCTTGTCCACCCCACTCCAACACTGGCACCTCCACATCATAACTAGAGAAAGAGAAATGAAAGTAGGTAGCGAGGTGGAGCTATAGGTCATAGAGTCAGAACTGTACAGCATGGAAACAAACCCTTCGGTCTAACTCATCCATGCCGACCTGATATCCGAAATTAATTGAGTCCCATCTGCCAACATTTGGCTCATATCTCGCTCAAGCTTTCCTATTCATGTGCTCATCCAGATGCCTTTTAAATGTTGTAATTGTACCATTCTCCACCACTTCCTCTGGCAGCTCATTCCATATATGCACCACCCTCTGTGTGGAAAACAGTTGCCCTTTAGGTCCCTTTTAAATCTTTTCCCTCTCACTTAAAACATTTCAAAGTGTTGAAATGGGAGTGATGAAAGGAGTGAGATGTAAGATGCAGCAGGAAGATATGCTAGGTGAGCAGTAGGAGAAAGTGTTGGGTGAGAGGCATTAAACAAGGGTCAGTTGGGTAGTTAAAAATAGCAGTGTCTTTAAGATGTGGCAGGAGATGAATGCAGGTATAAAAGAATGGTTCCAGGCATGTGGGGCTTCGGCTACAAACCGATTTGTGAAGCTGAAGAAAAACAGGCAAGCTTCAGTCAACAAAGAAGTTTGAGAAAAATTAAGAGTTAAAATTATTCTGGCAGGATGCACAATATTTATTTCTCAAATTATATCAGATGAATTCAAAATTAAGTTTGATCTTACAAAGAGAAGCACCATCAATTTTCTCCTTATTTGTTTGCATAAATTTTAAATGGTGGCTTATAAAGATTAGCATGTAGCACTTATTACTAAAGGTGCAGAGTTCTACATCAAAACCAAGAGCCATTGTTGCGAGTCCTCAAAGTGCCAGTCATTTAATCTATGTTATGCAATTTATTAGTGGATGCCAATTTACTAGAGGAAACAAGTAACAAATATTGAAAGAGCAGATTTTTGTCCAAGCAAAAGTAGCTAGGTTATTCAATGTACTGTGAACTCAGCTCTTCCAGTTATAGAAGGTTTAGAGCCTATGTAGACAATAGACAATAGGTGCTGGAGTAGGCCATTCGGCCCTTCGAGGCAGCACCACCATTCATTATGATCATGGCTGATCATAACCAAATCCTCAAAAAAAAATTTACAAAAGGAAGGACCTTTAAAAAAATGCATAAACAATGCAAAAAAATTGTCTAAACTAAACAGCAAATTGCAGGAGAAAATACACAAGCACCTTGTATGGTTATGCAAGTTACCAGCAACAGCATAATAAACAGATCTAAATATATCTACAAAATAAAGCAAAGGAATGGAATGGAATGAGCTGAATTCAATTTGGAATTCTGGTACAATGTGGCAATTTAATCATATACTTACTTCAGCATTGTAGAACTTGGTCTTTACATCGAGTGGTTTAAGGACCTGTGTGAACAGAGAATGCAAGCTGAAGACTGTTTTCTCAGCTAGATCATCCATCGAACCTGTTAAAGTAGGATGTCGTCAAAGGAGTAAAGAGTCTGTTACCACTAATTTGTTGAATGTAAAACCTGTGTAGAACTGAACAACTGCAAAGAATGTAGAATGTACAAAAATTTCAGATAAAATACAGTGTTCATTTCCATAAACGAAAGCCTGTTCATTTTGTAAAATGTTCAAAGTTATATGTCTTTGAAGACTTCAAATTCCAAATCTCTTGTCAAAGAAAACCTCTCAGATTTAAAAGTTTAATACCAAGCATACCAATTTAGCTTTCAGCTTTCTGCTTTCTGTGTTAAAATTCTGAACCAATCTGCTAATTTGACAACAGCTTCCAACCAGAAGATGTCAAATACCTTTCTCATTAGACTAGTGTTCATTGTAGGTGTTGTTCAAAGATTTGGGATTCAGACTGAAGCACAGAACGAGTGTGCAAACCAAACTGTAAAGGTATTACCTTCTAATAGATTAACACAACATAATCCCCAATCTGCATAGCCTCAGGTGTGGCAGTCTGCCATTTGTTTTTGGATACTGTAAGTAATAAAAGTTGGCAATCAGTGCTTTATACGCATTATTCTGTCAAATCCTGTAACAGCACCAATTGTTTTCAATTTTCTGTCTTTACAAAAGCTTCAAAAGTTCACATCAATCAACATTAAAAAAAATTAGAAAACTGCTACAAAGCGGTTTTAAAAAGTTGTAATTTTAAACAAGATTTATGAAATTCAAAGCACCTCCATCATGTATATCAGGACTAGCCATAGTGCAGACAAATACACCCAAATGAATTTTTGAGCTTTTCTGAAAGCTTATGGGTGCAATGTCATTGCTATATAATAATGTTATATTCCAATTCAACAAATAAATAGGCATTTTAAAATTACTCATTAAATTTAATAGCGTACCCACAAGTGGTAGCTAAGCCCACCTTTTCCAAGCCAATCCCTCAGAATGAAGGATGACTTGCTCTCACCCCGGTTTGATGGATTCTGATACTACTATTAAATCCAATGTGAGATTTGTGGGTTGTTACATGCGAGGCAGATGGTGCCTAAAGGGTTGAGTAGATGCATTATTTCAAGGTTTGTGCACTCCCTTTAATGCCTCAATTCTGCATATTGCCAACACAGCCTCTTGATGCATTCAGTGCCTTCCTGAATAAGACTTCTCCATTTTTGTCAAACAGAGGCTCCTTCAAATCATTGAGTATGGCTGAGCTCTTCAGGGATATGATGGCAACGTCCTCAAAGTTATTCCATTGTTCTTGGGAGTCTCCTGTTGTAACTGAGTTACAACTAGATTCTGGTGTCAGACCTACAAGCTAGACACCAATCCAGCAGAGCAGATTTTCAGTAATCATCACTGCAAAGCAAATTCAAGAAATATACAGGGAAATAGCACTAACCACTGCATGTTTTCTTCTGATCCAAAGATAGCCTTTGATTCTCTGAACTGGGAAGTCCTACAGAGTACCCTATTCAAATTTGGCTGCTCTCAGAAAATTGGCATCATTTTCAATCTGCTCCACAATGGCATGGTGATCCTCACCAATGGAGTCACTACAAACTTTCTCAGTGAAGACTGAGTCATCAAGGCTGTATCATTCCTGCAATACTTTTCTTCATTTTCCTCACTGCAATATTGTAATTCACCTCCAAACTACTCACAGATGTCAAGAAAATCTACAGAACAGAGAAAATAATGCTACCTTCAATCCAAACACTCTAACATCTGTCAGAGCTTCATAGTGCAAATAACATTTATGTGTATGTTCACCCAGAAAGTGGACTCCAGTTATTGTCAACTCCTTCTCCAAAGCATATGAGAAAATAAACTTTTCACTGAACACCTGGAAAACCATGGTTCTCTTCTAACCAGTTTCAATAGCACAACACCTAAGGCCAATGGCAAAATCCTGGAAAATGTGGTCCATAATTGTCCATTTACCATAACTTGGGAGCCTCAGCTTGGTTAAAAAAACAAAATTAATTATCATTTCCAATATACTAGTTCAATGAAGAACAGCATTTGAGTTACTTACATATTACTGCAAGATTAACAGGCGTTATTAAATCAGTAGGAATCCAAACACTAAGGAGTCTCTTCTCTACTGCTCAGTGTACTTGACTGCTGCATGGTTCTCTTGGGTTATGCAGGGATACAATATTCAAGATGCATTCTGAGTAATGCAATATATACAGCTTGTTCAGAACTTCCTAAGACTTTTATATTATTCAGGATTATGGTTCAACTTAGACTAGCTTTGTTAACTATTACACTGTATTGGTTGGTCGTTACTATGGAGTCTACAGAGATTCATAAGTCCAATTCAACTTTCTTACTTTCAAATTGTGTCTATAGCAGTTGTTTATGATAACAGGCCAGACCTTCAGGTATCCGAATGGTTGGAGACCAGAGTGCCATGGAAGATGTGCACTAGTACCAGTGTTCCAGCTAACGTACTTTTCTTCTGCACAAACCTCTGAGACCTACGAGCGGCACTGACTTCAGGAACTGGAAATCAATGCAGTGAAAGGAGTCTGCACATCCAATCGCTGCACATGGATGCTTTGAGTAGCTGAAAGGTGGGTCCAGCCACACAGCTTAGAAGGAAAATTGATTGGTTCATGCAGATGCCCTGACACACTAAGTGGTAATTGCCAAGGAAGGTGAAACTTCAGACCCCACTGCCTAGGGCAAGATCTTACCGGACTAACCATACCCAGACCCAATCCACTCCAAATCGCCTAGTACACAATCCAAAACAGTTCTGAGGAAGAGATAGTAGGAACTGCAGATGCTGGCGAATCTGAGATAACAAGGTCTAGAGCTGGATGAACACAGCAACTTTCCTTAGCTTTCTTGCTCTTCTGGTGCCGCTTGGCCTGCTGTGTTCATCCAGCTCTATATCTTGATATCTCAGTTCTGAGGAAGGGGCAACAGACCCAAAACGTCAACTCTGAATTTTCTTCACTGATGCTGCCAGATCTGCTGAGCTTTTCCAGCAACTTCTATTTTTGTTCCTTATTAACTATACTTCTTACATTCATAAACATGCAGAGTAATGATTTAGGCTTCATTATTTTCTTTCACTCTGGCTTCACCTATTAACTTAATATTCTCAATTCTAGTTCTGACTCTTCCCTTTATTTTGTGCACTGTAGTATTATTTTCTCTCTGGGTTCCTACAATCCTGTTGAGTTAGTTTAATCCCTCCCCCAAAGCATTAACAAAATATCTGCAAGGAACTCAGTTTTGGCTCTGTTCAGTTGCAAATCATCTGGCTTGTAAAAGTACCAGCTCTCCACCTGATATTGTACAAAACAGAAATTCCTCACCCTTACCACAAACCAGCTCACTTTCCTGTGTCTATAAATTCTTACTTTTCCTCTACTTTTAAACATTTCTGTATTTCAAGATTACTGGAGTTGGCAACAGTAGCTGTTCAACAACCAACCAACTCATGGTTTCCCCGTGATGTCAGTGTGTTGAACAAAGAACCCATCCAAAACTAAGTGGGAAAGAGGGTTCCCCATTCAGATTGGAAGGTCTGGATCCTGGTTAGTAAGATTTCTAGTTTTTCAAGTTCAGCCTTACCGCCTTTAAGTATTAAGTTGAATATAACTTTCATGCAGTATTTGTGACATGTAACTAAGCCAACAAGTGTGAACTAATTTTATCAAACCATGTCACCTCTCATTTGATTCTAAATTATCTTTAAGATTTTATTGAATTCTTCTCCCAATTCACTTACAAATAAGAACAATTAATGCAAAGCAGAAAATAATGATATGAATAATACTGGAAGAAGGATTAGAATGATAGAATGATATATTTCACTTTGATACTGAACATAGCAAAACTGGCTGAGGTTTACACAATATTCAGGGTAGGTGTTGGTGTTAACAGCCTGCAGTCACCTTCTAATTTAAGGTGATTGCAAATTCTTCAGTCTAGTCTTTTTGTAGTGATGTCGGGTTTCGGAGGGGCTGGTTTGGGGGTGTGGGGGTAGCGTGGTGGTGTTTGGGGAATCTTAACATTGTTGAGGATGTGAATGCTCATGAAGCCACTGCCACCAACATTCACACTGGTACTAGCGTGTTATCACAGCCTCCTCACTGAATCCGTGTTGGACTGCTGGATTGTAATGGAAGAGTATAGCATACACTACTCCATGAGATCTGAGAGATGGGGGAAAGACATTTCTGCTGTTGCTAATGTTAACAGTGTCTCATGGATGCCCACATTGGAGCTGTTAAATCTGTTCAATTTAAAAAGCTTCTTAACAGCTCTCTACAATTTAGTTTTTCGTCAGCTGCCTAAAATTTCTTTGAATGACTTGGCACTAAACTATATTCATAACACTTCTGTAAATCAACTCAAGATATTATACAAAGGTAAAGTTTCTATACAAGTGTGAACTTTTACTTCTGGAGAACCACAGCTCAACCTAACAAATTCTAACTTTAGAACTAGTATAAAGCAAGCTGTACTTTGAGGGCAATGAGCTTCCAGGAGGACTAGTGGAGGTGAAAATCCTGAATCCATTTAACAACATGGTGGGGGAGGGCAGAGCAGAAGGTGCAGTATTGTTCTGTGTAATGGATTAAGATGATCTGAAGTATCCACACCTCTAACATCCTGTGATCCTGTCAACAATTAATTTCTATGCAAATATATTTTAATTGATTTTAAACTAAAAGCATGCATTTTTAGTTAAGGAAGGAAAAGCTTGTTTTGCCTGACAATTTACATTCAGCTTAAATATCATATTTTATTTCAATCTGGAAACCCAGAAAACACCAAAGATTTTTGTGAAAAAATATATTTGCTCAACTTGCATCAAGAAATAAATAGTAATTTGAATGTTTTGTGTAGCATGTTTCATTGCTCAATTTTGTGCACATTGCAAGCAAAGTAATCAGGAACGGCTGACCAAATCTTCAATTTAAAAATTCATTTGAAAGAAAAAGGTATGGAAATAAATTGTTACATGAAAAATAACAAACTGGCCACAATTCTTTCATTTCTGTACATTTTAAAAATAGTTCAGTACAAAACTTATAAGTACTACCTGAAATTTGAAGAACTTTCTAAAGTACATTTTTTCTCCAGCTTGTGTGGTATAGCTGACTGCACAAACTAAGCTGCAAAAACAAAGACAAGTGGAAAAATAAATCAATAAATAGAATAAACTATCTCATACATAACAAATGATGTGTTCATTATAAACTTAACAAGCAAGATTTGATTAAGTACCGAGTCCAGCAACCTGCATGGTACCAACCAATGTGGATACAACAGAAAGGTGTTTGATTCACATATTTTAAAAGGTCATGTGTGCTTCGATTTAAATATACAACTTGTTTCCCAGTTGTCACCATATCACAAAGAAAGAATCTCCACACCAAATAAGGTGGATCAAAGAGCCAGGAACCTGATTCTTGGTATGACAAGGATAAGTAGGAAGAAAATTAGAAACACTGAATGATTAAGATAAGGGATAAGGAATTTTTAAGATAAGGGATATCTTATGAAAAATAATGTTTTAACCCATATTATTTCAATGATAAATACGAAAAGTAAGATCAGAGGGTGTAAATATAAAAACATAAGAACTAGGAGACAAATTGGGGAAATCAGTCCCTCAAGCCCACTCTACCATTTAACACAATCATGGTTGATCTCATCTCAGCCTCAAGTCCACTTTCCTGCCCACACCACACAATCCTTCAACCCATTACTAATTGAAGATCAATCTAACTCCTCCTTACACTTATTCAGAGCTCCAGCATTCACTGCACTTCCACAGACTCATGACCCTTTGAGAGAAGTAATTCCTCCTAATTGTTTTAAATTTGCCACATCTCAGCCTACAACTATGATTTCACATTCTATATAGCTCCACAATGGTTAACATTCACTCCATGTCTACTTTATCTATCTCCTTTAGCATCTTACATATCTCAATTCAATGTCCTTTCATTCTTTTAAATTCAATTGGCTGTACCTAGACTGTTCAATCTCTCCTCATAAGGCAAGTCTTTCATCTTTTTTATTCATTCATGGGGCAGAGGCATTGCTTGATGGCCAACATTTATTGCCTATCCCTAGATGCCCTTGTGAAGGTGCCTTCTTGAACCACTGCAGTCCACATGATGTAAGTTCACGCACAATGCTCTTAGAGAGGGAACTGCAGGATTTTGACCCAGCTACAGTGAAGGAACAGTGATTTATTTCCAATCAGGATGGTGAATGGCTTAGAGGGAACGTGCAGGTGGTGATGTTTCCATGAACCTGCTGCCCTTGTCCTTCTAGATGGAAGTGGTCGTGAGTTTTGACGATGATACATCAGGATCTTTGGTGAATTTCTGCATCTTGTAAAAAGTAAAAATTATGATTTCTGGAATTAATCAAGTGAACGTTTTCTGAACTCTCTCCAATGCAATTCCACCAGGGCTCTGTGGTTAGCACTGCTGCCTCACAGCACCAGGAACCAAGAGTTCAATTCCAGCCGCAGGCATCTGTCTGTGTGGGGTTTGTACATTCTCCCCACGTCTGTGTGGGTTTCCTCTGGGTGCTCCAGTTTCCTCCCACAGTCCAAAGATGTATTGGTAAGGTGGATTTGCCATGCTAAACTGTCTATAGTGTCCAGGTATGCGTAGGTTAGGTGGATTAGCGATGGGAATTCATTGGGTATAGGGTAGGGAGTGAGTCAGGGTGGAACTCTCCAACTCTTTGGAGAGTTGGTTTAGACTTGTTGAGTCAAATGGCCCGTTTCTACAGTGTAGGGATTCTAATGATTCTTATACACTTGCAACAACACTTCTTTCCTTTTCAACTCTATTCCTTTGGCAATAAATTCCAAATTCCATTTGTCCTACATATCATTCGTGAAGCTGCCGTCTAGCTTTCTTTCTATCCAAATCAATCTGCAAGAAAGCATTTTGATGTTCCTCTCCACATAGATAATAAGTTGACTTTTTATTCTTCCAACCAAAATGGGTAACCTCATACTTATTTACTTTTAATTCCATCTGTCAAATCTTGGTCCATCCACCTAATCTAGTCATTCTATTTATAAATTTTGTATTTCTTAATTGCAACTTACTTTATCAACTATCTTAGTACCACCTGAAAATCTGGTTATATTACATTGTACGCGCTATCACTACATCCAAGTCATTATATAGATTGCAAATAGTTAGAGCCCCAAGGACCAAACACTATGGCATCATCCTAGTTACAACTTTCCAACCAAAGTCCCATTCATCCCAACCATGCTTTCTCTTAGTTAGACAATCCTCTATTAAAGCTAATATATTTCCCCCTAACCCCATGTGATCTTAACTTGTAGATTAACCCTTTGTGTGGCCTTAACTTGTAGATTAACCCTTTGTGTGGCACATTATTAAATGCCTTCTGAAATCTGGATATACCATTATCCACTTTGCTTGTTACATCTTCAAAGAATTCTAGCAAGTTAGTCAAGCACATTTCACCCTTCATAAAACCATGCTCACTTTGATGGATTGCGTTTTGACTTTCCAAATATCCCATTGCTATTTCTATAATTATGGATTCCAACAATTTCCACACATCAGACATTAAAATAATTGATCTATGGTTTCTGCCATCGAACCCCACCCCCCGATTCCCCGACTTTATGAATAAGTATGTTACATTAGCACTTTTCAAATCCACTGAATCTCTTCCAGAATCCAAGGAATTTTGGAACAATTGCCACACTGCTAGACAAATCAGGAAGACAGGCACCCCACAACAACTGAGGAGATATCAGCAAGACAGACTACCAAAAAGTGAAGCTAGAGGGATCCAACACACACCGCTCCTATTGGCTCCCCAAGGTACAGAAGCAGGGATTCCCCTTAGACCCATTATCTCACTGCCAGGCACGCCAACATATAGACTAACCAAAGAACCATAACAGAAACTGAAATACTTAGTTGACAACACTACCCACTCCATCCACTCCTCCCAAGAATTTCTCAACATCATCAAGGACATCAGAATAGAAGAGTACAAGATAATGATATCTTTTGATGTAAAAGCACTATTTGCATCTACAAACATTGACCTGGCTAAAGAGACAATTGCCACACTGCTGGACAAATCAGCCAGGCAGGGACCCCATGAAACCCACTTCACCTTCAATGAACGTATATTCAGACAAATCAACGAAACACCAATGCAATCCAAAACATCAGGACCGATTGCAGAAGCAGTACTGCAAAGGTTAGAATGAACAACGCTCCCCATTATAAAACTCAAACTCTGGGTCCGCTAAGTAGATGACACGTTCATGATTATCAAACGCACAAGACTAGAAGAAAACCACCAATACATAAAGAACATCCTTACCGGAATAAACCACAAAAGAAAAATAGAACAATAAACGATTACCCCTTCTGGACAAAATGGTAGAACATTAGAACAACGGGGAACTCCAGACTAGCATATACCAAAAGACCACACATACAAACCAGATACTTAAATTACTCTAGCAACCATCCCAACACCCATAAACAGAACTACATCAGGACATTATTCAAACAAACCACAACACACTGCAGCAATTCGGAATTGTGCAAAGCAGAACAGGAGCACTTATACGGAGCTTTCAAAAGGAATGGATACACTAAAAACACAATCCGCCATTACCCCTATGACAAACCACAACAAGAAGGCACAACATGGCCAGAAACACAAGTCACCCTACCGTACATAAGAGGCATATCAAAGATAACCACAAGACTACTCAGAACCCTAGGCATCAGAGTAGTCCACCAACCTGCAACAGACCGTCCCATACTCACAACCAATAAAACTAACATAATTATACAAAATACCATGTAAGGACTGTGAAAAACATTACATTGCCTAAATTGGTAGAAAACTGACAATAAGGACACATGAAAACCAACAAGCCACCAAGAGACATGGCCAATTCTCACCAGTCTCAATACACAAAGAAGGACAGGAATTTGATTGGGACAACACATCAATAATAGGACAAGCCAAACAGAGACATGCCAGGAAATTTCTGGAGGCCTAACATTCGAAGCAACAACAAACACATCGAACTGAACCTGATATACAAACCACTGAAAAACAGAACTGGAAGTAGTGCCAACCATGCCAGAAAACTAAGGCATATAAATAACAAGAGGGGCAACACTTCACCAGAGGCGCACTGACAATATTATGAAACATCTGCAACCAAACGCACGGCTCATCCACAAACCAAGCTACAAATCTTCGCAAAAACTTTAAATCTACTACCTCCACTGCCTCTTCCTTTAAAACCCTAGGAGTCGGCCATTAAGCACTAGGAACTTGTCTGTCTTTAATTCCGATAATTTGCTCAGTTCTTTTTCCCCTAATGGTGGTGATCTTTAAGTTCCTCCTTTCCTAAAACATCTGCATTATCTGTGATAATGGGAACTGCAGCTGCTGGAGAATCCAAGATAACAAAGTGTGGAGCTGGATGAACACAGCAGGCCAAGCAGCATCTCAGGAGCACAAAAGCTGACGTTTCGGGCCTAGACCCTTCTATATTGACTTAAAGTCTGGGCCGTTTGTATTCCCCATGACTGACTTCCCAGTCTAGTCCCGTAAAGAACCAACATTCACTTTAGCTACTCTATTCCATTTAAATACTTCTAAAAGTTTTTGCTAACTTCTTTTTGTTTTGTGCTAGGCTTTGTATAATTAACATTTCCTCTTTATAATACTTTTTTTAAGCAACCCTTTGTTGGACTTTTAAAGTTTCTCAATCTAGCAACTTGCTACAGACATTTGCAACATGGTACGACTTAGTTTTTCTCTGTGTGTTATCTTGAACCTCTTTGCTTAGTCATGGATGTTTTTTCTCCCTCTCTTACAATATTTCTTTCTCTCTAGAATACATTTTAGTTGGGAGGAATTGAATATCTCCTAAAATGTCTGCTACTGTTCAAGTGTCCTACTTTTTAGTCTTTCTATCCAGTCCACTGGGACCAAACAGAAATCAGAAAAAGAAACTTGCATTTATATAAGGTTTTTGATTCCATTAAGTACTTTTGAAGTGTTGTACCATACAATGTATGAGTAAACCTGAACATAGTGTGCTACATTAAATGGCAACCTGGTAAATGCCAGGCTGACCATTGGCTGAACATTCAAAAGACAGCACCTCTCTGCACACTCCCTCAATACTAAAGTGCCTTGATATGTGGGCACAAATCCTGAAGTGGGATGTGAACCCAGAATTTTATGGTTCATAGGCTACCAACTGAGCCATGCCTGACAATTAACTTAATGATGGACATGAAACCATACAGATAAGGTTTGTTTTGCCTCAAAGGGTAATAAAGTGTTGAAATAATTTGCTATTTAAAATCCTCGTTAAAACATATTTGATGGGCTCAATATAATACTTGTATAACACTTACGGTGATCAACGATAAATCAAAAGATTAAAATTACAAAACGTATCAAATTAACAACATAAGCATCTCATCAATCTGAAAAATGCCACAGTTATTGAATTGTCATTTAAGTGTTGGGTGCAGTTTACAAAATTCTGCAACTGTGCGAGATGCAAAGGGTCGTCTTTTCCAAAATATAATAATCTGGCTGAGCATTCTTACAAAACGTTCTTGTAGCTTCACACTTATGCCTTGAATTATGATCCTTTCCCACTCAAAAGAACACACCAGTGCCATGATCATTAGGTAGATCTTTTAATACATGTTTATTTTCAGTCTTTTTTTCAATAGAAATATAGAACTTACATGTGTGTTCCAATTTCTTTCACTTCATGGTGAATCACATCATCGATGCAACGGTCAGGTTTAAGATCAGCCACTGCAGCATTTGAAGCTGATAAGTTTAAACGTTGAGAGCTGGTTTGAAGATCAGCCTTGTTTAAAAGGATAGACAGGTAAACAAAAGGTTGCTAAATTATCCACAGCTTTTGCTTTTAAAAACTGTCTTCCACTTAAGAATGAGAAGCTGTGACAAAAACAGGTGATGAATTAAGTAATTCAGTGGATATAGCTAATGCCAGATACAGGTTTGTAGCTGAAAGTTCCCTTACACCACAAATTAATTTCAACCAACCCAAAGACAGATAAGGTTGTAAGTAAACTCAAGGAACTAGAGTCATAGAGCACAGAAGCAGACTGGTCCCATTTGCCAGTATTTGACCCATATCCCTCTAAACCCTTCCTATTCAGGTACCCATTCAGATGCCTTTTAAATATAATTTAGTTGTACCAGGCCTCCACCACTTCCTCTGACAGCTTGTTCCATACATGCACCACTCTGTGCATGAAAAAGTTACCCTTTAGGTCCTTTTAAATCTTTCCCCTCTCACCTTAAACCTCCGCTCTCTAGTTTCGACTCCCCCACCCCGGGATTAATACTTTGGCTATGCACCCTATCCACACCCCTCATGATCTTATAAACTTCTATCATGTCACACCTCAGTCTCCAACCCTCCAAGGAGAAAAGCCCCATTCTATTCAGCCTCTCCCTATAGCTCAAACTCTTCAGTCCTCCCGTGTAAATCTTTACTGCACCCTCTCAAGTTTAACGACATCATTTCTACAGAAGGGCAAATAGAATTGTTTGCACTATTCCAAAAGTGGCCTCACCAATGTCATATACAGCTGCAACATGATGTCCCAATTCCTATCCTCTCAATGGTTTCCTGCCAATTTAGTTTAAGGAAGCACTTTGGCCAAACAGCTAATAGTTGAGGTAAGGAAAAGGAAATAAAAAGAAACAAGAAAAATTTCTGAAACCCATAGTGGGGTGGGGGGTGGGGGGGTGGGGGGGGGGGGTGGCAGGGGGAGTATTGGGGTAGGGGGAGGGGTTGCACAGAGAGAAGTAATCACATATCTGAAATTTAGACATATTTGTAATTATGAACACTACTTCTACAATATTGCTAAATGTTCCACTGAAAACTGCTCTATGATCACAAAGAGCAGAAAAAGGTCATTTGGTCCAAACTTCGTTTGTCCCAGAGAAACCAAATATCAAGATGCAAGACTTTAGGGCAAGAGGCAAGACTGACATCTTTAGCTATATGGTGTGACTGGATCTGACCACGTTAGTAACTAACGTTGCAAAAGCATTTTTGCTTAAAATAACTCTAGCAATTAGTTACTAGTAATCCTCAAGTTCATTATAAGTCAATCAATAAACTTGATCAGTATGTTAGATACCGATGAAACGATGAACAAAGGAGTAATTTATCATAAAAATATACTGCTTAAAATGCTTTCTCCAAACATAGCCCAAGCTTACAAGGCTAAACTAGAACTGCACTTCCGAATGTTGGTACTAATGGGAACAGTACAAAAATGTCACCCACCAACAATCACAATGGCACTGAAATCAAAGAAATTTGCTTATCATTGTCACAAAAATCTTGCTTATGCCAGAAGAAAATGGAACGCGCTTAAAGATGTTTTTTCCTGTGAGTAAATCAGATGCATAATATCATTGTCTTACCTTAACCAAAATATCTTTAACAACTTGCACGCTGTCATTGTGTACACTGATGTAGCTTGAGAAGGTTTCACCCAAAAAAATATTCCTGCCCAAGATGAGAAATTCAAATGTGAAATTACAATTAATATTTCTGCACAGTACGAAAATAGTGCACATTCCAAAACAGCATAAAGACAAATAGTGCAGAGTTCAAAGCAATATATAACATTTATATATTGATATTTTTCACAACAACAAGTAGGAAAGGCCTTCTTTAATATGTTTACTACTTTTAGCTTCCCTTTTTATGTTTATATTCTACTCCAATGTGAAAGCAATGCTTGACCGTCAGGTGATCACAGCACTTTATGTTAATGCCCACCTCAGCCGGTTGGTTAAATCAATGAGATTTGCTTTAACCAACTGAAAGATAAAATCCTTATCTGTACTGATTTTAGACAGTAATATCAATTTCCACCCCAGTGAAATAATCACCTGTGGTTCACATACGAATAGCAGTCACTAAATTGAATGGGTAAATGGGAAAGTTACCTGACAAGGCATTAACAACTTTTAGGGCAGCGGAGAAAGAAGGGAAGTTTGAGGTTCACAATCAATCTCGGACACAATTTAAGCACATTCTTATGAGCCAATTCAGTGGGGATAAAGCTAATTCCTGTTTGCAATTATAAACACTGAAAATACCTGAGCTTTTCAATAAGCAAAAATCTAGGTTTTATTTATTCAAACGTACTAACTGATTTATAAGTTCTCAGCATTATAATTCAATGTATATCATGGTCAGTTTGCTCATCAACACTTGTTTACGTTTCCCTGGAAGAAGGCTTATCTCTGGGAGTTACAGATATCTAACTTCAAGCCAGTTTGTTTAGGCTACGCAAATAAGCCATTTCCTTACTACTTTCATGTCATCTAATCAACTGTATGATATTTACACTTCACAATCACAAATTTAGCTGATAAGTAATTTGCATTATCGCAGCTAATAACCTGCTTTCAAACCAAGGCTCCAGCTTTTCCAGAGGTGCTGTGACAGTTCCTTTCATTATCACTGAGTCACAATGCTTAATATAGACATACACATATTCCTTCAGCAAAACACAGCAACACATTGAAAGCAGTGCTTTAATAATCATTAGGTCATCACCAGGGTTGTTTGACTTTATCAAAAAGGCAAACTTCATGCTTCATTTCTTCTCATTTCATTTAATTTCAGCTAACCCAGTGAATTTTAGGTTACTATCTACAGAATTATCACAAAGCTGTACGATGGTTTCTTGGAATACTAGACAAATGTAATATCTAATTCTACTGCAAGGGCAATAAACTGATCAAGATAATTCTACAGTTATTAATTTAATATTGATAAATTAGAATAATAGCATCTAAAGAGAAGCAGGCCAAAGGTGTATTCATGCATCAACAACTCCAGCAGGAAACAACTGAATGGGGTAAATGAAGTGCTGATCATTCCTGAAGAAGTTTGTCACATTTACCAAGTGTGCAATTCCACGGTCCACATGGAATGTGCAAACTCCTCTTTGAGGACATGACAAATAAAATCACTTCACAGCTCCCTAGGATGTTCATTGACTCGACAGTCAGAAAGTTTGACAAGTACACATGAAATCAGGAATTGCATTCATTAGAGTCCAAAAGCAAAATATTTGAATGCGATAGATACAATCAAAGCAACAGAAGACCCAATGCAAAGTGCTCACTCTGGAAAAAACATGACAGAACCACATACTTTATATTGTAGGAAATGTGCTGTGGGAGGTGCGTGCATGTGTGCGTGCGTGTGCGTGTGTATGTAAGTGTGTGTGTGTGTGTGTGTGTGTGTGTGCGTGTCCATGTACGCATTGAACATCTCAATTCTTCAACCAAAAAGCCAGTCCAATATCCTGGCTAACTTCTTCATAGAATCACAGAAAATTTACAACACAGTAGGCCACTTAGCCCATAATGTTTGTGCCAATTGACAAAGAATTGTTCAGCTAAAAACACCTTCTTGCACTGGGTCTGAAGAACTGCAAGTTGGAAGTCTTTAAGTAGCAACTGAAGCGTATTTTTTAAGTATACTAAGCACTTCTGACTCTCTCACCCTATCAGGCAGTGTGTTCCAGGTCTCTACATCTCCTTTTAATGGAAATATGTGTTTACTCATCTTCATTCCAATCAGTTCTGGCACAAACGTCCCTACTCGTGTTCAATGCTTTAACTATTGAAAAAACATGCCATATTTCCTTGCCTTATTACAACTCCAAAAATACAAAACTCCTCGCTTCTAAAGACTAAATTAAATTTTCCACTTCTGGTCAACTGAACAAACTATCTCTATCATCCTGCCATCTTACGCTGTCCACCACACAGACAACCTTCTGCATCTTGCCATTTCAATCAATGATAGAAACTGGAAAAAGATAAGGGTTAAATTCTGATGCCTGCAGAACCGTGCTGGTAACAGCTTTATATTTACAAAACACCTGCCGATGATAACCCTTTGCTTCTTGTCATTAAACTAATATTTAATCCAAATTGTCATTCTCTGTGAGATCAAGCATCAAGTTCCTCAGAATGACAATAACTGATGACCTGTCGTGGACTTCCCATGCCCCACAAATTTGTTCGGGTTCTTTGATGAAGTGGCCAGGAAAGTTGATAAGGGCAGGGCAGTAGACATAATTTATACGGATTTCAGTGAGGTCTTTGGTAAGGTTCCACATGGTAGGCTGCTGTGGAAGGTTAGATCACGTGGAATCCAGGGAGAGCTGGCAAATTGGACTTACAATTGGCTTGATGGTACCAAATAGAGGGGAATACAGGAAGGATGCTTGTCTGACTAGAGCCTGTGACTAGTGGTATGCCTCAGGGGTCAGTGCTGGGCCCATTGCTGTTTGTTACCTATACCAATGATTTGGATGAGAATGTACAAGGCATGATTAGTAAGTTTTCGGGCAACACTAAAATAGGCGGTTTCGTGGGCAGTGAGGAAGGTGATCAGAAACTGCAGCAGGATCTTGATCAGCTGGGGAAGTGGGCTGAGAAACGGCAATGGAGTTTCATATAGATGTGTGAGGCGTTGCATTTTCGAAAGTCAAATCCAGGTAGGAGTTTCGTGGTGAATGGTAGGGTCTTGAGGAGTGTAGTGGAAGAGAGAAACCTTGGGATTTCAGATGCACAGTTCTCTGAAAGGGGAGTCGGCTTTGGGCACCCTGGCCTTGATCAGTCAGGGTATTGAGTAGAATGACTGAAAGTTATGATGCTTTTGAACGTTACATTAGTGAGGCTGCACTTGGAGTATTGTGCTCAATTTTGGTCACCTTGCTCTAGGAAAATGTTATTAAACTGGAAAGATTGCAGAAGAAATTTACAAGGATGTTGCCAGGACTCAAGGGACTGAGTTAAAGGGAGAGGTTGGACAAGCTACAACTTTTTCTTCTTTAGAGTGTAGGAGACTGAGGGGGATCTTACACTAGTGTAGAAGATCATGAAAGGCATGTATAGGGTGAATCTACTTAGTCTTTTTCCCAGGGTTGGGAAATCAAGGAACAGAGGGCATCAATTTCAGATAAGAGGGAAAAGAATACATGGGAACCTGAGGGGCAAGATAATAAAATGTGAGGCTGGATGAACACAGCAGGCCAAGCAGCATCTCAGGAGCACAAAAGCTGACATTTCGGGCCTAGACCCTTCATCAGATAGGGGAATGGGGAGAGGGAACTGGAATAAATAGGGAGAGAGGGGGAGGCGGACCGAAGATGGAGAGTAAAGAAGATAGGTGGAGAGAGCATAGGTGGGGAGGTAGGGAGGGGATAGGTCAGTCCAGGGAAGACGGACAGGTCAAGGAGGTGGGATGAGGTTAGTAGGTAGATGGGGGTGTGGCTTGGGGTGGGAGGAAGGGATGGGTGAGAGGAAGAACCGGTTAGGGAGGCAGAGACAGGTTGGACTGGTTTTGGGATGCAGTAGGTGGGGGGGGGGGGGGGAAGAGCTGGGCTGGTTGTGTGGTGCAGTGGGGGGAGGGGACGAACTGGGCTGGTTTAGGGATGCAGTGGGGGAAGGGGAGATTTTGAAACTGGTGAAGTCCACATTGATACCATTAGGCTGCAGGGTTCCCAGGCGGAATATGAGTTGCTGTTCCTGCAACCTTCGGGTGGTATCATTGTGGCACTGCAGGAGGCCCATGATGGACATGTCATCTAAAGAATGGGAGGGGGAGTGGAAATGGTTTGCGAATGGGTGGTGCAGTTGTTTGTTGCGAACTGAGCGGAGGTGTTCTGCAAAGCGGTCTCCAAGCCTCCGCTTGGTTTCCCCAATGTAGAGGAAGCCACACCGGGTACAGTGGATGCAGTATACCACATTGGCAGATGTGCAGGTGAACCTCTGCTTAATGTGGAATGTCATCTTGGGGCCTGGGATAGGGGTGAGGGAGGAGGTGTGGGGGCAAGTGTAGCATTTTCTGCGGTTGCAGGGGAAGGTGCCGGGTGTGGTGGGGTTGGAGGGCAGTGTGGAGCGAACAAGGGAGTCACGGAGAGAGTGGTCTCTCCGGAAAGCAGACAGGGGTGGGGATGGAAAAATGTCTTGGGTGGTGGGGTCGGATTGTAAATGGCGGAAGTGTCGGAGGATGATGCGTTGTATCCGGAGGTTGGTAGGGTGGTGTGTGAGAAAATTTCCACTCCCCCTCCCATTCTTTAGATGACATGTCCATCATGGGCCTCCTGCAGTGCCACAATGATGCCACCCGAAGGTTGCAGGAACAGCAACTCATATTCCGCCTGGGAACCCTGCAGCCTAATGGTATCAATGTGGACTTCACCAGTTTCAAAATCTCCCCTTCCCCCACTGCATCCCTAAACCAGCCCGGTTCGTCCCCTCCCCCCACTGCACCACACAACCAGCCCAGCTCTTCCCCCACCACCCACTGCATCCCAAAACCAGTCCAACCTGTCTCTGCCTCCCTAACCTGTTCTTCCTCTCACCCATCCCTTCCTCCCACCCCAAGCCGCACCCCCATCTACCTACTAACCTCATCCCACCTCCTTGACCTGTCCGTCTTCCCTGGACTGACCTATCCCCTCCCTACCTCCCCACCTATACTCTCTCCACCTATCTTCTTTACTCTCCATCTTCGGTCCGCCTCCCCCTCTCTCCCTATTTATTCCAGTTCCCTCTCCCCATCCCCCTCTCTGATGAAGGGTCTAGGCCCGAAACGTCAGCTTTTGTGCTCCTGAGATGCTGCTTGGCCTGCTGTGCTCATCCAGCCTCACATTTTATTATCTTGGAATTCTCCAGCATCTGCAGTTCCCATTATCACTATAACCTGAGGGGCAACTTCTTTTTACACAGAGGGTGGTACACATATGGAATGAGTGGCTAGCAGAAGTGGTTGAGGTGGCTACATCAACAATATTTAAAAGGCATTTGCACAAATACATGGTTAGGAAAGGTTTAGAAGGATATGAGCCAAGTGCAGGGAAACGGGGTTAGCGTGGATGGGCTATTTTGGCCCAAAGGGCCTGTCCCTGTGCTGTAGGACTCTATGACTCGATGTAAATGTGACAGTCAAGGCAGCACAAAAATGCCTCTTCTTCCTCAGGTAGCTCAGGAAATTTGACATGTCCATAAGGTCCGTCACTAACTTCTAAAATACACCATTGAAAGCATACTGTCCCGGTGCCTGACTGCCTGGTATGGCAATTGCTCTCCCCAGGACTGTAAGAAACTGCAGAAAGTGGTGTGCACAACCTAGACCATCACGGAAGCTAATCTTCCATTAATGGACTCTATTTACACGGCTTGCTGCCACAGAAAGGCAGTCAACATCATCAAAGACCCTTTGCGCTCTGGTAGTGACCTCTTACAACCTCTTCTGTCAGGCAGAAAATACAGAAGCCTGGACACACGCACAAGCAGGTTCAGGAACAGCTTCTTTCCAGCCATTATCAGACTGTTGAATGGAGTCCAGCCTCAAATAATGTAACCTGCAATGTAATCTATATACCTCAAAGTCTTTTTGATCTGTTAATCCTTTGCTTGCTGTGATCTGACTGTACTACTTGCAACAAAGCTTTTCGCTCTATTTCAAAGAACAAAGAAAATTACAGCACAGGAACAGGCCCTTCGGCCCTCCAAGCCTGTGCCGATTGAGATCCTCTGTCTAAACCTGTCGTCTATTTTCTAAGGGTCTGTATTCCTTTGCTCCCTGCCCATCCATGTACCTGTCCAGATACATCTTGAAAGACACTAATGTGTCTGCGTCTACCACCTCCGCTGGCAACGCATTCCAGGCACCCACCAGCCTCCCTCTGCGTAAAGAACTTTCCACGCATATCTCCCATAAACTTTCCTCCTCTCACTTTGAACTCATAACCCCTAGTAATTGAGTCCCCCACTCTGGGAAAAAGCTTCTTGCTATCCACCTTGTCTATACCCCTCATGATTTCATAGTCCTCAATCAGGTCCCCCCTCAATCTCTGTCTTTCTAATGAAAATAATCCTAATCTACTCAACCTTTTTCTTCATAGCTAGCGCCCTCCATACCAGGCCACATCTTGGTGAACCTCCTCTGCACCCTCTCCAAAGCATCCAAATCCTTTTGGTAATGTGGCGACCATAACTGTACACAATACTCTAAATGTGGCCGAACCAAAGTCTTACACAACTGTAACATGACCTGCCAACTCTCGTACTCTATACCCTATCCGATGAAGGAAAGCATGCCATATGCCTGCTTGACCACTCTATTGACCTGCGTTGGCACCTTCAGGAAACAATGGACCTGAACATCCAAATCTCTCTGTACATCAATTTTCCACAGGACTTTTCCATTTACTGTATAATTCACTCTTGAATTAGATCTTCCAAACACATCACCTCGCATTTGCCCGGATTGAACTCCATCTGCCATTTATCTGCCCAACTCTCCAATCTATCTATATTCTGCTTTAATCTCTGACAATCCCCTTCACTATCTGCTACTCCAACAATCTTCATGTCATCTGCAAACTTGCTAATCACACCACCTATACCTTCCTCTAAATCATTTACGTATATCACAAACAATAGTGGTCCCAGCACAGATCCCTGTGGAACACCACTGGTCACTGGTCTCCAATTTGAGAAAACCCCTTCCACTACTACTCTGTCTTCTGTTGCCCAGCCAGTTCTCTATCCCTCGAGCTGGCACACCCTAGACCCCATGCGACTTCACTTTCTCCATCAGCCTGCCATGGGGAACCTTGTCAAATGCCTTACTGAAGTCCATGTGTATGACATGTACAGCCTTTCCCTCATCAATCAACTTTGTTACGTCCTCGAAGAAATCTATTAAGTTGGTAAGATGTAACCTTCCCTACACAAAACTATGCTGTCTATCACTGCTAAGCCCATTTCCTTCCAAATGGGAATAGATCCTATCCCTCAGTATCTTCTCCAGCAGCTTCCCTATCACTGACATCGGGTTCACCGGTCGATAATTACATGGATTATTCCTGCAACCCTTCTTAAACAAGGGGGCAACATTAGCAATTCTCCAGTCCTCCGGGACCTCACCCGTGTTTAAGGATGCTGCAAAGATATCTGTTAAGGCCCCAGCTACTTCCTTTCTCGCTTCCCTCTAAATCTGGGATAGATCCCATCCGAACCTGGGGACTTGTCCACCTTAATACCTTTTAGGATACCCAACACTTCCTCCCTCCTCATGTCGACTTGACCTAGAGTAATCAAACATCTATCCCTAACCTCAACATCCATCATACCCCTCTTCTTGGTGAATGCCAATACAAAGTACTTGTTAAGAATGTCACCCAAGAATTTCAGCACACTTGCCAATAAAAACAATTAAAATCAATTAATCCCAAGTCTTACACTTTTTGACCGGCCTGCCACATAGGACATTGTGAAAAGCCTTTGTTAAAATCTACATAAAACACATCCACCACACTGGTTTCATCAACCATACAAGTCAATTTCTCACAAAATAAGTTATTCAGACATGACCTCCCTTGAAAAAATTCACACTGAGTTTCCTCAATTAATCTATACCTTTCTAAATGATGGTTTTACTGTCCCTCAAAACGGAATTCAATAATTTGCCCATAACTAAAGTTAAGTCAGTGGCGTATATCTACTACGATTATCCATTTTTCCCTCTAGCAGGGAAATCTTTGCAATTCTCCAATGCTCTGGCACCACTCCTGTTACTTAAAAATACCCATTTCTCCCCCAGAACATCACATCCAGCCCTTCTGACCATTTTTTATCAAATGCACTCCAACATCATAGTGACAACCATAATTTAGAATGTATGGTATTCTTGTAACCAAGCAACAGCAGGGATATTAGCTGTACGTCTTCAAAACCAAGCCACAAGACTGAATACTTGTAAGAGACAACACACTCTAGAACAAAATCAAACAGGCTTCCCAATCTTTAAAGGAAGCAGGGTGGCTAGGGGTGACAAGGGAGGAAGACTAGAAAACAAAATTAAGAAAAAAAGGTACACCTATTCAAATTGACTAAAGTCGCATTTAGGGCTGATAGTTCTTCATACCTCAGGGTACGGGGCATAAGTTTAACATGAGAGAATATTTAAAGGGTACCTGACAGCAACTTTTTCACATAGAGGGTAGTTTGTATGTACAATAAACTACCAGAGGAAATGGTAGTTGCAGATATCGTTACAACATTTAAGGGACCTTTGGATAGGTATATGAATAGGAAAGGTTTGGAGGGCCAGATGCAGGCAAGTAGGACTTGTTTAGACTGGGGAACTTGGTCAGTATGTACTGCTTAGACTGAAGGGTTAGTTTTCATGCTGTAAGACTCTATGACTCTAACAATTGAATAGACTTCTTGATGGGGTATCAAAGAGAAAATAAACTTCATATGTTTTAAGGACTGAAAGACTAGTGATTTTTCTGAACCTGCATAGTCTTTCATAGTTCTGTTTCCACCATTCCCATAAAGATAATTTCCCAATATTGCTCCCCCCAGTTCTTGGCCATTTTTTCTTTGAACAACAAAGAACAGTACTGTACAGGAAAAGACCATTCGGCCCACAAAGACTGCGCCAACATACGATGCCCTTCTAAACAAAGAAAGTTTCCCTTAAACATTGCCCGTAACCCTCTATTCTCTGCCTGCTCACATGTATCGTCACTTCTCATTTTACAACAATCAACTGAAAACAAACCAAGTTTGTCCAATCTCCCCTCTTGGCTAATATCCTTGAAACCAGGCAACATCCTGGTAAACAATTTCTGTACTCTCTCCAAAGCCTCCACATCCTTCGGGCAGTGTGGCGACCAGGAACGTACACAGTATTTTTAATGTAGCCTAATGTTCAATACAACTGCAACGCAATTTGCCGATTTTTCTATTCTATGCCCAGCTGAAGGCAAGCATGTCATATACCTTCTTGACCATCTTACCCACTTGTGTTGACACTTTCAAGGAACTGCGAACTTGTACGCATTGATTCATCTATAAGTTGATGCTACCTCACATTTGTCCAGATTAAACTCCATTTGCCATTTCTCTGCACATGTTTCCAACCTGTCCATACCCTGCTGTAACCTCTGGCAACCTTCCACACTAAGGAGTGAGGAGAACGAGAACAAGAACAAAAACAAAAGACAAATGTATGCCTGAATGATTGAAAATTCTTACCCAAAGTTCTGAGGGAGAGTCAACATTTCCCCCAACATAAAGTTCTCTGCTCCTTTAACTGTAGAGGGATCATCCTTCATAAGTTGACTGAAAAGGTCTCCTAAGGAAATAATATGTAATTTGTCATAAATCCGCAAGAGCATAAGCTATAGAGCAGAATGAAGCCATTGAGCCTTTCATGTCTGCTCCATCATTCGATCATGACTGAAATGTTTCTCAACCCCATTCTCCCGCTTCGTCCCCATAACCAGTGATCCCCTTACTAATCAAGGATCTATCTCAATCATTTTCCAGTGGTCCACTGTCCACTCTTGCCTCTCTGTTGACTTGTGGATACTTAAAGAAAGTAAACTGGAAGTAGCCAATTTTGTATCAGCCTGCCAACCTGATTTTCCAGTGGTCCACAGTCCTTGCTTGCCTTGCAGATTTCTAAAAAAACTCTTGCAATCTTCTTTTATGTTACAAGCTAGTTACTCGTGTATTTCATCTTCTTCCCATTTATTGCTTTTCTCGTTATTGTCTGCTGGTTTTTAAAGCCTTCCCAATCATCTTTACCGTATTGTATAATCTTTCATTTGCTTTTATGCAGCTCCTGAGTTCCCATCAGCCACTTCCTCCCCTTAATGTGTTTCTTCTTCCTTGGGATGAATTTTGTTGTGACTCCTGAATTACTTTCAGAAACTTCTGCCATTGTTCCTCCATTGTCTTCACTGCTAGGGTCACCTTCCAATAAACTCTAGCCAGTTCCTTCCTCATGTCTTTGCAGTTACCTTTACTCAAATACGATACTGTTACATCTGATTCAATCTTCTTCCTCTCAAGCTGCAGGGTCAATTCTAACATGTTATATAGAACATAGAACATTACAGATCAGTACAGGCCCTTCAGCCCTCGATGTTGTGCCGACCTGTCATACCAAACTCAAGCCCATCTAACCTACACTATTCCATGTCCGTCCATATGCTTGCCTAATGACGACTTGAATGTACCTAAAGTTGGCGAATCTACTACCGTTGCAGGCAAAGCGTTCCATTCCCTTACTACTCTCTGAGTAAAGAAACTACCTCTGACATCTGTCCTATATCTTTCACCCTTCAATTTAAAGCTATGCCCCCTCGTGCTCGCCGTCACCATCCTAGGAAAAAGGCTCTCCCGATCCACCCTATCTAACCCTCTGATTATTTTATATGTTTCAATTCAGTCACCTCTCAACCTTCTTCCCTCTAATGAAAACAGCCTCAAGTCCCTCAGCCTTTCCTCGTAAGACCTTCCCTCCATACCAGGCAACATCCTAGTAAATCTCCTCTGCACCCTTTCCAAAGCTTCCACATCCTTCTTATAATGCGGTGACCAGAACTGTACGCAATACTCCAAGTGTGGCCGCACCAGAGTTTTGTACAGCTTCACCATAACCTCTTCGTTCCGGAACTTAATCCTTCTATTAATAAAAGCTAAAACACGGTATATGCCTTCTTAACAGCCCTGTCAACCTGGGTGGCAACTTGCAAGTGTGTACATGGACACCGAGATCTCTCTGCTCATCTACACCGCTAAGAATCTTACCATTAGCCCTGTACTTTGCCTTCTGGTTACTCCTAACAAAGTGCATCACCTCACACTTGTCTGCATTAAACTCCATTTGCCACCTCTCAGCCCAGATCTGCAGCTTATCTATGTCTCTCTGCAACCTACAGCATCCTTCGTCACTATCCCACAACTCCACTGACCTTAGTGTCATCTGCAAATGTACTAACCCATCCTTCTACGCCCTCATCCAGGTCATTTATAAATATGACAATCAGCAGTGGACGCAACACCGACCCATGCGGTATACCACTAGTAACTGGTCTCCAGGATGAACATTTCCCATCAACTACTACCCTCTGTCTTCTTTCAGCATGCCAATTTCCGATCTAAACTGCTATATCTCCCACAATTTCATTCCTCCGCATTTTGTACAATAGTCTATTGTGGGGAACCTTATCGAACACCTTGCTGAAATCCATATACACCACATGCTATGGTCTCTGCCTGCTCAGGGTTCCTTCACCTTAAGCTTCCTAGTCAAGTCTTCCTCAGTACACATCACTAAATCCGGAAATGCCTGTTCCCTCGTGGGCTCTACCACAAATTTTTCCAAAAAACCATTTTGAAGACATTCCACCAATTACTATTCTTGAGATCTGCTGCAAACTTGATTTTCTCAGTCCACCAGCATAGTGACGTCACCCACGATTATTGTAATAAAATCTTTCACACACGCCTGTCTATCTCCTGATTTATTTTCTTCTCCAAATCCTGACTTTTGCTAAGAGTCCTCTACACAACTCCCATCGGGGTCTTTTATCCTTTGGAGCTCCTCAACCCTACCCATGCAGATTCTATGCCTTCCAACTCTTACTATTGATTTAATTTAATTTCTTACAAAGAAGACATTATTGACTGGGACCACTATAGTTCGAGTACTAGAGATGGGTCAGTTTTTGTCCAGTGTGTACAGGAGGGCTTCCTGACACAGTATGTAGATAGGCCAACAAGGGGCGAAACCACATGAGATTTGGTACTGGGTAATGAGCCCGGCCAGGTGTTAGATTTGGAAGTAGGTGAGCACTTTGGTGATAGCGATCACAATTCTGTTATGTTTACTTTAGTGATGGAAAGGGATAGGTGTATACCACTGGGCAAGAGTTATAGCTGGGGGAAAGGCAATTACGATGAGATTAGGCAAGATTTAGGGAGCATAGGATGGGGAAGGAAACTGCAGGGGATGGGCACATTAGAAATGTGGAGCTTATTCAAGGAAAAGCTCCTGTGCGTCCTAGATAAGTATGTACCTGTCAGGAAGCTGTAGAGTGCGGGAGCCATGGTTTACGAAGGAGGTGGAATCTCTGGTCAAGAGGAAGAAGGCGGCTTATGTTAGGATGAGGTGTGAAGGCTCAGTTAGGGCACTTGAGGACTACGAGGTAGCCAGGAAAGACCGAAAGAGAGAGCTCAGAAGAGCCAGGAGGAGACATGAGAAGTTGTTGGCGGATAGGATCAGGGTAAACCCTAAGGCTTTCTATAGGTATTTAAGGAATAAAAGAATGATGAAAGTAAGATTAGACCCAAACAAGGATAGTAGTGGAAAGTTGTGCGTGGAGTACGATGAGATGGGGAAGCGCTAAATGAATATTTTTCAACAGTATTCACTCTAGAAAACGACAATGTTGTCGAGGTGAATACTGAGATACAGGCTACTAGACTAGGTGGGATTGAGGTTCACAAGGAAGAGGTAGTGGAAATCCTTCAGAGGGTGAAGATAGATAAGTCCCTGGGCCGGATGGGATTTATCCTCTGATCCCGTGGGAAGCCAGGGAGGAGATTGCCGAGCCTTTGGCATTGATCTTTAATTCGTCATTGTCTACAGGAATAGTGCCAGATGACTGGAGGATAGCAAATGTGGTTTCCCTGTTCAAGAAGGGGAGTAGAGACAACCCTGGTAATTACAGACCTGTGAGCCTTACCTCAGTTGTTGGTAAAGTGTTGGAAAAGGTTAAAAGGGATAGGATTTATAATCATCTAGAAAAGAATAAATTGATTAGGGATAGTCAGCACGGTTTTGTGAAGGGAAGGTCGTGCCTCACAAACCTTATTGAGTTCTTTGAGGTGGTGACCAAACAGGTAGATGAGAGTAAACCAGTTGATGTGGTGTATATGGATTTCAGCAAGGCGTTCGATAAGGTTCCCCACAATAGGCTATTGTACAAAATGTGCAGGAATGGAATTCTGGGAGATATAGCAGTTTGGATCGGAAATTGGCTTGCTGAAAGAAGACAGAGGGTGGTAGTTGATGGGAAATGTTCATCCTGGAGACCAGTTACTAGTGGTGTACCGCAAGCGTTGGTGTTGGGTCCACTGCTGTTTGTCACTTTTATAAATGACCTGGATGAGGGCGTAGAAGGATGGGTTAGTACATTTGCAGACGACAAAAAGGTCGGTGGAGTTGTGGATAGTGACGAAGGATGCTACAGGTTGCAGAGAGACATAGATAAGCTGCAGATCTGGGCTGAGAGGTGGCAAATGGAGTTTAATGCAGACAAGTGTGAGGTGATGCACTTTGGTAGGAGTAACCGGAAGGCAAAGTACAGGGCTAATGGTAAGATTCTTAGTAGTGTAGATGAGCAGAGAGATCTTGGTGTCTATGTACACAGATCCTTGCAAATTGCCACCCAGGTTGACAGGGCTGTTAAGATGGCATACAGTGTTTTAGCTTTTATTAATAGAAGGATCAAGTTCCGGAACGAAGAGGTTATGGTGAAGCTGTACAAAACTCTGGTGCGGCCACACTTGGAGTATTGCGTACAGTTCTGGTCACCGCATTATAAAAAGGATGTGGAAGCTTTGGAAAGAGTGTAGAGGAGATTTACTAGGATGTTGCCTGGGATGGAGGGAAGGTCTTACGAGGAAAGTCTGAGGGACTTGAGGCTGTTTTCATTAGAGGGAAGAAGGTTGAGAGGTGACTGAATTGAAACATATAAAATAAGGTTAGATAGGGTGGATAGGGAGAGCCTTTTTCCTAGGATGGTGACGGCGAGCATGAGGGGGCATAGCTTTAAATTGAGGGGTGAAAGATATAGGACAGATGTCAGAGGTAGTTTCTTTACTCAGAGAGTAGTAAGGGAATGGAACGCTTTGCCTGCAACAGTAGTAGATTTGCCAACTTTAGGTACATTTAAGGCGTCATTCGATAAGCATATGGACGTACATGGAATAGTGTAGGTTAGGGGGCTTGAGATCGGTATGACAGGTCAGCACAACATCGAGGGCCGAAGGGCCTGTACTGTGCTGTAATGTTCTATCTATCTTCTACCTTCTAACCCTGTCCTCTGCCCATCTGGCCATCCATTTGATAGGATATGTATCCTTAGACATTTTGTTCCCAGCCCCAAGGCCCTTGCAGCCACGACTCTGCAACGCCCATTACACACATAACTGCCATTTCCAATCTGCACTACAATCTCATTCACCTTCTTACATATACTGCATACAATTATGTACAACACACTCAGTCGTGCGTTAACTGCTCCCCTTCTCATAGTTGTGCCTTTATCTGCTCTGCCTGAAGTTAAATTCCTGGTCCATTCCATTCTCTTTTCGTATAACTTGTTCAGAAATGAACCTCCCCCAAGCCCTCCCCTGACTTAACCTTTTCCATTCAACTGAACTCAACACTCAACCCCTCCACACCCCACCCAACTATTTAGTTTAAAGCCCTATTCACAGCCCTAGTTATGTGATTCACAAGGACTCATTATATCATGTTAGAAAGCATCCTGGGATTCATTAGTAGTGGCAAGAGTTCCACAGCAAGCATTTTATGCTAAACACATGCAAGACACTTACTTGACCTCAGTGCTTTGTGTATAATTTTGGATACCACAGTGTAGGATGAATGCAAATGCATTGGTGAAATGTAGAAAGATTTACAAGAATAATTCCAGGGACGAGAAATTTCAGCTACGAAGGTGTACCAGACAAATGGAACTGTTCTCCTTGGAGACATGGTACAGGAGATCTTAAGATAGGAAATGTGCTTTTTCCACAAAATTATTGAAGGTTGAGGGGACTGTGCAGACAAGTAGGCTTTAGAAAGGACACAGTTGTAAAAGCAGACAAATGTTGAAAAACAAGTAATGGGTCAGATAGTTGTGCGTTCATTACATAGATTGAGCAGTAAACTGGTCAGAGGAAGTAAAAGAATGGTACAGCTGACTAGTAATTCAAACTTGGAGTATCTATGTACAAGCTACAAATGGGACTTTTAGATCTGGGTTATTTAGAGATAATTAATGAAAAGCGGGCTTGATATTTCAGGTCAATCTGAATCAAACATATATTAGACAGATGACATAATCATCAAGGTGTGCTGAGATAGAATGGTAAACCGCGGGGAGGTTAAAATTAACACATGCATTTCATTCTATAGTCACTGCTGGTGTATGTCACAGATGGTGTAACAAACAAGTTTAACACACTTCAAGAACAGGACATATGGTCAGGAATGGATTTTGCGATTCTTAGAAATGTATTGAGGAATATCGTTGCTGTCGCACTCCTGATGTAAAAATATTTAGGCGAAATGAACTTTTGGCTTAATGGAAGCATTCTTTCCTTTGTTCAGATTCCATTCCCAACAGTCCTAGCCCACAGAGGCTGCTGTTTTGGTTTTGAATTGACATTCAGTGGAAAACCTACGACTGGTTGGTATGGGTTCAGTCCAGTATCTCTAGAGCTTCTGCACATAAAACTAGCAGCCTAAAAGACAGGCAAATATTTACCCTGGTTGTTTTATACAAGCTGTTTTGGCATCACATTGGATGACTCCAACATGCACCACAAAATGGCATTATGGACATCGTTCTATTTTTGCAGGATGCTTTCTCAGTAACGTGCCTATGCAAGGCGATTTTTATGTACCAACATGGGAGTTTTGCAAAAAAAATATAATAGACTTCACATGAAGTGATCCAATGTCTGACATATTTGGATTAAACTGTCACTTCCAGTACAAGGAGGAAATAGAAAACTAAGTGTACAGAAAACCTCCATATAAAATAGAAATGAATGTTTAAAAATTCTCAGATTATCAAAAGATTGCCTTTGAAAAGCAAACGAATAGTTAATACTCAGATTAAAATTAGGCTGCATCACATGAAGTGTCATATGTTGATATTCAACTAGTTCAAGTGGTAGTGGTAGTGGTGGTGGTAGTTTTGTAATGCTGAAAGACTATCCAGACTCACCAGGCAGATCTCTTTCTTCACAGGTCACTGGCAGGTTCGTAAACAATGTTGGCTTGGTTAACCTCATCACTATAACATGAAATAAAGAAAGAAATATAGTAGAAAGTCAAGCCAACCAGGTTAAAAAGTCTGTCAACATCAAACAGCACTTGACACAAATTTTATACCATTAGACCATTTAATCAGGCATTAACTGCTGTTAAAATATTAAAGGTAGAGTATTATCGAATATTGGAACAAGATCAGGCCAGTTGGGCCCTTAAGTCGATTCTGCCATCGAATCAAATTTTGGATAATCGGTAGTTCAACTCCAACTACCAGCTTTCTGCCATAACTCAAAGTTTTATCCAACAAAAAGCTAGTGTTACAAAACTTTAAGAAATAATTAATGTTTGTTTGTAAAATTGAATTTCAGGAAGTTCAAACATATTTATCAGAAACGACAAATTCGCAGCAGTGTTTAACAATTGTGGTGATTCCAAAGGTAACTACAAACTGCTCCCATTGAGAATTGACAGAAATTATTTGTGATGCTTTCTCATAACACCAAAGACAGGTCACTTTGCGTAAGCTGTAGCAGTTAGTCATCTTGTTAGCATTTGCTTTTGTAGCAGAGAATATGTGGTAGAAAGTGAAATGATTTTCTTCCCAGTGATTATTGTTTACCGCTCCTGGATTCTGATAATCATACAAACAATGATAAAGTAGAGAGGATTCTGAATTCTTTTCTTATTTCTATTAAGCCAGAACTCATCCCTGAAAATAAAGCAACACGGTGGTTTTCAATGATAAAAATAAGATTTTGTTTTAAGTCACACAAGATCCCAGGATTTTTAATTAATGTTTTGGAAATTAAGTTCTGTGATTTTGTTGATTTGAGCTGCTGATACATGCCACATGGGTACACTGCAGCAGTTTTGCTCCTGAACTCATAGTCCAGAAGACAACACAAGTTCAAATGCAACCAGCAATGTGAACGTGAAATTTTTTTTAGAAAAGGGAAAATGTTGAAAGCTGACAGCAAAATAGAATTAGAATACTACTGCCCTTCAGAGTCAGAAATGTGTCTTCACAAACTAATGTATGTGTCCAGTCCCAGAAAACATAGTTGGTTCTTTCTAAATAATCACTAACCTACTGTTCAGAGATGTTATTACACACCTGTACTGTTTGTCAGAAGTTATATCTCAAAGCCAAACCGTTAAGGGTCAATTGGACATGGAAAAGAAGTGATTGAAAGAAAATACGTGAAGGTCAGGCTTAAAGTACAAACAGCCTTTTTGGCTGAAAGGTAACTAAAACGACCTTGGCTGGCTTAAGAAAAGGCTGTTTTGCAGCATCACTTGGATTTGTTTGTGAACACCTAGTACACAAAAATGCTTGAGGAAGTACAGGGGAGTGGCAATACAGCATGTAATATCTGATTCAGAATTGTATTAATGCTGGGGATTGTTGTAAACTTTCTGGATACATGAAATGAGGGTACTGGTCAGAGGTGTCAGCTGAGCTCATGGAGGCATAGTAAAGCTGAAGATGTGGTACCTTCGTAAGTGACTGTTCCTGATGATATTTGCAATTGAGTATCAGAAACTGGAAGAAGTAAGGGTTGTTTGAGGTAGTGTGTTGCCACCATGATCCTCCCTTCTTTTCAGCCTATCTAGTGATTAGTGATAGAGGCTACAGCATTTTAGAGTATCCACAGAAGAGACACTGTTGTTTAACAAAACAAAATTTATTACAGGATAGTATGTGTGCATCATTCAGTTAGGCATGGTTACTAGAATCTTCAGGAGCTGGTACATGATCGTTCCAAATACGTGAACCAACCTCTTTGCCTCCAGTCACAGACTGTCTGGCATCAGTAGAAGAGGTGGACCCTGTGGGGAGGTGATGGCCTAGTGGTATTATTGCTGGACTGTTAATTCAGAGACCCAGATAATGTTCTGGGGACTGGGGTTTGAATCCTATCATGGCAAATGGTGGAATTTGAATTCAATAAGTATCTGGAATTAAGAATCTAATGATGACCATGAATCCATTGTCAGTCGTCAGGAAAAACCCAACTGGTTCACTAATGTCCTTTTGGGAAGGAAACTGCCATCCTTACCTGGTCTGGCCTACATGTCACTCCAGACTCAAAGTGGTTGATTCTTAACTCCCCTCTGGGCAATTAGGGATGGGCAATAAATGCTAGCTGGCCAGCAATGCCTTCATCCCGTTAATGAATAAAAAAAAGTAACATGAAAATTAATCAGAGATAATGGGAACTGCAGATGCTGGAGAATCTGAGATAACAAAGTGTGGAGCTGGAAGGCACAGCAGGCCAAGCAGCATCTTAGCACAAAAGCTGATGTTTCAGGCCTAGAGCCTTCATCATCTTTCCTGATTAAGGGTCTAGGCCTGAAACGTCAGCTTTTGTGCTTCTAAGATGCTGCTTGGCCTGCTGTGTTCATCCAGCTCCACACTTTGTTAGTATGAAAATTAAACTCTTCAGGATAATTATCTCATAGAACCAGTGAGACAAAGCGTCACAATACAATTCATTTGAAGATAGTGTGGACAGCATTATTTTTGTCACTTTTGGATAAACTAAAATTTTGAAACACCTTGTATGCCATGATTTGGCTGTCATACGCAAACATTAGAGCGCAACAAAGCTTCATTGAGACTCAGTTAGGAAAAAGGGATTATGCTATGAGGAGGGATTAAGTCGACTAGGACTATATTTCATACAGAGTTAAAAAGAATGAGATGTGACACAATTGAAACTCTGGAAATTCTTAAAGGGCTACAGAGTGAATGCAGGAAGGATGTTTCCCCTAGCTCGGGGTAGTCTACAGCCAGGGGAAATAGTTTCAAAATAATTTTAATTTAGGACTGAGATGAGGAGGAGCTTGTTCACAGGATTGTGAAGCTTGGAATTCTCTACCCAGAGGACTATGCATGATCAGTCAGAGAGTCTGTCCATGACAGAGATTAATAGATTTCTAGATAGTGAAGATAGGAAAAGATCCTAGAATCGTGCAGCAGGTTGGAAAGGCTGAATGGCTTTCTCCTGTTCCTGGTTTCCTTGGTAATTATAAACTTAGGACAATGTTAGACATGAGGAATGAGTTGAAAGCTTTAAAAAGGCTAGCTTTGCTTTGTTCAGTAAATTTCTTGATGGCTGACTGGACTTGAAGTTGGTAACTTCAGTGGCACATCCCAAGCAGATTCTTGGATTTCCTGAGCATGAGTGGATTCTGGAAGCTGCCAAAGGTTTTGGAGCAGAAATGGTAGCAACCACAGACAACCATTACTCCAAAAGCAGGCCATGAAATTTCACTTATTTAGAATGAATGTGGTTGTGTACTAGGGAAAGATGCAGTTGTACAATTGAAATAGCCTATACCTGAATGACAGTGTAACAAACATTCTGGAAAACCTACCGCATCGAACCCCTTCAGAATTTTGAAAGTTTCTATAAGATCATCTTTCGTTTGTGACTATTGTCTTACAGTCCCTTTGAGGAAGTAATAAGCAATGCAGATGAAGGGGAACTTATAGATGTGGTGTACTTGTGACTTCCAAAGGCGTCTAATAAGGTGTCACATTGAGGGTTACTGCACACAAAAGTCAGTGGTGTACGGAGTATAATATAATCATGGATTGTGGATTGGTAGGTAACAAGCAGAAAATTAGGGTAGGTGATGGCCTAGTGTATTATGGCTAGGCAATTAATTCAGAAACCTATTCGGTGGACCTGGATTCGAAACCCATCACAGCAGCCACATCTCTGTGATACCTAATCTGAATTCAATTTTAAAAAAGAGAGTCTGGAATTAAAAATCTACTGAGAACCATAAAATCATTGCTGATTGTCGGAAAAACCCACCTGGTTCACAAATATCCTTCAGTGAACGAAAATCTACCATCCTCACCTGGTCTGGCCTACATATGACTCGAGATTCACAGCAATGTTGTTGATTCTCAACTGCCCTCTAAGATAGCCATTCAGTTGTACCAGTCGCTCCAACGTCACAAAGAAAAGAAACCAGATGGATCACCTGGCACTGACCTAGGCACCGGAAAAGACAACGGCAGAAACAGCTCTGTCGAGCCTGCAAAGTCCTCCTCACTAACATCTGGGTACTAGTGCCAAAATTGGGAGAGCTGTCTCACAGACTAGTCAAGCCTCACATAGTCATACTCACAGAATCATACCTTACAGACAAAGTCCCAGTTACCACCATCACCATTCTTGGATATGTCCTGTCTCACTGACTGGACAGGCCCAGCAGAGGTGGTGGTACACTGGTATACATTGGTCAACATTGAGTCCAGACCTCATGAAATCTCATTACTTCAGATAAACGAGGGTAAGGAAACCTCCTGATCACCACATACCGTCCTCCCTCAGCTGATGAATTGATATTCCTCCAAGTTGAACAACACTTGGAGGAAGCACTGAGGATGGCAAGGGCACAAGATGTGCTCGGAGTCGGGGTGGGGGTGGATTTCAATGTCCACCACCAAGAGTAGCTCAGCAGCAGTAATAATGATCAAGCTAGTGAGGTCCTAGAAGAGGGAACCAAGAGGGAAGAACATACTTGACCTCATCCTTACCAATCTGCAGTTGCATCTGCCCATGACAGTATCGGTATCAACAACCACTTCACAGTCCTTGTGGAGACAAAGTCCTGCCTTCACACTGAAAACAGCCTCCATCTTGTTGTGTGGTACAATCACCATGCTAAATGGGGCAAACTTCGCACAGATCTATCAACTCAAGATGGGGCATCCATGAGGCACTGTAGGCCACCAACAGGAGCAGAGCTTTGCTCCAGCACAATCTGTAACCTCTACTCAACCATTACCATCAAGCCTGGGGATCAAACTTGGTTCAATGGAGATTACAGGATGGCATGCCAGGAGCAGCACCAAGCATTCCTGAAGATGAGGTGTCTACCTGGTGAAGCCACCAAAACAGGACTACTTGCACACCAAACAGCAAAAGCAGCAAGTGATACACAGAGCTAAGCAAACTCACTACCAATAAATCAGATCCAAGCTCTGCAGTCCCGCCACATCCAGTCCATGAAGGATGGTGGACAATTAAACACACTGGAGGAAGCAGCTCTGCAAATATCCTCATCCTCAAAGATGGAAGGGGCCAGCACATCATTGCTGCAAATGCTTCAGCCTTATCTTTTGCAATCTTCAGCCAGAAGTGCCAAGTGGATGATCCATCTCGGCCTCCTTCAGTGGTCCCGAGCATTACAGATATCAGTCTTCAGCCAATTCAATTCACTCCTCGTGATATCAAAAAACATAGAACATAGAACATTACAGCATAGTACAGGCCCTTCGGCCCTCGATGTCGTGCCGACCTGTCATACCAATCTCAAGCCCATCTAACCTACACTATTCCATGTACGTCCATATGCTTATCCAATGACGACTTAAATGTACCTAAAGTTGGCGAATCTACCACCGTTGCAGGGAAAGCGTTCCATTCCCTTACTACTCTCTGAGTAAAGAAACTACCTCTGACATCTGTCCTATATCTTTCACCCCTCAATTTAAAGCTATGCCCCCTCGTGCTCGCCGTCACCATCCTAGGAAAAAGGCTCTCCCTATCCACCCTATCTAACCCTCTGATTATAACAGTTGGATACTGCAAAGGCTATGGGCCCTGATAACATCCTGGCAATAGTACTGAAGGCTTGTGCTCCAGAACTTGCCGCTCCCCTAGACAAGCTGTTCCAGTACTGTTACCACATTGGTATCTACTTGACAATGTGGAAAATTGTCCAAGTATGTCCTGTGCACAAAGTAGGGCAAATCCAGCTTGGTCAATTACCGTCCCATCAGTCTCCTTTCGATCATCAGTAAAGTGATGGAAGATGTCATCAACAGTGCTATCAAGCAGCACCTGCACAGAAATAACCTGCTCAGTGACACCCAGTTTGGGTTCTGCCAGGGCCACTCAGCTCCTGACTTCATTACAGCCTTGATTCGAACATGGACAAAAGAGCTGAATTCCTGAGGTGAAGTGACAGTGATAGCCCTTGTCATCGAGGCTGTATTCAGCCAAGTGTGGCCTCAAGGAGCCCTAACAAAACTGGAATCAATGGGTATTCGGGGGGAAATTCTCCAGTGGTTGGTGTCATTCCTGACACTTTGGAAGATGGTCATGGTTACTGGAGGTCAATCATCTCAGCTCCAGGACATCTCTGCAAGAGTTCCCAGGGTAGTGTCCTCAGCCCAACCATCTTCAGCTGCTTCATCAATGACCTTCCCTCTACCATTAGGTCAGAAGTGGGGATGTTCGCCAATGATTGCACAATGCTCAGCACCATTCGTGACTCCTCAGATACCGAAGCAGTCCATGTTCAAATGCAACAAGATCTGGACAATATCCAGACTTGGGCTGACAAGTGGCAAGTGACATTCGTGACACACAAATGCCAGGCTATGATCATCATCAATAAGAGGCAATCTAACCACTACCCCTTGACATTCAATGGTATTAACATCACTGAATCCCCCACTATCAACATTGTGGGGGTTACCATTGACCAGAAACTCAACTGGGCTCACCACATAAATACAGTGGATACAAGAGTGAGTCAGAAGCTAGAAATACAGTGTTGAGTAACTCACCTCCTGATTCCTCAAACCCTGTCCACCATTTACATGGCACAAGTCAGGAATGTGATGGAATACTCCTCACTTGCCTGGATGAGTGCAGCCCAAACACTCAAGAAGCTTGACACCATCCAGGACAAAGCAGCATGCTTGATTGGCACTAATTCAACACCATCCACTACTGACACTTAGTACACACTGCTGCTACTAACTACAAGATGCACTGCAGAAATTCAAAGATCCTTAGACAGCACCTACCAAACCCATGACTACTTCCATCTAAAAGGACAAGGGCAGCAGACATATAGGAACACCACCACCACTTCAAGTATCCCTCCGGCCACTCTCAATCCCAACTAAGAAAATTATCATTGTTCGTTGTGGCAGAGTTTAAAAACAAGGGTCTCTTTTAGACAGAGATAACGAGACAATTTTCTCTCAGAAGGTCATTGGTTTGTGAAATTTTCTCCCCCAGAAAGTGATGGAGGCACAGACATTAGAAGATTCTTGTTAGAAAGGTATAAAAGACATAAGAGGTAGACAGGAAAATGGGGTAGAAGCCACAATCATATCAGCCATTAGCTTATGAACCTAATTTGTTTCTAATCTTTGGGGTACTGTCTCTAATGTAATTATAGCCTTCCTCGAAATGGAGAGCAAAACTGAACATATTATTCCAAGCATGGTTCCTCAAAATCACTGCATAATTATAGCAATAGCTCCTTATTTCTGTACTCTAAGCCCTTTACAATCAAGGCCAACGTCAGTTCTGAGGAAGGGTCACCGGGCACGAAACGTTAACTCGGCTTTCCCCTTCACAGATGCTGCCAGGCCCCTACTGAGCTTTCCCAGCAACTTTGTTATTCACCTTCCCAATTGCTTGCTATACCTACATGCTACATTTGAGATCCCTGCACAAGCACAAAGTTTCTCTGAACAAAATCTCCAAGATTCATGCCATTGAAAAAAAAATCCTGATTTTCTATTCTTAGGACAGAGTGGGTGAATAATCTTGTGTTTCCCAGCATTATACTCACTCTGCCATCTTGTTGCCTATTTACTAAATTGTATACAGAACACAGGCTTATATTTCCACGTAGCATCATCAGCAAAGTTAAAAAAGGAACATAGGAAATGGGAAGGCCATTTAGGCTATCAAGTATGCCTTATCATTAAATAGGATATTGGCTGATTGAACACTTCAGTGACTCTTATTCATCCCATCCTTATAATTCTGTATGCCACTCGTCATCAGATACAAGTTGTTATTTCAATAATTATATTAATATAGACTATAAAAAGCAGAGGACCAACACTGATCCTTGCAAAAGCCCACAATTGATAGCCCACCAATGTCAAAATGTTTCAATCATGTGGTTGTTGACATGCTCACTGAGTTGGCTTGTTTTGTTCAGATGTTTCACCACCATGCTAGGTGACATCATCAGTGGACCCTCTGAAGAAGTGATGTTATTCTACTCCACTTGGAATTTATACTATCTGGTCCGTTATGGTGAGTACTGTCATTTCCAGTTTTGATCTGTACGAGTTTGTATTTGGGGTCCAATTCTATATGTTTGTCGATTGAAGTATGAGTGGAGAACAATGCCTCCAGGAATTCCCGTGCACTATGTTTGTTTTGGGCTACTATGGTTACTTTGTCCCAGTTAAACTGTTGGCCTTGGTTGTCTGAATGTACCGATTTTAAGGGGAGTTCATTGTGCAGTTTTGCTGATAGCTGCTGTTCGTGTATTCAGTTGGCTAGTTTCTTTCCTGTCTGTACGATGTAATGCTTGTGGCAGTCATTCCATGGTATTTTGTAAACCCCATTCGTTCTGCATGTCGCAGGAATGGGGTCTTTAATCCTCGTGAGTGTTTGTCGTAGAGTGGCTGTGGGCCCCAACATAATTCCTAATGGTCTTAGGAGTCTTGTTGTCAGTTCCGATATGTTCCTGATATAGGGCAGTGTGGTCAACGTGTTAGGTCATACTGCGTCCTCCTATTTTTGTTGGTTTTTTTAGGCATCTGTGGATGAAGTTGCGGGAATAGCCGGTTAAAGCAAAGATCTTATATGTGTTCTTCCGCTTCATGGCTTAGTTCTGGGGTGTCCCCTGGCCCATTTAAAGTGTGCTAATGCAGCTTTGTTTGTGGACATTGGGGTGGTTGCTGTGGAAATTGAGGATTTGTTCTGTATGGGCTGCTTTTCTGTGTACTGAGGTTTGGACTACACTGGGAAACAGAGAAACAGACCCTTTGGTCCAACACGTCCATGCCAACCAGATAGCCTAAATTAATCTGACCTCTTTGCCAGTATTTAGCCCATTGCCCTCTAACCCTTCAAAAGGGTCACCGGACCCGAAACATTAACTCTGTTTTCTCCTTCACAGATGCTGCCAGACCTGCTGAGCTTTTCCAGCAACTTTGTTTTTGTTCCTGACGTACGGCATCCGCAGTTCCTTTGGTTTGACATAGTGAATGCAGTGGTTATAATCTCCTAAAATTCTCTAGGTTCTGGAAAAGTCCCAGTAGATTAGAAAACTGCAGAGCTTTCAATTCTATTCAAGAAAGGAAAGGGACAGAAAGCAGGAGAATATAGGCCAATCAGCCCAACATCTTTTGTCGTGAAAATACAGTAATCAGTGAGGGAGTAGTTAGACATTTAGAAAAATGTATTATGATCGGGCAGTGTCAACAGTTTTGCGAAAGGGAAGTAGCGTTTCACAGATTTATTAGAGTTCCTCGATAATTTAACAGGCAGGTTTGATAAAAGTGAACCCAGTAGATGTCATACCTTTTGATTTTCATAAAAAGGTATCACAGAGGTTTGCTACACAAGATAAAGGTTCATGGCATTATCAGAAATACATTAGTTCATGAAAACTCTATCTGTGCTAACAGGATATAAAGTCAGGATAAATGGGTCATTTTCGGCTTAGCAAGGTGAGTGAATTGCCACAGGAATAGTGCTGAGGTCACACCTACTTACAACCTATGCTCATCAGTTGGAAGAGAGATCAACTGTACTTGTAGGTAGGTTTGCTGATGATACAAAAATAGGTAGGATAGCAAGTGGTGAGGAAGATGCAAAGAGTCTAAAAGGAATCTAGATAGGTGAAATAACCAAAGGCAAATGGAGTATAATATCAGAAAACATCAGGTTGCCCAATTTGAAGAATAGAAAAGCAGAATCTTGTTTAAATGGACAACCTGCAAAATGCTCTCGAACAAAAGGTGTTATGCCCTTGCATATGAATAACAAATCAATAGCATGCAGGCATGGCAAGTAACTAGGAAGTAAAGCGGAATGTTTCCATTACTGAAAAGAGAATGGAATATAAAAGTAGCAAAGTCTTCTGGCAGCTGCACCTCGAATAATGTATTCAATCAAGGAACCAAAAGGCTTGCTCCTGTTTCCATTCCTTACAAATTTATATAAAAACATTTGTGGTCAATCCCCATGAATATGAAGCATGTAGCAGGCATGGAAGAAATGATGCTTTAATTTTAATTATTGCTGAAACTTCAAATTGAAGTATGTTCAAAAGAGTCATATGAGGACTTAAGCATGCCATTAAGACAACTGGTAGCAACTTTAGTTTCCAATTTAAAACAATGTAATGACATAATCTCCACACTGACTTCATAAGCTTGCATGTATGTACAAAAAGTTTCCCCAAATGTGATAAGGTATACTGTATGGTTATTAGATAACATTATTAGTATTTTGATCCAAAAAATTCTTAATCAGGGCAAAAATCCACTAAGGTTAAAACTGGGAAGATATTCAGCTTTGAAATGTGTAGATCCTGAGAATGCAACTTCAATAGATCATAAATTACTAACTAAAAGTAGTCAGGCATATTTATACTTAAAGTGCATGGTCTGATCCATGCTACTATTCAGAGATTTGAAGGTTAGCAAGTTAACTACCAGCCCACTGACCCAGAAAAATGGGTATGTTGTATGGTGTAAGGTGGGCATGAATACATTAAAAATTCTATGATAATGTGTGCCCATCAGTTACAAGTAAACTAGAAGGAAGTTCGTGAAATTTGACAATTCAACATTAATCATTGCTTCTAAATTCAGGTAAATAAAAAGTCAAATGCAATATACTTTTAAAATATTTATTTCCAGTGTACTTAAACATTTTTATGCAGACTGTATTTCATCCAAAATTAAATCAGGACAGTTTTCGTTCTCATATGTACTCACTGCCATTACAGTTCTAAATTGTTCCACCTCCCCTTCCCTGCTAAAAATGTAAAGAATGAAAGTACTTTGCTGTGGCAAAATATTATTTTCTACGGGGAGGCATTGCTCTTCTCAAGGTTTGTATCATCTGGATTAGCAAAGATTTTCTGGTTAGGTTTGCCACATTTGGTGGAAGATTTTTGCGATGGGTTGCCACAAAAATCAAACATCGCAGTGAAAAATAATCTAAAATCACCTCCAATTCCAAATCAAGTAATTTTCATAGAAAATCAAATATCATTAAAGCATAAATGGCAACTTAAGCAGAAAAGTTCATTTTTGGCTATCGACAATCAAAATCCTCGCCCTCCATTTCATACACGTAAACTTGTAATTACGTTATTATCTAAAATAGAACATTCGCTGATTTGGCTAGTGACAATTTAGTCAACTGACATTGTCATAGCATTATTATATCCAGTGCTGCAAAGGTGAATATTCAACTTAAACATTCATACTTTTTTTTCCAAAAGGATTTAAAATCTTTTGAATATCTTGAACTTTCATTTGCCTTTCTTTCCTCATGCTGAAAGATAGCACCACAGCATCAGCACCCCTTGAAACCATTAAGCACCAATTCTTAAAACACTTGCTACATAAGCTTTCATTTGAACAGTTTAAAGAATTTGGAAGATGCCATGATCAAGATTTATCCTCATGATAGCCAACCACTATATACATATAATACTTCCAACTAAGATGACTGGATAGAGACCAGAAACTGGAGCTTTAGCTTTTTTTCTCTGACATGCAAGAATGCTGATGTCATGATCCCCATCCTAACCAAAGCAATTAACTCAAGTGACCAGGACATTAAACTTAATTCTCAGTTCAGAGAATTGTACTGACCTTTTACTAATGTCCTGCAAAACACTTCCATAGAAAACATCTTTAGTAGAGATCAATGAATGAGTATTTCTATGCAGAAAACTCATTCAAAGGAAATTTTAAAGTCACTGGGAAGAGGACAAAATATTCTCTGGTGAGAGGATTTATATTAAAAAACTAATTTACATAGTGTCATGCATAACCTCAGGACAATCCAATTCCACCTAAGCACGCAAAAAATATAGCAACTAATTTGTGGACAGTTGGTTTTTTAAAAAAATATAGACTTATTTATGGTATGTGGCTGGGCCAGCATTTACTGTCCACTACTTAAGAAGTAATCAGCTGCCTTTTTGAACTACAGCAGACAATATAGTGGAGGTACACAGAGTGCAGTTAGGAAGGGAGATCCAGGTTTTTGACCCAGCAACAGTGTGATAATAGTGTGGTAATGACCAAATAATCTGTCGTAAGAATGTTAATTAGAGGATAAATATTGTCTGCAGTGCAAGAGAGAACTTAAAGGTTTTCACAACACAGTAGTAGCGTACCCAGCTTTGAGCCAGGAGACCTGGGTTCAAGTCCCACCTGTTCTGGCGGTGTGTAATAACATTTTGGAACAGGTTGATTTGGAAGTATCTCGTTGAGAGAACTTCTGGGCAAGAGAGTTTGATTTCAAGTCTGACCTGTCTTGGAGCTGTGTCATAACACAACAACAGATTGATTGAAATAACACAGTAATAATATAATATTTTAATAATAATTTAAAAACTACAAGGTTGAACTCCACAATTTCCTTCAAAGTGCCATGGCACCTTCCCGAGATGGTTTATCTCCTCCAAGAAACAGCCACTCTCCAGGGCAACAGACCCTCAAGACGGCACACAGAACCAAACAAGCTTTTATATTTAAGTCTCCGAAGTGGGACTTGGCAATATTCCGTCTCAGACAAGTTCATGATCAGAGTCCTAAGGCTGACACTGAAGTTTACTAACGAGTTTACATGAGCGATTATTAAAAGCAATCTGCTCATTTATCAAAATGACATGCAAATTTGTATTGTTTAAAGTCCACGGACACTGGTAAGAAATTCATGCATATTATTGACATTTTAGTCCTGAAATAACATTATACATAGCTACAAGTTATAAATTAAACCATGCCGATGTACAAGTAAACTGATTTTACCTGTTAGATTTAATATTTGCTTAATAAAATTACCAACATATTCACAGCACACGAGATCACAGAAAACCCATATTTCACCAAGATGTCGATGTATTTTGGCATTACAACCAGGAAGATCACCGTGTTTGATAATACTACTCAGTTTAGCCCAGATCTCTTCCAGCTGTTCAGCACTAAAATTGGATTGATCAATAACCCACTTTGCCCTTTGAAAAGAATGTAGTTGGAGCTTTTCCTTAATTATTTGAAGTCTTTGGCTAACTGTCAAAATGTTTAGCCCTTTCGTTCTGCTGTATCCTGTAATACTCCACGACCTTTCTGATTTGTAATCCTCATTTGTAATTCCACACAGTAAATCTGTCATTCCAGGTACAAATTCTGCAGCAGCTACTTCAGTAAGATGATCCTTCTGCAGATTTACAGAAAATTCCAGAAGATCCTCTGTGCAATCATAATTTTGTGTTTCTGCTTTGAATTCCACCTCAACCAAACACTTTTCAATTCTTTGTGCTTCTTCATTTGAAATAGATGGTGGACATTTCTTAGGTTTTATTGGTAAACTTTTTATATCATCTGAAAACCATGGTATGAATCTTGGTGAATATTTTCGTGGAAAGTCTTCCAACAATTTTTCTGTTATCTTCAGTACTTCGGAAGAAAAGTCTTGATTAGGCCTATAATGTACCACTAACTCCATCTGATTGAAGCTCTGGGGACAAAGTGATGGTCTCAGCTTGAATCACCATAGGGCAATGAATATCAGCAAGCCCTTCTCCTTATACTTCCATAATTGCAAATCTATAAGTCATTCGGAATGAAGTGATTTGTCACTGACAGTGCTTCCTTCACCAAATTTAGCAGAAGCACAATATTGAGATGCAGCAGTCTACCACCTTCAGGAAGTGCTACCCTGCAGAGATAAATATCTTTGAATATTTCTCTTATATGCAATACTTAAACTAGAAACAGTAATGTAGCTTCTAAGAATTTACTATGGAATTTACTTCAAAAACACTGACATTTGTCCATAATTTTGGGTCCTTTCAGAAACAGCACCGAATTGAGAAGGAATCTAATTCCATTCTCTGCAACTTTCAATATACATGCAAAAGTCTCAAGTGTCATATTCAATTTTTAGGAAATGAAGAGAGAAGAAAGCACCTGCCGTCAGTATTGGCTCGTGACAGATTTTTGCCTAAGCCTAAAAGTGTAGAGTCTCATGTCCCACTCCAGAGGCTCAAGTACAGTAGAGGTCCACTATTTAAAGCAAGTTCTAATACTGTCTAAGATAACAAGGTGTAGAGCTGGATGAACACAGCAGCCAAGCAGCATGGCTGACGTTTCGGGCCTAGAACCTTCTTCAGGGTCTAGGCCCGAAACGTCAGCCTTCCTGCTCCTCTGATGCTGCTTAGCCTGCTGTGTTCATCCAGCTCTACGCCTTGTTATCTCAGACTCTCCAGCATCTGCAGTTCCTACTGTTTAAAATATTGTCTTTTTGTTTTAGCACAGATTGTAAATAAGGTACATTCTCTTAAGTCATTCTCTTAAATGTTGACTCGATTTCTGTTTCGTTGTGGTTACTAAACATGCTTGGTCCTTTAAAAACAAACCATTGGTTCTTTCCACTGAACCTTCTACTCACCATGCCCCCCCCCCTCTCAGATCCTCACACACACCACCTCACTTTGATTGAAGAATGAAGTAACCAGTGGGAGAGAAGTCAAAAGAATAAGTTAAGACTAGCTGGTGAACTTTCAGGCCACTTAGGTTGAAGTCAGCCAATAGGTTTCGCACATAAAAATTACTGATCAGGAACATAACCTAGCTTTATTATTTTCTTATTTGAATGTTAACTTGCCAGAACTGCTCTTTTATAAAACAACTCAAAAGTGTTTTTAGATGCAGTCAGTGCTGTGTTGCTACCTTTGTTTTCTTTGAACAAACCATAGACATGGCAAAACTCAAACCCAAAGGAAACATGTCCATTATGAGCCTAATACACTAAACTCTCCAGCAACTGGTTATATGCAAAGCTCTTCTACACTTAAACAAAATAACAGAAGGGGTAATCACAGAGACATGCCTGTACTGTGATCATGATTAGAAGCCATATATTCCAGATGGTAGTATCTTCAAAAATTATTGGAAAACTAGGGCAAATGGGCAAGAATGGTAGCCTTATTGATTAAAAGTGCTGCTATAGTATTAGTAAAGGAAAACAATCAGCAGAGACTTTTGTTAGGATTGAGCAGAAGTCAGGAAGAACCTGCAGTGCAGCTGATTATAGACTTTTTGATAGCAGCAAAGAAAAGTAGAAACTTATTATAAAAAATAATATCAATGTAAAATCTGTTTTAGCAGATAATGTATCTAAAGTAAAATAATTTACATGCAAGACTTCAGTGTTTATACGAGCTGGGAAGAGAGGTTCAATCAAAAAATCTGAACTTCTTGTACATTTTCAAGATAGATATTTTGCAGCAGTGAGTTCTAGAATCAAGAAAAATGGATGTCATACTAGATCTAGCAATGAATAATGAACTCAATTTGAGTAAAATGATTTCCATTTAATTATAAAATAACAGCAATTATAATATGACCAAAGTCAATGTCAAACTTAAAAATTAAAGAAATCCAATCTAGGATACTAGATTTGTGTACAGCTGAACATAATTATAGGAGGCAGATAATAGCAAGTGATCAAAACTTTTATTCGATAAAATCACTCAAACAATTAGAGGTGTTCAAAAAGAAACTTAACTTCATACAGAATAGGTTCCCAAAGGAGAAAGACTCTAAATACCAAATTAAGCAAGGGAAAATAAGAAGAGGTGTGATAAAGAGCATACAGAAGTGTAAAGTACAGTGTAAATCCAGAGATTGGGTGAGATGATAAGAAAAATTATATGAAGGTCAGCAGAAACAGTTATTACAGTTATATCACATTATCCTTATGAACTCTTTTATAACAGTTAACGGTAATACCGCAATTGAACTAAGGAAAGACTTGAATGACTGTTACACTGCAGAGTAGAAGTGTGTATTTAGAGTGATGGGGATGGAAACAGACCCTTCGATCCAACTTGTCCATGCCAACCAAAATATCCTAAATTAATCTAGTCCCATTTGCCAGCATTTGGCCCACATCCCTCTAAACCTTTCCTATTCATATACCCATCCAGATGCCTTTTAAATGGGGTAATTGTCTCAGCCTCCACCACCTCCTCCAAAAGCTCCAACAGCTTATTCTGTACATGTACCACCCTCTGCATTAAAAAGTTGCCCTCAGGTCCCTTTTAACTCTTAGCCCCTCACCTTAAACTATGCCCTCTAGTTATGGACTCTCCTACCCTGGGTAAAAGACCTTGATTATTCACCCTATTCGTGTCCCTCATGATTTTATAAACTTCTAACCCTCAGCCCCCAGTGCTCCAGGGAAAATGGCCCTCGCCTATTCGGCCTCCCCACATAGCTCAAATCCTCCAACACTGGAAATATCCTCATAAATCTTTTTTGAACCCTTTCAAATTTCACAACATCTTTCTTATAGCAGAGCGACCAGAACTGAATGCAGTATTCCATATCAGATATTCTAAAACTTCGCAAATTAAGATATATAATTCAATAAATTTAACCTGAAACAGTGTGGAAAATAATAGTATAAAGTATTGACAAACGTCTGTTGTTCCATTATTTACAGAGGTAAGAAGGAGAGAAACCAGCAAATCGTAGATCGGTTAGTTTAACATTTGTATAGGAGACATTATTTAAATTTAGAATTCAGGGCACACTGACCAAGCACTTAAAAATATAAATATGAGCCGATTACAGATTTTTTTTAAATAAACTGTATTTACACACAGCCCATCACAAAGAGATCAGCTGCTCCCCAGAGAATTGAACCCTGGTCTTCACATGACAGGCAGAGCTACTATGATGGAATATGTACTGAGGTGGTGGCAGAGAGCCATTACAGATTTCTAACAGGTGTCACATCTAACCAAAAATAGCACTTTCATAGTTCATTAAATGTAGACTGGCAAATATTTAAGCAAGCTGTTTATGTGAAATTACAAAGGCATTTGATAAGATTCAATATAATGAAAAATATTAGCTGAAATCAAAGCTCATGGAGTTGAAGTTAGATTATTTATCTGGTCCAGAGATTGGTGAAGCAGCTAAAGAGAGAATGGAGGTAAAGAATATGCACTTAAATTGGAAGGAAATGACTAGTGGTATCTTATAAGGATCTATGGCTTGGCCTGAACTATTCGCTATAAATGATTTAACACAATATTAAGATCTGTACATACGCAAACAAAACTGTCAAAAAAGGTTGATTGCACCGTTGCTGGTATTGATGGGAACAGGAAATTGAACAGGCGTCAATAAAAATGTGTGCACAAATTTGCAGATGGATTTCAATACCCAAGTATGCGGTCATCTGTTCTGAACCAAAAAAGGATAGATCTAAATCAAGCTGGTGAAAAGCAGGGAGCAGTTTCAGCCCAAAAAGATTTAAGGTGATGTACACTGATCCCTAAAATGTTATGGCCATGTTTAAAAAATGACCAACATTTGTAATTTTCATTAGACAAACATGTAAAGAATATGGAAGATCAATGGATTTAAGACAGACATCATACCTTATATTATCAGAATGAGGAAGCAGCAAACTAAAAAAGCAGAATGGACTACTCTTGTTTGTATGTTTCTACAGAGACAGTTAAAAGCATGCATTATCAACATGCAAACCTACGCGTTTCCAAACAAAAATTTTTCCAGATAAGCTACTGTATGGTTTGACTCACAATAACACTGTCAACTCTTAACTGTACTCTGAAATGGCTTAGCCAGCCAACAGGGCAAGTGAAATTAGGAATGGGCAACAAATGCTAGCTCTATCAGCAAAGCTCACATTTGAAGAACATACTTAGAAAAAAAAAACGCCTCTCCCGGATTCTGCCAAATGTTTCCAGAGCAGCTGAGTACGATCCAGAGCAAGTACTGCATCAGGAGGATACCTGGCATTATGGAATCAATCAAGCTGATGCTCCTCTGATTAAACAGTACTGTCAAGTAGAATTAACATTGTAATTTGCAATGGTAAAGTCTGTTTATGCAATGTTTAGCATATTTGCAAAAATGGCATGTTTAATCACAGGCATCAATTTCAAAGCTACTTAATAAGATGTTATTTTCATTATGATGGATCGATCATAATTTTTAAAGTTTTCCCAAGAAAGTAGACAGATTATAGAGAGGAAACATGTCTCGCATTCTGACCAAACACAAACAAAAAGGTTCAAATGGTTTGGAAAACCACAAGCTTAACATTCTTATTGAAGGAGGAGGGAGAATGACATGGAATATTTTGACCTCTAAATCTAACATCTACTACTGCAAAAATGCTGGAATCCTTTACTAAGAAGCTAGTATAGGCCATTTAAAAAAAGCAAGGCATTAAGGAAATGAATAGAATGCATTTTTCACTGCAAGGGGAATTGAATACAAAAGTGGAGGTTATGCTTCAACTATACAGGACACTGGTGAGGCCAGAGTACAATGTAGTGGTAACATTTGTTGAGAAGCAATGTAAGTGCATTGGAAGAAGTTCAGGGAAAGTTTACCAGACTATTACCTGGAACTGGCATTGTCCTATGAGGAAAGTTTAGACATATTAGGCTTTATCTGGGAGGTTAGAAGAGTAAGAGCCGACCTCATTCAGAGATGCAAGATCCTGATGGGTCTTGATATGGTTAACGCGAGAATATGTCCACTTATAGGTGCATCTACAACAGGTAGTCACCCATTTTGAACATGGTTTTATAAAAGAGAAATAGATTTGATTGATTTAGGTTTCTTAAGAATGTAACAAACAAAAGAGGAACCAAAGATCTAGTGTATTTGGATTTCTAAAAGGCATTTTATAAGGAAATACAAAGACTTCCTGCAGAAGTTCTAAGCTTACGGGATGGGGGTACATTTGTGTGTATTAGTTGACAACATGATACATTTATATGGCAACATTAACATAATTGAACATCTAAAAATATCTGGATACTTCAATCTGAAGAGAAAATATTTTCTTCCCCTTCCTACATATTTATGAGTCATGCAGGGTGATAGTTCTTCACTTGTCAGAAACCTCATTATGTTGTAACTGGTACGCAAGTTGTAGCAGCAGGGACTGGATAATTGAAACAAAATATCTTGAATGGATGATAATATATGATTTCTCAATTTAGTTTCTAAGCTTTTACTACAATGATCTCCCTAAAAGTAACCACAGTACTATTTTTCTTTTTAAAACCCTGTATTAGTAGTGCTTGTAAGTAGGGCATTTTCTTAAGCTTCCATGGCACATGTTACAAAGATTAAAAATAAGAAATTTACTTGCAAAGGAAATACCTATAATAAAATACACAAAAATATAATTCATACATTTAAGTTAAACTCAGAAGAAGAGTTGTTTTTTCTGTGTTGGCAATGTCATCCCCCGCAAGCACTTGAAGCCCAGGCCAGCATGGGTTGAAAGTTTTTTTTTTCCACAGGGAACACACCCTCCCCTAACTTTGAAACATTGATAAATGCCCAAAAATGCCTACACTGCAGCACACTTCTGTGGACCCATCTTAAACTACAAAACTGTCAACTTTGCAATGACGAGGGAAAATATAGCATCAAAAGTACTATCTACACCAACTGAAATGTTTCTATAAAAGAAAGGCCAAACACAGAAAACTTCTGTATTAATAGCATGTGGTCTCCAACTCTAAATACATGGTGATCTTAAATGTATAAACCCACTCAAAAATGCATTCCACAGTACCTTCACCAAACGTTACACTGAACCTAGGCACAGTTGGAAGTAACATCACAAACAAGTTTTACCCCAGCAACATCCAACACAACAGTTAAAAAAACACATTCTTGGCAGTGGCAATATTTGCAATTTCATTATGTTATTCTTAAGTTCATCAAATTAAACAGTTGCTGATGGCACACAAAGATATTGACATTTTGTGTCATAGATTAGCAAAAGTTTAATTGAACTGCTTTGAGAGCGAAGCATCAACCTAATCAGAATCCCGCTGAAGTAGCAAAACAACTGAAACGAAAGCAAAAGTCGCTGGAGAAAATCTGGCAGCATCTGTGAAGAGAAAACAGAATCAGCTTTTCGGGATCTAGTTCTTTGAATCCGAAATGTTAGCTCTGCTTTCTGTCCACAGTTGCTGAGTTTCTCCTGCAACTTTTTTTTGTTGTTTCCGATTTCCAGCGTCTGCAGTTCTTTGCCTGATTTTCGTGGCGAAATAACTGGCCTTTGTACTGTCAGCGCAAAGGTGATCCTCATGCCCGTGTTCAATCAGAACTTGGAACACGCTAACTAGGATCACCATACTTTCGTTGTGAGAAACCAGATCTACGGTTTGTGCTCTCTTGTCCTCGTTGATAGCAATGTCGTCAGTCCTGGAATTGGAGAAAACGTTCAGCAAGTCAACGTCGGCAACATGCAAAAGCCGGCTTTTTGCAAGCCAGAGCTCCGCTGGGAAACAGGAGTGTGTGGTGAAAGCTGATCGCAAGCACTGACAGCCAGGTGAAGGCTTCTCCCTGCCCCTGGACTGTCAGGGCTGAGTCACTCTCTACAGTAGGAAAGGTGCAGCGCTCGGAAAGCTGAGCCCCGTGGTGATATCCCGAAAATTCCCGCCGGTCTCCATCCAGACCGAGATGGCACAACTCCAAGGCCTGGCCTAGGACAAGCAGGCAGCGGCTCCTTACCTTTCAGCGCCAGCAGATGCTCCTGTTTCGGCTGATTCACGTCCATCTTCACCACTCTCCTCCCAGGCCGCATGCGCAAACCGCCCTACGGGCCGCGAAACGAAACAAACTGATGGTCGGTGTCAGTAGTTTCGAAACCCGCGTTGGCCTGGGCTTCATGTCCCTGCTTGGATGACAATACCAACACAGAGAAAACAACTCCTCTTCCGAATTTAACTTAAATGTGTGAATTATAGTTTTGTATATTTTATTATACGGATATCTTTTGCAAGTAAATTTCTTATTTTTAATCTTTGTAACGTGTGCCACGGAAAGCTTAAGAAAATGCACTACTTACAAGCACTACTAATACAGGGTTTTAAAAGGAAAATAGTACTGGTTACTTTTAGTCAGATCATTCTAGTAACAGGTTAGAAATTAAATTGAGATCATATACCATCATCCATTCAATGTTTAAATTATTCAATCCCTGCTGCTACAACTTGCGTACTAGTTACAACATAATGTAAGGAGCCATAGTTTACAAAGAACCGTACGTATCTATCTCCATTATAGTGAGTAAGAGAATTGGTTACATATAGCTTGAGGGTAACCATTCCAAGCAGGTGAAGAGGCAAGATGCCACAAACTATCAGAAACGGGCATTAACCCCTCCAGTACTGAGGAATGGTTGCCAGACCCAAAACATTAACTGTTTCTTTTTAATAGATGCTGCCAGACCTGCTGACCTTTTCCAGCAACGTCTGTTTTTGTAGGTTATTGGAGGTTATGTGGAACAGTCCCGCTTTTGCAGCTACACTGGCCCAAAACCCCACCTCTTCCTCCATTACATTGATGACTGTATCGGCACCGCCTCATGCTCCCAAGAGGAGCTCGAACAGTTCATCCATTTCACCAACACCTTCCACCCCAACCTCAAGTTCACCAGGACCATTTCCAACACATCCCTTACCTTCCTGGACCTTTCTGTCTCCATCTCAGGCAACCACTTACAAACCGATGTCCATTTCAAGCCCACAGACTCCCACAGCTACCTGGAATACACCTCCTCACACCCACCTTCCTGCAAAAATTCCATCCCTTATTCCCAATTCCTTCGCCTCCACCGCATCTGCTCCCAGAGTGAGGCATTCCACACCCGCACATCCCAGATGTCCTCGTTCTTCAAGGGCCACAACATCCTCCCCCCCACACCCCCCCCCCCCCACAGTGGTCAAGAATGCCCTCAACCATGTCTCCTGCATTTCTAGCACTTCATCCCTCACACCCTGCCCTCACAATAACCGCCAAAAGAGAATCCCCCTAGTCCTCACATACCATCCCACCAACCTCCGCATACAACGCATCATCCTCCGACACTTCCACCATCTACAATCTGACCCCACTAAAGACATTTTTCCAACCCCACCCTTGTCTGCCTTCCGGAGAGACCACTATCTCCGGGACTCCCTTGTCCGCTCCACACTGCCCTCCAACCCCAGCACACCCGGCACTTTCCCCTGCAACCGCAGGAAGTACTACACTTGCCCCCACACCTCCTCCCTCACCCCCATCCCAGGCCCCAAGATGACTTTCCATATTAAGCAGATGTTCACTGTACATCTGCCAATGTGGTATACTGTATCCATTGTACCCAGTGTAGCCTCCTCTACATTGGGGAAGCCAAACGGAGGCTTGGGGACCGCTTTGCAGAACACCTCCACTCGGTCCGCAATAAACAACTACACCTCCCAGTCGTGAACCATTTCAACTCCCCCTCCCATTCCTTAGACGACATGTCCATCCTGGTCCTCCTGCAGTGCCAAAATGATGCTACCCGTTGGTTGCAGGAACAGCAACACATATTCCGCTTGATAACCCTGCAGCCCAATGGTATCAATGTGGATTTCACCAGCTTCAAAATCTCCCCTCCCCCCACTGCATCCCAAAACCAGCCTAGATCGTCCCCGCCTGCCTAACCTGTTTTCCTCTCACCTATCCCCTCCTCCCACCTCAAGCTGCACGTCAGTTTCCTACCTACAAACCTCATCTCGCCCCCTTGACCTGTTCATCTTCCCTGGACTGACCTATCCCCTCCCTACCTCCTCACCTATACTCTCCTCTCCACCTATCTTCTCCTCTATCCATCTTCAGTCCGCCTCCCCCTCTCTCCCTATTTATTTCAGAATCCTCTCCCCCATCCCCCTTTTCTGATGAAGGGTCTTGGCCCGAAACATCAGCTTTTGTGCTCCTGAGATGCTGCTTGGCCTGCTGTATTCATCCAGCCCCACACTTTGTTATCTTGGATTCTCCAGCATCTGCAATTCCCATTACATCTGTTTTTGTTCCTGATTTACAGCATTCGCAGTTCTTTCGGTTTTTATTAAGGCTTTGCTGCTAGCTTTATTCTGTTCTGCTACTTTAGTCATCTAGCCCAATACAGCAAACACCTTAGTTTAACATGTTTCACTGAGGTGAAATGTAAAATGAATTCTGATCCAATTAAGGGACGACTTGAAGCTAAGTGAAAGACAGGACCTTTTTTTATCATGGGATGTGTCACTGGCAAAGCCAGTATTTGATACCCACTTCTAATTGCCTTTGAGAAGGTAGTAGTGATCCACCTTCATTGTAACCTAAGGAACTTGATACACGGTATTGAAGAATTACATTTCTCAGATACCTAGTGTCTAGGCTAATATTAAATCAATGGATTACAACAGAGCAGCATTAAGGAATACACTCCCAGCAGTGTATTATGTTTCAGTTGGTTCCCATTTAAGATGGAGTATCAGACCTTTATACTGTCTGGTCACATATTATGTTTCAGAGATCCTATCATGAGTATGACTGTTAACAGTTAACCGACATACTGACCATGAGACATAATACAATTTCTTGGGCTTGTCTGTTCCTGGGTGGCACTGAAAAGGAAAATTGCACTGCATGTAAGTTCATTCAATTTTTTTTTGTGATGGATGAGCAATTTAGGTTATTGAGTGTACTGTTGAGACCAATAATAACAAAAATCTAATTTGGATAGTAAGACTACTTCTTGATTGCTTAGTATATTTTGATGATTTTGGCACCTTATAGTTTGAGTGGACCATAGAAGTAATGTGAGGATTTTTTTCACCCAGAGTGGTGGGAATCTAGAACTAACTGCCCGTAAGATGGTAGAAGCAGAAACCCTCATAACATTGAAGAAGGATTTAGATGTACACATGATGCCAAGACATACAAGGCCATAGGCCAAATACTGGAAAATATGATTAGAATAGTTAGATGGTTGTTTTTGAATAATTCAGACTTGATTGGCTGAAGGGCCTTTCTTCTGTGCCATAGACTTCTATGTCTATGATAATCCCACATAACTCCCATGTTATTGCCCCTCAGAGGGTACTATTTATTATGATGTTTTTTAGTGAACCTGTGGTAACCCTTTTTGATCTTCTGAATAAAAGCACGGTGTGTTTACAAATACAAGTGAGAATTTTAGATGGAAAGCATTGGGAGACCAGAAGTCAATGTTATTCAACAGCTGATGGGTGAGAAGAATTTTTATTTGGAAAATTATAGATGTGCAGAAGATTGCAGAAAGTAGGACATAGTATCTAGTAAAGCTTTGACATCACTGAATCCAGAAATAGCAAGGGCATGACTAAGCATTTCAGCAGCTAGCGGGCTGAAATAGAAATGGAAACACTCTATCCCTGAATGTTCAATGATTGAGTTTGTGTTAATGCCCTGAATGCATATACAACTAGTTATCTATGCTGCTGAGGAGTTGCTCCAAGTCCTGCCTTACTGACATCACACTGCAAGGTGATTTCATCAGTAACATTGTAGTACCTCAAAACTGACAACACATTTAACTCTAGTGAAAGCTGCTCCTGTTCTGTGTCCTGATACCACTTCATACTGCGAGCAGTGAGCCTGCGTAGAGGTTCATTCTCTATTAACAAATTAGGCAAGAACATTGCTAAATAGTACACAAGTCCAACAAACTTGTATGCCGAAATAAAATCAAAATACTGTGGAGGCTGCAAATAGTAACAAAGAGTCAAAGAAACACAGCAGGTCTGGTAGTACCTGGAAGAGAGAAGCAGAGTTAAAGTTTCAAATCTAGTAACACTCTTCTTCAGAGCTGGGTTGATGCTGCCAGACCTATTTCTTTCAGTAGCTGATATTATTATAGCTCTGAAAATCCATACATTTCGGCTGCACCACTCAAGCACCATGTTTCAAGTGACATGTGTCTAATGGCTCCCACACAATTCACATAGAGACACTGATGAAAGAGGACGATATCACATAGAACATAGAACATTACAGCATAGTACAGGCCCTTCGGCCCTCGATGTTGTGCCGACCTGTCATACCAATCTCAAGCCCATCTAACCTACACTATTCCATGTATGTCTGTATGCTTATCCAATGACGACTTAAATGTACCTAAAGTTGGCGAATCTACTACTGTTGCAGGCAAAGCGTTCCATTCCCTTACTACTCTCTGAGTAAAGAAACTACCTCTGACATCTGTCCTATATCTTTCACCCCTCAATTTAAAGCTGTGCCCCCTTGTGCTCGCCGTCACCATCCTAGGAAAAAGGCTCTCCCGATCCAACCTATCTAACCCTCTGATTATTTTATATGTTTCAATTCAGTCACCTCTCAACCTTCTTCTCTCTAATGAAAACAGCCTCAAGTCCCTCAGCCTTTCCTCGTAAGACCTTCCCTCCATACCAGGCAACATCCTAGTAAATCTCCTCTGCACCCTTTCCAAAGCTTCCACATCCTTCTTATAGTGCGGTGACCAGAACTGTACGCAATACTCCAAGTGCGGCCGCACCAGAGTTTTGTACAGCTTCACCATAACCTCTTGGTTCCGGAACTCAATCCCAATATTAATAAAAGCTAAAAGACTGTATATGCCTTCTTAACAGCCCTGTCAACCTGGGTGGCAACTTTCAAAGATCTGTGTACATGGACACCGAGATCTCTCTGCTCATCTACACTACTAAGAATCTTACCATTAGCCCTGTACTTTGCCTTCTGGTTACTCCTACCAAAGTGCATCACCTCACACTTGTCTGCATTAAACTCCATTTGCCACCTCTCAGCCCAGATCTGCAGCTTATCTATATCTCTCTGCAACCTACAGCATCCTTCGTCACTATCCACAACTCCAATGACCTTAGTGTCGTCTGCAAATTTACTAACCCATCCTTCTACGCCCTCATCTAGGTCATTTATAAAAATGACAAACAGCAGTGGACCCAACACCGACCCTTACGGTACACCACTAGTAACTGGTCTCCAGGATGAACATTTCCCATCAACTACCACCCTCTGTCTTCTTTCAGCAAGCCAATTTCTGATCTAAACTGCTTTATCTCCCACAATTCCATTCCTCCGCATTTTGTACAATAGCCTATTGTGGGGAACCTTATCGAACGCCTTGCTGAAATCCATATACACCACATCAACCGGTTTACTCTCATCTACCTGTTTGGTCACCTTCTCAAAGAACTATGATGACACTAAGCCACCCAGAACACTATGTATACAAGTGCATTTCATGAAACAGACATTGTCCTCTTCAATACAGCAGTTAATTCTAAAGGAGAATGAAAGCAAAACATAGCTTTATGTACTTCTTAGAGACTATGATAAAGCAAAATAAACAAAGAAAAATTCTAAGTTTGAAAACAAATTATATAGTTACGCAAAACTTTGTCATAAGAGAAATTGCCTAAGGGCTGGAAAGGTCATTTACCCTTCTTTCAGCGTGCAGTTAGTTTAAGCTATTATTTCCACAGTTGTTTTAATGTTTGTGTAAGATGATACCCTATTATTATTCTGTACAGACACTCATTGAATACCGCCTCGAGAATGGAGTTTGTTTTGCAAGACAGCCAAGTATTCAGAAATTCAATTTGGACACTGAGTTCAAATCAGCATTTTCAAGCAATCATGTGATTTATGTTAAATGACCAGCAAGCCACTTGGTCAGACAATTGTGAGTTTGTTTGCTGCTTTATGTTGTACAATCATCAGAGAGTGATGAGGCTAGATACAGTCTCATGCAGGAGAAAGGGGTCCATATTGGTAGAAATGCAGTCTCTGAGCAAACAGCACTGGTGAGAAGTCCTGACAAGCTTTGTGGTTAGTGAGGAGAAAAAGCTCCAGAAGCAGATGCAGAGAGGATGCCAGAAAGTAAAATATCCTACAGAGCTGCTGAAGACATAAATTTGGCAAACCCATCTTTAGTAATTTTGAGCTAAGTTGTCAATTTGTTTTAAGGGTCTCAAGCAGAAGTATTACTGGAAGAAAACAGCATCTAGTAAAATTGCAGGAATTTAAAGAAAGAGACAATTTAAAGACAATTCAGCCATGCGAACGAAAGCCTTTGCGTTGAAATTGAGGTAATTCTTCAAAAATGTCTGGGTGTTTGTAAGGGTGTTGCTGGTATCAAAAAAGGAAGCTGGTTTCTAGCTTACATTGAGGACTACAAGTAATGGGAATAAGGGTGATCTGCAACCATACAGCAGTATCTGAGGAACCAAAGCCCTCTACTACAATGTTCCCACCATTCTCAATGAGCTGACCACCAACATGCCGCAATGTCCTTCCTTGGGCTGTCTCCCTTACGGATCCGTCCTTAATGCAGTTACAATAAAGCTTATTTAAAATGACTGTAAAAGCAGTCTTTCTTTCTGATGTTTCAAATTAATTTATTCAATGGTTCAGCTGAGAACAGACAGAACATTGTGAGAGGAACGTTGACAGTGAGTGTTCTAGTGGGTAAAGGAGCACAAGCCTGAACAGCTTCTGGAAACTGTTGCAGATGAATGACAGGTCAGTTTTGAGAAATTGTTATTGAATACATCAGAAACAAAAAGAAAGTATTTGACATTGTAAGGATTAATTAAGTTAAATGGGTAAGACATGGCAGGAGAGCTCCAAATCGTAGTCTGCTCCTTTAGCTCAATGTGGGAAGCCAGGCATGATTCCAGCACCTGGGACCTGCATGTGTGCAAGACGATTCTCCAGCTGCAGCTCCTGGAAGCCCAAGTTTCATGCTCGTTCCCCTGCAAAACAGATATACCATTTTGGATACTGTGAAGGGGAATGGCCTCTCACAGGATAACAGCGATAGCCAAATTCCTGGCACCATGGTTGGCTCTGCTGCAGAAAGAGGGAGAAATAGGCATAGAAATTGTATAGTTATTAGGGATGCAATCATAAGGGGAATAGACAGGCATTTCTGTGTCCACAAACAAGAATCCAGAATGGCGTGTTGCCTCTCTAGTGCTAGGATCCTGGATGGCTTGGAGCGATTGCAGGAAATTCAGGAGGGGGAGGGTGAACCGCCAGTGGTCATGATACACATTGGTACTAACACCATAGACAAAAAAACAGATGAGGTCCCAAAAGCAGAAATTAAAGAGTTAGGAAGAAAGCTGAAATGTAGGACCTCAAAGGAAGTTATAGAACATAGAACAGTACAGCACAGAACAGGCCCTTCAGCCCACAATGTTGTGCCAACCATTGATCCTCATGTATGCACCCTCAAATTTCTGTGACCATATACATGTCCAGCAGTCTCTTAAATGACCCCAATGACCTTGCTTCCACAACTGCTGCTGGCAACGCATTCCATGCTCTCACAACTCTCTGCGTAAAGAACCTGCCTCTGACATCCCCTCTATACTTTCCACCAACCAGCTTAAAACTATGACCTCTCGTGCTAGCCATTTCTGCCCTGGGAAATAGTCTCTGGCTATCAACTCTATCTATGCCTCTCATTATCTTGTATACCTCAATTAGGTCCCCTCTCCTCCTCCTTTTCTCCAATGAAAAGAGACCGAGCTCAGTCAACCTCTCTTCATAAGATAAGCCCTCCAGTCCAGGCAGCATCCTGGTAAACCTCCTCTGAACCCTCTCCAAAGCATCCACATCTTTCCTATAATACGGCGACCAGAACTGGACGCAGTATTCCAAGTGCGGTCTAACCAAAGTTTTATAGAGCTGCAACAAGATCTCACGACTCTTAAACTCAATCCCCCTGTTAATGAAAGCCAAAACACCATATGCTTTCTTAACAACCCTGTCCACTTGGGTGGCCATTTTAAGGGATCTATGTATCTGCACACCAAGATCCCTCTGTTCCTCCACGCTGCCAAGAATCCTATCCTTAATCCTGTACTCAGCTTTCAAATTCGACCTTCCAAAATGCATCACCTCGCATTTATCCAGGTTGAACTCCATCTGCCACCTTTCAGCCCATCTCTGCATCCTGTCAATGTCCCGCTGCAGCCTACAACAGCCCTCTACACTGTCAACGACACCTCCGACCTTTGTGTCGTCTGCAAACTTGCTGACCCATCCTTCAATCCCCTCATCCAAGTCATTAATAAAAATTACAAACAGTAGAGGCCCAAGGACAGAGCCCTGTGGAACCCCACTCACCACTGACTTCCAGGCAGAATATTTTCCTTCTACTACCACTCGCTGTCTTCTGTTGGCCAGCCAATTCTGTATCCAAGCAGCTAAGTTCCCCTGTATCCCATTCCTCCTGACCTTCTGAATGAGCCTACCATGGGGAACCTTATCAAATGCCTTACTGAAGTCCATATACACCACATCCACAGCTCGACCCTCATCAACTTTTCTAGTCACATCCTCAAAAAGCTCGATAAGGTTTGTAAGGCATGACCTACCCCTCACAAAGCCGTGTTGACTGTATTTGATCAAGCCATGCTCTTCCAGATGGTCATAAATCTTATCCCTCAGAATCCTTTCTAACACCTTGCAGACGACAGACGTAAGACTTACTGGTCTATAATTGCCGGGGATTTCCCTATTTCCTTTCTTGAAGAGAGGAATTACATTTGCCTCTCTCCAGTCCTCAGGTACAACTCCAGTGGACAGCGAGGATGCAAAGATCTTCGCAAGTGGCGAAGCAATTGCATTTCTCGCTTCCCAAAGCAGCCGAGGACAAATCTGGTCCGGGCCTGGCGACTTGTCAATCTTAATGTTTGACAAAATTTTCAGCACATCAGCTTCCTCTATCTCTATCCATTCCAGCATGCACACCTGCTCTTCAAAGGTTTCATTCACTACAAAGTTCGTTTCTTTCGTAAAGACAGAAGCAAAAAACTCATTTAGGGCTTCCCCTACCTCCTCAGGCTCCACACACAAGTTCCCTATGCTATCCCTGATCGGCCCTACTCTTTCTTTGACCATTCTCTTATTCCTCACATAAGTGTAAAATGCCTTTGTGTTTTCCCGGATTCCTTCTGCCAAGCCTTTCTCGTGCCCCCTCCTGGCTCTCCTCAGACCATTTTTGAGCTCCTTCCTTGCCTGCGTGTAATCCTCACTAGCTGAACTTGACCCTAGCTTCCTCCACCTTATGTAAGCTACCTTCTTCCTTTTCACAAGAAGCTCCACCGCTCTCGTCATCCAAGGTTCCTTTATCTTACCCCTTCTTGCCTGTCTCAGAGGGACATATTTACTCATCACTCCCAACAACTGTTCCTTAAACAGTCTCCACATGTCTATAGTTCCCTTACCATGGAACAACTGCTCCCAGTCCATGCTTCCTAACTCATGTCTAATCGCATCATAGTTTCCTCTTCCCCAATTAAATATCCTCCCATTTTGCCTAATCCTCTCCTTCTCCATAGCTATGTAGAATGTGAGGCAGTTATGGTCACTATCACCAAAATGCTCTCCCACCACAAGATCTGATACCTGCCCCGGCTCGTTTCCGAACACCAAGTCTAGAATGGCCTCTCCCCTCGTCGGCCTGTCAACGTACTGCGTTAGGAAACCCTCCTGAACACACCTTACAAAAACAGCTCCATTCAAATCTTCTGCTCGAAGGAGGTTCCAATCAATATTAGGAAAGTTAAAGTCACCCATTACAACAACCCTACTGCGTCCACACTTTTCCAAAATCTGTCGACCTATGATTTCTTCAATCTCCCTGCTGCTATTGGGGGGCCTGTAGTAAACCCCTAACGAGGTGACTACTCCCTTGCTGTTCCTAATTTCCACCCATACTGACTCAGTAGGCAGATCTTCCTCGACAATGGAAGCTTCTGTAGCTGTGATACCCTCTCTGATTAGTAGTGCTACACCCTCTCCTCTTTTCCCCCCTCCCTATTCTTTTTAAATGTTCTAAACCCTGGAAGATCCAGCAACCATTCCTGCCCATGAGAAACCCATGTCTCTGTTATGGCCACAACATCATAGCACCAGGTACTGATCCATGCTCTAAGTTCATCACTTTTATTCCTGATACTCCTTGCATTAAAGCAAACACACTTTAACCGATCCCTTGGTTCCTTCCCAGGAAAATCCTTCCCACTAGCTGGTCTACCTCTTGCTACTGCCTCACCTGCATCAACGCTCACCTCTGGTACACAGCTCAGGTTCCCACCCCCCTGCCATACTAGTTTAAACCCTCTCGAACTACTCGAGCAAACCTTCCACCCAGGACATTGGTCCCCTTCCAGTTCAGATGCAACCCGTCCTTCTTGTACAGGTCCCACCTTCCCCAGAAGGCATCCCAAGTATCTACATATCTGAAGCCCTCCCTCCTACACCAGCTGCGTAGCCACGTGTTCAGCTGCGCCCGCTCCCTGTTCCTCACCTCGCTATCTCGTGGCACCGGTAGTAAACCAGAGAACACTACTCTGTTCGTCCTGCTCTGCAGCTTCCATCCTAACTCCCTGAAATCACTTTTTATATCCTCAATCCTATTTCTGGCTATATCATTTGTGCCAATATGTAACACGATTTCTGGCTGTTCGCCCTTCCCTTTTAGAACCTTATACACCCGATCGGAGACGTCCCGGGCCCTGGCACCAGGGAGGCAACATACCTTCCGGGAATCCCGATCTTGACCACAAAATCTCCTGTCTATTCCCCTAACTATCGAGTCCCCTACCACGAGTACTTTTCTATTTTGCCCCCTTCCCTTCTTTGCCACAGTGTCAGGCTCAGTGCCAGAGAACTGACTACTATGGCTTTCCTCTGGTAGGTCATCCCCCCCAGCAGTATCCAAAACGGTATACTTATTGCTGAGGGGAATGCCCACAGGGGATCTCTGCACTGTCTGTCTGTCCCCTTTCCTCCCCCTAACTGTTACCCATCTATCCTCGTCCTGAGCCTTAGGAGTGACCAACTCCCGATAACTCCTCTCAATTACCCCCTCTGCCTCCCGAATGATCCGTAGTTCATCCAGCTCCAGCTCCATTTCCCTAACACGGTTTTCAAGGAGCTGTAGTTGGGTGCACTTCCCGCAGATGTAGCCAGCGGAGACTCAGGATTACTTCCAGTGCCACAAGCTAGTCAGACTAGAAACAGCAAGATATAAAGGATGAACAAATGGCTGAAAAGATGGTGTGAGGGGGAGGGTTTCAGATTCATGGGGCATTGGGACCAGTTCTGGGGAGGTGGCACCTGTATGAACTGAATGGGTTACACCTGGGCAGGACCGGAACTGATGTTTTAGGAGGCACTTGGAAGAGTGGTTGGGGAAGGTTTAAAATAATGTGGCCAGGGGAATGGGAACCAGACCAGTAGGGCAGTAAATGCAGAAATTGAGACAGAGGTAGTAACCAGGGCAAACATGATAAGGAACAGGCAGAGAAATGCTGTTGAAAAGAGCAGGGAAGGTAGTGTGTGAAATGTATGTGTTTCAATGCAGGAAATACAATTGGCAAAGTGGATGAACTCAGATGATTGGTTAGTACTTGAGACTATGACACTATTGCCATCATGCAGACTTGGCTGAAAGAGGGACAGGACTCAGCCGAATGTCCCAGGATTTGGATGTTGCAGGTGAGATAGAAAGGAATGTAAAGGGGTTGGGAGAGTTGCATTATTGGTGAAGGAGTATCTCATACAGCTATACTGAGGGAGGATACATCAGAGGATTCATGCAGCAAGGCAGAATGGACAGAAATTGGGAATAGCAAAGATGAAATCACAATGCTGGGGGTATAATACAGGCCTCCCAACAGCCAGTGGGAGATAGAGGAGAGATTATGTAGGCAGAGTTTAGAAAGATGTGAAGGTGGTACTGAAGCTGGCAGTGCAGATAGATAAGTTAGTAAAAAAGGCTTCTGGCATGCTTGCCTTCATTGGAAGGGATACTGAATGTAATGGTAGACAACTTATGCTGCAGCTTTATAGAATTTTAGTTAGGCCACACTTGGAATATTGCATACAGTCTGGTCACCACACTACCAGAAGGATGTGGATGCTTTGGAGAGGGTACTGAAAAGGTTTATCAGGATGATGCCTGGTATGGGAGATTTTAGCTATGAAGAAAGGTTGGATAGACTGGGTTTGTTTTCACTGAAATACAGGATGTTGAGGGGCGACCTGATGGAAGTTTATAAGATTATGAATGGCATGGATAGAGTGGGAAGTATGAGGCTTTTTCTCAGCGTGGAGGGATCAATTAGTAGGGGACACAGGTTCAAGGTGCAAAGTGGGTGTGGGGAGATGGAGTTTAAAGGAGATGTGCAAGGCACATTTTTCACACAAAGGGTGGCGAGTGCCTGGAATGCACTACCAGAGAAAGTGGTGTAAGCAGACAACACGTAAACATTCAAGAAGCACTTGGACAAATACATGAAAAGAAAGGTAGTAGAGGGATACAGAGGAAACAGTTTTAATATGGAAAGGCAAATTGTATCGGCGCAGGTTTGGGGGGGCCAAAGGGCCTGTTTTTGTGCTATATTGGACTTTGTTCTTAATAATTATTGTGTTCTGTAACATAATTTGTTTGTTTTTCTTTTGCTTAATACAGGTTTATGTTTTTCTATTGAAAGTATATATTCAATCTCTGGGGGTATGTTCAGTGATTGAACTACAAGATAAACAATGAGAAATAAAACTCATAGTCCATCAAGTCAGGTTTCACTTTGTGATTTGCCTCAAATTACACCTCAATCACAATACTACAAAATTTGTAACAGAAGTCAACCAATCTTCAGTAACAGTATACCTAACAGGTTTGCAGGTATAAAGTTTTGAGGAATTCCTTGGTAAAATGACATTAAGTTGTATCAGTCAATCTCACTTATCTGCACTATATAAGAGATAATCCACTATTATTTGTTCAGATTAGATCAAAACAGATACATAATATACAAGGAACAAATCTATTTAACTAGTTATCACAATCAAATATACCCAACAGATACTTACATCAGCACTCTGTGATATCTAAGTTTGTTACATGATTAAAACTAAAGACCACAGTTCCTACGGAAGTACAAAAATAGAAATCCTGCATGTGTCTATAAATAATGCTTATCTGTTTTCATTATTTTGAGTAAGATCATTGAAAGGATATAGGAAAACAAACCCAATTCACCCACAAAGGCTATTTTTAAAGTGAGTACTTATCTGCACGATTGGGTTTTCAAACATTGACTGTTCCAAAAATAAATGTGATGGACAGTAGAAGCAAATAAAGTTCTATTAAAAATTGGCTATTCTGTAGGCAGCTTAATTTAACCTTTTGAGCTGTTTGGCTAGGCATGCTATATCAGCCTGGCTAACTCTGTGCATTTTGTAGACATCATGCACTGCCAAGCTCCTCTCTGCAACCCTATCACTATGTATGACAATAATAAATTAGCTGGTAAATTATTCCATATGTTAGTTATCATTTGAGTAAAGAAATGTTCGGCATTTGCTGCAGATTTAACAGAACACTTAGCCAGGAGAAGCAGTGTAACAGGATAGAAATAGCAAAAGAAAGTCATTTGGACAAAATATATATGTGAGATGATCAATCACAGATCAGATATAGTGCTGACAACTGCAAACTTCTGTTTGCAAGACGAATTATGTTAAAAAGTGGAAAGGGGCTGTCTGATGAGGAGAGATCTAGTGGGTTGGGCCTATACTCATTCTACTTATTGAAATAGACTAGAGTCTTTGATTTGATTTATTGTAGTCCCATGTCCCTAAGGGCAGTGAAAAGTTTTGTTTTGTGAACAGTACAGGCAGATCATAGCAAGCAAGCATTATAGGGCACCTAGACAGAGCAAGGCATTCAAGGTTATGGCTGCACAGGAGATGCACAAAGCGAGATCAACATTATTTGCATCAGACCTGTAAGCAGATCTCAGAGAACATTTAATAATTTTTACAGACTTAGAATTTCAGTGTAAAAGCACTAAACACTTATAAGAACTGTGAGAATAAGATCTGTTGCAGAGAGCTTGCAAAAGGTAGCCCGGTGTTAGTGCCATCTTGAAACTTGGAGGTTAGGGGACTTGACAGGTTAGATGTGGAAAGGTTGGTTCTCCTTATAGGACAGTCGAGGACTATAGGGCATAATCTCCGAACAAAGGGTTGCCTCTTTTAAGATAGAAATGAGGAGGAATTTCTTCTCTCCAATGGGTAGTGAATTTGTGGAATTCTTTACTGTAGAAAGCTGTCAAGGCTAGGTAATTAAGTTCATTCAAGGATGAGATAGAGAGATTTTTAATCAAGGCCTAGGAGTTAAAGGCAGGGAAGTGGAGTTGAGGATTATCAGATCAGCCACGATTTCATTGAATAGTGGAATAGATTCAACGGGCTGAATGATCCACTTCTGCTTTTACATCTTATGATCTTAAGAATGCCACAACCCAAACTGACTGAAAATTAAGCATGTACAATCTGTGTATACAGCAAGCAAATAAATGTTAGAATGTTGAACTACATAGCGACTAGCTAATACATCAGGAGAAATAGTGATAAAACTGCTCTTTCTGGTCAATATGAGCAATGCAAAAACGAAGTAATGGGGATGCCAAAAATATGATGATTGATAAACTTTTTTTAAAAAATTGTCATTGAGAAATGATTGTCACTGCAGGCCAGCATTTGTTGTGTCTCTCTTTAATTTGCTTTAGAAGGTGGTGAGGAGCTGTATTCCTGAACCACCGCAGCCTATCTAGTGTAGGTACACCACAGTTTCTGCATGTATTCAAATAGTCTTGTTTTGCTCACCAACACATAACTGAAGTGCAGAAAGTATGCAGTGGTGAAGTTGATCTCTGCTGCCGGGTGTCTGAAATATGTGAAAAAGGTTATTGGTGTGGAAAGAGGCTAGATCTGGGCTTTGCAAAATTAAGATAAATATTACTTCAAACTGTGGAAGTATGATTGGAAATAAGCCGTACTCCAGTGAAACGCTTTGGAATGTTTAATTGCATTAAATATCATTTCTAAAATTAGCTTTTACAATTAATTGTGTTCACTTAGAATGTTTAATTACATTAAATGTTAAGTAACCACAATTAATTATTATAAAAACCGATTTTAGAGATGACAATTATTTCTTCTGTATACAGAATACATGGGTGCAGACTCGTGGAGAAGAGTGGGTACGTTAAGATAGCAATTAGCTGGTATGAAAGAGGTTTCTTTCTGGAAGATTAACTATATGTGAACGAAATGAAGACGTGTCTGTCCTCAAGCCTAATTATTCTGTTGAACTCATTTGTGTTGATGAGCCGTCTGATCAACTCCCATTACTTCGTTCTTCTTTCACTAGGTTAAACTCTCGTCTTTCCCGGTTGACATACAATCTCCTTTACAGGTGGTTTCCGTGTTCTTCCCACTTCTGGTATCAACCTGGTAAAATACATTTTCTTTTGAAGAATAACGAACGCTACCCAGATATCGAACCGAAAAGCCTTTCCTACTGTCAAAGCATTGCTCCGTTGCCAACGTCTTGTCCCAAATATGGCCTTCCACTTGTCTCAATGTGAGCATGCGCAGTATATCGCACGGCACCATCCGGACAACACCATAATGGACAAGAAGAAGGACATTTGATTTAGACAAAAATTAGACCAACGCATAAGTTTCAGAAGAATTGATTAGCTACACATAAATTTGATGTTTATTAATCGCTTCGTAATATAACGCTTTTTTGTGATTTCACCTGGGATTATTACGATTTTACCGATTTAAGATATTAATGATCCCCCCCCCTTTTTCGCGGTTTGGGAGCTGGTGTGATCCACAATGGCGGCGGCTCCGTTGAAGTTGTTGCTGACACCGCTGGGGCCAGGACTTGGGCCTGGGCCTGACAGTGGCTCTCGCAGTCTGCGTGCCGTCAACGGCTGCTCGGTCAAGGTGAGTGCGCCCCCCCAAAAACGAAGCATTCGGGCCAGTTTCAGACTGGGCTCGATCTGTGGCTAGTTTTCAGGCCTGGTCTCCCTGCCCCCTGCCCCCCCGTCCTCTACATGGCTTCTGCGTACTCAAAAACACTGGACAAATCCAAATCAACCCAGTCAAACATCACTCACTCAGTTTATTGTAGATTGTTAGCAAAGCAATAGAATAGCGTTGTGTGCAGCACTTGTCAGTGGGGACCAGAAGACTCTCCACTCGTAGGAGTCACCCCGAGAATAAAGGAAGGTAGTTGGAGTTGTTAAGAAGCCAATCATCTCAGTTCAAGAACATCACTAAGCAAGATAGGTGCAGGAAAGGTATTCTTGATGACGAGAACTCCAGAACCAGGGGTCTGGAGTTCTTTATGGATAAGAGGCAAACCTTTAAGGGCTGAGATGAGGAATTTCTTCACCCCAGAGAGTGGCGAGCCTGTGGAATTCACTACCACAGAAAGTGGTTGAAGCTAAAACATTTTATTTTCAAGAAGGAGGTAAATATGCTGTTGTGGCTAACGGGATCAATGGTTAGGGATTAGAATTTTGAGTTCAATGGCCTTACTGAATGGTCTACTCCTGCTCCAATGTTTTATTCCTCGGGCTGGATATTTTCTAAGCAACCTGTTCAGAGATAGGACCACTACCACTTTACCACAGGAGCCAAGTTCCTGAGGGTAAATATTTTCAACCAACCTTTCAGACACACTGGTGGCGGGATTTGAACCCAGGCTTTATGACCTAGAGGTAGAGACAGTACTACAGTGCATCAAGAACCATTCCAGTTCCTTGGGATAATGTGATAAATTGACTCATCTTCAGCTGCTTTATCAATGATCTTGGCTCAATCATGAGGTCAGAGGTGGGAATATTCTCTGATTATTGCCTGTGTAGGCTTGGCTCGATAAATAATACGTAATGTTTGGTGTGAGACAAATGCAAGGTAAGGACCATTTCCAACAAAAAAAATTAACCATTGCCTCTTGATATGTAATGTCATTGCTGATGTCAGAGGCTTGGCATTTTGCAGTGAGTAATTTGCCTGTTGTCTCCTCAGTTTTTCCAAGTAACAAGTCAATGGCATAATCTGTTTGGGCACCAGCTGTTCACAACATTATATATATGACTTGGCTGAGAGAACCAAATGTAACATTTTTGAGTTTACTGATAAAACAAACTGATAACTGATGAACTGAAATAAGGGCAGATTGAGCATTGTCACTGGGGAGGGAACAGGTGGTAAAGGATGCATTCAAAAACCATCTCTAGGTAAAGTAGATTGTGAAGCATCTGTTTTAATCTTGGACGAGCAAAAAGGATGGGGTTGATGGCAAGGAAAGGAGTTTGTGTAGGGACTAAAGATGATGGCTGCACTCTTCTCAATATTTCAACTGCTGCTCATCTGACATGTTGAACATACCCACAGAGGGGACCAAGAGACGTGGAGCAGGCAGTATCAGCATAAACGTGAAGTTTCCATTTGATGTTGTCAAGAAAGAGTTTGTAGATGTGAAACAGATGAGGGCAATGATGGAGCTTTGGGCATCCCAAATAATGGAATGGAATAGAAAACATTGTAGTTGATTCTCTGGCTTTGCATGGATACGCAAGAATGGAACCATGCTGGTTTTGCTCCATCAAAGTGAAAGAGGATAATGATGTCAATTATACCAAAGGGTGTGAAAGGTCATGATGGATAAAGAGGAAAGTTTATCTTTTTGTAGTTGCACAGGCATTTTGGTCATCCTGTGACATCACCACTGTGTTGATGTTTTGCCTTGTGCACGTGATAATGCATTATCTCACATGAGAAAATTGGAATTTGACATGCCAAATTCATAAATTTATGTACTGTTTTCCAAGCGCTGACATTCCAATAAGTATTCTCCTGAAAAATACTTTCGTTCTATGGTATCTTAAAAAGAGAGACTTAAAAATATTTATTCTTAAACCCAACATTTGTTGATGATTTATCCAGTTTTGTGCACAACAAAACTAAGTTTCAGCTAATGTTATTGATGGAATCATCTATCGTAGACTAGACATGTATTATCTCATAAATATACAAAAGTCAGTTTTTTTAAAATGTTTTAGACAAGCTATATTAATGAAAGGTCTAATATTTAAATTTTAAAAAATTTCCATTTGTAATTTTCATTCTGAAGCTACAACGTAATTCAGCAAAAGCTGTATGTAGTTGAGGATTGCTGGTTTATTTTATACGTTTATAATATATAATTTGCAGCATGTCTTCATTGATTATTTTTAGTGTTTCTATAATAAGTGAAATAGAGAACTACTTTGGAAATAAAAAAAATTACAGAGAAATTGTAACAAAATTGGTGACTAAGACAGTAATATTTTGACGGCAGTTTAAAGATAGCCACTTTACTTGGAATGTTAAAAACTGAGTGGCTTTGGGACTATCCAGTGTCAGGAAAGGCTAGTTGGAATAAAAGTAGTAGTATTAAAATTTCCCCCTGCCTAACCCAGAAGTACTGATGTCAGTCAATTTCTTTTCACTCCAGATCACACTTTCACTTACCAGGTTGAGGTGAAGTGAAAATGTCATTGAGTTTGGTTGTGATGTTGTTATGTTATATAGCAGCGAAATGGACCCTTCGGTCCAACCATCCGTGCTGAACATAATCCCAAATTAAACTAGTCCCAGCTGCCTGCTCCTGGGCGATAACACTCCAAACCTTTCATATTCGTGTAGTTATGTAAGTATCTTTTAAATTTTATAACTGCACTGACGTCCACCACTTCTGCAGGAAACTCATTCCACACATGAATCACCCGTCTGTGCAGAAAAAAAACTGCCCCATGTCTGATGTGAATCTCTCTGTTCTAACCTTAAAATTATGATCCCTAGTTTTGAAATCCTGCATCCTGGGGAAAAGACGCCTGCCATTAACTTTACGTATACCTCTCATTACGTCCATAAGTTTACCTCTCAACTGCCTGTGCTCCAGTGGGAAAAAAGGTCCCAGCCTTTCTTTATAACTTAGACTTTCCATACCCAGCATGTTTGGTTGAATAGTCTTTCAACATTCATTGTCAAACTCTTGAATAAATAGCCAACACTTGGGTCACAGTACTGAGGACAGCCAATGATGCTGAAATTCACACTCCAGCAAAGAGCTCTAGGGAGAATAGGACTGTTTGTTTGACCTTTTGATTATGTTGACAATAATAAAAAAAGCTGCTTTCCTTCTCCAACAGTTCAATGTGAGCTTTCGGTATAGATTATTGAATAAAAATTGAATGGGAGTCCTGAAAGGGAATCCACTGCAGCTTCCCCTAAAACTAGCAATCCAGCATCTGGGAATTATTTTTGGTTGGTTTACTTCTGTGGTATATCATGTAGTGCATTTACCCTTCTGAGTCTTTTCATTTTTAGGTTCTGGAATGTGGAGTTTGTGAAGACGTATTCTCTCTGCAGGGAGACAAAGTACCTCGCTTGCTCCTTTGTGGTCACACAGTCTGCCACGATTGTCTCACCCGGCTTCCACTACAGGGGAGAGCAATACGTTGTCCATTTGACCGACAGGTGACTGAATTAGGTTGGTCTGGAAATTTATGTTTCTAATTATTTTTGAATATTTTTAGATATCATACCATATGCTTCAGTTTAAAATTTTTATGATTTATTTTTTACAGATTGTCAAGTTTACATCAGTATGCAAATTTAATTGAACATTACCTAACTCTGCTACAACAAATTGCCAGATACTCCTAATATGGTGACATTATGCTATGGTTAGTTAGGCTCTAAATAAAACATTGCAGAATAGTAATTGGCAGGCAAAACTACAGAAGAATGGTGGGACTGACATTGTATGATGGAAAGGAAAGAATACGCTTACTGTCAGTTGAGACGTCTTGAGAAGTTGTACTGCTGTCATGGCAGTAAACTTGGTCCTTTGTAATGGAAGCTGTTGACGTTTAATCACACTATATTACTTGAGGAGGAACAAAGGAATGCTGGCCAATTGTGCTGGCTAATATTTACTGACAACCAATATCACCATGACAGATAAACTGGTCATTACTACATTATTGTTTATGGAGTTTGCTGTATGTAAGTTAACTACAGCATTTCCTGCATTTACAACTATGATTATACACTTCTTCAAAAGTATTTCATTGACTATAAAATGCTTTGGAGTGTCATAGGGTTTAGAGGCACAATATAAATGCATCATTCCTTTAAATGTTACACTAGAAAAGTTTACCATACAGGATTGAAGTAAGTTGTATGAGACAAAAAGGTGCTTGCTGCTTTGAATAAGTCTTTGTTGGCAAGTTGAGACCATTTTTGTAGTTATGATGAACTTGCCATTGTTCATGCTTGTATAGGTTTTCTTTCTCTCAGCATTTTCAAGATCATCTTCACCTGAATGGACCTAGTTTCATTTCATTATTAGACTATAACTGCAGTTTTTCTTCCCAGTCCAAAACACTTTCAATGACTTAAGGGATGTTTTATTCTACACTATTATCAGAAGATTTGACAAAGGCTGAATATTAATTCATTTGACAGGTGATTCAGGTGTCTGGGGCTTAAAGAAAAATTTTGCTTTGCTGGAGCTCCTTGAACGTTTGCAGAATGGCACTGCCAATCACCATGGACCATCTGAAGAGGTTCTTGAAATGTCAGGAGAGGTAGGTATCGCAGAATAAAAGCAAGCTCCCGCAGGTGGTGGAAATCTGAAATAGAAAACAAAAACTGCTGAAAGCACTCAGCAGGTCAGACAGTATCAAGGAGAGAAACAGAACTCACGGTTCAGGTTGAGTGACTTTTCACCAGTTGTACTACTGGTTTTTGGAACCTTTAGGAGTTAACGCCAGTATGATTTTTATTTTGTACGTATAAGCTTTCAGTTCTCACCTTCTAAACTTTGGATGGGTGAGAAATTTTGTTCCTTTTTGTTAGCGAGTTTTGAGAAGATTTGTAGCTCAGGTTGAGGTTCTGGATGTGAGTTTGCTCGCTGAACTGGAAGGTTAGTTTTCAGACGTTTCGTCACTTTTTTTATTTGAAAAAATATACTTTATTCCTAAGATGTACAAAAAATAAAACATTTATACATCTACCCAGTCATGCAAGCCGCTCCGGATTACCCAGGGGGTACGTACACCAACTAAAGGAAAAAAACAAACAAAGAAGAAAAAAACAAAGCAAAGAAAATACCCCGGCAGTCGTCACCCCGCACAGTCCCACTTGGCCCCCTGACCAGTTGGGGAAGGCGCCAGCTGGGCCCAGTTACCAGATAGGGCCCTTTTTTCTGTTCTGGACGAGGGGTTTCATACCGTGGTCTTTCCCCACCGTGCCTTGGCAGCGGCTGCCCTAAGCTTTAGCGTGTCCCTCAGCACGTAGTCCTGGACCTTGGAGTGCGCCAGTCTGCAACATTCGGTCAGGGTCAGTTCTTTCAGCGGGCAGACCAAAGAGCGTCTTTCACCGCATTGATGGTCCTCCAGGCGCAGTTGATGTTGGTCTTGGTGTGCGTCCCGGGAAACAGCCAGTAGAGCACGGAGTCCCGCGTCACGGAGCTGCTCGGGACGAACCTCGACAAATACCACTGCATCCCCCTCCAGACCTCCTGCGCATAGGCACATTCCAGAAGTAGGTGATCGACAGTCTCTTCCCCCCCCGCAGCCACCTTGAGGGCAGCGTGTGGTGGCGCAGAGATTCCGGGCATGCATAAAGGATCTCACTGGCAGAGCCCCTCTCACTGCCACCCAAGCAATGTCCTTGTGCTTGTTTGAAAGTTCTGGTGATGAGGCATTCTGCCAAACAACTTTGTCAGTCTGCGTGGGGTACCACATGACAGGATCCACCCTCTCCTTTTCCCGAAGGATCTCGAGGATACCACGTGCTGACCACTGCCTGACGGCCTTGTGGTCAAAGGTGTTTCCTTTCAAAAATTTCTCCATGAAGGACAGGTGGTAGGGAACCGTCCAACTACTCGGAGCATTCCGCGGCAACGAGGCCAGGCCCATCCTTCGCAACACCGGGGACAGGTAGAATCTCAGTAAATAGTGACACTCGGTGTTTGCGTACTGAGGATCTACGCACAGCTTGATGCAGCCGCGCACAAAGGTAGCCGTCAGGGCGAGGGTGGCATTTGGTACGCCCTTTCCCCCATTTTCCAGGTCTTTGTACATGGTTTCCCTGCGGACCCGGTCCATCCTCGACCCCCAAATGAAGTGGAAGATGGCCCGGGTGACTGCAGCGGCGCAGGTCCAGGGAATAGGCCAGGCCTGCGCCACATACAACAGTACCGAAAGCCCCTCGCACCTGACAACCAGGTTCTTACCCACGCTGGAGAGGGATCGGAGCGTCCACCTGCCCAGCTTCTGCTTCAATTTGGTGATACGCTCCTCCCAAGTCTTAGTGCACGCCCCAGCACCACCAAACCAAACACCCAGCACCTATAGGTAGTCTGTCCTGACGGTGAAGGAGCAGTCGTCCCAGTTCCCGAAGAACATGACCTCACTCTTACGCCTATTGACTTTGGCACCCGAGGCCAGTTCAAACTGGCCACAGATGTCCAACAGTCTACTCACCGACCGACAATCGGTGCAAAAGACGGCGACATCGTCCATGTACAGGGAGGTCTTGACCTGAAGGCCTCCGCTGCCTGGGATAGTCACACCCTTCAGGCTCACGTCCTTCCTGATGGATGCGGCGAAGGGTTTCACACAGCACACGAACAAGGCAGGAAAGAGCGGGCAGCCCTGCCTGACTCCAGATCTGACGGGCAAACTGTCCGATTCCCACCCGTTGATCGAGGCTACACTAACGATGTTGGTGTAGAGCAGCCGGATCCATTTGCGGATGTCCTCACCGAACCCCAATTTGGAGAGGACGTCCCTCATGTAAGCACGAGAGACCCTGTCGAAGGCCTTCTCCTGGTCCGGGCTGATGAGGCAGGTGTCCACCCGCCCGTCCTGTACATAGGCGATTGTATCCCTGATGAGCGCGAGGCTCTCGCCGATCTTCCTGCCCGGCACAGCATAGGTTTGGTCAGGGTGAATCACCGACTCCAGGACAGACCTGCCCCGGCTGGCTATGACCTTGGCCAGGATTTTGTAGCCCACGTTCAATAGTGAAATGGGACGCCAATTCTTAATTTCCTCCCTCTCCCCCTTCCTCTTGTAAATGAGGGCGATGATGCCCTTCCTCATGGACTTGCACATTTCCCCTGACCAAAGCGCACTATCGTACACCTCCAGCAGGTCCTGGCCGACAAGGTCTCACAGAGCGGAATACAGCTCGACCGGTAAGCCGTCGCTCCCGGGAGTCCCATTCCTCTCCAAGGACTTGAGGGCTGTGGTCAGCTCGTCCAGGGATACCGGCCGGTCCAGCCACTCCCTCGTGCCATCGTCTAAGACCTCCGTGATAGACGACAGGAACGACTCGGAGGCTGTGCTGTCCACGGGCTTCGTGTCGCACAGTCCGGCATAGAAGGATCTGCTGATCCTCAGAATGTCGGGCCGAGACGACGTCACCGAGCCATCGTCCTCCTTCAGCCGGCCAAGCACAGAGCTCTCTCTGTGCACCTTCTGAAAGAAGAAACGCGAGCATGTCTCGTCCTGCTCCACGGAGCGGACCCTGGACCGGAAGATTATCCTGGAGGCCTCCGCGGCGAAGAGCGAGGCTTGCTGGCCCCTCACCTCACGGATGTCCTCCGTGACATCGACCCCCATCAACTGCAGAAGGAGCAGGTTCTGCACCCTTTTCCTGGTGGCTAGCTTTCTGCCAGTTTGTCCAATGTAGTGAAAGCTAGCCACCAGGATACATGAACATCAACTAGCCACAAAACGACATGACCCACTATCACTCGTATCCTTACATACAGATGAGGAAGGACACCTTTGATTGGGACAACACATCCATCCTAGGACAAGCCAAACAGAGACACACATGAGAATTCCTAGAAGCATTGGCATTCCAACCGGAACTCCATCAACAAACACATTGATTTGGAGCCAATCTACCATCCCCTGAGAAAAAGAACAGGAAATGACATCACCAACCCAAGGAAACCTAACCAGATAAATAGAAAGCAGGACATAACACCAGTGCTTTGTTGGAAGCTCACTGTTGATGTTACCTAGAATGGTGATGAAACGTCTGAAAACTAACCTTCAGCTCAGCGAGCAAACTCCCATCCAGTTCCTTTTTGTTTCCTAGATAAACGTGTGATTGTTTTTCCTAAATAGAGCAGAGATTCACAAGAAATGGAAGTAGTTGTTTTGGTAAAACAACAGAACATGATATTGATAACACCTTGTGGAGCAGGAGGAGCACAGCAGGCCAGGCAGCGTCAGAGGAGCAGGAAAATTAACATAATGTGTTGGGACCCTTCTTCAGAAATGGAGAGGGGGAAGGGAGCTGGGAAATATAAAGAGAAAAGAGGGGTAAGGCTGGGGAAAAGTAGGTGGGGTGGTGATAGGTGAATGCAGGTAGGGAGTGGAGGGGATTGGTCAGTGGGATGGGTGGGGTGGACAGGTTGTGACAGGCCAAAGAGGTGGGGATGAGAAGGATTTTTGGATGTGGGATGAGGCCAGGTATGGGGAGATTTTAATTCTCTGTTTAGGCCATTGGTCTGTAGGGTCCTGAGGCAAAATGTGAGGTGCTGCTCTTCCAGTTTGCAGGTGGCGCCAGTGTAGGACTGGAAGAGGCCCAGATTCACATACCACCCAGGGAGTGGGAGCAGGAGTTAAAATGGTTCATGACCGGAAGGTGTTGTCATCTGAGTGAGCAGTTCCTGTAGAAGGCAGATAAGGCTGGGGAGTGAAATATCTCTTTGGCCATGGGGTCGGATTGTAGGTGATAGAAGTGGCAAAGAATGATACGCTGGGCGTGGATGTTGGTGGGGTGGTATGTGAATACATGATATTGACAATTTATTCATTATGCACCCATTAAGTATTGTGCAAAGTGTTCTAACGTCTGTTGTTGGGTACCAAATGAAAATACTGTGAATGCTGGAAAAGTTCAGCATGTTTGGTGACATTTGTGGAAAGAGAAATAAGGTTAATGTTTCAGTTCAATGATCTTTCATTAGAATTGTTCCTTTCGGTTTATGCTGCCAGGCTATCTGAGCATTTCCAGAATTTTCTGTTTCATCTATATCAATGATGTAGTGAAGATTTTGGAGCTCTTTTAGTCTAGAGTCTCTTTAGTCTAATCAAATTATAGTAATTTTACATTATCAGCCAGTAATATCAATGTATAGTACTCAATGCTTAAACTGGTAAGAATTGGACAGAAAACAATTTTAATGTTTCTTAACAGTATATAAACTAACAGTCTACTTTTCACTGTGAATATTTCTGAAGCGCATTATCCGCTGTGATGAAGATGAAAACCACATTGCATCCATGTATTGTACCGTCTGTGCAACTCATCTTTGTGCAGACTGCTCCCAGCTAACACACTCTACACGGACCTTAGCCAAACATCGACGAGTACCTCTGGCTGACAAGCCACATGAGAAAACCATGTGCTCTCAACACCAGGTGCACGTGATTGAGTTTGTTTGTTTAGAAGAAGGATGTCAATCCAGTCCGCTAATGTGCTGTGTATGCAAGGAGTATGCAAAGCATCAAGGTCACAAGGTACCTATCATTTTGGCTAGTATGTTAAGTATACAACTTAAAATTGATTTTGTATAGTCTGATCAGAGAAATTAAAAGTGAACAGATACGTTAGTATTTTGAATTTGATGTATTTTGTTGCTGGATTTATAGCATTGGCAATGACCATTTAGGTTAAAAGTGGAAGGCGCCAACACGAGTCCATCTGTTGTTTATATTCAACTTTAATATCCTATCTTCAGAAAGATTAAACTTCACATATAAAGATACAATTTCAGAGAGACTACCTTTCAAAGAGAGAGATTATTTGAAAACGTGTTTTCTTTCTCCCGATAAACAGTTGAATGTGGTATTTGTTTTTGGCAAAGAGGAGGGTTGATAGGTCCTTAGCTGATAATCATTCCTGTATTAAACTCCCTTCACTTTTTCCTTTTCTTTTCACTAGTTCAACTAACATCATAATTTCTACTTTACACTAATGCGCTTACCCTTACCTATCTTTTGTTTTTCACTACCAGTAAAATTCTAATTGTGGGGTAGCAGAACTGTGGAATGTTATGTGAAATTAGGTGAATAGGACAAAGTGGATTCCTCCAAGGTTGTAAAAATGGATGATTTGCATTAATACTTTCCTCCTTTTCTTTGCGTCTGAACAATTTGATGTTTAATTGGTTGTATAAGCTCAATGATCATACATATTCTGTTAAACAACTTCATACCTCCCACTGCCCAGTTGCCCAATTTCAATCCTCTGCTACTGTTTAAATTAATGAGTCAGACTCTTTTAATTTCAGCTAATATGTTTTCCTGGCACTCACTCACATAGACATATCAAACTGCAGGGTAAAAACAGCCAAGGAGTTAAAATCTTGTGATTTAAAGATTGTAGTGGGAAGAATGAGTTTGGCTTCATGCAACATTGACAAAAGAACTGGGGTAGTTGGCAGCTGTACCGGTTACACACATTTCACTTAAACAGGGTCCTGATGAATTGAATAACTAGGACTGCAGAGAGGGCTGTAACTATTTAGAGGGGGTCAATGGTGTGATACTTGGGCTTTCAAAGTGAAGAGATAAAGCAGTATCATATGGTAACTGTTTTGTTAACAAAACAGAGTGGAACAGGAGGGCATGGAGTTCACAAGTTTTTTTTTAAGTAGCAAATAGAGTGAAGAGGAAAGAAAGTGGTTAGAAATGCAAAATTATTGGATCCTTATTTGAATGCATATAGTGTTTGGAATAAAATAATAACTTATATTTATGCACTTAATTTAATTGACATGATCCTGGAAATATGATTACAAAGAGATCAAACTGACAACTAAATATTTGGGTATCAAAACAGAAATTGCTGGAAAACACATCAGATCTGGCAGCACCTGTGAAGAGGAAGCAGAGTTGACAGTTTGGGTTCAGTGACCCTCCTTCATGACACATATTCAGGTGACATTTTGAAAAGACAGACAGGAAGAGAAGGGGGTGTTATTACAGGGCGGAATAAGTATGAAAGCAGGTAATGATTCTGGATTAGATGATATAGAATCCATGTGGGTGAAGGTAAGAAATACCAAGGGAAGAAGACATTTTTGGGAGTAGTGTGTAGGCACCCTATAACAGTAACAGTTTCTCTGTCCTACAGAACAATCAGGATATAATGAGGGCATGTATATAGGCAGCACATTAACCATGGTGACTTTACACTTCATGTAGATTAGAAAAATCAAATTCGCAAAAGTAGCCACAAGGAACAATTCATAGCTTGCATTGGACACCTTCTTTTGGAACAATGTTATCGATCCAACCGGGGTGGAGAGAAATAACAAAGTGTAGAGTTGGATGAACACAGCAGGCCAAGCAGCATCAGAGGAGCAGGAAAGCTGATATTTCGGATCTAGACCCTTCTTCAGAAATGAGGGTGGGGAAGGAGATTCTGAAATAAATAGGGAGAGAAACGGAGGTGGATAGAAGATGGATAAAGGAGAAGATAGGTGGAGAGGGGGCAGACAGGTCAAAGAAACAGGGATGGAGCCAGTAAAGGTGAGTGTAGGTGGGGAGTTAGAGGGGGATAGGTCAGCCCAGGAGGACAGACAGGTCAAGGGGGGGAGCGGATGAGGCTGGTAGTTAGGAGATGTGGGTAGAGCCTGAGATGGGAGTAGGGGATGGGTGGGAGGAAGGACAGGTTAGGGAGGTGGGGCCAAGCTGGGCTGGTTTTGGGATGCAGTCGGAGGAGGGGAGATTTTGAAGCTGCTGAAGTCCACATTGATAACATTGGACTGTGGGGTTCCCAAGTGAAATATGAATTACTGTTCCTGCAACCTTCAGGTGGCATCGTTGTGGCACTGCAAGAGGCCCAGGATGGATGTGTCGTCTAAGGAGTGGGAGGGGGAGTTGAAATGGTTTGCACCTGGGAGGTGCAGTCGTTTGTTGCAAACTGAGCCTAGGTATTCTACAAAGCGGTCCCCAAGCCTCGGCTTGGTTTCCACGATGTAGAGGAGGCCACATTGGGAAGAGTGGATACAGTATACCACATTAGCAGATGTACAGGTGAACATCTGTTAGATGTGGAAGGTCTTCTTGGGGCCTGGGTTGGGGATGATGGAGATGTAGGGGCAGGTGTAGCACTTCCTGTGGTTGCAGGTTCCCCACCCAGGGTTGGATTGTTAATTTGTAATAAAGCAAGTTTATTAAAAGATGTCAGTAAGATGGGTGGCTCAGTGGTTAGCACTGCAGCTTCACACCGCCAGGGACCCAGGTTTGATTCCAGCCTTGGGCAACTGTCTGTGTGGAATTTGCACATTCTCCCAGTGTCTGCATGGGTTTCCTCTGGGTGTTCCAGTTTCCTCCCACAGTCCAAAGATGTGTGGGCTAGGTAGATTGGCCATGCTAAATTGCCTGTAGTGTTCAGGGGTGTGTGGGTTATAGGGAGATGGGTCTGGGTGGGATGCTCCAAAAGGCGGTGTGGACTTGTTGGGCCGAAGGGTCTGTTTCCACACTGTAGGGAATCTAATCTAAAAGATTCCCTCAGAAACAGTGACTGTGACATGATTAATTTAGTATTAAGTTTGAGAGGGAGGAACTGAGGTTAGAAACCTGTGCTAAATTTAAATGAAGGTAATTATAAGGGAACAAGGACAGAGCTAGCTGACATGGAATGGGAAAGTTGTTTAGCAGCAAAGACATTTGATAAACAATAGCTGGCATTTAATACAATAGTTCATGGCAAATAAATATTCTTGTGAGAAAGAAGGATTGCTCTGTTTGATCATATTATGCATTTCTACATGCTTTGCTATTGCATCCTTCAAAATGGACTCGAACATTTCCCCAGTGACAGGTATGAAGCCGTCTTGGCAGTAGTTAATTTTTTTTTTGATTTCCTTCCTTTTTTAAATAAAGAGATCACAATGGCAGTTTTTTGATCTTCTAGGACTAACAGGATTCCTGGAATATTATTGCCAGTACATCTATGTCTGTCTAGCTACTTCCTTTAGTATCCTAGGTTACATCCCATCAGGTCCAAGGGACTTGTCTGCCTTCAGCTCCATTACTTAAGTAAGTAATTAACAAGATAAAAGCCTAGTGTTGGGAGTAATATAATAGTATAGTTAGAGGATTGATTCACAAATTGAAGGCAGAATTGAGATAAAGGAGACATTTTAAGTACGCCATCCTATGACTAATAGATGCCATAGGGATCAGTATTAATGACATGGATGAGGGAAGTGAATGTACTATTGTCAAGTTTGTGAATGCCACAAAATCCACAAGTAATGAGGATGACACAATCTACAGAGGGATACTGACTGGTTAAGTGAATGGTCAAAAACTTGACAAATGTGGTCTCATATGGGAAAATTGAATGTTATGCACTATGCCAGGCAGATTAATTGAGCTGAATGTTGTTTTTAATGGAGAAAAACAGAAGAATGCTGCAGTACAGTGGGGTTTGGGGATCACTGTACATGAATCACAGCTGTAATCCAATTTCAGTGATGAAAGGGGAGGCTAGTAGCCTGTTGGATTTTATCTTGAACGAAATTGTGCATTAAAAAAATGGAAAGTCTTAGTAAAACTAAGCAATGTACTGCTCAGACCAAACCTAGTATGCTGTGAAAAATTTTGGTTCCCTTATCTTAAAAAAAAATGTATGGGTATTTCAGGCAGTCTAGTGAAAATTCTCTAAGTTAGTTCCTAGAATGCTTTTTTTTTCTCCCCCTTATGAGAAGTTGGGTAGTTTGGGCTCTGCTCGTTGGAGTTTAAAAGAATGTGAGGCAACCTTATTGAAACACGCATTTCTTAGGAGCCTTGTCAAGGTACATGCAGAAAAGTTGTTTTCTGTTATGGGATCATCTAGGATTAGAGGGCATATTATCAAAGCTGGGTTGTCCATTTAAGGTAACTCCTTCTCAGGTCGTCTTCTCTAGAGATTAGTGAATCTGTGAATTTTTTTCTCATAAAGGGCTAAATAAACTGGGTAGTTATGGATAATCGAGACTCAGTTTAGCAGATTTTTAATAAGTTAGGAAATTGGGTAAAACAGCAAAGTGGTGTTGAGGATTAACAGATCAGCCATGATTTTATTGAATGCCAGAGCAGACTTGATGGGTTAAATGTCCCATTCCAACTCTTGTGCCTTATAGTTCTGTATTTGACCATCCCAGTGGCTAACCCAAAAAGTTTCCATGTGCACAAAGAGACTTTTAGATCTTGTTTTGGTAGTTTATTTTTTTTAACTGAAACATCATTTTCTTTTTCAGCCCCAGGAGTCTTTACAGAATTGTGATCTTGCTTTTTTTCTTCCATAATGTCACATGCTGCCTTCATGTGCACAGCAAGCTTTTATTTTCTTCCAGACAACAAAATCACACCAACCTGTAACCAGTGTGAAATCTGTGATTTCCAAGCAATTATATTGTTCCAATAATTACTTCAGTGGTTCACAACCAACTAGCTAAGTTTGTTGATTTGAAGCAATGGCCATGTTTTGACTCTGCATCACATCCATATTCTGTAGTATGACAGGTTTTTTTTTTGCAGTCATCTGTAGTCAAGGTGAAGATTTTTGGAGGAGTATACCTGTGATGACACATGCCCATAAAGCAGCTGTGCCTTTGCTTGAAACCCGAACAAAGCTAAACTATGTAGCCAAGAATGAGCAGTTAGTACAGTGTGTTTTATTGATTACTCCACCAAGGTATAGATTTGAACAATACATAATGCATTGGTAGAATAGCTTTATTTCAGCTGTCTGAGTTCCCTGGGAACTGGTGAATCATATACATCTGTATGCAATTGGTTCTATATGTCATAGCAGGAAAAAAAAGTTCCTTATTTGGCTAAAAAGTTATAGTTGATTGAAAGGGACTTCATGAACTACTTAAGAATTGGGATTGAAAAGGAGAAAGCTTTTCAAATATAGTTCTTCATTAAGAGTTGTGTTCAGTCACAGAAGTGTTCTGGTGCAGAAGGAACCCATTTGGCCCATCATGTTTGTGCTGCCTTTCGGCATTTTGGCTAGGTGTCAATCTCCTGCCTTTTTCCTGTGATCCTGCATATTGTTTATATTTAAATAATCATTCAAAGGGCTGTTGAATGCCTCAATTCAACCTACCTTCAGGCAGATGTTGCAGTACTCGCATTGTGAAAAAATTTATTCTCACCTTACCTCTGCTTCTTTTGCAAAACACTTTAATTGGCAGTCCAATAAACTGTATCAATGTTAATGTAATACGTGTTGAAAATTACTGTTTTTATCATTACAGAATATACTCTTGGAAACTGAAGCACATCAAATTCGTGCATCTATTTTAGATATGGCACACTGTATCCGTACTTTTACAGAGGAAATCTCAGACTATTCTAGGAAACTTGGTGGGATTATTCAGAAGATTGAAGGAGGAGAGCAAATAATAGAAAGTAGAATTGGAATGGCTCACTCCGATCATGTAAGACTAACATATTTTCCTTTGGAAATTTTTGTAGCCTTGATCTCGGAGAATTGTTCAGTATAATGTTGATTTGCTTTGATCAGGCTCACCATTTTAAAAATCAATTCCCAATTTGTTTCACTGAAGCACTATTGGTCATTACTCAGTCTGGTTAACTTTCTTTTAGAACTTGGCGTGTATTTTCCGTAGATTTTGTTAAAGTTCAAGAGTTTTGTTTTCTTGGCCATTATGAAATTCTTGGTGGAATGTTGTCATTGATCCTGGATAATGCCCATGTCTGACTTGTATGACGTTGCTGGATCATTCCTGAAGTTTAGATCCAAAATAGCTGTAACCATGTTAGCTCACTTAACAAAATAATATGCAAAATGTTTAATGTCTCCAATTTAGAAAATGAACTCAGATGGTGCTGCTTTTATGATAATAAAATGTGAGGCTGGATGAACACAGCAGGCCAAGCAGCATCTCAGGAGCACAAAAGCTGACGTTTCAGGCCTAGACCCTCTCTGATGAAGGGTCTAGGCCCAAAACGTCAGCTTTTGTGCTCCTGAGATGCTGCTTGGCCTGCTGTGTTCATCCAGCCTCACATTTTATTATCTTGGAATCTCCAGCATCTGCAGTTCCCATTATCTCTGGTGCTGCTTTTATATTGGCTTGCTGCTACCCTACTTAATAGTGCAATATGAGTTGTTTTTAATTGGTTGCTGGTCGCCCAGCATGTTAAGAGACATTCTATACAAAGGAAAGCTCAGCTTGCTCAGCTGCGAGTCTTGCCATTTGTTTTAGTCACAGTAAAAATATTTTACTTAGTTAATAAATGATACCTTTATAATGTTAGAGTCTACAATATGTGAATATGGTTATTAGTAATTCTTATTTGCCCCTGGCAGGTTCCAGGCAGTGCTGAGAATGCACGTTCCTGTGTTCGTGCATATTTCGCAGAATTGCATGAAACTCTCTTTAGGCAGGAAGAAATGGCATTGAGTGTAGTTGATGCTCATGTGCGGGAGAAATTGATATGGCTGAGACAACAGCAAGAGGACATGACAATTCTGCTGTCTCAGGTTTCAACAGCTTGTCTCCACTGTGAAAAAACATTGCAACAGGTAGGTGCTGAGACCCTGAAACAATATTTTGCCCTTGTCGTTAATATGCAATTAAAACGTACATGACAAGATTGACAAAACTTATAATTTCTGCCCACATTTAAATGGCTTGAAGGTTGCAGATTAGCGGTTCTCTTGTAGGAAGAACCATACCTTTTTTATTAAAAGGTACAACTTGTGATTGGCTCTCAAGCATCCTTTGAAAGGGAAGAGGGTGCAGCGTACGTCATACCCCATGACATAGATGCTCTTCTTTGAATTTCTCAACTTTCAGAAGAAGTATTGGCAATAAAAATAATATGACTGTTGCAAAGTTAGATAGAATACTTGTGAATTGGGAGGCAGAATGCTAGAATTTGATGTTTGTTAAATGCTTGGGGTGGAGGAGCATTGCGTGTTCCCTTTAAAAGATGATGTGCTTTTTCTATGTTTAGAGATTTACAATTCATGCCTGTGAGCATCAGATCATGTTAACAACTATACCAAGAGCACCTGAATTGAAACATTTATATCGAAAGGCCATACAGTTAGCAGGCCAAGCAGCAGTTTTTACCATGACAAGTTTTGAATTTCACCAATCGATTTCAACCAGGTATTTAGATACAAAAAAAAACAATTAACTTTAAATCTGATGGTTCTGACAACATAGGACCAATCCTATTGTATGAAAGAGATATGTCATCAAGGGTATGAAAGAAGGGAGCAGTTGAACAAAACCTCAGGGAATGAACTGCAAGCCGCTCTCAAGGGGACAATTGCTAGCTCTTACTGCTTCCTCTATGTCTTAGAGAAAGCACCATCTGAATAACAATGGGACAACTAGTTAATACTCCTGACAGATGAATTGATACAGAAAGCACAGAACATTCTGGAAGACATGTAACCTGGCTGTAATTTTGAGAGACTAAATTCTGTTCTTATTTGTGGGATTTCTGCTTATTGGAACAGCATACTATTAGATTTTACTTTATTTTGTCTCTAACCATTAAATCACTCATGCCTGCTATCAGACTTCAGAACAGGTTGAACACGCAATCACAGAATTACAAAATCATACAGTTCAGAAGAGGTCTTTTGGTTCATCAAGTCAGCGCCAACAAACTTTACTCTAAACCTATACCAGTATCGTTTTCAAGCACTTGGCCCTTAGCCTTGAATGTTAATGACATTTTAAGTGCTCATCTAGTATTTTTAAAGGTTGTGAGGTTTTCCACCTCAACTACTTGCCCAGGAGGTGCATTCTAGATTCACTCTGGGTTTAAAAAAAATCTGAAATCCCTTGTAAGCTTCTTGCCTTTCACCTTAAAATTATGTCATGTTATTGATCCTTCACTTAAAGGGAACAGCTACTTTCTTTCCTGTTCTTGCCCCTTGTAGTCTTGTATATCTAAATCTAGACTCCTTGTCTACGCTAAAGAAAATAACCTGAGCTTATCCAGCCTCTCTTTATAGCGAAACTGCTCCATTCTTGGCAATATTCTGGTGAATCTCCACTGCTCCCCCCCCTCGAATGCAGTCACCACCTCCTACAGTGCAGTGATCTGAACTGCACACATAACTCTAGCTGTGGCCTAACCAAACCAATTAGGACAAAATTGTCCACATCTTCATGGTCTGCTTCAGCATACCTTAAGATTAGTTTTACCTTACATTTGGACCTTTGTTTATAACTTACAATTAGGTGGTTTTCACAATTTTAACACCTTCTACACAGCATTTGTAGCCAGGGGTATGGGTGGCAGACTTGTAGATTTCATCTTCCTTCATGGGATATGGGTGTCACTAGATTGGCCAGAGCTTATTGTCCATCTTTAGGTGCCCTTGAGAAGGTGGTGGTCAGCTGCTGCCTTGTACAGCTGCAGTCCATTTGGTGTAGCTTCTGTAGTTTTGACCAAGTGACGTTGAAGGAACAGCAATAATATTTCCAAGTCAGGGTGGTGAGTGGCTTGGAGGAGAGCCTGCAGATGGTGGTGTTCCAGTTTATCCCCTACCCTTGCCCTTCTGTTGGTGGTTGAGAGTTTGGAAAGTTCTGTCTAAGGTGCCTTAGTGAAATTCTGCAGTTTATCTTGTACATGGTACACAGTACTGGTACCAACTCAGCAGTGAAGTGAGTGGTTGTTTGTGAATATGGTGCAAATCAAGCAGGCTGCTTTGTCCTCGATGTTGTCAAGCTTTTGGAGTGATGTTGGAGTTGCACTTGGAGACAAATGGGGAGTATTCCATTTTCTCCTGAATTGTGCCTTATTGATAATAGATGGACTTCGGGCAGACAGGAGGTGAATTACTTTTTTCAGACTTCCCAGCATCTGACCTGTTGTTGTCATCATAGTACATACATGGTTAGCCCAGTTCAGTTGTTGGTCAATACTAACAGCAAGTTGTTCTTGTTCTCAACTCTATAATATTCATTTCCTGGGCAGACCTCAAATGATTTAAGTTTATCAAAATAAAGTTCGATCCTTCGTCTTATCAGGAGGTTTGAGATTCAAAAAGTTGGGGATTTGAGACCACTAATAAACTTGGATATTATTGTGCTGTCAGTTCACTGCAGTAGTGATGAAATGTTGCACGGCCAGAACTACCATCCTTTGAATGAGACATTGAATTGATGTTGTGGTAGATGTAAAATGTTCCCATGGCTGTTATCAACCATTGGTTGTGTCAGCCAGCAGCACCAGCATATTGTTTTTCTAGTCATTCTCTTGCTATTTGTGAAAATCATGCTGTACAAAATGCCCCCATAATGACTCTGTATTTCAAATGGAAACCATTGGTTTGAAGTTGCCTTTTGGAAGCTTTGATCCTGTTACACGCTGTTATAAAATGCAAGTTCACTCCAAATTGATGTGCAAAAAAGTTAGTTGCGTCAAAATGTAAAAATGTTTTTATATTTTGGGCTATTTTTGTATTCTTTGTTGATTTTCTCATTGGTTAAATCTAAATCAAATACTCCGAATGCAAACTGTGTTGCACCATGATGCTTCATTTTATTTTTAAAAATATAATGAAATGCTGTATTTGCCCTGGCAATTGAATCTGTGTGCTTGGCACTTCCCCTGCTAGGATGACTGCCGTGTAGTGATGGCAAAACAAGAAATCACTCATTTGCTGGAAACATTACAGAAGCAGCAACAACAGTTCACAGAACTCGCTGATCACATTCAATTGGATGCTAGTATCCCTGTCACTTTCACCAAGGTAAAGCATCTTTTCTGGATTGTTCAATTATTCATTTGCAGTTTCTTCATCTATTGTAAATCATAGACCTGTACAGCATGGAAACTGACTCTTCGGCCCAATTTAACCGTTGTGACCAGATGTCTTAAATTAATCCAGTCCCATTTGCGAACATATGGCCCATATCCCTCTAAACACTTCCTATTGATATACCTGTCCAAATAACTTCAAAATGTTGTAATTGTAGCAGTCTCCACCACTTACTTTTGGCAGTTCTTTGTATATGCTAAGAAAAATAGAAAATTGGATGAGGCCATTTGGCCCTTCAAGCCTGCTCTGTCATTCATAATAATCATGGCTGATACTCCCACACAGTAGCCTTCCCTTCCTGTAAGCTTTGATCCCATTCACCCCAAGTGCTATACCTAGCTGCCTCTTGAGTACATTCAGTGCTGTGACGTCAACTACTTCCTGTGGTAATGAATTCCACAGGCTAACCAGTCTTTGGTTGAAGAAATATCTCCTCATCTCCATCCTAAATCATCTACCCCAAATCCTCAGTCTGTGATCCCTGGTTCTAGCCACGCCACCATCAGGAACACCCTTCCTGCATCTACCCTGTCCAGTCCTGTAGAATTTTATAAATCTCTGAGATTCCCCCCCTCATTTGTCTGAATTCCAACGAATACAATCCTAACCTAGTTCCTCTCTCTTCAGACATCAGCCCTGCCATCCCTGGAGTTAGTCTGGTAAACCTTTGCTGCACTCCTGTTCTCTTCTCCTCCCACCCCCCACCCAGAGAAAGAGCATCCTTCCTCAGAAAAGGAGACCAAAATTGCACACACAGTTCTGTGATCTCACCAAAACCCTGTATAACTGCAATAACACATCCCTGCTCCTGTACTTGAAACCTCTCGCAATGAAGGCCGACTTACCATTTGCCGCCTTTACCGTCTGCAGTACCTGCATGTTTACCTTCAGCGACTGGTGCACAAGAACACTCAAGGGAGGCAATGGCCTAGTGGTATTATCACTGAACTGTTAATTCAGAGACCAGATGATGTTCTGGGGATCAGATTTCGAATCCTACCACAGCAGATGGTGAAATTTGATTTCAATAGCTATCTAGAATTAAGAGCCTGATGATGACTGTGAATCCATTACTGTTTGTTGGAAAAAACCCACTGGCTCACTACTGTCCTTTAGGGAAGGAAACTGCCATCCTTACTTGGTCTGGCCTACATGTGACTCCAGACCCACAACAATGTGGTTGACTCTGAATTGCCCTCTGGGCAATTAGGGATGAGCAATAAATGCTGCCTGCCCTGTGATGCCCTCATCCCGTGAATGAATTTTTTAAAAAAAGGCCCCGCTGCACACCCCCCCCCCCCCACCCAATTTACGGCCATTCAGGTAGTAATCTGCCGCCTTGTTTTTGCTTCCAAAGTGAATAACCTCACGTTTATCCAAGTTATACTGCATCTGTTATTAATTTGTCCACTCATCTGACCTCCCGAGATCATGCTGAAGGATCTCTGCATCCTCTTCACAATTCACTCTCCCACCCAAACTGGTATCATTGGCAAACTTTGAGATGTTACGTTTTGTTCACTCATTCAGACCATTAATATACAATGTGAATAGTTGGGGTCCCAGCACCGATCCCTGTGACACCCCACTAGTTACTGCCTGCCAATTTGAAAAGGACCCATTCATTCCTACTCTTTGTTTCCTGTCTGCTAACCAGTTCTCTATTCATCTCTACACTTTCCCCAATCCCATGTGCTTTAATCTTGCATGATAATCTCTTGTGCGGGACTTGTCAAACGCTTTTTGAAAGTCCAAATATGCCACATCAACTGGCTCCTCCTTGTTAACTGTACTAGTTACTTCTCGTAGAATTCCAACAGATTTGTCAAGCATGATTTCCCCTTCATATATCTATGCTGACTCAGTCTGATCCTCCTGCTGCTGCTTCCTAAATGCTCCGCTTTAAAGTCCTTGATGGATTTGAGAATTTTCTTGATGTTATGCTTACTGGTCTATAATTCCCTGCTTTCTCCCTCCCTTTTTGAATATTGGAGTGACATTATCTAACCTCCACATGGAAAAAAATGCCCCTTAGATCCCTTTTAAATCTTTCTCCTCTGACCTTAAACCTATGCCCTCTAATTTTGGATCCCCCCCCCCCCATCCCAGGGAAAAAGATCTTGTCCATTTACATTATTCATGCTGTTCATGATTTTGTAGACCTCTATAAAGTTGACCCCCAGTCTCTGACACTCCTGGAAAATAGATCCAGACTATTAAACCTCTACCTATAGCTCAAGCCCTCCAACCCTGGCAACATCCTTTAAAATCTTTTCTGAACTCTTTCAAGTTTCACAGCATCCCTCCTACAACAGGGAGACCAGAACTGAATGCAATATTCCACAAGCGGCCTAACCAATGTCCTGCACAGCCACAACATAACTTCCCAACTCCTACACTCAGTGCACTTACCAATAAAGGCAAATGTACCAAACTCTGCCTTCTCTATCCCGTCTACCTGGGACTCTACTTTCAAGGAACTATGTACCTGCACTCCAAGGTCTTTTTGTTCAGCAACACTGTCCAGGACTTTACCATTAAGTCTGTAATTGTTTTGATTAAAATATAAAAAATGATCTTTTTTGGTACACTGCTGCATAAACTATTCTGACTTGAGAATCAATAGAAGAAAGTATAATGAAGTTATTTCATTTTTCTTATCCCAATTCACTGTCTATCAAACAAACAGCATGAATGTTGAATATGCACTGAATGTTCTAAAACGTAATAGAAATGGATCTGATTCTATGTAGCTTTAGGAAGCTCAAACTGGACCAAATTATGCCACTGTGTTCTATCTCCCTCAAAATTATGCAGCTGCATGATGATGCAGCTGTCGAGTATGTTGAGTGCATTGGACAGTCGGGCCACAGAAAAGAAGCAGTTCCTTTTAATGTGCATTTAAAGGGGCCATGCTGTGTGAAAGAACGGAACATGCAAATGGGAACTTGGAGGTAATGGGCAGAATTGAACAAAGAAACAAGACAAATCAAGATTGACTGAAGCATTAAAATGTTTGACTAGGGCTTTTGCTTCAAACATGGACAAAGAATCAATTTAATGAAGCAACACATAACATGGAAGTAGTAATTAAGAAGTGAGGGAACCAAAATAGAACAAAACTAATTTACACCAGGAGTTTTCATTTTTAATATCTTTTCAGAAGATGCTGCCTTGCCCTGTAATTAAAAGACTTTTGATCGAAAGCTAGTTTTCAGTACATTTTTGAAATGTGGTCATAACCAAATTACAGAAGGTAGTGACCTGTGAACACAGAAGATGAGGTATTAAGTCTCCTTTTGCTCTGGCCAACATTCTTCTCTTGCTCAGAACTGCCACAAAAGCATTGTCATGACTCATCATTGTTAATGTGACACCTTGCCATTTGCAAGTTTACTACATTTATCTACACAATTGGTGATTAATATTCACATGTTGGATACAGGAACATATACTTTATCAATCATAATCCAGAGGTGAGAAGCAAGGTACTTTGTGAATTCGAATTGAATTGAATACATATGAAATGTGCTAACTTCACCGATGACTGCCATGCGATTTTCAGATTGGCATAACATTTTTGACTCACAATTCCCCTGTAGGGAAGGAATACTGTCATCCTTGTGCCCCTCTGGCCTGTATTCAGTTCCAAACCAGCAGCAATATAATTGGTTCTTCATAGTCCTCTGAAATGCCGAACCAGGCCTCCAGTTTTCAGAATATGTATTGACATGCCAAAATGGCCAGCAGAAATGTCCGCCAACACATTTGGAGGCAGTGATATCATAGCACTGAGACAGAGTCTTCTGGCTGCTGGGCCATTCTGCCCTCTCCTTTCTACCCCTGCAGCGTAGTCAAATCACTGCTGTTTGCATCTCTCACTGCAGTGGTCAGCACTTCAGGCTTTTTTTGTGAGTATGTCGGTTGCTGTACCACCTAGTGGTACATTAAGAACATTAAAAATACATTAAAACCAAATAGACCACCTGGATTTGGATTTGAACATGCCTCGTTGGGCTGACCCTGCAAAAACTCTTTGCTAATATCTGGGACTTGATAAAACTGAAAAAGCTGTCCCATAGATTAGTCCAGCCGCAGCCTTATACAATTATATCTACAGCCAGAAACGTGTATGTGCCACCAATAGGGCAGACCCAGCAAAGTTGGGGACACAGCTGTATACAGTAATTCCAGAGCCAATATAGTCTTATTACAGCAAATAAAACAATGGCATTTGTTAAATCTCAGCAGGAGTATTGTATACAGTTGTGGGCACCACATTACTGGAAAGATGTGAATGCTTTTGAGACAGTTCAGATGAGATGTACTAGAATAGTGTTAATGGGAACTGCAGATGCTGGAGAATCCAAGATAATAAAATGTGAGGCTGGATGAACACAGCAGGCCCAGCAGCATCTCAGGAGCACAAAAGCTGATGTTTCGGGCCTAGAACCTTCATCAGAGCTAGTTTCAGGAATAAGAAACTTCAGTTGTGAGGCTAGATTGAAGAATTGGGACTGTTCTCCATAGACAGAAGGCAGCTGAGAGGAGTTCGGTTATTGAGTTCCATAATTTCAAAACCTGAACTCCTTCGTTTATGTCATTTATCTACTCCCCCTCCTAGGCCTTGTCATGACGTGGGCTACTTTCAGTACAGCCACCCCATTTTTGTCTATTTATAGACTCTATTATCAGCTTTTCTTTCTCTCTTGCATACTAGTGTCCATCTCCTTGCCTGCCCAGACTTTGGTTTTGTCTCTGGGCTTCATCTCTCTGCCTGTCCACACTGTCTTATCCTCTCTACCCCCTGTCTTCAGCATATATATCACCTTTTCCTAGCTGCTATCAGTTCTGGAGAGAAGTTACATTAACTCAACGTTTTCTTCACAGATACTGTGTAACCTGCTGAGCTTTTCCAGTAATTTCTGTTTATGTTGCAGCTGAGAGGAGATCTGGTAGAAGTTTTCAAAATGATGAGCAAACTGAGCAGAGTAAATAGTGTGAAACTGTTTCCACTTGTAAAAGAAACGAGAACAAGAGGGCTTAGATTTAAAGTGATGTACAAACAAAGCAAAGATCATGTGAGAAAAATACTTCTATACGCAGTAAGGTTAGGGAGTATGCATGTTTAATGGAGGCATGTTCAATTGTGGCATCCAAGGGGGCATTGGATGGTTATTCAGATGGTAGTGCTGTTCAGGGATGTGGGGAAATGCAGGAGATTGGCACTAGAGAATAGACACAGTACGAGCATGATGGGCCAAATGGCTTCCTCCTACACCATAATAATTCTGTGATCCCACCTACTACCCCACTTCAAGCTGTGAATGAAGAATTGATTCTTTGATAGCAGGTGCACACAACGTACTCTGGGTGGAAATTTGATTATCCATCATCAACCTGACCAGTTCTGGTCAAGCTGGCCAGGTCCTGAAGTGGGAACTGTCAGACTAGACAAGTAAGGCAGCTGATAAGGAATCTAACACAAGATAAAAATCTACATAACCATGACCTTGACCACACCAAGTTACCTGTCAAACTACATTAGAAAGCTTGACTAAGATATCCTGAATGACCCACCCAGCTTCTGTCTAGATACTAGAGATGACAAAGATGCGCCGTGGCCAGGAGGGCTTGTGGTGTAGTGGTATTGTCCTTACCACTAGGCCAGAAGGCCACGGTGTACGTTCACATGCTCCAGTGTTGTGTCAGAATGTATTGGAACATGTTCATTAAAAATATTTACACCCTGGTCAATTAATCCTGAAAATGTTTACTCCTAACATCTGAGGCTTTTTATCAAAATTAGAAAAGCTAGGCCAGCTATTTGGCTCCGAATCTCATGTCAGCTTGACCTAAGCATGTGAGAGCAATTGCAGCACTTGACTGAACTATTGCATCAGGAAGTTCTAGGAAAGCTCAAGTCAGTGTGAATAGAGTGAAGCTGTCTCAACAGCATTTCTTTCTGAGCACAATGGCTTGCATGCATTGGCACCCTTGCACGAGTAATGTACCAAATACCAGCATTTCACAATGTTGCTACAGCAATTGTTACCCACCAAGATTCAGCAGGAAGCACTGATGCTGGTATAAATGATGTTTGTAAGTCACTAAGCTTCATAACTCAAAAGTGTCATTTAGTAAAGACAGAACCTTCACCGAGGACTGATGTACTCGGCTGTGGTAACCACCGGAATTGATTTTTTTTTAGAAGATCAAAGCCTATGTATACACAACATAATTCCAATAGATAGAGCACTGTACAACCTAAAAGTAGGCAGAAGAGTTGTGCAAAAGGGGGAAATACTGCAAAATTAAATATTCATTCAACTTGTGTCAGGAAATCCAAGTTGCTTTGGACAATGGAAATTGCAACCGAACAATATAAAGAACAGGACCACACATGAACAAAATGAAGAGATCAGGAGGATACCTGGTCCTGTAATCACAAAAGTTGCCCTTCTGAAGTTTGGAGATAGTGAAGTTGTCACCAGTTGAAGTAAACAAATAGCCCACTGGGCTGAACCCTACTGTGAACCGCACTACCATGAGATGGAGAAACCCCCATCCTCACTCAGTTTGTATTTGGTGTTCTCATGCAGTTTCCTGTCAAGAATGAGTTAGACAGAGAACCATTGTCATTTGATCTTGAGAATTTCAGAATACTTGGCAAAAAGAAAAATACCCAGCGAGGAAAGAATTCAAATCCAACTCCTTAAGCATGGAACGTCCCATCTATTGCCACATAATCATGAGCGCGGCTCTAACAACACTCAAGCTTGGTAATATTAAGACAAAGTAGCCCATGTGGCATCCCATCCACTACATTAAACATTCAATTTTTCCTCCACTAGTTTACCATGGCCCAAGTTGTATCAATTACAAAATCTTAATAGCCACTACTAAGTGCAGTAGCTTCCAAACCCATTTCTACCATCTAGAAAAAGGAGGGCAACGGATCACAACTGCAAGTTCCTTTCCAAGTTTTACTCCAAACTGTTGGAGTTCTGTTGCTGTTGCTTCTGTGTTGTACGGTCAAAATAGAGGCATTACCTCCCCAACAGCACTTTGGACTTCACCTGACGAAGGAACGGCACTTTGAAAGCTTGTGATTTCAAACAGACTTGTTAGACTGTAACCTGGTGTTGTGTGATTTCTGACTTTGTCCAGATTAAACTGATAGGAATTTTTTTTATAAAGTTATATCAAAAAAGCAAATTGATTTGAAATTGAACTTTTGTTATATTTGAGAGAGTAAACCTAAACGCACATTTCATTTTTACCTCAATAGGATAACCGTGTTCATATTGGGCCCAAGATGGAGATACGTGTGGTCACTTTGGGACTGGACGGAGCAGGCAAAACAACAATTCTTTTCAAATTGAAACAGGATGAGTTTATGCAACCAATTCCTACCATAGGTAATTTGCCTTGACTCAGTATGCTTATTGTTGCTTATTAGTAACAATAAAACAAAGAACAAAGAAACCTACAGCACAGGAACAGGCCCTTCGGCCCTCCAAGCCTGTGCCGATCAAGATCCTCTGTCTAACCTGTCATCTATTTTCTAACGGTCTGTGTCCATTTGCTCCCTGCCCATCCATGTACCTGTCCAAATACATCTTAAAAGACGCTAACGTGTCTGTGTCTACCACCTCCACTGGCAATGCGTTCCAGGCACCCACCACCCTCTGCGTAAAGAACTTTCCACGCATATCTCCCTTAAACTTTCCTCCTCTCGCTTTGAACTCATGACCCCTAGTAATTGAGTCCCCCTGTCTGGGGAAAAAGCTTTTTGCTATCCACCCTGTCTATACCCCTCATGACTTTGTAGACCTCAGTCAGGCCGACCCCCATCTCCGTCTTTCTAATGAAAATAATCCTAATCTACTCAACCTCTCTTCATAGCTAAAATTCATATATTCCCATCTTTTAGATTCATTGATTTAGTATACTTATTTTCTTACATTTTGAATATCAGCTTTGCATTATTTATAAAATAGCGTGCACCGCTGTGTTCTTTCATTGGAAATGTTGAAGTTAGAGCTACTGAGTCTTGTAATGACAAGACTTTCTCAATACGACATTGACCACATCTGTCTGCGTCTTTGCGTCTGCCTCTTTCACCCTTTCATTTACTACTTTCCAATCCAGAGTCTTCTAATTGAAGCATGAGTTTTAATTTATGACTAGTTTTATAATGACCTTATTCATCTGTCAACATTATCTTAGTGAAAATGTAAAGTTAACACTCTCCTTTTTCTATGGCAGGTTTTAATGTTGAAACTGTAGAATACAAAAACTTAAAGTTTACTATTTGGGATGTAGGAGGCAAGCATAAGCTGAGGCCACTTTGGAAGCATTATTACCTTAACACACAAGGTAAAACAATATCTTCTTATGAATGCTCTGCTTGTTGGCTTTCATGTAGATAATTATGCTGTTGTGGGAAATGGCTCCTTGTTACAGGATATAATGCTCTTCCTAATTTTCTTTCCCTATGATTGCTGCTGTATGTGGATTTTATTCTTTTTATAGATCACTGCATTGGGGTTTTATTTTTAATGGATTTTTTTGGTGAAAGTCTTTTACATTTAACAGATTTTGACCCAGATTTTGCAATCAGTAATGGGAGGCATGCTTCCTGTTCTTGTGCTTACAGATGCTCATAGCCTTGTGAGCCCTTGGCAGCAATCTGGGAGATTTAGATCCTTTTAAACATGGCACGTTCCACAACAGAGTTCTGTGATATGTGAATTGAGGGGGGGCCCATCTCCCCATTCGTTCAGATGTGAGAATCTTCACAGACACATAGAAGTAGGAACTATTGTTTTAAGAAAAGAACTAACAAAGCTTTATGCCTTAAATTTATCTGGACAGAATCTGAAAAACACCTAATTTCAAAGGAAATAACAATTTATATGGCATGAGAAACTGCACCAGGCCAAGGTTTATAGGTCAAGGTTATCGATTAATCGGTCAGTGAGTTACCATGAAGAAGCAACAAAGGAAATATAGTCTGCACACTTTTGCTTAATTAAGAGAAAAAACCTTATTTATCAAGAGATGTAATTCTGAGCATACTCCAAAGAAGTACACTAACAACCAAATTAAGGTGATCAGGCCTACTGAGTTTTTCTGGCAATTTCAGTTTTTGTTTCAGATTTCCAACAAGCAGTTCTGTTTTGTTTTGCATTAAAAATAATTTTATAATCTGTTCCTGAAGTGTTATAAACCTCATTGTATGGACCAGGTGCTGGAAAGTGAAATTAGAATGGGCAGCTAACTTATTTTGCTAGTGCATACACTGAATACTCTGAATTACCTCTTTCTGTGCTGTAAGGTTTCTTTAGCTCTGTGGTATTCTTGAGGTTCTTCCCTGATGAATGCAGGGTTAAAAGCTTCAACAATGTATGTTTTCCAACAGTCCTCAAGTACTGCACCACAAAGTATGCAATTGAATATTCAAGTCTAAAATCATATTCAGAAACTGAAGTAAGCAGAAAGAGAAATACGATCCAGAGAGCAGTGAGACAGAATTAAGCTTACATTTTTTTAAATGTTCAATAATAATTGTTGAAAGAATGAAACACCACACTTGAAGCATTAAATTTGTAGTGCCAGAGAGGTCATTTGGAAGTAATAATGATGCACTTATCATGTTTACTTAAGAAAAAGTAGAGTTGGAGTCTACACTTTAGACAAAATATAGACAGCCAATTTATACATGAGTAATTTATCATGACCTGTTGACTCACCATTTAACTATTTATGGCACTACTGACCATAGAATTGACAGCTCAAAAGTGTTTCTGCAAACATCACTCCAAAATCTAGTGCAAAAGTAGTCAAAACATATTTATTATTGAAATTTTATTTAAAATGTACCCTAATCTCTCTGGAGACACTAATTATTACACTCTCCAAATTTGTTAAAAATTAATTCATTGACTGTTGATATGAGATTAACATCATTCAGAGGAAGGGTCATCGGACCCAAAACATTAACTCTGATTGTTTTCTTCACAGATGCTGCCAAACCTGCTGAGCTTTTCCAACGACTTCTGTTTTTGTTCCTGTGTTCAATTTCATCAAGTTCTGCTGTGAGATGATATGAAAGCTTGGTTTTCTGTCGCAGTACAGAATTGTTTCTCTTCATAGACTTTGTGCACTATCCAAGGCTGGCTTTGAAATCTGAAATTATTTAATGTAAAATAGAAACAGAAAGTGCTGGAGAACTCAGTTGGCCTGGCAATATTGGTGGGAGAGAAAAGGAATCAAAGTTAATATTTTTGAGTCAGATGTCACTCCCATTTTCCAGCACCTTCTGTTTTTACTTCAGAGCTCCATCATCCCCATTTCTTCAACTTTATTTTGTTTCTTTGCATGACTTGGGGCAAAGATTCTGATAAATTCACAAGAAACTGAACTCTTTCCTGCGATTTTCAATTTTATTTATACACGTTCCTTTACCATCACTGGATCAGAATCTTCCTAACAGCATTGTGGGTGTCCCTATGCACAAAGGACAGTAATGGTTGAGGAAGGCAGCTCGTCACAAACTTCTTCAGAGCAATTAGGATAGGCAATAAAGCCTGGCCTAGGAACACACACATCCCATGAACAGATATTTTAAAATTACTGCTGTTTGTCAGCATGGCCAATATGATATTAAGTGTTTTCTTTATAGGCTGTCCAAGTCTGCATATAAAGCAGATAGAATCGAAGAATTCTTGGAAGCTTACTCCCACCGTACCCACTATCACTGCACTTACCTCCTTTAATATCCTAGGATGCACCACATCCAGGTGACATATTCATCTTTCAGTTTCCGCAGCAATTTTTCTCTAGTGATAGTTATCATCTTTACTTTCTCTCTTGAATACGTAGTAGTTTTGACTGTTATTCCTGTCTTCCACTGCAAATACAAATGCAAAATATTTATTCAAATTCTCTGCTGTTTTCTGGTTCATCATTATTATTTCTTCAATCTTGTTTTCTCAGGTGCCTGTGTTCACTTTGGCTTCATACTGTTCCTCTTGATATTATAGGTTTTACCATCAGTTTATTTTCTCCCTCTTTTTGGGTCGGTTGGTTTTTTTAAAAAATGTTCTCAATCCACTGGCTTACCACTAATCTTAACCACATTCTGTATTTTGTTTGTATCAATCCATCCTTAACCAAAAGTTGCTGGAGAAACTCAGCAGGTCTGGGAACATCTGTGAAAAGATAGCAGAGTTGATATTTCAAGTCCATTGAAGGGTGACTGTTGTGGTTTCTTTAGCAATTTCTGTATTTGTTTCAGGTCTTCAACATCTGCAGTTCTTTGTTTTAATTTAGTGCTAACTTTAACTCCTGTGGTCAACCATGCTTGGCTTATCCTTTTCCTATAATTCTTTTTGCTTACTGGAATATGTCTTTGCTGTGTGCCAAGAACTATTTAAATGTCTGCTGTTGTTCTTCAAATATCTTTGCTGCTGAAATCCTTTCCCAGTTGCAGCTTGCTCTGCCCTTATTTAAACTTAGTACGGGTTTCCAACCTTAAACTGAATGCTAAATTCTATATTATGGTCACTGTTTCCAAGGGAATTTTTACTGTGACACCATCTATTAAACTTGCCTCATTACACTTCGCTAAATCCATAATAGTCTGATTCCTGATTGGAACTGAAATAACTCCATAGAGGCTGGTATCCTGTCACCAGGTCACCCTTTATTTACTTGTAGAGTGACCTTGATACTGATCTAGCTTCCTCAGAGCCATCTCTGATTGAACAGGATGTCTGACACTCCTGTTCATATATATCAGCCCGGGCTCCCTGTTTGGAGCAGATAACAGCTTCAGTAGGAAACGTGTATTCTACCTGGCTGACTTCATTATAGTCACTACAGGAATAGCAATAGTGTTCTGGGAAACTATCCCAAATAGACTCTATGAAATCTTCCTCATGGCGGCTTCTGTCCATCTGACTATCCTAATTTATGTGAAAATTAAGATTCATCTCCTGCCTACCTTCATTATCTCCAGATTTATTCTCTGCCCCATTGTATAGCTACTGTTAGGGGGCATGGAGACTACTCCTACAGGTGTTATCTCCATCTATACAAAATCTGCATCTTCCAATTTAAGATTTTTTGCTATCCTATTCATTCCATCCCCTACCAACAATGCCAGTCACTGCCTTAGCATTCCTGATTGTCCTCTTGGAAAGTCACATGTCCCTCAATATTTACTTCCCAGTTTTGATCTCCATGAAATCCATGTCTAATGGCTGTAAGATCATACCCATTAATCTCTATTTGTGCAATTTTTTAATTCAGCTATTTTGTTTGGAATACAACACACATTCAAGTAAAGACCACGTTTAACTTATTTATTTATTTTGGCTGCCATTGATGAAATAAGGCCACCTGGTGAGGGCCTTGCCCAGAGGTGATACTCAGATATTTGAGGTGAGGGCCCGTTGTCAGGCTTCTTTCTGCAGCAGGAAATACTGAGTTCCTTCCTGGCAGAGTTATTGCTCAGATGTGAGGCCGAAACAGCTATCTTATCTGGATTGGAGTGAAGATGGGAATTACCTTTTGTTAACCAGCAGGAGTTTGTAGTAATGGTAGTAATGAAATGCTAGGTTTACAGTTACCTCAACCAATAATTCAAGATGTATAAAAGAAGGAATGCTATAACCTTGTTTTGTAATGATATACTTCATTCCTTCGCTCAGTCTGAAGAAGCTAAACTGGTTGACAGGAAAGTGGGAAGGAATGCAAGAAAATAGTGTATACAGGGAGTTCATTAAACTTACCTGAACCACAGGACTAATCATTTACTTTCGATATTCCCCTCCCTTACTGCTTAATTTATGTATTAACATATTTTTATAAAGTCTGATCTGTTCGTGGTGTCTGTACAAGGCAGATGCTTGTCCTTGTCACAGTCAGTATAAGTTTGGTCCTTGATTAGCTTTCATAGAATAGGATAATTTTATTTTTGTGAATTACTCAAGGGTTAATGTATTTAAAAGGTAACATTTCATAAAGTACACTTCAGAAAGTATTTTTGAGTGTTTTGTTCAGTTGTGAATAATAAAATTGTCATATAACCATGAGATGATTTTGGGACGGTTTTATAGAGTCCTTGGTTATCTTTACAACTTTGATTTAAAAGCTCATCGATGCCATTGCTTCCTATATGAAGATTACCATTGTAGACAAAGTTTAAAATAGAAGCTGGTGAGCGTGGAGCTGTGTTCTATCAAAGATTTTCTGAACAAAAAAGAAAATGAGAATTTACCTTTTGCTGGACTTTATATCTTATGTTTGTTATTTCTGTTGTTTGTACTTTATTCCTTCAGCAGTTGTATTTGTGATAGACAGCAGTAACAGGGACCGATTGATGGAAGCACACAGTGAATTGGCCAAGTTATTGGCTGAAAAAGAGCTAAGGGATGCTTTACTCCTTATCTTTGCCAATAAGCAGGTACGTGAGTGACAATCATTAACTGAAGTCTCAAGCTTGACCAATTCATTCTAATTGGCTGTAAACAGAATTATTTTCTGAAATGTGATATCCTTAGGTAAATACTTTGAGATAGTTGAAGAGAATAAGCAAATCAATTTCTTGAACAAAAGAGGGTAACAAGTCAAACAAATTGTCACTCTGGTTGTGATGAAAATTTTAAAGGATTTCCAGAAAGAGGCATAGCAAGCTTCTGAAAAGAAGAATTATGGCTGTTGTGCATGGTATGCAACTATGATAAAGAAAATAAAAATTAGTAGTTTGACTGTCATTTTAAGTAATTGTTTCACTATATTTTTAAAATATTTTTTGCAATTTGTCCAACAGGATGTAACTGGAGCACTTACTGTAGAAGAAATAACCGAGTTACTCAGCCTGCACAAATTGTGCTGTGGTCGCAGCTGGCACGTTCAAGGCTGTGATGCCCGGAGTGGATTAGGACTACATGAAGGGTTAGATTGGCTCTCAAGACAGTTGGTGGCTGCGGGTGTGTTAGATGTAGCCTAATACTGCCCTAACAACATGCTTTATTGCCACTTTTACTTGTAAATAGCTGCTTTAACTCATGTCTGTGACATCCATGTTGTCTGTATTTGAAGATGTAGCAACCAGATTTGGTTTGATTGAGTGGAGACAGGAAGTTGTAAAGCAGACTTGAAATGTACTTCAGAATTTCACCAAGAAAAGTAAGTTCAATTAAATTGTGTATTTGTTGCACTACTGTTATTGTGAATAGCACAGATAATCCTGTTGTAGCGCCAAATTAGTTCAATATGTTGCCACTTTAAGAAAAAAAGTGTTAATTAAAATATTTGTTTAATCTAGTTTTGATTTTCGTGATGCTGTGTAAGTTTTGAACTTAACCAAGGTATTAATTTAACACTAAACATTTTTTTTTTGCAAATGGGACAAAATGTATTCATTTCACTATGCACAGTACCACATTATTCAGAAATAACAATGGGTATGTTTGTGCTTTAACCACACTCATGGAATCTATAAGGCTGTATTGTGGCTGTCAGTTTGTTCACTCAATAAGGTGACTTTAACATTACACAACTTTGTAGTTGGAAAGCAAAATGGGTAAGCACTACTTATTCAAAGTACTCTTCAACATATGTGCTGAAAGATCAAATTGTATTCTGCCCGAGTCACTGAAAATCAGACCCCTCTGAACTCAACTCATCCCCAGAGCAGCTCCATAAAAATAAGGCTGCCTTTGAAATAGCCTGATCTATGGGAGCCAGAGCAGTCCTGTTACTGTCAATTGGTTGCAAGTATTCCGCATATCAGGGGGAATATTTTTGAATAAATAACATGCAAGCTTTTTTTAAAATATACATCACATTTACTATTTAAATACTTTTCTTGCTTAAGCTGTATTAAAGAAATACTAAATCTTTTCAGAACAGAATTGTTTCTGACTCATTTTACTTGTTTGTTGGACACACTGACAATTCTTCTTACTTTGCCAATACAGACCAATCAAAAACAGTGCACCTGGTAATTGATACAATCTAAATATCTCAAGTTAGTTGGTTTGTAGGTTCTGTGCTGTGTCACTACATATTCAAAGCTGTAGATTGAGGATTGAGAACATTGAATCTTTCTGCAGTTTAAAGTTTTTGAGAAGACTTGTGGTTTGGGTTGTGGATGAGGTTGTAGACATGCTCGCCAAGCTGGTGGGTTCGGTTGCAAATATTTCATCACCCTGCTAGGTAACATCATCAATGCGCCTCTGAAACCAAAACAAAATTGACTATACGGATACATGAACACCAACTAGCCACCAAGAAACACAACCACTTCTCACTTGTCTCACTATACGTGGACACCAAGGGACATAGATTTGACTGGCACAACACATCGATAATCACACAAGCCAAACAGACACCAGGGAATTCCTGGAGGCCTGTTATTCCAACTGGAACTCCATCAACAAACACATTGAATTAGAGCCTGTGTACAAACTACCGAGAAACAAAACCAGAAGTAATACCAACCACCCCAGCAAACCGAGGCATATAAATAACAAATGGGACAGAACACGGACGCTTCACCGGAAGCGCGCTGACGATGCTACCTATCAGCATGATGAAACGTTTGCAACCAAACCCACTGGCCCGGCGAGCATGTCTGCAAGCTCATTTTTATGCAGTCTCAGAGTGAAGAAAATAGTGACTTCAGATTACCACACCAAGACCCCTGAAGAAAGTGGCTTGTTTGTACAATCATAGATATGTAAGACAAGTTTAAAGAAGCCTTTGCCGAAGAAGTCATACAGGCTGAGTGCAAGTGCTTTCAAGGTCAGTGAAACTGTTGGAAGCAAAAGTGGTCTTGGTTGATGCATAACAAAACTGATGAATCATAATCCATCACGCTGCCTGTTCTGATGGCACTAAGTCAATGAACCTAATCTTTAAAAATAGCCACCCACACTCCCACTTCTGATCTACTGTCTATGGATTCGGTTTGGGTGAGCTGGAAGAGCCCACTTCACATTAATATGTTTTAAAAATGCATTTGTCCACTTTTTGGGTATAAACATACCTACTTTTTACAATTCCAAAAGATACTTTACCTCTCCAAAGGGGTACCCTGACTTTCCAAAGCAAATGCACTGGGAACAAACTTCATCTTATTTAGTCTAATCTGCACATTTGAAGGACACCAAAATCCAATTTCAGTGGAAATAGTTCCTAATGTAAGTGGCCAGCAGCCTCCAGGGAACATATACAAACCACAGACTATCTCCAATTCCCCTGTGAATTGAGATTCTGGGTTCAAGGGTGGGACATAGGATTCCCAACTTCTAGCATTTTTTGTTTTGCTAAAAATATGTCATGCCATCTTCTTAACCAATATCATCAAGCCAAAGAATCTTTGACCACTTGCTACTGTTCCCACTGATCTCCGAAGCACAGAGGTTGGAAACACTACTAGAAATTGACACTTATGTGCTCAAGTTCTCAATGGGTTGCTGTAATCAGTAATCAGGCAAAGTACAAGATTTTACCTTTTAGGGAGAGCAAACAAAGCAAGGCAATGCACAATAAATAGAAGGATGTAGAGGAATTGAGAGACCTTAATACATATCCACTTGTCCCTGAAGGTGGCAGAACAGATACATAATGTGATGAAGCAGGAGTATGGGATGTATTCCTTTATTGAGAATAGGGAGGTAGGTAAAGGTAGTGATACAGTATTGTTAATCAAGGATGGCATTTGTGCAATAGAAATTGACAGGATTGAAGAGAATTGGTTTGGGTAGAAATGATTAATAGAGAAAGAAGTCACTGGTGGAAGTGACCCGCTAGCAGGCCCCCTAACGTTAAACACAAAGAAAAGGGTTTCAAGAAATAGTGGATGTCAGTGAGTGTGGAGCCAAAATACAATGGGAAACTTTACACGTAAACAGAAAAAACTCCAATTAGCAATAGTGTACAAGATAAGGAGTTCAAAGAATGCTTTCATGGTAATTTCTTAGAAAGTATTCTGGAACTGACTAGAAAGCAGGCTATATTAGGCTTGGTGTTGGTGACAGGATTGATTAAAGACCTTGGAGTAAAAGCACCTCTGCATAGCAACAATCACAATATGAATGCATCTTGCATCCATTTTGAAAGGGAGATTTTGAAGCCTGGTATTTTAAACCCAAATAAGCATAAATATGCAAGCATTCATTTTGAATTAGTTGATGAACTGGCATCCTAGGCTGTGATAGTCACAGTGGCAGACATTTAAGTAGATAGTTAAGAAAATGCTGAATAAGTATATCCTCGCTATAAATTAATATGCTAAAGGGAAAAACCACCATTCTTGGTTAATTGAAGTAGTAAGGAAACATCAAACTTAATGAAAAAAGCATAAAACTGCAAAGATTTGGGGAAGTGATGGAGTCAGGTACAATTATAACATTTAAAAGGCGTCTGGATGGGCACATGAATAGGAAGAGTTTAGGCAGATTTGAGCCGAATGCTGGATAATGGAACTAGATCAGTTTAGGATACCTGGTCGGGGCAGACCAGTTGGACCGAAGGGCCTGTTTCTGGACTGTATAATTCGATGACTCTATGAGTTGCAGGTAAGATGATTGGTCAGATTATAAACAATGGCAGAGAGTAACTAATAGATTAATCAGAAGGAATAATCTAGAATATGAGGAGGATAGCTAGGAATGTGAAAATGGATAAGACTTTATACATGTATTTGATAAGGAGTTAAAAAAAGTGTTTTGTCTTTTGGAGAGCTGCAATGGTGAATTAGTAAGATAGCATAATGAAATGGGAGATGAAACAAAAATATTTTAGTTTGCCTTGGTTTCCAGAATAACATATGGACATGAAACATTAATTTTGTTTCTCTCTCCACAGATGCTACTTGACATGTTGAGTCTCCAGCACTTTTTGATTTATAAGAATGGTGCCAGGACTCAAATTACAGCTATGAGGGATAGTTGGATAGGGCAGGGTCAATTTGCTGGGAGGCTGAGCAATAACTTATTTGAGATGTACAAAGCAATGAGAGGCTTCAACAGGGAGGACAAGGAAGATCTGTTTCCCCTAGCAAAGATGTCAGTTACCTGGGCATAGATTTACAGACTAAAGAAGACATCAGGAAGAGCCTTTCAACCAAAGTATGGCAGGTGTGTGGACTGGTGGTTGGTTTGGTTTGGAGTTTGGAACAGAAACTCTCAACTTGATTAAATGGAACCAGGATGTACACAAAGTGCTGCAACCTGTAATTATACAGACCAGGTGATGGAAAGTGGGAATAGAGAGGACAGCTAGTTTATTCATCAGTGCAGACACAATGGGGTGAATGGCTTCTCTCTGTACCATAATGTTTGTAGGTACTATCATCAACACAACCAGATTGGTTCTGAATTTCATTTGAATGTTCGAAAAACCGGAATTTCTCCCATCTACCAAATTAGGTAAGAACTAGGAGCAGAAGTAAACCATTCAGCAATATCATGGCTAACTATTTAACTCAATACCTGTTCCATTTTCTCCACATCCTTTGATCCCTTTAATACCAAGTGGTATATTCGACTCCTTGAAATCACACACAATATTTTGGTCCCAACAGCATTCTGTGGTAGTGAATTCCATGGGGCTACCACTTTCTGGATGATGAAATTTTTCCTCTTCTTCAGTCCTAAACGGCTACCCCATATAGACTATGGACCCTGGTTCAGCACTCCCCCATCATTGGGAACATCATTCCTGCATTAACCTCTGTCTAGTCCTGTTAGAATTGGATAGATTTCTATGAAATTCCACCCTCATTCTTCTGAACTCCAGTGAATTTAGGCCTGATTCAATCTCTCCTCATGCATCAGTTGAGATATCACAGGAACCAGTCTGGTAAGCCTTTCACTCCTTCCTCAGAAAAAGAAACCAAAACTGCATACAATACTTTAGGTGTGTTCTCATCAAGGCACTGTATAATTATAGCAAGACACCCCTTCTCTTGTACTCAAATCCTGTCACTATAAAGACCAACATATTATTTACTTGCCTGTTGTATCTGCCTTAGAATATAGAACAGTACAGCACAGTGTAGACCCTTCGGCCCACGATGTTGTGCCGAACTGTTACTCCAATCCTAAGGTCTATCTAACCTCCAGCCCTACCTTATACTATCATCCATATGCCTATCTAATAGCTGCTTGAATGCCCCTAATGAGGCCAACTCCACTACCCTCTCTGGCAAAGCATTCCACACCCTGACCACTCTCCGAGTCAAGAACTTACCTCTGACATCTCCCCTTTATCTACCTCCACTCACTTTAAAACTATACCCCCTCATAATAGCTACCTCCACCCTAGGAAAAAATTTCTGGCTGTCCACTCTATCAATACCTCTGATCATATTGTACACCTCCATCAAGTCACTTCTCATCCTTCATCGTTCTAAAGCAAAAAGCCCTAGCGCTCTCAACCTTTCCTCGTAAGATCTTCCCTCCATTCCAGGCAACATCCTGGTAAATCTCCTCTGCACCTTTTCCAATGCATCCACATCTTTGCTGTAATAAGGCAACCAGAGCTGGACTCAATACTCCAGACGTGGCCAAACCAGGCTTTTATATAGCTGGTAGCTGGAGCATAACTTCACAGCTCTTGAACTCAATCCCTCTATTAATGAAAGCCATCACACCATATGCCTTCTTAACAACACTATCCACCTGGGTGGCAACTTTCAGGGAACTGTGAACATGAACTCCAAGATCCTTCTGCTCCACTACACTGTCAAGAATCTTTCCTTTAACCCCATATTCTGCTTTCAAGTTTGTCCTTCCACAGTGAATCACCTCACAGGGTGATTTTCAGGGTCAAATTCCATCTGCCACTTCTCAGCCCAGCTCTGCATCCTATTAATGTCCCTTTATAACCAAGAACAGTCCTCCACGCTATCCTCAACTCATCCCACCTTCGTATGGTCCACAAACTTACTAATCCTACATTCCACTCCTACATTCAAATCATTTACAAAAATCACAAATTTCAAGAGGACCCAGAACAGATCCTTGTCGTACACCACTCGTAACTGAGCACCATGTTGAATGTTTTCCATCCACTATCACACTTTGTCTTCTAAGGGTCAGCCAATTCTGAATCCAATCTGCCACATTTCCCCCTATCCTATGCCTCCTTACCTTCCGCGTGAGCCTACTGTGGGGAACCTTATCAAATGCCTTACTTAAGTCCACGGATACCACATCCACTGCTCTCCCTTCATCCACGTGTTTAGTCACCTCTTCAAAGAATTCAATAAGGTTTGTGAGGCATGATCTACCCCTCACAAATCCATGCTGATTATCATGAATCAAACTGCACCTTTCCAAGTGATCATAAATCCTATCTCTCAGAGCCCTTTCCTATAATTTGCCAACCACTGAAGTAAGACTAACTGGCCTGTAATTTCCAGGGTTATCCCTATTCCCTTTTTTGAACAAGGGAATGGCGTTTGCCTCTCTCCAGTCTTCCGACATTATACCTGTGGACAGTGAGGATGAAAAGATCATCACCAAAGACCCTGCGATCTCTTCCCTCACTTCCCATAGAATCCTTAGATAAATCCCATCAGGCCTGGAGGACTTATCTATCTTCAAGTTTCTCAAAATTCCTAGTACATCTTCCTTACTAACATCGACCTCCTGTAGCCTACCAGCATGTTTCACACTGTCCTCCTCCACAACTAGGTTCTTCTCAGTTGTGAATACCAAAGGAAAGTATTCACTAAGGATCTCTCCTATTTTCTTTAGGCACTGTGCACAAATTCCCGTTACAATCTTTGATCGGCCTTACTCTTTCTCTGGTCATTCTCTTATTTTTCACGCACATGTAAAAAGGCTTGGAGTTTTCTTTGATCCTATCTGCCAAGGTTTTCTCATGCCCCCTTATAGCTCTCCTAAGCCTTTTCTTCAGCTCCTTCCTGGATAACTTGTATTCCTCTGCAGCCTTTTCAGATCCTTGTTTCCAAAACCTTACACAAGCGTCGTTCGACCTCTCGAGAACCAAGGCTCCCTCACTCAACCGCATCTTCCCTGCCTACTAGGGACAAACATATCGAGCACACACAGTATGTATTCCTTAAACAATCTCCCCATTTCAATAGTGCTCTTCCCTGACAGCATCTGTTCCTATTTTCTGTTACCCAGTTCTTGCCTATCAGAATTGTAATTACCCTTCCTCATTTATAAACTTTTGTAAAAGAAACAGTTACAATCACTACTACCAAAATGCTCTCCTACCAATCGGCCCAACACTCGGCTTGGTTCATTGCCAAGCACCAAATCCAAAGTGGCCTCTCCTTGTATTGGTCTATCTACACACTGTGTCAGGAATCCTTCGTGAACGCACTGGATAAAATCTGCTCCATCTAAACTATTACAACTAAAATGTTTCCAATCAATATTTGGAAAGTTGAAGTCACCCATGACTACAACCCTGTGACTTCTACACCTTTCCAGTATCTGCCTCCCAATCCACTCCTCTATGTTTCTGCAACTATTAGGGGGTCTGTAAAAAAAAACCCCAACAAAGTGACTGCTCCTTTCTTGTTCCGGAGCTCAATCCAAACTGACGCTGTAGACATATCACTCTCGAACTGCCTTTCAGTAGCAGCTATACCGGTCCTGATGAGCAGTGCCACTTCCCCGCCTCTTTTCCACCCTCCCAATTTCTTTTAAAGCGTCTAAATCCCGGAACTTCCAACAGCCATTCCTGTCCCTGATTAACCAAGTTTCTGTAATGGCCACAACATCGTAGTTCCTTTACCTAGTTACCTTTACTGACTGGTGTATAAAGACACTTGTGCCTCGTTGCACATTCCACTCTCAATTTACAGCCAGATAATAATCCCCTCCTATTTTTACTACCAAAGTGGACGACACATTTTTCCACATTGTACTTCATCTGCCATGTATTTGCCTGCTCATTTAGCTTGTCCAAATCACAAAGCATTGCTGCATCCTCCTGAAAGCTCATTCTTCCAACCAGCTTTGTGTCCTCTGCAAATTTGGAAGTATTACATTTAGTTGCCTCATCCAAATCATTAATATATAAGGTGAGTAGCTGGGAAACTAGCACTGATCCTTGCAGCACCCCACTAGTCACTGCCAACCATTTGGAAAAAGACCTATTTATTTCTACCCTTTGTTTCCTATCTGCCAATCAATTCAATAACCATCTCATAACTTTACCCCCAACCCCATGTGCTATAATTTACATACTTGTGTTTTAAGTGTGACTGTATCAAAGCCTTCTGAATGTCTAACCACAAACACTGGCTCCCCTTCAACTCTACACACCACAACCTTGCAAATTCCAGTAGATTTTATCAAGTCATGATTTCCCTTTCATAAAACCGGACTGTATCTGATCATGCCACTCAGTTTTACAACTACTCAGCTATTATCATCCAGTTTCACACCATGCTATCTCAGATTTTCCAAAATTAGCAGTTCCTACTATCTCTGCTCAGCTATTAACTCTTTTATAATGGACTGAGCATTTTTCCTGCGACTGGTGTAAGGCAAACTTGTCTATAATTCTGATATCTATCTTTTTTTAAAAGAGTAGAGGGCTACGTTAGCTAACTTTCAATCCATTGGAGCTCTTCCAGAAACCTGAAAGATGACCACCAATGCATCCACTATTTCTAGGACTCCTTCCTTAAGTATTCTATGATATAAATAAGCAGGCCTGAGCATTTATCAGTATTTAATCCCATCAATTTCTCTGATCATTATACTGATTTCCTTCAGTTCTTCCCTGTCTCTAGACTGTGCTCTCCACTATTTTTCCGACATGATTTGTCTCCTCCTTTAAGTCAGAACCAAAATTTGTATTTAATTGATCTGCCATCTCTTTGTCCCTCATTTTAACTATCGTAGTTTGTCTTAAAATAATAATTTTATCTTCATATATCTATAGAACATTTTGCAGTTTGTACATTCCCCATATGGTTAGTCATTTTCTGTTCCCCAACCCCCAAAATTCCTTTTTTCTCTTTTGCTAAAATGTAAACTGCTCCCAATTCTCTTCTCTGATGTGGTGCAAAGTCTGCAGAACTGACACCAGATCTTCACCTTGGACCCCTAGTTCCTCCAGTTGCAAACATTTAGTTTGCTCTGGATCACACTAGTGTCCAGCATCTTCCAAATGCTGAAGTAGCAACATGTCACTTGTCCTGCCGCAAGCCTCAAATTTAATTTATAAATTAATTATGCTGGATTTGCATTTTAATAGGTAAATTTGATATATCTCTCCCATAGCACATCGAGGAAACAGCATGTCATTACATTATTATAGTTACATTATTACAACGTAAAATTGGAAACACCATCCAAGGACTCATTGTTAAAATTGTCAAGTGTGTGAAATGACTAATTCTACTTATTTCAAAAGTTTTAAAGTCTTTGTGGTTCCTTTACAGTAATTTAAACCACAAGAGATATAGAAAAGGATGATTATGTAAAAGCACCATTGGACAATGCTACTCGTTCTTCACATTGCTAGAGCATCCCAAGTCTATCTCAGATGGCAACACTGCAGTACAGAGGGCACACTAACTAGGCCCTTGCTTACTATTCAAGCACCGTGAACACAGATGTGTTTCATTTTGCTGCAGATCATTGCCCATTTTAAACAAAAAACTGCATGGGGTGTTTTAAATTGAAAAAAAAATTCAGTGTTCCTCAAAAAATTGGGAGTGCACTTCTGCTGGAGAAGGGTAAAGCTTTTAATTCTGTCAGCATTGCAGATTGGACCAAGTTGAGTGGTGCTCCAAAGGTACAGTCAACATGGTCATGACCAAGACGGTAGGAGTACACAGTCCATCTTGTCCCACTACTCTACAGGTCAGAAAACAATAAAAATATCATACACAAGACCTGATACAGCTGATCATATGCTTTCTGTATATTAAAAAAGAATGAAAAGGAACTATCAACCATGTTTTTATTAAACACAATTTTTTCATAATTATTCAATAATTATCTTAATGACAATAGAGAATTAATCAAGGCATGCAATTTATAATGTAAAACAATAAATGTTCACCACTTTAAATAATCCAAACACATGCACATCTCGTGAAAAGGGAACTAATTTCTTTTCTTTCTGCAGAGATGCATTTGAAGAGAAAAGACACTTCCTGACCAAAGGAGATTATTTTTGAGGTCAAACTACAAATAGTATAGCATGTTCCTGAATCTGTCATCGAACGTTTTTGCATGTTGCGTCAAATCATTAATCACATACAGTAGACAATGGTGTCTTGGCAAATGCGGCTTTCTCAGAAAATATTAAGAAGCTCTTTCATCGCTGAGACGGACAATCAAGTTTCACTGTGATCTCTCAGCCACGGGTTCAGAAACAGGAGACATAAGCCAAACAGGTATTTTCCTTAGGTAACAAGGTGTGGAGCTGGTTGAACACAGCAGGCCAAGCAGCATCAGAGGAGCAGGAAGGCTGACGTTTCGGGCCTAGACCCGTCTTCAGAAAATGATCCTCTAATGTTGTTTGGCCTGCTATGTTCATCCAGCTCTACACCTTGTTATCTCAGATTCTCCAGCATTTGCAGTTCCTACTGTCTCTGAAGGTATTTTCCTTAGCAGGCTTTGCTCAACTGAAAATATCTACACAAAAATTCAAAGTCTACAAACATTGTTCAAGCAGAACAGCCATTAAACAGGTGTTTTCTCCTGAAGTGAGTTCCAATAATCAAGGTCAGAGAGTGCTCTTGTGCAGTGGTAGTGTATATTACTTCTGAGCCAAAAGGCCCAGCTTCAGTGCATAATTACACCTCTGAACAGACTGATGAGAGAGAGAGAGAAGGGGAAAGAAAATCGATTGTTATATGAAAAAAAATGGCCTGCAATTATCTGGGACTATGATTTCCAAGAAACACTTTGCTTAAAACAGAAGCTCTGGTGTATCTCTGCAGTGATCTCCAAAAATATTTGGCATCTCCACATTCCTTCAATCACTGGTCCACGAAAATTGTTAAATATGAAATGGTTTCATAACAATTTAAAGTTGCAGAGAAAAGAAGTAGTGCCACAAGCATTTACTGTTTAAAGTGACATGATTTTCCATTTATTGGCATGGCATGGATAAACATTGAAACAACCAACCAACAGTTGTGTAAAAAAAATTTAAAAAGTATAAAACTACTTTCACAAAATGAAATTTCCATTAGAAGTATTATTTTACAGTAATATTGATTATACTAATATCTTCATATGGCTTGTCAGTTTTGGGGTTACACTTCACATTGGCAATCCTCTGGACCACTTCCATTCCTTTTGTCACACGGCCAAAAACAGTATGCTTGTTGTCAAGCCATGGCTAGAAATATAAAAACAAAGTTAAAATTAAAATTCAGTTTCCCGAGGGAAATTGACTTAATTTCTATGTTTTAATCTTTCACAACAAAATAGCCCATAAAATGAATTTCGTACAAGTTTCACAAATCACAACTGGGGGGAATGAGGAACAGAAGTAATGAAAGGACTAGCCAGAGGCTCTATTTCATCAAGGTCTTTTCTGAACTGAGAATGACTTAGCAATAAGTGCTTTCCACATTGCATTTTTGGATTAAAACTCAATTATGTTATTATGTCCCAAAGGCAATCTCAACTCTGTATAACTTTGATTATCTTACCCTCAAAAGGTTAGCTTTGGTACCTAGATAACAAACAGGGTATTGCCTGGCAATTATCTTTAGTTTTTGGAATTTGTCACCACAGAATCTCACATCAAGTCTGATTAAAGCTTAAAATTCTAAATAAACATGTTAAACAAATTAGTAAATTATTTAAATGGAAAAATATTGTATTTACAGTTAAAAAGTAATTCAGTTGGAAGAAAAAGATAAAACCAAAGCAAAAACAGAAATTGCTGGATAGACTCAGCATGTCTGGCAGCATTTGTGGAGAGAAATCTGAGTTAACGTTTCTGGTTCATTGATACTTCTTCAGGACTGACAGCACCTAGGAGAAGGTGGCTTTTTATGCAGAAGGCTTGGGGGCCTGGGAGGGATGTAAACGATAGTTGGAGATAGAGCCCAAAGAGACAGAACAGATAGACGGACAACGGAGTGGATAACAATCAGCCTGAGAGAATGACAAGCAATTAGTGGCTAATGATGGGTGGCGTGTAAGAGCACACACTGAGGGGCCCTCTTGTGGCAAATTGGCAGTGTCCCTACGCCTGAACTGAGAGACCTTGGTTCAGCCACAGCTGATCCAGAGGTCATAACATCTCTGAACAGGTTGAAGAAGAAAAACAGGTTAAATTAAAAATAACAGACGATGGTGATAACAAGGCCTGGTGTGTGGGGGTTGACGTAAGCACGTGTGCAGGTGCCTGAAACCCCAAAATTGTTGAACTCGATATGAGTCTAGAAGGCTGTAGTGTTCCCAAGCAGAAAATAAGGTGCTGTTCTTCCAGCTTGCCCTGGAGCACTGCAGCAAGCCTGAGACAGAGATGCTGGCCAGGAAACACATTGGTGTGTTGAAGTTGCAGGCAACTCGAAGCTCAGGGTCTTTCTTACTGACAGGACATAGGTGTTTGGCGAAGCAGTCACTCAGTCTACACCTTGTTTCTCCAGCATAGAGGAAACCACATTATGAACAGCGAATGCAGTAGACTAGATTCTGGGAAGGGCTGAGAAAGCACTGCTTCACCTGGAAGGTGAGTGTGAGCCCTAGGATACTGAGAAGGGAGAAAGTAAATGGACAGGTGTTACACCTTCTGCGGTTGCAGAAGGTGTCACAGAGCTGTGGGGGGTGGGGTGGTGTCCCAGAGGGAGCGATCCTTGCAGAAGGCTGACGGGTTGGGAGGAGAATGTGTGTTTGGTGGTAGTATCCCGCTGGAAGCAGTGGAATCGACAGCCAATGACCCTCTGGATGTGGATGTTCGTGAGATGGTAGGTAAGAACAAGAGGGTCCCTATCACTTGTGGAAGGGAAGCGATGGGGTGAGGGCAGAAGAAGTGCAGGAGATGGATCGGACCTGGTTGAGGGCCCTGTCAACAACGGTATCCGGGAATCCTTGGTTGAGGAAGCTGGTGGGCACTTTGGAGGCTTCCTTGTCAAGGTTGGCACCATCAGAACAAGAAAAAGGTCGTTGTTTAATTAGAATTAAACAACAACTGAATGTACAGAACATCAGTATTTGAGAAAGAGACATGCTCTGAAAGCTTTTTGTCTTCCTCTCATGGTGTTTGCAGTCACTGCATTGCCAAGGGGAATACATTGGGGAATGGCTTTCCCTTCAGTTGTTGCTTGGTTGAAAATGGTGCAATGTGTGGGCATGTTCTTTGTGCCATTAGCCATTTCCTAGTACATTCTTCGTGGAAGTGCCTTGATCAGTCAACCTTGTCTGGTTTGAACTTAAAAAACCTGACAGTTAACTGTTCCCAGGTGCATTCTCCATGGCAACACCTCCACCAGAGCCAACTAATCAGCACCCTCTTCTCAGGCAATATGAATTGTTACTCCTTCTGAAATTTGGTATACTTGCGATTCCATTCTGATTGGTGAAAGACGAAAAGCTTAGCATCTCATTTTTCAGTAAAACTAAATATAAATTAGAAGTTATAAAAGACACTTCAAAAAAATTACAAAATTATGTGTAATAGCAAATTTTGTTTAGTCTCTGAAGATTCCCATTGGTTTTACTATACCTGGCAGTCAATTACAATTGGTTTTGTTATTTGTACAAAGTTTGTTACTTTTAGACATTCACAATTGGACATATAAATACTTAGCAATTTGGTATTTGACCAGTCTTGATTAGGAAATACCTGCAATTCCTTTGATCAGTCTCAGAACTCAAATAAAAACCCAGGAATATTCCACAATACTTCTCACAATCACTAAAAACCTTTGGAATTCTCAACCTCAGAAAGCTATGTATGCTCAGCCATCATCTATATTTGAGGAAAATTATGTTAGGTTCTATCAGAGTCAAGAGATATAGGGACAGTATGGGAAAGAACAGCTTTGCAGGAAAATGAATCATGATCAGACTGAATGGTGCAGCAGGTTTGAGGGGCCAAATAGTTAACTCCTCCTCTTCCACCTCTTTTCAGATCCAATAAGCCCCCACATAACATGCACTTATCCAACTCTCCAACTGGCTGATTAAATGCGCTACATTTTACATGGAAGTAGAATAATATTACTTGTCCATTCAACCTCCTTTTCCACTTCATGTAGTTATTGTTTATTCGAAGATGAATTGGTCCCTTTCCTAAAGCTGAGTTCAAAGCAGCTTTGCAACACATACTGAATTTGGTTGAGACAGGATGTAAGAAGCAGTAAGCCATTCAGTCCCTTGAGCTTGCTCTGCTATACAATAATATCATGGCTTCTGCACTTGTGGCCTTAAACTCTCCTGCCTGCCCCATAATCCATGAATTTCTCCTAAATCAAAATCTAACTCTCATCCTTGACTATATTCAATTATTTAACTTCCACTGCTTAGTGGGAAAGAGAATTCTAAAGATCAACCTCTCTCAGAAGAAATCCCTTTCCATCCCAGCCTTAAATGAGATTCCTTATTTTTAAAATTATACACTTCAGCACTGTCAGTCCTCAGAACACAAAACTCCTCTCAGCATTTACAGAGTCAACAGCACCCCCACAGCCTTGGAATTCTCTGTGCTTCAATAAGATCACTTTTTACTTGTCTGACCTCCAATAACTACAGGCCTAACCTGCTGCACCTTTCCTAAGCCAAATGTCCCCATCCCAGGAATGAACCCAGTCTTCTTTAAGGTCTTCCAATGCAAATATGAGTCTCTACATATACTAATCTCAAAATTGTAGACAGTATCCTCGATATAGTCTCACCCACATAATTGTATCAAACTACTATTCTATTTTCTATAAAACACGCATTTGTCTTGTTTTCCAAATCGCAGCTGGTTTTAAATCCATTTTATATTGCAAATGGATTTAATATGGGTATTTGCTAAGGCAGATCGAGATAACGAGATTGCAAAATTTTCCTTACAATTTGTTTAACTCAGCATAACTGCAATCCTCAATGCAATAATTCTAACCAATTTAAATTACAGCATTTGCGGATCTACTGGTCAAGTTTTGCTGGAGAGTCACCAAGCTGATTAACATAGACCCACACTGAACACAACCATTTATATGTCACAATCCAATTTAGATAACCCAGAGCTACTAAGCACTGGAATGAGGAATATATTTCCCCAAGTGTTTTTACAGTGATAATGGTAGTTTAAAATTAGGAGATGCATCCACCACTTCCTTCTGGAAGTATCTTGGGGTTACCGTTAACCAGAAACCCAACTAAACCAGCCTTCATAACAAGGAGGAATTGAGTATAGGAGCAAAAACGTCCTTCTGCAGCTGTACAGGGCCCTGGCGAGACCACACCTAGAGTACTGTTTGCAGTTTTGGTCTCCAAATTTGAGGAAGGACATTCTTGCTATTGAGGGAGTGCAGCATAGGTTCACGAGGTCAATTCCCGGAATGGCGGGACTATCATATGTTGGAGATTGGAGCGACTGGGCTTGTATACAAGATAACAAAGTGTGAAGCTGGATGAACACAGCAGGCCAAGCAGCATCTCAGGAGCACAAAAGCTGACGTTTCGGGCCCAGACCCTTCATCAGAGAGCCAGCTCGTGGGCAGGTGCTGAGGAAGGTGATGTGACTGTGGTACCTGGTTTGTTTCAGGACATGGTCGAGCAGTTTCAAGGCTGAAGAGATTACAAGAGAGTTGCAGTGGGAGAGAGATTCCCTGGAGGTTGGTCCTGAGGGAGGAGGGTAACTTCTTCAGGTTAGGCATCCCTGGAAGAGGCTTCGCAGTGAGGTTAAAATTGTATCAGTGATAATGGGAACGGCAAATGCTGGAGAATCCATGATAACAAAGTGTGAAGCTGGATGAACACAGCAGGCCAAGCAGCATCTCAGGAGCACAAATGCTGATGTTTCGGGCCTAGACCCTTCATCAGAGGGCTGATGAAGGGTCTAGGCCCGAAACGTCAGCTTTTGTGCTCCTGAGATGCTGCTTGGCCTGCTGTGTTCATCCAGCTTCACACTTTGTTATCTTGGATTCTCCAGCATCTGCCGTTCCCATTATCACTGGGCTTGTATACACTGGAGTTTAGAAGGATGAGAGAGGATCTGATTGAGACATTTAAGATTATTAAGGGAGGCAGGAAGCACGTTTCCACTGATGGGTGAGTCCAGAACCAGAGGACACAGTTTAAAAATAAGGGGTAGGCCATTTAGAACAGAGTTAAGGAAAAACTTCTTCACCCAGACAGTGGAAGACATATGGAATTCTCTGCCCCAGAAGGTAGTGGAGGCCAAGTCTCTGGATACTTTCAAGAAAGAGATGGATAGAGCTCTTAAAAAATAGTGGAATCAAGGGTTATGGGGATAAGGCAGGAACAGGATACTGATTGTGGATGATCAGCCATGATCATAATGAATGATGGTGCTGGCTCGAAGGGCCGACTGGCCTGGTCCCCCACCTATTGTCTATTATCATATAAATGCAGTAACAGAACAAGTTAGAGGCTGGAAATTGTGTTGCTCCTAACTCCCCAAGATGTGTCCACAATCTACAAGGGATAATTCAGGAGTGTAATTAAATATTCCCCAATTATGTAAACACTTGAAGCTTGACACCTTCCAGAACAAAGCAGACTTTTTAAACACATACCTCACCGCCCACCTTCACCATTCACTCTATCACTAACATACAGTGGCAGCAGTATCATCTGAAAGATGCACGACAGCAACTCACGAAGACTGTTACCTTCTAAACCCATGACCTCTACCAACTAGAAGGACAAAGCAGCCAATACATGGGAACACCATCACCTGAAAGTACCCCTCTAAACCACACACCATCCTGACCTGGAATTAATCATTCCTTTACTGACACAGTGTCAATATCCTGAAACCTCCTACTTAACAACACTGTGGGTGTACCTAAATCAAATGGGCTGCAGCAGTTCAGAAAGGTTGCTCACTGCTTAAAGAATATTAGGAATGAACAACAAATGCTGATCTTGCTGCTGACACTCAAATTCCATGAAAATAAGTATAGAGAGAGAAAAGAATACATGAGGTTGCTCGCTGTTTGTTGCCTTCCAATGAGTGCTTGAAAGAAAAAAAATGACCTCTATCATTTCCAAATGGAGAAGGGAATTGTGGTTATGATGTGAACTTAATTTAGTACGGAAGGTTTTAAACAGCTGAATCAAAAGGAGGATTGTACCTTTAGCTTTGTCATTAAGCAATAACAAATTAGTTCTGAATATAAACAAAGAAATGTAGGGACTTACCGTAGGTACAACAGTTACAAAGAACTGGGATCCATTACTGTTTGCACCTGCATTGGCCATACTGAGCGTATATGGTCGATCATGCCTCAGTGTTGGGTGAAATTCGTCTTCAAATTCTCCTCCCCAAATACTTTCTCCACCCATCCCTGTCCCAGTTGGATCTCCAGTTTGAATCATGAAACCCTATGAAAAATGCATGAATCCAAACTATCTTATAAAATGCTTTTACGTATAGGATTAACATTGCCTTAATTTGACTAGTTTATACCTAAAAGGAGAATGTACTGTACTAATTCATCAACATACATCTCTTCAAAACATTCCACAGTCAAATTTCAATCTAACAAATGCTCTGATATATTTGTTTCTCCACTTGTCTCTGAAAACAAATATACGAACAAAGAGTAGTAGGCCACTTGGCCCATGGCGCTCATGCTGTCAATAAGATCATGGCAAGTTTATTCTATTCCATATTCCCACCTACTCTTTATAGCCGTTCATCGCCTTGCTTATTAAGAATTCATCTACCTCTGGCTTAAAAATATGTAAGGACTCTGCTTTCACTACCTTTTGAGGAAGAGAGTTCTAAAGACTCAGGATCCTCATATTTGTCTAATCTGTCTTGTTTTGAAACTTTGACCCTAGTTCTAGATTCTCCTACAAGAGATACAAGCTTTCCACTTTGTCAATATCTTATGTTTAAATTAAGTTGCTTCTTACTTTTCCAAACTCAAGCCTAGTCTGTCTAATCTTTCCTCATAAGACAAACCACCCATTCCTGTTAACAATTTTGTAAATTTTCTCTCAACTGCTTCCACCGTATTTATGTCTTTCCTTATATATGGACAGCACCACAGTCCACAGTACTCCAGATGTGGCTTCAGCAAGCCCCAAATAACTACCTTCCACTTTTATTTCATGTTTCTAGCACCTATAATATTGTACTTTTGATGTCATATTAAACACTAGTTAAGCCCCAGTTGGAGACTTGCGTGGAACCTGGACAAAACAACTTAGGATGGACATGAAGACATGAGGCAGGGTGCAGAAGCAACTCACTAGAAAGCAATCACTTGTTATTAGAGCTAGTTTTGTGAACAGACAGTAAAGCCTGAGGCTGCTCTCCTTGGAACAGGAAGGGCTAGGAAATTATTAGACTTTTTTTTCTTTCAAAGAACATGTGTGTCACAAGGACAACATTTGGTACCCATCCTTAGCTGTCTTTGAACTGACAAAGTCAACCACATTGTTATATCTTTGTTACATTTCAGCCAGACTGATTGAGGAGGGTTTATTTCCTTTCTTAAAAAGGACATTAGTGAACCAGTTGGGTTTCTTTAACAATTGATAATAGTTATCATGGTTACAATTATTGAGGTTAGCTTTATATTCCAGATTTATTAATTGATTTTAAGTTCCACCAGCTGCCATGGTGGGATTGGACTCTAGCTTGGGTCTCTAGATGACTAGTCCATTGACATCATCACCACACCAACTATGAAGTAGGGAGAACTTCAGAGATTTGGGGAAAGTGGGCAAGTGGAACTAACCAGTTTGTTCTTTGAAAGTCAGCACAGCATGTTGGTCTACATGGCTTCCTTCTGTCTCCTACTATTCTATGATTCTATGATCCAGTCAAAAATACCTTAATAATACGGTGAAAGATATGCCCATTGTAATATCCATTTCTGCTATGCACACAGAAATTTTCAACAGTTTTTGGACACCTACATAAAGAAAATAAAAAGTGCTGGTTATTATTCACCAGAGGAAAGACAAAGTGTAAAGTGGTCAGGATTGATTATAATAAATGTAAAATGCTTATTTTTAAAAGTAATACCCTGTAAAGAACTCATTTCAAATGGATAAGATTATTTACAAATTGTACTGGATACACACAATGCCACGTCTTACAGTCAAAACAGTATTTTAAAGAAAATGCTGGCAGGGTAAATTTCAATACCGTGCACAACTTTCTTCTGGTCCAGAATAGAACACAGTTTTAAATAAAGTTCAGAACAGAGTTTCCAGCATAGCTCCTTAGAGAAAAGATGGATTTTTATAATACTATACTCCACAAAGCTGTTAACAATTTACCAGATATTTTTAAACTGAAAGTTAACTCAATGGAGTATTTAAATTTCATAAGAGTATAGTTTGAAATACACTTGAAAACTTACTCAACAGGGAAGAGTTTAACATGTACATCTCCCATAGCTGTGTGGATAATTGCACTGTCTGATACACGCTTGGGACCATCTGCTTGTGTGGCAGCCATCACCTCTTCCTTGGAGGGTTTCTCGTTGAAGACATCGCGATCAGACTCAGCGCTCTTTGTGTCCTCTGGTTCCCTCTTTGTGAACTTTAAAATAATGTCATACAAGAAACATCTTAGCTAAAGAATAAATTTTTAAAAAGATGAATTCACTCACGTACAGAACAAATACATTTGTTGAAGATCTTTTGGATATTATAAAGCAAGGAGATCTAAACTGTCGCAGCAGATATAGTGGTCTGGAGCCCTTACATTCCAAACTTTGAAGGTGGGGAATTCAATTTGATTTGTGCTTGTTCCTAAATCACTAGTTTGTTCCATTAGAATTATATCATTAACTCATTACTCTTGCCTTATTAGAGTACTAAATCTTGAATCAGTGCCAATATTTGGTACAATGACTATATCAATTAACTTTATGTGTCCAATGCCCCAACAAAAAGGCTTAGATACACCTGTATAATATACATATGCACCATATTACCATGTCATCCCATTTATACTGAGCAAAGTAAAAGGAAACATATGAAACAAGAAACGGGGTAGGTTGGGCCTGACCTCACTGAGGTCTAGAGGAATAAGCAGCGGCCATAGTGAAACATACAAAATTTGGAAACTTGGGGCAGATGCAAAAAGGATGTTTCCCCTTGTGGAAAAGTAAGATCAGAGGCCATAATCTCATAATATGGTGTCACTCATTTAAGGAAGAGATGAAGAGGGATTTCTTTTCTCAAAAGGATAGTGAATCTGTGGAATTCTTTACAGTAGAGGACTAGAGGGTCTGAGTTGTTAAGTATGTTCAAGACTGATATAAACAGATTTTTAAACAGAAAGGGAATCAAGAATCATGGAGAAAAGTGAAGTTGAGTTTTCTTAGATCAGCCATGATCTCATTGAGTGGTAGAGTGGATTCAAAGCGCTGAATGACCTACTTCTGTTCCTACATCTTAGGGTCTTATGCAAAAAACCTGTTTGTTTAAAAGAAAGTAAATCTGCATCAAACAATTTTGATCTTTTAACTCAGGCATCTAATTACACTTTCTTCTGCAGTACCAAGAAAGAGAAAAAGTAGTTAAAACTCATTATATGCATAATTACGAGCAAATTTGTTCATCATAAAATCACAATTACCATATAAAATCGATTTTTTTTAAAAGCAGTGCAGAATATGGTTGGGTCATGTTGAACATTTTGTAGCACAGGATTGTCAGAAGCTTTCATTTCCATTGTCATTACAACCTGTGACTGTTTGGCTGCTCCTTGGAACAAGGCCATGTGCACCACCCGGATATTTTCTTGTTTACCCAAGATGCGTACACACCTCAAAAGAAAAAAACAAATGAGTTCATGTTGCAAATGTGGGTATAACAATCGTATCAATGTTACACTTAAAATCACAACAACATATTATCTCTCACTATTTAAGTTATAATGCATTAGTTTAAAATCTGTCTGTAAATATCCTTCTACTGCTTCTGTATATCTTATTTCAGTAATAATTTAGGCAGAAAGCAAAGAAAACATAATGCGTAAGAAGAACAACAAACACATACTCCAACTACAAAACATAAGCCAATAAATAAAATCTTGCAATAACAACAGGAAATGCCGCAGAGAGAGCAAGTCTAGAGAAACATATCAATTGAGAAACAAAATTAATATGTCAAGTCCAATACAACTGACAAGTGGAAATGTGACCGGTGTTATGCTGTCACAAAAGCTCCCTCACAAATTTCACAGGCCCTGTTTTCAAGTCTCTCCATGATCTCACTCCATTTTTCTGTAATTCCCATATACACCCATCTGTCTCTCAAGCACCATTTGTTTCTTCATTCCAACACTCCACTCAATCGTTGATGAAATATCTTGTCATTTCTTTTAAAAAAAACTATCCTTTACCAAGATTTGAACTATCAATTTTTTCCCTTCTGAGCTGTCACACAAAATGCTTTTAAAAAATCACCATTGTATTACCAGACCATAGGCATGCTTTCTCACTAGACAGACAAACGGTAGTGGTTTACACAGAGACGTTAAGAAAGAGACTAGTGTGGGAATTTAACCCACTCTGTCGGCATCACTCTGCATTGCAAACCAGATGGCCAGCTAACTGAGCTAACCCACAAGTGCTTTTCTTACTTTGCAAAACTAAACTACTTGCAATTGACAAGAACATTTAACTCCTTGAGCTAACTTTACCAGTCAGATAATGGTTAATCAATACCTAAAGTGCTACTGATCTGACACGAACAGTTTTCTGTTTTATTTGGGGGTGGGGTGGAGGGGCATCTTTGTATGAAAAATGCTTCTCAATTTCACTGCTAAATATCCTGCTGCTCGAATTTGTGGATTTTTTCCTCTGCTTTGGAAATTCCCCACACAAGAAAAATCCCATTTTGATTACTAAACTTCATGGGAATACAAATCAGTTTATGTTGCCAGTTATTTAACCTATTTCAGTTATTCTGATTCCAGATCCCAAGTCTTGCAGTATTCTTTCCAAGCCATATAGTTTTTCTCTAAGATGTCCGTGCCAAGAACTGAATGCAGTACTCCAAATGGGATAAGACCATAGATTTAACTGAATTAGTTGCCTATAGCCAAACCATAAGGAGAATTCTTTGGATGGGTGTCTTTTGCTGAAAAGTTTACCTTGCCCTGAAAGCTTGTGCTGACAAGGTAGAACTTCAGCTGGCACCCAATGGAAGTTAATGTGAAGCACAATAATTACATACGCTCGCAATAATGCTTTCAAAACATATTAAGAGTTAGGTCAAAAGAATTGTTTGTGCTGTCTATTCAGCGCAACTGGGAGCTTGTAAACTATATTATGATCTGAAATGCCTGCCTGAAAGTAATAGAAACAACTTCAGTGGTAATATTCAAAAGGCAGTTGAATGCACATTTGAAAATTGTTACGTGGAAAGCAGGGAAATTGTGCAAATTGGACAGCACTTAGAGGGTTCCAGCCAAAACATAATTAGAATGAGGTGTCATGGCTGATTTGGCTCTTCCTCCCATTAGTGGGAAATGAACAAATACTGCTTCCTCATTGCAACCTCAACAACTAAAACAAAATAAACCTTCATCTATGACTTCATTGCCTCCTGACTCAGCTTATCCACTGTGTCAGCATTGTCCCATGCTTTGCCCTATATAAACTCCAACTGATGCAGAGGTCTACAACCAATGTCCAATACTATCTAAAAGTTCCGCTCCTTTGTTATTCTAAATCCTTGGCAAACTTAGACTTCCAACTACAGTGCTCCTACCTCCATTCTACCATCAGTGACAGAGTCTCCAGTTGTACAGGTAATGTATACATCCCCAAATCCCCCTCTCCACAATTTTTATTTTAAATCGCTGAAGATGAAGAAGTCTCATATGCTTCAGTTGTTTCTAATCTTCTGACTGTCAAGCCTTTGAAGATGTTCATTATATTTAAGGTATCACATAAAATGAACATTAAGGAAATAAACTATAAATAAGGAGAAAAAATAAGGATCATTTCATAGGATATTAAATGTTCAATCCAATGACTATTCAAGTAATTCATACAATCCACTATTGAATTGACCTCATGCAACTATTTTCATGGATTATATACCTGTTTGTTTCTATATTTATTACTTTGATTCCCAGCATTGTTCCATAAAGTACAAAATGTCCAGTTTCATCAAAAATGATATTTGTTAGCCTCATTCCATCCACTTTTTCCAGTTCTCTTTCAACCGCCATGCGTCGGCCAAACTCCATATCAGGAAGCTGGGGTCTCATCTGTTGTAACTCTGTAAACATCTTAAAAACAGTAAAATAAAATAATTCCATTCATAGAGCAATGAATTCTGTCACACATCAAATGGAAATGAAAATTCTTCAGAAATGTTAACATGTATTCCAGACTTGGTGGAATATACGGAATAGGTAAGCTTCAGGGGATGTGGACAAGTTGTTAAGAATTGCTTCACGCAGGCAATGATGAAAATAAAAATTGCATGTAAAATTTAACCTTAAATTTTTTTTGAGGTTAATGGGCCAACATGCCACAATTATCGCATGTAGAACAAAGTGAGTCTACAGCTCACTGTTCTGAAAATAAAACAGGCATAGGTCTCTGCTCAGCAGTGTCTGAAAACTTTTTGCATATATTTAGCAAAGAGTCAACAGGTCACCTGTATAACAATTAAAAACAAAGCCCATGAGATTAACTATTAAATTACTTATTTATGAACGGCTTGTGACAGATATAATTAAAATATTTGCCAAATTGAGATTACTTAATGGTTGATCCCACATCATTGGAAAAATGAAGGTACCAGCTATTCTGTAATTTCACCCCAAATCTCTCAAGATCTTCCAAAGGAAAGCATTAAAATGGAGAAGAGCCAGAACAATAAACGACAGCTTCCAATCTGCAAGCAGACATAAAAGCTCCTGAGATGCTGCTTGGCCTGCTGTGTTCATCCAGCTTCACACTTTATTATCAAAGCTCCATTTGTTTACTGGTTTATCAGTGTGCCATTTACTATGGTTTGCATACCCGCTGAAGAAACATATACAAGGTGCTTAAGGAGGGCAGAGGGAAAGAATGAGGCATTACATCAGAATTGGGGAAAAAAAAAAATCAGGAAATGACTGGAGGTGATTCTAAATATCAATGGACTCCATAGGAAAGAAATGGAGCAAGGCAGGAGGCTTTAGGGAGAGAATTCTTAAATGTGGCAGGCCGACAACTGAAATCTTTGCTCAATGGATGAAGGATGCATTGCAGATCAATGTAAGAATTCAGTGTAAAATTACAGTTTGTAGCTAGATGCTTTAAACATAATTCCAAAAGACTCAGTGTTTGCTCACTGCTGACGTAGTTTTGAGCCAGTGGACAAGGAGAGGATCTGACTTATTTTAAAATTTTTCTATAGCTGACTAGCCAATGCACACTGCCCAGGTTCATACATGAGCACAGTTACTTTGGTAAGACTTCAACGATCCTAATCCTGTCTCTGGTGAATGCAAAATAATAGAAACACAAATTGTTATGGTATAGAAGGTGATAATTCAACCCATTTTTCCTGCAGTAGCTCTTCAAGTGAGCACCATGCAAATCTCCTGCTTTTTCCTATACTCTTGCATCACATGCTCTAAACTGCAGGACAAATTGGGTCTAAGTTGGCAATCTTACATAGAGTTATGAACAATTCTTGACAGATAGATAAAATTAACAATGTTTCCTTAAGGTTAGCTCAAACATTGGAATTAAGATAGCTTTATGGCAGGTTACATCTTATCATAATTATATTGCATTACACATATAATGTTGACACCATATGTAGAAAGTGTGTTCCAGTTCCCTTTACAGACAATAAGTGGAGGATGTAAAACAGTTAGAACATCAAAAAGTAGTTTTTTCACTTACGGTAAGGGATTCATCAAACACTCTCATAAGCTTTCCAGTCAAAAATCTGAAAATCCGTACTTTGCGATCAGAGCCAATCGTAGCCATTTTTTTCCCGTCAGGGGAAAATGTGATGCTTATTGGGTATGATTTACATTTTGCAAATTCATACAAGTCTGTATCTGTTTTGTATTCCCACTCCACAGTTTTGGGGAACCTGTACTCAGTGGGTGGCCCAGTCCAGTATTCCAACATTCCTGATTTGTCAGTCGATACAACAACCTTGTAGACAGCATTTAAGATAATCTCAGTGAGAGAACAACTGTGTAGCTTTTCAAATACATGTAGCGGCTGGTTACTTCCTCTGGCATCATATACGAAGATTTTTCCAGTAATTTTTTCAGAACATGCCACAGCAGAAACAGCATCTCCAGGTGAGTAAATCCACCCACACTTACCAGGATGGTACCTGAAATGATAAAATTAATTTTGACTTACTTGACTGAAACTCAATTTGTCTCTCATCTACTCACTAATTTCTTGTAATCGTGATCTGCTAAGGATACATTTCCACCTTTCATGGTCTTATGTTCCTTTTCAATTGCTCACAAGAGCTTCCCATTTAAATTTCAACAAACAATGCTGTGGAAAGTAAGGCACCTCCTATTATCCCAAAGCATGCCTTCCATTTACAAATCACAAGGCATGAATGCAATGGATTTGTCTCCAATTGCCTGAATGAGTGCAGTTCCAATACAATCTAGGGCAAAGCAGTTCATTTAATCAGCACCCCACGAACTAGCTGAAACATTCACTACCTCCACCACCATCACATAGTGTACTATCTACAATGTGGACTGGAGCAACTCACCACTCTCCTTCAACAGCAACTTCCATCAACCAGAAGAGCATGGGCGACATATACATGGAAGCATCATTAGTGAGATAGCAGAGATAGTAAGAACTGCAGATATTCGTGTCAGAGTCAACACAATGTGAAGCTGAAGGAACAGAGGAGGTCAGGCAGCATCAGAGGAACAGGAGAGTTGATGTTTCGGGTCAGGACCCTGATGAAGGGTGCTGACCCGAAACATCAACTCTCCCATTCCTCTGATGCTGCTTGACTTGCTGTGTTCCTTCAGCTCCACAGTGTTGACACTGAAGCATCACTGGTGCAAGTTTGTCTCCAAGTCATACATTCTCTAAGAACACTATTCCATTCTCCCATCTTCCCTATGCTCATTCCGTTTATTCTGATAACGGCATTCCATATCCGTGCTACAAACGGGTCTTCTTTTTTTGCCAAAAGGTTAATCATCACTATGTCAAGCCAAAGTTTTGTCTTCCATCCTATCATGGAAAGATTGTTGTCCTCACTTTTATACCTAACAAACACATTCAGTATTTGACATCTCCATCACCAGTATGATACATCATAAAAGCATCTTCATAAACCTACATGCTTAGTATTCTGAATGGCCATACCTTCAACAATGCTCTGTCCATTCCTCAATAACCTTCAACAACCCCTCCCCTTTCCATTGCAACACTTGTGTTTTTCTTACTATGGGGTTAGCTGATGAGAATTTTAGAAAAAAAGATAAGAGAATGCGGCTACAGATATATAGCATGGCAGCTAGGATGACAAAAGGAAAAGAACAGAATGAAAGAGAAAGAAAAAGGACAAAAGACTTTGGTATCAACCATGCAACAATTTCTTTCCTGTATCTATCAATACTTCCATAAACACAAGGAGTTGTCATGATGAGTATATTGGCAATAATAGGTACCAACTGATGATTTTTTTAGCATCTTAGATCCATGACCTTGTGTGTAATATTAACTCTGTTTTGCTCTCCATAGTGTTGCCAGACCTGTTAAGTACTCTCATCAGTCTGTTTCATGTTCAGATTTTCAGTACCTGTGGTATTTTCTTTGTCTGATGAATGCATGATAAATTAGGAACACTGTTCTTCCATAGCTATTGGAATTCTTTTAATCTGAACAATTTACTACTCTATTTATTTGAATGAAGACAATATGCATTAGAGAACACATATATTGGTTCAAACAGGAAAAAAATGCATTTTTTATATATTTACCCTAATTTAAGCATGTTAATCATATCAAAGTTCACCACATCAAAAATCTTCATTGCCTGGTCATCACCAATAGAGCAGAATAGAGCTCCTTCTGCACTAACACCAATAGATTCAATAACTCCTGCATTTCAAAACAAAAGATGAAACACAAAATGAGCAATAATATCAATTCAAGTAATTTAGCAGCTATTCATTTATTGCCCTTTTACCTGTATACAATTTCACGTGATTGGTTCTTCATAAAAGTCATAATTTTTCAACTCAACCTTAGTCGCCATGCCAGAAATTTAATTCTAAATTTGACTAATATTGGTATGAACCTGCATTCATATCTTTTTCTTCCTGAAGAAGGGTCTAGGCCCGAATCATTAGCTTTTGTGCTCCTAAGATACTGCTGGGCCTGCTGTGTTCATCCAGCTCCACGCTTTGTTATTTCATATCTTTTTGCTGTTGTTATTTCATATCTTTTTGCTGTTTTTGTCATTTAACTTAAAGTAATATTCAAAAACATGGGGAATAGGAGAAGTAGACCCAACAACCTTTTATGTCTATATCACCATTCACTGAGACCAGGGCTGATCTTTGGCCTTAACTCTACTTTCTTAGAATTAAGATCCTTCCAAGAAGTCAAGGCAGGCAAACATCTGATCCAGGCTCAAAGTCTATTGAACTCTAATCTCAGCAATCATGAAAGGAAGCTTAGAATTTGATAATCACTTGAACAACATGATGAGTCCATCTACAATATACCAGAATTCAAAGCTCTGAGAGAACAAGAGACAAAAGAAAGAGCTTCAATGCAATTAACAGTAACTAGGTGGAACAGTAGTTTGCTTGAAATCAGCTTATCAGCCATTTGGTTTGGTTATGATACAGACAGGATACAAAAGCCATTTTGTGCAGAGACAACAACACTGTTTCTCAACAGTAAGACTGAGGAACTTATCCAGGACAGCTGCACTGAGGAGGGATTCTGTAGACACAACCTGCAATGCTGTAAACATAAGAAGGAGCAGGAGTAGGCCATCTGGCTCGTTGAGCCTGTTCCACTATTCAATTAGATCATGGCTGATCCTTTTGCAGACTCAGCTCCACTTACCCACCTGCTCACCATAACTCTTAAATCCTTTACTGCCTTAAAAGACATTCAACAATGTAGCCTCAACTGCTTTACTGAGCAAGGAATTTCACAGATTCACAACCCTTTTGGTGAAGAAGTTCCTCCTCAACTCAGTCACAAATCTGCTCCTCCTTACTTTGGTGCTATGCCCCCTAGCTATAATTTCACCTGCCAGTGGAAACAACCTCCCTGCTTCTATCTCATCTATTCCCTTCATAATTTTGTATGTTTCTATAAGATCTTCCATTCTTCTAAATTCTAATGAGTATAGTGCCTGGCTACTGAATCCCTCCTCATAAGCCAAGTTTCTCAACTCTGGAATCAACCTAGTGAACCTCCTCTGTACCCTTTCTAATGCCAGTACATCCTTTCTCAAATAAGGAGACCAAAACTGTACACAGTATTCCAGGTGTGTCCTCATCAGCACCTTATACAGCTGCAGCATAACTTCGCCATTTTTAAACTCCATCCCTCTAGCAACAAAGGACAATCTTCCATCTGCCTTCTTAATTACCTGCTGCCTCTGCAAACCAACTTTTTGTGATTCATGCAAAGGACAACCCGGTCCCTCTGCACAGCAGCATTTTGCAATTTAAATAATAGTCCATTTTGCTATTATTCCTACCAAAATGGATGACCTTATACTTACCAACATTGTACTCCATCTGCCAAACCCATGCCAACTCCCTTAACCTATCTATATCCCTCTGCACATGTTGCTCTACCACTGATCTTACTGTTACCAGACAAAAAAGCCAAACAAAGGAGTACTCATTCTCATTTCCTCCACCTGTTCTGCTGAATCCACTTGTGGGAGCAATCTCCAACTATAAGACTATAGAACAGGTGCTGAATCTGACATCAAATTTTCAACTGACTTCCTTCAGCAAACACTCTGTTGGTACATGTGACAATACTAAATCTAGTAAAATAGAATCGTCAATATGCTAAGTCTGCAAAAAAGCACACTTATCTTCTTATGTAACTTCTACTCTTTGTTATTTTAAATCTTTTTATTCAGATTTTATAATTTAATCCACATTTCAAAATAATTGCATAATAAACTAACCTAATTTTACCTACATCATAGAGCTGTACTGCTAGTTAATTTTAAATAGAAACACACAAAAACTTAGAAGCTTCAAAAACGTTTATGCAATTTCTTTGCTCATGGATGAATGAAGACATGCCTTGCGTTCAGCCAGTTCCCCAGTTTTAAACTCTCCAGCTGGGAAAACAGCGCAAAACCAACCGCATCAAGCGCTCAGAATCTTATGCTTCAATTTGATCATCTCTCATTCTTTGAAACTCCAAAGTATAAGCCCATTCGATTTGATCTCTTAAAAAGATACTGCTCTGAACCCAGGAATCAATCTGCCAATATTTCCTGCACTCCTTTTAAGATACTACACTCTTTCTTATGTTACAATTTCCTTACATGAGTTTGAGTTTCTTTCTAAAAAAAAAAATCAGTTATGCAGTGAAAGGATGGCACATCAAGATTTCACTTTTTTTTTAAAAAAATCATACATTAGGAACTTAAGCCTGAAAAATATAGAGTTTCCTGGTACTTATGGTTCTGGTGAAATAAACTTCACAGCGTACAATTTACAGTGGCTCCCATCTTCTAGGAATGGTTTATTTTCTACATTCTCAGCCAGCAACTTCTAATCCCAACTGTTTTTCATCGAGGGGCTTAGGTGTAGATTTCTTTTTCTACCTGCAATCTAACCAAACCATTTGGCCTCTTTTAGCTAATGAATAGTGGCAATCATTTGCTGCAGTCTTTTCCTAACCAGTGTCGTAATAAAAGATTATTGTGCCTTTTGCTTTGATATTCATATTATATTGCAAAATACACGTACAAAACTTTGAAAACAATAACACTTTACCTATGTGACTGCGAAAATGCTTAACAAACTCTATTCCTTCATCATATTTCTTCTTCCAGAACTTGACATGTCCATCCTGACTGGCCGTTATGATGAAATCTGTCCTACAGGTTTATAAATGAGATAACGAATGGTAAATAAAGCTGAACGCTGGAAAATTCATCCATAGTAGAAGCGTATATATACACACATGAAAAAACCATTAGCTGCTTGAAAAAAAACCCAATGCATCCAATTTGCAATATTCAACACTTGTAGGTTAATTACCACAATAATCTCCATTTTATCTCTACATCACTGATTCAAGCATCTATTTGCTACGCTTTGCATTTTTCAATTTGAACAATTTACAGCAGAGTTAGAAATAATTACTTTCATTGGCGTATACTTAATGGTTATGTATTCCACTGCTTTAAATTGTATCAGTACCAAGAAGAGTCAAAATGATTGGAATTGCTCTGGGGTGAAGTGACAAGGTGTAACGATGAAGGCAACTTTAAAAAGAACCCAAGGATTTAGGCTGAGACAAAGGACAAAAAGGAAGTTAGAGGTATGGTGGAATAAGACGTTGGAGAAACTTAGATTTGATGCACACAAGGAATGGGAACCAATATAAATCAACAAAGACAAGTGAGCAGATCTTCGGTGTGTGACAGGGGTGCAAGTTGGTGCTAACGGAAGGTGGAAGATAGAAAGAAAAACACAAGTTTGGGATAGCAGTGAGAGAGACTGTAGGTCGTGGAACAATGTCAAGTCACATAAAATAGTAACAAAGATATAATGCTGAAAAAGAGTCTGAGGAAAGGAGATATGACCGATATTAAGGTTTAAAGGATATTAGTGAACCAGATTTTTTTATGACAATAAATGGTAGTATCACAATTACCACAACTGATGGCTAACTTTCAATTCCAGATTTAATTGAGTGAATTTAAATTTCATCAGCAACTGCTGTGGAATTTAAACCAATGTCCCCTAAATCATTAGCCTCTGGTTACTAATTCAGTACCATAAACACTACACCAGTGTCCCCACAGCTGCCTGTAGAATTTCTTGTTTATTGGAAAACTAGGCAAAGAACACAACCTACACAAATCCACAACAAAATACCTTCCAGAATAAGGATGACACCAATAAAAATGAAATCATCCAATGCAATATTGATTGGCTTTCGTGTTAAAAAGTTAGAAGAGGTCTTACCGGGTGCAGACTATGTGTGTTATAATATCTCTGTGCATATAGCTACGCTCATACATTGAAGCACTGGGTAGGTTGTCCAGATACACATGCTCAAAGTCGAGAACTGGAAAGAAAAAAGGCAAATGTATCTGAGCAACAGTTTGAATTATTTTACTGTACAAGCCACTACAAGCAACATTGCCTAAGCAATGCCAGTGGTCAATTAATATACTACAGAAAAGAAATCACTGCTTTAACTTTTAAAATGACTGCAAAACTCCATGTTACAGCTGTACTTTACATTCTGCTCTCCGCAGAATACAAGTTTTCATGAAAATTAGTCCAACATCACCCCCGTAGCTTTCCATAAGTTTGCATCTCTTCATTTCTGAATCACAACAAAGTGACCATCAAAAAGTGCATCACTAAGTTTCAGGTGAAGTCCTGAACCAAATAGCAGCAGTAGGGCTAAATCAATGATTCTTACAACCCACAGCATGATCCTAGTATCTTGCAAATCCCTTGCACTACCACTAGATGCATTTCTTCAAACAGAGACCATTCTGTCTGGTATTTAAAAACACAACTGCCTTTCCATTGATCACATGAGGAAATTCTTTGTCCTCAAACAAAACCTCCCTATTTCTATCTGAAATCTTGTGTCTTTGCTTACAGGTGGGAATATTTTTACATTTTGTCCCAATAAGTCAAACACTAGGCCTCTCTGTCCCCACTGCAAAAAAGCCATCAAGGCTTGTTTTCAGGCAGAATTTGGAGTAGATTCCAAAAAAAATTCTTTAAACTCTTCCACCACATTACCTTCAATTAAAGGGGCAGTGCAAAAAGAATCCTATAAAACTTCGCATCCATAACACAATTATAACGCAATAATAGTGTATCACAGGTATGTTAACCAAAAGAATTGTAAAGAGAATAAACAGTGCCCATTTTATGGTACAAAACCTCCAACTAGCCTTATTCACTGAGGCAAAAATGAGTTTTCTGACTTTGTTCCGAAATAAAGCCACAAACACGTTACAGATTACAGTTTAAATCTCAAACAATGGAGAATCAGATCCCATTTTACACCTGAAGTCTGCTTAACTGAACAAAGAAACATGTAAACATATCATAGATTAACAGTTCAGAAGCAAAGCACAATAGGTCCTGAAAATCTGAAAGACTGCTAAATAAAAATAGAAAAGGTTGAAATGCTCAGTGGAACCAATCACATCTGTGGATCCAGCACAGTTAATGTTTCAGGCTGATGGTCTTTCATTGGAAAATGTATATCCAGCATTTCTAGACCGGTGATCGAAGGAACAGACTTTTTCTTTGGGGTGAGGGTGGATTGCAGTTTCTGCAGAGTTAATACCCATTTGTGATATCATGAGATTTAAGTCAATAACTTAAGTAAAGATTGAAATTTGAAGGGCAGTCAGAGAAATGGAATTATGGATCGACACCTGTTTGGATTGCACTTTATACTACCAAGTCCAAAATCTGTTTCTTCAACTCTGAGTGATGTCTTTAATAGCAATGAGTACACAGGAATCTGCAGTGCTAACTACAACCACCTATTTCTCAAAACCAACTGCTCCAGTCAAGCTTACTATTAGCATTTGTCATCTCTCTTCTTGGGTTGACAACTATTTTTCTCATACCCAGCTGTGAAAGGACATTAGAGTTTTGTTTACATTTAAAGAAAAAAAATTGTAAAAGATATAGATAGCACAGTAGGCCAGGCAGCATCAGAGGAGTAGGAAAGCTGAAGTTTTGGGTCGGGACCCTTTCTTCAGAAATTTCTGAAAGAGGGTCCCAACCTGAAACGTCAGTTTTACTGCTCCTCTGATGCTGCCTGGCCTGTTGTGTTCCTCCAGCTCCACATTGTTATCTCTGACTCGAGCATTGGCAGTTCTTACCATCTCCTTGTTAAAGGTATAAGCTTGTTTTATTTCTAGATCTGCCAAGACCACAGTATTTCCAAGTCAAATTAGCCACTGACAAACTTGATATTGTTCACAAAAATTTTAAAACACAAACAATGACTGCAGTTTCTTCTAAATCCCTGCTCTCAATGCAGCTACAAATAACCACACCACAATTTTCTGATGGAAGCATGCTGCATTTACAAAAGGTAAAACTATTGAATGGTACAAGGAGATTTGAAGGTAACAAAATATAACCAAAAAGATATATGTTTTAAGAAAACTTTCAAGTGTGAAATGTTTTTAGCATATAAGCGAGGCATGATCATAAGATTTCTTAATTTACAGTTCATTACAATCAGAAATTTAGTGTAAGTGGAAATTTAGTGTAGAGCAAGAAAAGGAGATGCAGCTTTTTATTTCTTTAATTACTTCCAGTGGCAAGTGAGTGTTTATATTTTGGCTCTCAGCTACAAAACTGTAACTTGCTAATAATTTGTTAAATTAATAACTTAAATAAATAAGGCTAGTTAGATTTGGCAGGGTAAATGGTGTACCCTGACTGCGGCAAGGGAATTTGTGCATTGCAAGCCCAGACAATCACACATGCAGGAAACGCCTGCATTTTGAGGAACTGTCTCAAGAGTTGTTCTGGAGTCTGAGCTGTTCAAATTGCAGGGCATCAGGAAAGCAGAAGTGTTACTTTGCTACAGAAGATAGCGACAATCTTTTGGTTAAATAAAAACTGTAGAGTTCGTCAAGTCAAACTGACTGAATGTCAGGCATGCTCATGGATTCAGAAGTTGTGACAGAGGAGCCTCAACCATCGACCACCCGACCATAGAATCATTGAACAGTTACAGTACAGTAGGAAGCCATTCGTCTTGTCAGGTCCCTGGGCACCATCACCAAAAGCAACCCCGCACCCCCACCCCATCCTTTGCCTGTAACACGACGACTTGTTTGATCTTCAGGTAATAATCTAACCCCTACTGAGAATTAAGACAAGGTCCTGTCTGTCCTCCAAGCGGATGTAATGGATCCAACGGTACCCTTTCGAAAGGAAGAAGAGCTGCTACTGGTGACCTGACCAATACTTGTGCCACTTTTACAAACACAGGAGCAAGTTGGAGAGCCATTGAACCACTGTCCGAGTGTTTGCTACGCGCATTGCCCTCGATTTCCACGGCGACCATACAGCGCTTTGAGACAATACCAGGTCACAACGTTTATACATGTCCTTTAGACAGGGCAGCTGGTCACTCCTCCTGGTGTAATTATTACAAGATGTAGGCTGAAACTCTTTATGAAGTATGTGCCAGGCCCGGACTCGCCACCGGTTCCCGGACCGCACAAACCTTTCCTCTTCTTGGCGTGTACAGCCTGCGAGGGCAACGGCCCCACACAATCCTCGGCCTCCGACTCGGACCCACTCCCCTCCGCCGGCCGCTCCCGATTCCTCCTCACCGCCGCCATGATGGAGTGACCTGCTCAACTCTGACCTCTGACCTCTACCGCCAAACCTGACGGCATGGGGGTGGGGTTTCCAACGCAAAATGCAAAATACCGGGGATACATAACACGGTGTGGAGCTGGATGAACACAGCAGGCCAAGCAGCACCAGAGGAAATTGGGGAGGGGGAGGGGGTTCTGAAATAAATAGGGACCGGCGGATAGAAGATGGAGAGAAAAGAAGATAGGTGGAGAGGAGAGTATAGGTGGGGAGGGGATAGGTCAGTCCAGGGAAGACGGACAGGTCAAGGAGGCGGGATGAAGTTAGTAGGTAGGAAATGGAGGTGCGGCTTGGGGTGAGAGGAAGGGATGGGTGAGAGGAAGAACAGGTTAGGGAGGCAGAGACAGGTTGGACTGGTTTTGGGATGCAGTGGGTGGGGGGCAAGAGCTGGGCTGGTTGTGTGGTGCAGCGGGGGGAGGGGAAGAGCTGGGCTGGTTTTGGGGTGCGGTGGGGGAAGGGGAGATTTTGAAGCTGGTGAAGTCCACATTGATGCCATATGGCTGCAGGGTTCCCAAGCGGAATATGAGTTGCTGTTCCTGCAACCTTCGGGTGGCATCATTGTGGCACTGCTGGAGGCCCATGATGGACATGTCGTCTAAAGAATGGGGCGGGGAGTGGAAATGGTTTGCGACTGGGAGGTGCAGTTGTTTATTGCGAACCGAGCGGAGGTGTTCTGCACAGCGGTCCCCAAGCCTCCACTTAGTTTCCCCAATGTAGTGGAAGCCACACCGGGTACAGTGGATACAGTATACCATAGTAACAGATGTGCAGGTGAACATCTGTTTGATGTGAAAAGTCTTCCTTGGGCCTGGGATCCAGATGAGGTATAGGGGCAGGTGTAGCACTTGCTTCGGTTGCAGGGAAAAGTCCCGGGGGTGGTGGGGCTGGAGGGTAGTGTAGCGCGGACAAGGGAGTCATGGACAGAGTGGCCCCTCCGGAAAGCACGTAAAGGTGGGGAGGAAAAAACGTCTTTGGTGGTAGGGTCGGATTGCAGATGGTGGAAATGTCAGCGAATGATGCATTGGATTTGGAGTTTGGTGGGGTGGTATGTGAGGACAAGGGAGATTCTGTTTTGGTTATTATTGCGGATAGAGGGTGTGAGGGATGAGTTGTGGGAAATATGGGAGACACAGTCGAGGGCATTTTTGAGCACTCTGGAGGGTGCCACTTCCACCAACATGCTGGATTTGCTGGCCGCTTTCACTCTGCCCACCGGCCACGTCGCTCCGCCCATTGCTGAGGTTCCTCTGCCCACTGGTGATGTCACTGCCCCCCGGTGACATCGCCCACCCACCGGTGACATCCCTCTACCCATCGCTGACTTTGCTCCACCCACAGGCGATGTCACTCCGCCCACCACTTTCGCAGCCAGCATCTCGAGACAAAACAACATTCTCCCTGTGTCTGTGTGGGTTCCCTCTGGGTGCTCCGGTTTCCTCCCACAGTCCAAAGATGTGCAGGTTAGACGGATTGGCCATGCTAAATTGCCCATAGTGTTCAGGGGTGTGTGGGATGCTTCAAGGGGCGGTGTGGATTTGTTGGGTCGAAGGGCCTGTTTCCACACTGTAGGTAATCTAATTTAAAATCACACTGAGCCCTGCCAAGTCTTCACCATCTTCCCCCCCCCCACCCAGACCTCCTCCTCACTGACGACCAACAGTCAGCCCTCAGTAAGGGTCTCACCTTTGTCCTCGTCCACCCACACATTGATGAATATAACTCTTGTCTGAATATTGAACAGTTTTTCTGTTACCTGTGCCTCCGCACTTATTTCTTTGCTCATGAGACTAACCCTCCCTCTACTGACCCCTTCACCTTCCTCCAACGCACCCCCTCCTCCTGGACACCACCCCAAGGCCTCCTACCCTCCCCGACCTCTTCATCTCTAATTGTTGTCGAGACATTGATCGCCTCAACCTCTCCACCCATCTCACCCACTCCAACCTGTCCCCCACAGAATGTGTAGCCCTCCGCTCCAATCCTGACCTCATAATTGAACCCACGGACAAGGGAGGTGCAGTTGTAGTATGGCATAATGACCTCTACCTTACTGAGGCCAGACGCCAACTCTACGACACCTCCTCCTACCCCCCCCCCCGGATCATGACCCCATCCCCGAGCACCAAACCATTATCTCCTAAACCATCCACAACCTCATCACCTCAGGTGACCTCCCACCCACAGCCTCTGACCTCATCGTTCCCCAACCCCGCACCACCCACTTCTATCTCCTTTCCAGAATACTCTAACCTGCCTGCCCTGGTCGACCCATTGTCTCTGCCTGCTCCTGCCCCACTGAACTTATCTCCACCTATCTGCATAACAAAGTGTGGGGCTGGATGAACACAGCAGGCCAAGCAGCATCTTAGGAGCACAAAAGCTGACGTTTCCGGCCTAGGCCCTTCATCAGAAAAGGGGGATGGGGAGAGGATTCTGAAATAAATAGGGAGAGAGGGGGAGGTGGACCGAATCTCCCCTCACCCCACAGCATCCCAAAACCAGCCCAGCTCATCCCCACCTGCCTAACCCGATCATCCTCTCACCTATTCCCTCTCACCTCAAGCCGTACCTCCATTTCCTATATACCAACCGCATCCCGGGCCCTTGACCTGTCCGTCCGCCACGGGCTGACGTATATCCTCCCTACCTCTCCACCCATACTCTCCTCTCCACCTATGTTCTCCTCTATCCATCTTCGGTCCACGTCCACCTCTCTCCCTATTTATTTCACAATCCTGTACCCATCCCTCTTTTCTGCTCCTGAGATGCTGCTTGGCCTGCTGTGTTCATCCAGCCCTCACTTTGTTATCTTGGATTCTCCAGCGTCAGCAGTTCCCATTATCTCTGATCACAATTTCCACCTATCTGGATTCCATTTTCACCCTTTGGTCCAGAAACATCCTACGTACTTCTGTGACACCACCCACACTCTCCACCTCCTCCAGAACTTCCAATTCCCCGGTCCCCAACATCTCATTTTCACTCTGGACATCCAGTCCCTATACACCTGCATTCCCCATGCTGATGCCCTAAAAGCCCTTCGCTCCTTCCTGTCCCACAGACCCAACCAGTCTCTCTGTGCTGGCACCCTCATCCGCTTATCCAAACTCGTCCTCACCCTCAACAACTTCTCCTTTAATTCCTCCCACTTCCTACAGACAAAGGGGATGGCCATGGGTACCCGCATGGGCCCAAGCTATGCCTGCCTCTTTGTAGTTTACATGGAACAATCCCTCTTTCAAAGCTACACTGGCCCTATCCCCCATCTCTTCCTCCATTACATTGATGACTGTTTCGGAGCCGCCTCGTGTTGCCACGAGGAGCTCGAACAGTTCATCCACTTCACCAACACCTTCCACCCCAATCTTAAGTTTACCTTGACCGTCTCTGACAGCTCTCTCTCATTCTTGGACCGCTCTGTCTCCATCTCTGGCATCCACCTGGAAACTGATACCCATTTTAAGCCTACCAACTCCCACAACTACCTAGAATATTCCTCCTCTCACCCTCCTTCCTGTAAAAATGCCATCCCCTATTCCCAATTCCTTCGCCTCCGCTACATCTGCTCTCGAGATGAGGCATTCCATTCCCAAGCATCCCAGATGTCCTCTTTTTTTTTTCAAAATCTGCAACTTGCCCTCCACGGTGATCGAAAATGTCCTCAATGGTCTCCCGCATTTCCCGCAGCTCACGTACCATCTCACCAACCTCCAAATTCAGCACATCATTCTCCGACATTTCCACCGTCTGCAATCTGACCCCACTACCAGAGACATTTTTCCCTCCCCACCCTTATGTGCTTTCCGGAAGGACCACTCTCCCCATGACTCCCTTGTCCACTCCACACTCTCTTCCAGCCCCACCAGCCCCGGCACTTTTCCCTGCAACCAAAACAAGTGCTACACCTGCCCCTATACCTCACCCCGATCCCAGGCCCTAGGAAGATTTTTCACATCAAACTTGTTCAACTGCACATCTGTTAATGTGATATACTGTATGTGCTGTTCCTGTTGTGACCTCCCCTACATCGGGGAAGCCAAGCGGAGGCTTGGGGACTGCTTTGCGGAACACCTACGCTCTGTTCGTAACGAACAACTGCACCTCCCAGTCACGAACCATTTCAATTCCACCCCCCCCCCCCACTCCTCGGACGACATGTCCATCCTGGGCCTCCTGCGGTGCCTCAATGACGCCACCCGAAAGATGCAGGAACAGCACCTCATATTTCACTTGGGAACCCTGCAGCCCAAGGGTATCAATGTGGACTTCACAAGCTTCAACATTTCCCCTCCTTCGACCACATGCCAAAACCAGCCCAGCTAGTCCCCTGCCTCCCTAGCCATTCCTCCCACCTCAAGCCCCACCCCCATCCCCTTTCCACTAACCTCATCCCGCACCCCTTACGTGTCCATCCTCCCTGGACTGACCAATCCCCTCCCTAACTCCCCATCTACATTCACCTTCACTAGCTCTAACCCCGCTTCTTTGACCTGTCTGTCTCCTCTCACCCTATCTTCTCCTTTATCCAACTTCTATCCGCCTCCCCCATCTCCCTATTTATTTCAGAATCCCCTTCCCCCTCCCCCATTTCTGAAGAAGGGTGCCGACCCAAAATGTCAAGCTTTCCTGCTCCTCTGATGCTGGTTGGCCTGCTGTGTTCATCCAGCTTCACACTGTGTTCTCTCAGATTCTCCAGCATCGGCAGTTCCTTATCTCTAACAAAATACTGGGGAACCTGCAAAATACCCAGGATTCTAGAAATCTAAAACAGAGAATTCTCAAGAAACTCAACCGATCCGGCAGCATCTGTGGCGAGAGAAACAGAGTTAATATTTCAGGTCTTGTAACTCCTTCAAGGGTCACTGGATTGGAAACATCCTGATGTATGGATGGACATGGGAATTGCTTGGGATGTTTAAACTTACAAAGGGCTGTTCTCTCCTATGCCAGGCCCTCTGCAAATATTTCTGACCTGTGACAGAAACATACAACTTACCTCAATAATTATCCTGGAAATGATGCATAGTTTAATTCAACCTGATCTAATACCTGGCTAGATTCACCATCATCAGTCTTTCCCAAGCTGATCCAACTAATACCCTTGGCCAGCCAATTATCATCAGAATAGCCCTAATCCACATACCCTCCTCTACCACATGCCTATTCACTCACTTTGACATGCACACGTTCAACATCTCACCCATTGATTCATTTATTCACATTCATTCATGGAAAGACCAAATTTCAAAATATTTTCTACTGTTGGTTTATCTTCTTTCTTGACACTACTGGGATCCAAAGGAGTTCCTGGGAGAGAATGAACTGTCCGTTTCTTCCTCAGGATCGGTACTTGTCGAAACATCAGATCAGAGAAATCTTAATAAGTAGTGGCCATTAGGTTGGTTTCTCTGTCCACAAAAGTTGTTAGGAATAAACTTGTGAACATTATCGGGCATTGGATGAAGTCTAGAGAAGGTCTACTACGTTGATCAATGTATCTTAGGATACTATGGAATGTCTTATCAGGACAGATTGAGGATGTTGGGCCTGCATTCATTAGAATTTGGAAGAAAGAGAGGCGACCTTATTGAAACATACAAGATTCTTAAGGGTCTTGACAGGATAGACACAGGCATCATAAGACCATAAGATACAGGATAAGAAATAGGCCATTCAACCCATCAAATCTGCCCTATCATTCAATCATGGCTGATATGTTTCTTGACTCCATTTTCCTGTCTTCATAACCATTGATCTCTTTACTAATCAAGAACCTATATATCTCAGTCTTGAATATAGAGATTATTTCTCCTTGTGGGAGAGTTTAGGACCAGAGGGCATAATCTCAAAATGTTGGGGGTGGGGGGGGGTTACGCAATTAAGACAGGGATGAGAAGAACTTTCTTCTCTCAAAGAACAGCAAATATGTGTTCAGTAAAATTTCTTTCCTCTTGTACTTTCTGTTCTGTATATAAAGCCCATTCAAACATCCGGTTTCAATATGATACGTTATAAACTCATAGACAATCACACATAACTTGGTCTGTCTTACAGTATTTTAATTTTATTAAAGCTACACACATGATTCTATTTGTTCAGAACCCAACTTTCCAAATAATAATAACAATATATCATGCAACTTCATCACAACTGTAATATCCAAAAGAACCTTCAGACCAAGACAAACAAACATCTGTATAAAAATGAGAATATTCGAACTTACATAACTGGTTAGTGCTTGAGGATATTGATAGTTGGATACTCGGTGATAGTGATGTCATTGATCATCACGGATAATGGTTAGATTTCCTCTTATTGGGCACAATCAGTGCCTGGCATTTGTGTGACTTGAATGTTACTTGCCACGTGCCAGCCCAAGCCTGGGTATTTTCCGGATCTTTATGGGCACGCACTGCTTCAGTATTTGAGGAGATGTGATCGTTACTGAACATTGTTCAGTGATCAGTGAAGATCCCCACTGTTGACCTTATAATGGAGGGAAGGTCATTGATGAAGCAGCTGAAGATAGATGAGCCAAGGAACTATCCTGAGATACCAAAGTAAGGATGCCCTGGAGTTGGGAAGACTGATTCCAAGAAGCACAGCTATCTTCTTTTCTGCCAGCTCTGCAAGCACTTAAAAGTCAGTAAGAAGGAAAGCCCAGACACCAATAACAACCATACCACTAAATAAGGAATTTTAGAGAGAGTCAGAATCCGCTTTGGAGGGTCAGGCAGACTCAATGGGCTGAATGGCCTCTTTCCACACTGTAGGGATTCTATGATTCAACAATTGATGTTTATAAGGTTGTTATTGAGGGTAAAAGGGTTGAATCTTTATTTCTGATATTTGTAGTAAGACATTCTCAATTAGTTCTTGTAAAGTAGATTCTGGTTTTTACCTTCATGTGTAGTAAGCCTTAATGTTCTTTTGCCAAAGTCATAGCCTGTTGTGGATATGTTCAGTGATTAAGTGCTACAGTACACATATAACAAAAATAAAACTTAAGATCTATCAAGCTGGGTTCAACATTGGGATCTGACTTGTCCAGTATCATCATACACAACCATAACACAGTCCCTGGATATGGCTAATGAAAATCCCCATCCCAAGCCAACAATACCCTGTCCTAGACCCAGACGACTGCACCCCAAGCTGGGACTTGGGCAATGTCACCTCCTCAGGAACCTTCCCCCAAGACCCATCTCCTTACCTGTGGGAAACATCCCATGATCAGAGAAGCATGAGTGAGATGCATTCTGTGATTTGTGAAGCAGATCCTCACAAATTCTGAGATAGTAGGAATTGCCAATCCTGGAGAATTTGAGATGACAAGGTGTAGAGCTGGATGAACACAGCAGGCCAAGTAGCATCAGAGGAGTAGGAAAGCTGACATTTCTAAAGAAGGGTCCAGACACGAAACGTCAACCTTCCTGCTCTGCTGATGCTGCTTGACCTGCTGTGTCTTTCCAGCTCTACACCCTGTCTCCTCACAAATTCTGTCTGCTACCTATGGGGATGGCCTTCTTTGACTCATAACGTTGTCATTGATTTTTCCTGGCAATTTTGGGGTTCTCAAGCATGAATTGACTGAGCACTTCATGTATTTTCAGCACTGTATAGCGCTCACAATCTACTCCTGAGTGTGAGACAGCCATCTGCTAGAGGCCCGACTGGGACCTTCCAGTGTCCCAGGACCCAGTGACTAGCACGACCATGCTCTCCTCTGCTCTGCTGTCAACAAAAGTTGTAAGAAATGTCACAGGGAACAGTAAAATGGAGCAGACTTAGAGACCTGTCAACATTTCCATGCGTCTGAATGCCCCGATCTATAAATCTTTGAAAAAAAATGTCTGGAATGTAAAAGAAAAGGAAAATCTGCTATTTCACATGCCTGTTAAAATAAACCCGAAGGCTTATCTTACTGAATTACTGTTGCACAACTGATTTCATGACAATCTATTGTCACAGTAGAATGCTGCCATTTCATACTTTGACTGACTGCTTTGAGTGATTATGGACTTGTTCATGTGGGACGATGAATTCCAGCGCTTGTTGCTGTAAGGGGCCATGCATTTGACTGAGACTTCTGTTATCACATATTTTTTTAAAAATTCATCTGTGGGATGTGACTGTTGCTGGCTGGCCAGCATTTATTGCCTGTCCCTAGGTGGTGGTGACCTGTCTTCCTGAAATGCTGCAGTTGATGCGCTCTGGTTTGAATCACAATGCCCTTTGGAGAGAATTCCAAAATTTTGACCCAGCAACACGGAAGGAATGGTGATATATTTCCAAGCCAGAGTGGTGAGTGGCTTGGAGTGCAACTTGCCAAAGTGGAGATGTTCCCATGTATCTGCTGCCCCTGTCCTTCTAGATACTGTGGTCATGGGTTTGGAAGGTGCTGCCTGAGAATCTCTGGAAAATTTCTGAATACATCTTATGTATCGTACACACTGCTGCTACTGACTGTCAATGGTGGAGGGAGCTGATGCTTGTAGATGTAATGCCAGTCAAGCAAGCTACTTTGTCCTGTCTGGTGTCAAGCTTCTGAAATGTTGGAGCTGCAGTCATCCAGCCAATAGGAAGTATTCCATCACACTTCTGAATTGTGCCTTGTAGATAATGAACAGGCTTTGGAGAGTCAGGATGTGAATTACTTGCCACAGTATTCCTAGCCTCTAACCTGCTCTTGTAACCATTGTGGTAAGTCCAGTTGACTTGCTGCTCAATGATAACCTCTGGGTTGTTGATAGTGGGGGATTCGGCATTGGCAACACCATTGAGTTTCAAGGGGCGGTGGCGAGATTGTCTGTAATCGTGATGCTTATAACCTGGCATTTGTGTGGCACACATGTTACTTACTACTTGTCAGTCCAAGCCTCGGTATTGTTCATTTTCTGAAGAAGGGTCCAGTCCAGAGCTTTCCTGCTCCTCTGATTCTGCTTGGCTTGCTGTGATCATCCAGCTCTACATCTTGTTATCTCAGATTCTCCAGCATCAGAAGTTCTGACTATCTCTGGATATTGTCCAGATCTTGTTGCATTTGAACATGGTCTGCTTCAGTATCTGAGGAGTCGTGAACGGTGCTGAACATTATGCAATCATCGGCACACATCCCTACTTTGGCCTTATGATGGAGGGTAGGTCATTGATGAAGCAGCTGAAGATGGCTGGGCTGAAGACACGGCCCTGACCAAAGCCCACAGAGATATCCTGGAGCTGAGATGATTGACCTCCAACAACCATGGCCATTTTCCATTTGGCTGAAGGAATGTGCACACAATAAATAGGTTTTATGAATAAGTGATTATTTTTCTATGTAAATAAGTCAGGAATAGTCACTTGGAACTTCATTTTATCTCATCTCTGGCTGGAACCTGAGTGCTGCCCATGTTGGATTCTAGGTGAGTTGGCATAGTTGACGTGAAAACAAAACTGGTAGATAAGGGTCATGGATGGGCATGTGTTGACATGAAGTTAGCATGGAGCTACAAATGACCGCATTGGTGACTGAAGGAGCACACTTTTGCATGGACTTTATGTTAACTATTACCTTACTTCTTTATTTTCACTCTTATTCTATGAAGGTAATGCTTAACTTTTTAACTCTATTTCTCTTACTACTTTGTGCCAAAATCTTTTGCACTTAAGATCGCACCATGTGTGGCAACATTATACACTTTTCACTGTATTCCAATACTTCTGTGCTTGAGTACATGTGATGATAAAATTTAAATCTAAACCTAGTTTAGCACACAGTGTTTTGAATTGCACAAGCACTGCATCCTTTGACGCATTGCTGTCTTCTTTGAAGATGCTGTCAACTGTCGACATCAAGCCGCAAATTTGTAATCACCTTTTTATACCATCTTGTAGTCCTTGAAAGAATGTTCACAAGCCACCCAACAACTGCACAGATTACTTGAACTTCACTATGCAAACATTATAATCATTATGTGAGCAGTAAATGATAATTCCTTTACAATTAAATTTATGTACAGATTTAGTGGAGCAACAAACAGCTATTTTGTCATATGATGCCATAGCAAAGTTTCAACCTTCTTGAATACGTAATTTGCTTATTTTTCAATGAACATTAAGTTGCAGAATGATCTATCCTTTAAGGATTGAAAATGAATGTAAAATTAAGTTCACAATTTAATTCTATCATCTCAGGTGAAATATTAATTTATTTCATTTTGGACAAAGTTTAGAAACATAGGAACATAGAAAATAGAAGCAGAACATTCAGATGATTAAGCTTACTCCATTATTCAACATGATCATGGTTGATCCTTTAACTCAATGCCATACTCTCGCACCATATCCTTCACACCTTTAGCCTCTAGAAATCTATTTTTTTCTTAAATATATTCAACAACTTGGCCTCTACAGCCTTATTTGGTACAGAATTCTACCCGAGTAAAATAATTTCTCCTCATCTTGGTGCGAAATGCTCCTCCCACTGGTCCCTTCTTTTGTAACCGCAGGTTAGGGGAAAACATTGGATGGAATTTTATGAGGGCCTGAACAATGAGACCTATGTTGCAGGTTTGTGGCAGAATTATGCAAAGTGTCCGACAAGGCCAACCATGACATTGGGTGCAACTTGCTGTGTTTTTTATGCATTTGCTGAGTGACAAGTCGAGTTTCTCTCTCATCAGTGACAAACTGCCAATGAAGTTAGATTACTGTTTATTAAATACCTTGTTAATGATACGAATGACAGCATCAATTTTCAGCTTCCTGGCTTAACAAACACACTGAACAAGACAGACATTGAGAATTTTCTGCATGGAAAACAGATCGGATATCAGGCAACTTCAACTCATCACTGACCAGCCTCCATTTGCTCTGCACCAAACAGCATCTCAGAACATGATCCACGGGCACTAGCCGAGCATACCATTCAACCATGGACATTGGCATCCAACATTTTCCAGCCCCTCACAATCTTCATAACATATTTACGATCCACTTGGAAGACACTTGGGAAGCACAGACTTGCATCGAAGGGTGCTGCAAAAACTAGCAGTGAAAGGTTGCTGCAGGACACTTTGCACACATTGGTGTACACCCAGTTCATGGATTGGATAAGGCTGCATCTCAGGACTCCTGGCTTGCTCCCTCAGCATTCGGTTGCTCAGTACCTATCTGCTTGCTCACAACATATCTACATTGCCTTGCCATACTATACCTGTCAGTGCATTGGTGCTTGAGCCACTGCCAATGGCTATCAGTGTGCACAAACACCGACTGGCTGCTTGCCTTATATATCAGTAGGCTTCTTGATGTACAGTACACCATGACATAAATCTAACATTTACAACATGTGCCTGTACATCAAACACACTACACATTCATTCATTCAACTAAATGGCCATGTTGGAAGCTGATAAGGATTAGTGCTGAGTCCTGTCAAATGGGGGCCACTGTTAATCAGCTGTAGGGGTAAAGAGAAGATCACTGCCAAAATGCTTGGAGGATAAGAAGTGGTCTGTGTAGCGTTGGGAACAAGAATGGGGAGGTACCTGATGACCAGGAGAAACCCAATGCTGACAGTGTTTACCATGAGCTGGGTTCCCTGCCATCACTTGCCGTTAATTAGATGCAAAATGTAACTGGGAAATGGATAAGGCAATGCCAAGGATTGGCAGAATCCCTGCCTGTTTGACAGACAAAAGTGTGGGGTTCACATTTGCTGGACATGAAGAAGACGTTTACTGACTTCAAGTGTGTTTACTTTGTAATAATTTCATTGTCTATTTATTATGTATGTAGAATGCAGGTGCCTCGGGTTTAAATCCTTGTCAAACACAATTTGCACCATGCCATTGGTCCTTCAAATTGAACATTGATATCTCAATGATACTGACATGAGCAGCACCAACTTAAGAAAACCACTAGGTGTGCAACTGATGAAGAGTCACTGGACTTGAAGCATTAGTTCTGTTTTTCTCTCTACAGATGCTACCAGAGCTGTTGAGTTTCTTCCACACTTTCTGATTTTGTTTCTGATCTCCAGCAACTGCAGTCCTTTCTTTTTATCTCCTAGTAATCTTGCTTCTTTCAAAAATGTCACCTTTCATTCTTCCATTGGATGTAGGTCTAGCCTTTTTAACTTCTACTTATGAGGCACTCCCTCCACACTCAGAATCAATCCAATGAATCTTGCCTAGACTACCAGCAATGACAGTATATCTTCCCTTAGAAACGGGAATCTGCCATGCATTTGCCCACTCACTTAATATGTCTAAATCACCTTGAAGGCTCGGAGCCCTCTCATCACTCACAATTTTTGCTATTGGCAAACTTGGCAATATTATGTTTAAATCACTCATCCAAAACACTGACTCACATTGTGAATAGCTGAATCCTAATCACTGATCGTCACTGAATCCCACTTTACTGAATTCTTAACTCTGCTGTCACATTCTCTGAGCTTATGTTTCAATGCTGCCTGAGAAATCATTATTGCTGTTCAGAAAATATTACCAGATTTCACGCAGCACCAGAAAGTAGTTTAAATAGCAGTTTCTTAAAAATTATATCACATTGAAAACAAACAAGGTTTTGCTTTCTTTGTTTATGCTGTAACTCCCACACCACACAGGATTTTTGCCTAAAGTGCATTAACTAGATTTAGAACTCTTTTCCTCAGTAGCCTGGAACCAGCCCTGTTGTAGTGGTGATTTTGAAGTGATAATTAGTTATCCAAAAGAATGTTTGTTAGGTGCAATCTCCATCATTTCAGGCTATTGTGAAAAGATCCTGTTTTCAATACCAGAGGCTTGTTCCATTCCATTTGCACACTGGAGGTTTTAGTGAGACAGATACACGAGAGTCTTTTGTTCCCAGCCTAAAAGGGGATGTTCTCAATTGAAGGTAGTGCCATTAAAGCACAGCCCTGAGGGCAGAAACTCCGTTCCACAAATTAAGGAGGGGGGTCAGTCTTCCTCTCTGTCCTTGCTTCTGGTTCCCTTGGGCTAAGAGTCATTTGTGTTTTTGTACCAGCTACAAGAAACTGTTTGAAAAATCTGAACTAACTTAATTTCAGAAACCTAGCTGGAGAAGGTGGGCCCAAGTTTATAGAGAGAATATGTTGTCTTGTCTTGTTTTCTGTAGCTGAAAAGCGTAAGGATATTGATTCTTTAGATTGTATCAATGCATGTTGTTCGTTCATCTATGTCATACAACAATCTGATGGTCTAAAAGCGGTTCCTCATCTTGATTTATTTTCTTTAAAGAGTGGAACAGACAGATAGCAATGTGTGTCATATCTCAGTAGCTGGAGAATGGAGTCAAAGATCTGTTTTATGAATTCTCAGATCACAACATAATCCATCTTAATATTTTGCAGGGTGATATATATCTGCGATTGACAGTCAATTTGTGGATGGCACCAAAATTGCTGGTAAAGATTACAGTGAAGCAGGTTATCAAAGATTACAAAGGGGTCTTGATCAATTGGGCCAATGGGCCGAGGAGTGGCAGATGGAGCATTTTCCTTTATGTCCCAGGGACTTAATTCTTAGAAAGCTGCATTACAGGTAGTGAGAGTGGTTAAGAAGGTGTTTAGCATGCTCGCCTTCCTTGCTCAGGCCATTGAGTATTAGAGTCGGGATATCAAGTTGAGGTTGTGCAGAATGTTGGTGAGGCTACTTCTGGAGTACAGTGTAGACCCTTGGTCGCCCTGCCATAGAAAGGATATTGTTAAATTAGAGAGGGTTCAGAAAAGAACTACCAGGATGTTGCCAGGACTGGAGGGTTTGAGTGATAAGGATATGTTGGATAAGCTGGAACATTTTTCACCAAAGCATAGGACGTTGAGGGGTGACTTTAGAGAGTTCATAAAATCACGAGGGGAAATAGGTAAGGTGAATGGCAGAGGGTTTTTTTCTCCCCTAGGGGACATATTTTGTAGGTGAGAGGAAAAAGATTTAAAAAGGACCTGAGGGGCAACTTTGACACACAGGGGGAGGCTCGTAAGTGAAATGAACTGCTGGAGTAAGTGGTAAATGCAGGTACAATTACAACATTTAAAAGGCATTTAGATTAGAATGTGAAAGGTTTAGAGGGATATGGGCCAAACAGGTAAGTGGGACTAAGATAACAAGGTGTAGAGCTGGATAACACAGCAGGCCAAGCAGCATCGGAGGAGCAGAAATGCTGATGTTTTGGGCCTAGACAGTTTGGAAACTTGGTCAGCATGGACGAGTTGGACCGAAGAATTCCATGCTGTATTCTATGAGCCTATGACTCTATGAATATGAGGCCTACTTACAAAACTGACTTAAGGAAATATCTATTGTAAAAAGCAAAGTTTATGATAGTATAATCTACTTTATACCACCAAAAGCACTCCTCCAACCACTTTGTGCTGAAAACTGTTTTCTCCTGCTAGAGTCTGCAGACATTGCTGGACAGCTTAAAAGTGAAGCACTAAAGATGAAAGCTTCTGGGCATCACAGTTTTCTATATGCCTTAGCTCCTGCCTGGTTGATTCATGCATGTAGGACATATTGTGTTAGGTTTAACAGCTAACGTGTGATCTGAGGGTATGAAGATCTCAGACACGATCTTATCTGGGCCCACTTGAAGTGTAATGTGCTGATGGAAGCACGCTACTGTTTGTAACTGGATAACTTAATGTTAAGTCAGATTTGGACATGAATATGACTAATACATGCATACACCAGGAGCTGTAATAAACGTCTGCTGAATCTTTCAGGATCACATTACCCAGGTCTAATTCTGATGTTACAAGTCAGACATTAGCATTGCCTCATTGCACCCTGTTGCAAAGCCCACACTGCGGTGACAGATCAGTATTCTTATATCCTAGTCTGTTGATTCAACAAGGATCTGCTCAGTTATCCTAGATAATGGGAACCTTCTGAGTTTATTCAGATTTCAGGTAGGCCAGTAGGTGGCAGACATGATGCTTTTAAAACGATCGGAGTAAATTAGGCCACAAATCGTGAAACTGCTTGGGATTTTGGTGTTTTTTTCTGTATTTTTCACTGCAAATGTTAATCTTCCAATGGTAGACATATGCCCTTAAGAATTTTTGCCTCAAATTTTCCTTTACAGCTCTCTTAGATTGTTTGGTTGCAAAAGCTACAATCAGGGTATGTCCTACCCTCAGCCATGTTACAAATGCCTTAAGGGTAACCAGGAAATGATATTCAGGAAATGAGAAGCTGAATGGTGTGAGAAAACGGGGTATTCATGTTTGTGCTTTGATAGCCCTCATAATTTACTCCTTGAATTTTGATTGATTCTTCAATTGCGAAAAAATACGTACTAGTGTACAATGGCTAAGTTCTTCTTAAGCAAATCTTTCTTTGCTCCTTGTTAATTATGTCTCACAATGCACAACATAAGACTTGTTTTTTTAAGGTCAAGAGCTTTTAAATTTGTTCAGGTAATTAAAATCACTTAATAACGGGGCGAGCTTGTTTCAAAAGATCTGATACACATCAGCGTCTGATCTATACTTATGTTACAACAAAAGGTAACTCTCAATGTAAATTTGATAAAATAAAATGTGTTTGCATTTTGTCAAATGTATGTTCATCTGAGTCTATTCCCTATCTGCATTCAAACAACTGTGCATTGAATTTAATTTTGTACCGATACCTTGTGAATGAAAATATTTTACTTAATTATACTGATAGTCATTGAAGATTTTTATTTTGCCCTGCATCACATATTGACAAGTTAACCCTTCTCAGACCATATTATAATTATTCTTGTTCTCTTAAAAAAATTAAAAATATTCTTCAGTGAAGGATGAATGGTGTTGAAAATGCCACAAGATATCTTAATGACTCATGGTCTTTGACTGCCTCTTGGCTTAATAGTAATTATTTTATGTTTGACCTTACATGACCCTTCTAGGCTGTCTTCTGCACCTGTATTTGAGCGATTAAATCTTAAACTCCATTCCATCCCTTCGCTGTGCTTTTTTCTACTGACTGTACTTAAATTGAGCTCTTGTATATTTTTAAACAAACATTCTCACATGTAAATATATTTCAGTAACAACTCTGAATTTAAAATAAAACAGTCAATCTATCCTAGAAAATATTTAAGATAATTACGTGACTCCACATACTGTTAATTTGCACTTTTTTGGTTTCATAATGGATTAGTTTGAATTTTTTGTTACATAATTTGAAAATGCTTCTGTTAACAGGATTTTCAACATGAAAACATTTTTTGAAGGTAACAATCTGATATCTGTGATGAAGGAGGAATGTGCAGCCAAATTGAGTGGATATTTAGAAACTGCTTTGTGTTCTTAGAAGCTTTTTTTTGCTTATTGCAAGATTTTTGTTTGCTTCAGATTACATTCAAGTTGATGGACTGAGCAGAGAATATAGAATAGAAAGCAGGAAGTTCTAAATCAGTGACCACTGCTCTTCTGAATGTCTCAGTTCACATTATAAAGCAGCCCTTGTTAAGATATGAAATGACAGCCTTTGGTAATGTGACCATTTTCCACAACTCCTTCTGCTTCTCCTTGACTTTGCAACATTCTTTGCACAGTTGACTACACACCACTTCTCCATTGTTTTTCTGTGATTCCATTTCATGATACCACTCTTACTTATCCAATCATAGTTAAAACATTTCTGGCAGTGATGTTTCTTTCCCCTCCACCTCAGACAATTTCCTGCAGTATCCTCCTTTTACACATCAACAGATTGTGTTTTTTAGTAGAGGAGTGCAAAATACTGGAACTGACGAGAAGATTTCAGGTTCTCAACCATTCATAAAGAACATTTTTCACCCCATCATTCTGATTGGATTTGAACTCGGGCCCCAAAACTAAAAGACTCATGTCTGGCATTCTATATCACCCAGTTTTGTTTGATTGACTCTGAGTTATTTCATATCAGAAGTGATGTGGGTAAAAAGTTTGGATTGATTTTTTAAAGTATTTAACGGAGGAGAGGGTGGAAGAAGTGGTAAATATCTGTTAAAATAATAAAGTCCTTGGTTTATTTTCCTTCATGATATTTTCCTCTTGTGCTTGATTTCAAGTACAACGGGCAGAAAGCACATTGTACAGAGTAACATTTCCGCAGGTCTTTAGTGTATTTTGTCAACTAAGGGGGCTGGGCAGGCGACAGGAGCAGCTTGGAGGCAAGGAGGGTGATTGCTCAGAACTGAAGAAAGGAAGACATCAGAGGAACATGAAACAGGTTGCTTTGCAATCAAATAGCTCAAGAAAATTTAGAGCCAAAACGTAAAACATTCAAATTGGAATAACATTAGTTTAAATAGACTAAGTATTGACATTGTCTGAATATGAGAACTGGCTTGAGGATTATCTTCTTTTGCTGTCACAGTCATTTTTTCATCTTCAGTCTTAGCTAAGCCTACTGCAATTGGAAGTCCTTAAATTCAAAAATAACTATTATTATTTTGTTAGACAATTTCTTAATATTCTCATTTATTTAGCATCTCCTTCAATGGTGGCTTCAAACTATTTATCTGTATGAAAACAAAGGACAGAAGAATAATATGTATGCATCTGAGTGTTTACTTGCTCATGTCATCAATTGTAACTTTTCAGATACTCTTGTTAAAAGTTTCACGGCTGTGTAATTGTGTCATTTATTTGAAAAGCTACGTTCCATTATAGGTGACAGGCTACCTGGAACGGGTCCACTTTCTTCAATTTTGCAAGTTGCTAGTTTTGCATGTTACAAGCCTTGACCCTTCAACTTCCATTCTCTTAAATAAAACTGAGATCAGTTGACCTCTAATCAACTGTGCAATAGAAATAAATGCAATTCCTTAGATCCTTAACACATGCCATTTCCAGATCCAAAGGAAGTTTGCTGTATCTATAACTTCTGATGAATAACTTTGTGTGAGAGCAACATCCCAATTGTTCTTTGTCCTCAAAGTAGCTATGCACATTTAAACTACCCCTTGATTAGAGGAGGTGTGGTGGTACCGTCTAGCCTGCGGACATTTATACAGAAACTATTGATGGTGCTCCTTTGTTGACCTCCTAGCAGGCTTACAAATGCTGTTTGAAAATACCTCTTCCCAGCTGCCCTCACCACCACCCCCGCCCGCAGCTAGTTTCCATCCCTTTTCCCCAGACAAGTTGAGCCAGGCTGACGAAAAATGCCCTTTGGGAGAAGCCTGACTTGAAATGTTACCTGAGATTGAGTTAACTCGGCCATCTCTAAAGCCTGTGTTGTTTTAAACTGAATAAAGCTTTAGTAAAGTACCTCTGAGCTATGCTGTTTATTTGGATTGTAAAAAGTATGATGAAAAGCCCCAAGAGATAGGAGGGCACAGTATTATTAACCAAAGCAAGGTCTGTCCTCCTACCCACCTTAGATAAACAACCACCCACCTCAGCAACCAGAACAAATTGATTTCTATAAGGATTTACTTAAAAAAAAAACAAAAATTGGACTATGTAGCTATCTGCTGATGTAGCCATAAATACAGGTCAATAAAAAAGATGGATTAAGGAAAAACAAGTAAATGCACTGTGCACTTGGATTAAGCACCAAACCCTAAAACGTATGGCTTGAAGACTGGGCTCAGTGGGCCTATTATCAGGAGATGGAGGTGCTGCGATTGCACTGGAACAAACCAGTTGCTGCCTGTTGGGTGCACAAGTAAGCCTTCCCCTGGAAAAAAGCATGACTGGGAGAATGAACACAGGCTATGCCAAATAGGACAACCTGCTGAAAAAGGGAGTTGGAGGATGAGGAGAAAAGGGGAGAGGAAGGGGAACAAGAGGAAAGGAGATACCAACCTAGACAGCCCCTTCCTGCTACGCTTGCTTGAAGACCTCACCTAAGTGAGACACCAATGACTACAACCCCAATGTTCCTCTCTCCACAACATCACACTCCATTTATTGATCCTCCAAAATGGTGCTTATCATGATGGAGTGAGTGAGGCCAAGGTTTATCCAATGCTGATAATTTTGTAAAATTTGATACAGACCCTGAGAGCAAGGCAGTTGAAATCTTGGAGCTTGCTGCAATGGCAAGGGATGAAGACGGAGGAGTCAGATATCTCCTCTGGCACTGAAGAAGGGGAAGATGATATGGATGTTGCAATTGCAGCAGTAGAAGCCCAGGAAATATGACAGAAAGGCCTGCAACAATATTATTGCTACCAGATTCCAGGCTGAGTGAGGCACCAATTCATCTCGACTATGCTGTGGTTATAATCGTCTGTTGGTTGGGCTTCCCTAGTGAAGCAAGTACCTTTGTTTCATCAAATGCTCTGATTCTGGTGGTTGCATTGAACTTTATGTTTTGAAGTTTAGTTGCTGGATTTGAGACACATTGTTCAAAACTAATCTGAAATGAAACACATCCTACTTGTGCAAACATGCTGCTCAGCCAACATTGTGACAGCAGCTAACTTGGAACCATCGCACAAATTTTCTTCATCATTGTTTATTGCGTTGCTTCCCTGTGTTTTGTCTTCTCTTTTTTATAAACTTCACCTTACATTCTTTCTGTTAAGTTGAAACCATGATTAACAAATGATATACAGGCATTCTTTTAAAAAATGAATATTTTGATGTTAATAATGTTTCAAGCCTTATTTTATGAAGCTTGGTGTTGTTCTATTGCTTATTATTCAAGAATTGACTCTCATTTATTTATGTACCATTATAGAAACCAAACAACTTGCTCTTCACCGAGAAAATCCTTAAATAGTAATTATTCAAGTTTCAATTAGTTTTTATTTATTAGATAACTGCAAATGTTTACATTTAAGAGGAGCACTTGTACATTTTCTCTTTCAGATTGTGATCAACTTGCTCTATAGGTAGATTTGGTTTCCAACTTATCAGCATACACATTTGATTATATAAAATATATTCCAAATGTATTCTTGATATTTTGTACCTGCACGTGTGATGCAATTTTCTTCTGAATTAAAACTTGTTCATTTGAGTTAATTTGCGACATAACCATTTAATCTCATACTGTTTATGAGAACAATGATGCAAGCTCTAATCAAAATGCTAAAAACAGTATGTTTATTGTACCTTGTGAGGTATTTCTGATTATAATTAAATAACCAATGCTGAATTTTGCTAAGGTCAAAATATGCTGAAAAGAAAATGCCAAATATTTAGCAGTTAGGCAGCATTTGTGGAGAAGGGAAAACAGAGGTCAGAATCTTACTAATACTCTAGCTGTCCTTTTGCCAGGACCAAAATCAGGTTTGAATCCTACACAGGAAAATGATTGGACTTGAATGAGGATGCTACCAGTGGGAGCCAATCAAAGGGCTGGCAGGCCAGTAGTTTTGACAGTGTCACCAAGATATGGTTGTTGATATGGCTAAGCAGAAAGAAAATGGTGTCTCCATATTGAGGTACTTCAAAGCTCAGATGAGTTTTTTTTTCATCCACACATATGAGATTGTTGTATTATGTCTCGTGGTCAGCATACCTCTAAGAAAGTTGTCATGGTTTCATCACAATATCATAGAATGTGACCTGAGGATATAAAGATCCCATTGTCCATTTTAGCAGAAACGGTTGAAGTATGACATAAGACCATAAGACCATAAGACATAGGAGTGGAAGTAAGGCCATTCGGCCCATCAAATCCACTCCGCCATTTAAATCATGGCTGATGGGCATTTCAGCACTACTTCCCTGCACTCTCCCTGTCGCTCTTGATTCCTTCTGAGATCAAGAATTTGTCGATCTCTGCCTTGAAGGCATCCAACGTCCCGGCCTCCACTGCACTCCGTGGCAACGAATTCCACAGGCCCACCACTCTCTGGCTGAAGAAATGTCGTCTCATTTCAGTTTTAAATTTACCCCTCTAGTTTTAAGGCTGTGCCCACGGGTTCTAGTCTCCCTGCCTAACGGAAACAACTTCCTAGCGTCCACCCCTTCTAAACCATACTTTATCTTGTAAGTTTCTATTAGATCTCCCCTCAACCTTCTAAACTCTAATGAGTACAATCCCAGGATCCTTAGCTGTTCATCATACGTTAAACCTACCATTCCAGGGATCATCCGTGTGAATCTCTGCTGGACATGCTCCAGGGCGAGTATGTCCTTCCTGAGGTGTGGGGCCCAAAATTGGACACGTATTCTAAATGGGGCCGAACTAGAGCTTTATACAGCCTCAGAAGCACATCGCTGCTTTTATATTCCAACCCTGTTGAGATAAACGACAACATGACATTGGCTTTCTTAATTACGGACTCTACCTGCAAGCTAACCTTTAGAGAATCCTGGACCAACACTCCCAGATCCTTTTGTACTTCTGCTTTGCAAATTTTCTCACCATTTAGAAAATAGTTCATGGCTGTATTCTTTTTTCCAAAGTGCAAAACCTCACATTTACTCACATTGAATTTCATCAGCCATTTCCTGGACCACTCTCCTAAACTGTCTAAATCTTTCTGCAGCTTCCCCATCTCCTCAGTACTACCTGCCTGTCCACCTATCTTTGTATCATCGGCAATGCTCCTGGAAGAACGCTGCTCTTTTTAGCTTCATAGTTTAAATACTGTGAATGTAACATTTGTAATATACAACAGTTAACTATAACAAGCATTTGCTAGGTTTTTCAATACCACAATTTCCTGACCCAGTTTCTCATGTTATGAGGCAGAAACTTAAACATTGTCTTATTTAGTAAAATGCCTTGTCGGATGCAAAATCAGATCAGTCATTCATGTTTGTGACTAAGGATTGATTATTAAAGAAGGTCAACTTGCCCTCTGGAGAATCCACTTTTACAGAGTGGTGTCCCTATGGGATGGGATCCCAACTCCCAATGGAAGCAAGAATGGGAAGTGGCCAGTAATTGGTGCAACTGGCCTCCTGTGTCCAGTCAGGGATGGGGTAGTGTGGGCATGATTTGTGGACAGTGGTGTTGCTTCTGACCCCACTTCTGCAGCGGTTGGAAGACACCAGGTTCCCCCTCTCTTCTCAACAGGTTCCAGTCTACAAGGCCTCCCATCAGTCAGTCATTCTTTAGATGGCTGAGAAAATCCAACACAGAGTTAATATCTTTCTAGGCCCGAAATGTCAGCTTTTGTGCTCCTAGGATGCTGCTTGGCCTCCGGTGTTTGTCAGCTCTACACTTTGTTATCTCTCACGAGTTAATATTGATTATTTTTCATTGGGACTGGAAGAATTTAGAGATGTAGCAGATTTAAAGGCAGTTAAAGGGGTAAGAGGAAGAATAAAAGGCCTGCAATCATTTAAATAGGAGAGATTAAATGTCAAGAATGTTGATGGTGCAAGGTAGAAAGGAGGTTTCAAAGGGGCAAGATACAAGAGATATGCCCAGAGAAGGCCTGAAGAGTTTTGGAAGAATCAGAAGTAATAGCTGCCACCTGAAAACAACAAAAAAGAAACACAGAATGGGAGTGGGGTGCTATGATCAGAAGTCATGGAGCTCAATCTTGAGTGCTGAAGGATGTGAGTTGGCCAATCAAAAGATGAGATGCAGTTCCTTGATCCTGTATCAGAGATAATGGGAACTGCAGATGCTGGAGAATTCCAAAATAATAAAATGTGAGGCTGGATGAACACAGCAGGCCAAGCAGCATCTCAGGAGCACAAAAGCTGACGTTTCGGGCCTAGACCCTTCATCAGAGAGGGGGATGGGGAGAGGGAACTGGAATAAATAGGGAGAGAGGGGGAGGCGGACCGAAGATGGAGAGTAAAGAAGATAGGTGGAGAGAGTGCAGGTGGGGAGGTAGGGAGGGGATAGGTCAGTCCAGGGAAGACGGACAGGTCAAGGAGGTGGGATGAGGTTAGTAGGTAGCTGGGGGTGCGGCTTGGGGTGGGAGGAAGGGATGGGTGAGAGGAAGAATAGGTTAGGGAGGCAGAGACAGGTTGGACTGGTTTTGGGATGCAGTGGGTGGGGGGGGAAGAGCTGGGCTGGTTGTGTGGTGCAGTGGGGGGAGGGGACGAACTGGACTGGTTTAGGGATGCAGTAGGAGAAGGGGAGATTTTGAAACTGGTGAAGTCCACATTGATACCATATGGCTGCAGGGTTCCCAGGCGGAATATGAGTTGCTGTTCCTGCAACCTTCGGGTGGCATCATTGTGGCACTGCAGGAGGCCCATGATGGACATGTCATCTAGAGAATGGGAGGGGGAGTGGAAATGGTTTGCGACTGGGAGGTGCAGTTGTTTGTTGCGGACTGAGCGGAGGTGTTCTGCAAAGCGGTCCCCAAGCCTCCGCTTGGTTTCCCCAATGTAGAGGAAGCCGCACCGGGTACAGTGGATGCAGTATACCACATTGGCAGATGTGCAGGTGAACCTCTGCTTAATGTGGAATGTCATCTTGCGGCCTGGGATGGGGGTGAGGGAGGAGGTGTGGGGACAAGTGTAGCATTTCCTGCGGTTGCAGGGGAAGGTGCCGGGTGTGGTGGGGTTGGAGGGCAGTGTGGAGCGAACAAGGGAGTTACGGAGAGAGTGGTCTCTCCAGAAAGCTGACAGGGGAGGGGATGGAAAAATGTCTTGGGTGGTGGGGTCGGATTGTAAATGGTGGAAGTGTCGAAGGATAATGCGTTGTATCCGGAGGTTGGTAGGGTGGTGTGTGAGAACGAGGGGGATCCTCTTGGGGCGGTTGTGGCGGGGGCGGGGGGTGAGGGATGTGTTGCGGGAAATACGGGAGACGCGGTCAAGGGCGTTCTCGATCACTGTGGGGGGAAAGTTGCGGTCCTTGAAGAACTTGGACATCTGGGATGTGCGGGAGTGGAATGTCTTATCGTGGGAGCAGATGCGGCGGAGGCGGAGGAATTGGGAATAGGGGATGGAATTTTTGCAGGAGGGTGGGTGGGAGGAGGTGTATTCCAGGTAGCTGTGGGAGTCGGTGGGCTTGAAATGGACATCAGTTACAAGCTGGTTGCCTGAGATGGAGACTGAGAGGTCCAGGAAGGTGAGGGATGTGCTGGAGATGGCCCAGGTGAACTGAAGGTTGGGGTGGAAGGTGTTGGTGAAGTGGATGAACTGTTTCCAAAATCCACAAACCTGCCTGCCCTGGTCGACCCATCGTCTCAGCCTGCTCCTGCCCCACCGAACTCATCTCCACCTATCTGGACTCCATTTTCTCCCCTTTGGTCCAGGAACTCCCCACCTACGTCCGTGACACCACCCATGCCCTCCACCTCCTCCAGGACTTCCAATTCCCTGGCCCCCAACACCTCATATTCACCATGGACGTCCAGTCCCTGTACACCTGCATTCCGCATGGAGATGGCCTCAAGGCCCTCCGCTTCTTCCTGTCCCGCAGGCCCGACCAGTCCCCCTCCACCGACACTCTCATCCGCCTAGCTGAACTCGTCCTCACACTCAACAACTTCTCTTTTGACTCCTCCCACTTCCTACAGACTAAGGGGGTGGCCATGGGCACCCGCATGGGCCCCAGCTAAGCCTGCCTCTTTGTAGGTTACGTGGAACAGTCCCTCTTCCGCACCTACACAGGCCCCAAACCCCACCTCTTCCTCCGGTACATTGATGACTGTATCGGCGCCGCCTCTTGCTCCCCAGAGGAGCTCGAACAGTTCATCCACTTCACCAACACCTTCCACCCCAACCTTCAGTTCACCTGGGCCATCTCCAGCACATCCCTCACCTTCCTGGACCTCTCAGTCTCCATCTCAGGCAACCAGCTTGTAACTGATGTCCATTTCAAGCCCACCGACTCCCACAGCTACCTGGAATACACCTCCTCCCACGCACCCTCCTGCAAAAATTCCATCCCCTATTCCCAATTCCTCCGCCTCCGCCGCATCTGCTCCCACGATAAGACATTCCACTCCCGCACATCCCAGATGTCCAAGTTCTTCAAGGACCGCAACTTTCCCCCCACAGTGATCGAGAACGCCCTTGACCGCGTCTCCCGTATTTCCTGCAACACATCCCTCACACCCCGCCCCCGCCACAACCGCCCCAAGAGGATCCCCCTCGTTCTCACACACCACCCTACCAACCTCCGGATACAACGCATTATCCTCCGACACTTCCACCATTTACAATCCGACCCCACCACCCAAGACATTTTTCCATCCCCTCCCCTGTCAGCTTTCTGGAGAGACCACTCTCTCCGTAACTCCCTTGTTCGCTCCACACTGCCCTCCAACCCCACCACACCCGGCACCTTCCCCTGCAACCGCAGGAAATGCTACACTTGTCCCCACACCTCCTCCCTCACCCCCATCCCAGGCCCCAAGATGACGTTCCACATTAAGCAGAGGTTCACCTGCACATCTGCCAATGTGGTATACTGCATCCACTGTACCCGGTGCGGCTTCCTCTACATTGGGGAAACCAAGCGGAGGCTTGGGGACCGCTTTGCAGAACACCTCCGCTCAGTCCGCAACAAACAACTGCACCTCCCAGTCGCAAACCATTTCCACTCCCCCTCCCATTCTCTAGATGACATGTCCATCATGGGCCTCCTGCAGTGCCACAATGATGCCACCCGAAGGTTGCAGGAACAGCAACTCATATTCCGCCTGGGAACCCTGCAGCCATATGGTATCAATGTGGACTTCACCAGTTTCAAAATCTCCCCTTCTCCTACTGCATCCCTAAACCAGCCCAGTTCGTCCCCTCCCCCCACTGCACCACACAACCAGCCCAGCTCTTCCCCCCCACCCACTGCATCCCAAAACCAGTCCAACCTGTCTCTGCCTCCCTAACCGGTTCTTCCTCTCACCCATCCCTTCCTCCCACCCCAAGCCGCACCCCCAGCTACCTACTAACCTCATCCCACCTCCTTGACCTGTCCGTCTTCCCTGGACTGACCTATCCCCTCCCTACCTCCCCACCTGCACTCTCTCCACCTATCTTCTTTACTCTCCATCTTCGGTCCGCCTCCCCCTCTCTCCCTATTTATTCCAGTTCCCTCTCCCCATCCCCCTCTCTGATGAAGGGTCTAGGCCCGAAACGTCAGCTTTTGTGCTCCTGAGATGCTGTTTGGCCTGCTGTGTTCATCCAGCCTCACATTTTATTATCCTTGACCCTGTGATAGCTTCTCTGGAACCCTGTATGAAGCTGAGGATGGAGATATCAGCATGAGAGTGAAGTGGAAAATTAAAATGACAGGCAGAAGCTAGAAGCCACAATTGTGAATTGGATGAAGGCACTCCGCAGTGGTCAAAGACTTTGGTCTCTGCAGTGTGGAAGGTATTGTAACAAGAGAAGTAGACAAAATATATGTGAAATTGAAATAAATTGTTCACCTGATTGTTTATTTAAGCTGGAAAGAGATTATCTAAAGACAATTGTCCTGTGAACACATTGCTGAAGTTCACAAGTTACATTCCATATTGAAATGATTGACATCCAATAATGTCTCTGTGTCTCAATAAAATCGGGTTTACAAATGAATCTTCAACTTTACTGCACATTCTTGAGAATAATCCAGCATCTTATGGATTGAAATGGATTTGGTGGCACAGGCCAGTTCAGCTATAAATCAGACAGCTATATTAACCTCACTGACCTATTGCAGTCAGTAGAACATTCTAAAAACATTTATTCCAATTTCCAGACACTACTATAATAGTTATAAATCATCACATCGCTCTCAGCCAATCAGAAGCAAAATCTAGCTCATGAGAAGACATTATGAAATTCACCGAACATGCTAGCAGGCCACATTTCAAATAAATGTACGTCAGCATTCCATACCTATGCATAGCACCAGCAAACACATAGAAGGTCCAGTTCACAGCAGGACCTTTTTTGATCTAGTGATATTTTGCCTCAAGAGAAAAGAAATAAGTTTTGTCTTTCTTTGAGATAAACACTTAAGGCTAAATTTAAGGTAGCGTGCCTGGACTAGAGCAGCTATTTGAGTGTTTCTGCCCCAAGTACATCACAATTTACAAATGATTTTTCTAAAGAAGTCCATTTTTCATAAAGCTGTATTCTGCTGCCATTGATCAGGTATGAAATTTGACTGTATCAATAGGGTACATGCTGAAAGTTCACTGGGATACTTGGAGGAAGGAAACGAATGTACTGTAGCCACATTTGCAGATGACACAAAAATAGTTGGCTAGGCAAATTGCAAGAGGGATACAAACACTTTATAGAGAAATTGATCATTGTGGGATGAAGCAAATGGGCAAAAAGTTGACAAAAAGGGTATAATTGTGGGAAAATGTGAAGTTGTTCATTTTGGAAGGAAGAACAAACAAAGAAAATATTATTTGAGTAGAGAAAAAAACATGCAGAAAGTTGTAGCACAAAGAGAGTTGGAGGTATTTGGGGGTATGCAGAAAGCCAGGATACAGGTATGGCAGGAAGCCAAATAAAATGTTGGCCCAATTCAAGGAGGTTGGAGTATGAAAGTAGGGAAGTCTTGCTGAAACCATACATGACACTGGACCACCACAACTGGAGTGCTGTGACCAGTTTTGGTCCCCTTATTTAGGGAAAGATGTCATTTCATTGGAGGCAGTTCAGAGAAGATTCACCAGGATGATCCCTGGAATTGAGGGATTGTCTAACAAGTGAAGGCTAAACACCTTGGGACTATACTCACTGAAATTTGGAAGAATGAGAAGTGATCTCATTGAAACTTTTGGGATTCTTAAGGGGCTTGACAGGGTAAATGGTAAGATTTTTTCTCTCATGGGATAGTCTAGGCTAACAGGGCATATCTCAGAATTAAGGGGCACCAATTTAAGACCGAGATGAGGAGGAATTTTTTTCTCACAGAATGTTAAGAGACTTTGAAAATCATTGTTGCAGACACCTGTAGGGCCAGAATCTTGAATATATTCAAGGCTGACAAAAGTAGATTCTTGATCAGTAGGGAAATCAAAGACTTTAGGGAAAGGGCAGAAAAATGGACATGAGGAATGTCAGATAACAAAGTGTGGGGCTGGATGAACACAACAGGCCAAGCAGCACCTTAGGAGCACAAAAGCTGACGTTTTGGGCCTAGACCCTTCACCAGAAAAGGGGGATGGGGAGAGGGTTCTGAAATAAATAGGGAGACAGGGGGAGGCAGACTGAAGATGGATAGAGGAGAAGATAGGTGGAGAGGAGAGTATGGGTGAGGAGGTAGGGAAGGGGTAGGTCAGTCCGGGGAGGACAGACAGGTCAAGGGGGCGGGATGAGGTTAGTAGGTAGGAAATGGGGTTGCGGCTTGAGGTGGGAGGAGGGGATAGGTGAGAGGAAGAACAGGTTAGTCAGCCATGATCATATTGAATGTTGAAGTAAACTTGAGAGGCCTACTTCTGCTCTTATTGTTTATGGTCTTACTTAAAAGGGTGAGATTCCCAAAGTCTGCTTTTTGTGGAGTTAACAATGTCACGTTGTGTCTACAGCTTCAACTCATGTGGATTAAAGTCTGAATTCGATACAGTGGAAAAAGGATTAGGGCAAAGCTTCCCGATCTGGGACTGGGATCCTAAGCACATGAGCTCCAAGGCAGATATAGATGATCCATCTCCTTCCTGCAGTCATAGTGGTCTTCTTCCCCTTCACTGATAGGGTCAAAGCAATTTCAAAGATTCAGAAAAGGGTCACAGTGGGAAACAGCTTGGGAAACACTAAGGGCGAGAAATTGTTTTTTTCTCCCCAAAAGATGCAACATGCTTGGAATGTGCATCAAGAGTAGAAAACTGGAGACATGCCTGAAATTTAGAATAGCCCTGTAAAAAAGATCTCTTTAGTCCTCACTTTGTGACAGGAAACAAAGTCTGATTTCCTCTCTCCTTATTTTCATATATATGATATTGGCCTAAATATTGATGGAAATATATGATGACAAAATAAGCTAATGGCTAACTTAAAACATTTTGAATCATTGTTGGTACTATTGAATTAACACAAACCTGTTGATATTTGAAGATTTTTATATGCTATTGCATATTTTCCGCCAGCCTACTATAAGTTTGTTGAATAAATTAACTTTTTTTACTGTACAGATCTTAGTACCTATGCAACTGCAATGCATTAATGCTTAATTTTCCTGAAGTTGGCCATTTCACAATGCTTATATTTCTTTTTCAATGGTTTTAGACATCTGTGCAGTGTTGAAATCATGCCCTGCACTATACAGAAAATGGTTACATGTTATCTTTGCAAGCAATATAAAATAAGTATAACTTAACTGTTGAAATGAACGAGTTGGCCCCAAAACATACAATTTAAAATGCTCATCTTGGTGTTTATATCCATTCACAGTGCTAATCTTGCTTTCCTGCAAAATCTTCTCCAGCCCTATTACTCATGAGAAAACTTCACCACTCACTTCTTGTGCATCCAACCTTCCTTGCTGTATTATGTGTCTTCTGTCATGTAGGGTTTATATTCCTTTGTTTCCTCTTTAAACCTCTGTTATTCAGACCAATTTAAAACGTATCTCTTGGGTAAAACTCTTGATCACTTCTTCTAATATCTGTTTTCTGGCTTGCTGTACATTTTTACTTAAGTATACATCTGTGAAGCAATTTGAGACTTTTTTTGATCCATGAAGCTCATAATATATATGTTGTTTTTAAAATTGTTGCTCTTGTTATATTTGACAACAGTAAATTTTAACAAATAATGTAATGAGAAGCTTGTTTCTTGTGAAAAATTCTGGCTCAAAAGGCAAGGCCCACATCACCTGACAAAATTTTAAGAAAAAACAAACCATGGGATCAGGTATTGAACTTAGGAATTACATATTTTAAGTCAGCCAATAGCTTATTTTATCTTCATATATTTACATGAGTGTTTAGGCCAAAGCCATACAAATGAAAATAATGAGAGAGGAAATTGGACTTTGTTTCACTTGTGCCCAGGCTTTAATTCTCACTCAATAACTCTCAGATCTTATTTACAGTCTAGAACAATCTCTGAACAGGTATTTCCCATCTACACTGGAGAATGGGGTCACTTTAAAGAGAGAATAGTACTACACCAGAGAGGAGGAAGTCAAATGAGATTTTAAAGCTTGATTTTTTTAATGCTTATTCGCAGAAATAAATAGAAACATTCATTCATCAAATGTTTACTTAGCTGAGAACAAACTGTTAATTATAAGCTGTCTGGAGCCTATATTTTTACTTTGATATCTGACCTTGCATTCCACTACATAACTAACAGTTAACAGAGCAACAAAGAAGATTTTCTTTCCATTTCACAGAGTCAGCATCCATGCATAATTCTGCATGTGAATATGAAAGGATTGTTTCTTTTTTGTGCCCAAAACAGAAAAAAAAGAGGTAGACTTTACCGATATAGCACTGACCTGTTGAAAGATTTGAGTTTTCATTTCCTTTTCTCTGAAAGATTGAAGGCAAAGCATTTTTTTCTTTAAACAGTGATATGTAATAAGTGGGTTAAGAAGAGAATCTTCACTTTTCCACACTCGAGAGGAGATGCCAGAGGCACTGCCATCATGAAAACAATCAGGGATGATGACATCGTTGCTGACAGATGTGAAAGGTACAGGTGTCTAATTAACACATTTGGGTCTCAGGCTGGAGGTTATATTTTGACTTCTTAGGGATCGCTCTCCTACTACAATTGCCTTATGCTCACTTGAATCAAGCAACATTTTTCAACCAAATAGTTGGTAATCTTTATATTTATTTTGGAAATCTATGTTTAACAGGTGGTTATATTCTTTCAACCAGAACTGAGGAAAAATGAGTCAATGCAGTGTTGAAAAATATGCTTGATTTTGTTACAGTCCCTCTTGTGACCACTGGATGTCTCAAATGTTTTATAGCCAATGAAGTACCTTTGAAGTTAACACTGTAATGTAGGAAATGAGCAGATAATATGTGCTCAACAAACTTCCTCTTGCAATCAAATGATAATGACCAGATTTTTTTTATGTTGATTGATGTTGGTTTTATGTTGTTGCTAAACATCAACAGGACAGTAGAAATTCTTCTCATCCTCCTGGTGAGATGAGGAGCAATATGAGTGAGTACACTTGACATTAAGGCACCAGAGAAAAAAAACAGTAAAACTGTTGTCAATTGGATGGGAAAAGGTTCCAACAGTTGGAATTATGCCTTGCACAAAAGAAGATTGCTGCAGGATTTTCTCCAGGGTCTGTCCTGGGAATACCACCTTCAGCCAATTCAATGGCCTCCCCTTCATTATGGTGATTTAATGGGGACAGAGAAATATATCCATTCCTATCAACCCACGCTTTTAAAGTGAAAGTTTACTTTGGCTCATATACCAATTCAGACATCCAAAGAGATATTGGGGCTCAGGTGCACGCATCTTTAAAATGTAACAAGTAGATGAAGAAAATAATCAAGACAGCTAATGGAATGCTGGCCTTTCTATCTTGAGGACTGGAGTACAGGGCTGCAGAAGTTACACTGTTGTTCTGCAAAACCCTGGTTGGATCTCACTTAGAGTATTGTGAGCAGATCTAGGAACCACATCTTCAGAGGGATACACTGACCTGAGAGGAAGTACAATATAAGTTTACTAGAATGATACTGGAACTTCAAGGGTTAAATTATGGGGAGGGATTATACAAATTAGACCTATTTTCTCCATAATTTGGAAGGTTAAGGCATGATCTGATTGAAGTCTTCAAAATATCAACTGGAACAGGCAGGATAGAGTTAGATAAACTATTTCCACTCACCGGGGATTCTGGAACTGTGGGACATAGTCTGAGGATGAGGGCTGGACCAAATAGGAAAGATGTTTGGAAGCACTTACAGAGTCATACAGCACTGAAACAGACCCTTTGCCCATGCTGACCAAGTTTCCCAAATTAAACTAGGCTCCCATTTGCCTGCATTTGCTCCGTATCCCTCGAAACCTTTCTTATTCATGTACCTGTCCAAATGTCTTATAAATGTTGTAACTGCATCTGTCTCTACCACTTCCTCTGGCAGTTCACTCACATACAAACTACCCTCTGTGTGAAAAAGTTGCCCCTCAGGTCTCTTTTAAATCTTTCTCCTCTTACCTTAAAAATATGCCTCTAGCTTTGAACTCCCCTGCCCCAGGGGGAAAAAAATCCTTACGATTCACTGTGCCTGTGCACCTCATGATTTTACAAACCTCAATAAAGTCACCCCTCAACTTCATGTTGAGCAATGATTTTTTTTTCCGCAGTGGGGGTTGCTGAAGTTAAAGGAAAATGGAAAACCCTGGAGATGGTCAGCAAGTCCAGGAGCATTTGTGGAGAGAGAAAGAGAATTAACATTGAGACTAACTGTTATATCTCTCTCCACAGATGTTGCCAGGCTCATTGAGTATCTCCAGCACCATCTGTCTTCATTTCAGATCTCCAGTTTCTGCCGTACTCCACTATTACCTTGGGCTGAAGGCAAAATCTGCTTATATTATAAATAAAAGTCACATTTTATACTAATTTTCACACCTTATTGCATTGAGAATAACAACGGGTATTTATATATTCGTCCCTTTAATACAGCTTACAAGCAACCTAAGGCATGACATAGCCTTAGATTGAGTAAACCAACTGAACATTAAAACTGGGGACAATGAGTTTCTGGAGTGTGTTGCAAATGATTATTGCAAATCATGACAGCAAATCATGTAGCTATAAGCAGCAGCATGATGTTTCATTTGTTTGTTCACGGGATGCGAACATTTTTGGCAAGGCCAGCATTTGTTGCCCATCTCTAAATTGTTTTAGAGAAGGTGAGCCATTTCCTTGAAGCACTGTCCATCTGGGGGAAGTGCATCCACAACCTGATTAGGGAAAGAGTTCTAGGACTTTAATCCAGTCACAGTTAAACAACAAAGATGCCTGGTAGCTTCAAGTCAGCATGGTGTGTGACTCAGCATGGAACTTGTAGATGTTGATGTTCAAATGTATCTAGGGCGTTTGCCCTTCTAGGTAATAGAGGTTATGAGTTTGGAAGGTGCTTTCAAAGGGACCTTGGTGAGTTATCGCGGTATATCTTTGTATACATTGCTGTACCTGTGCATTCGTAGTGGAGGGAGTGAATATTGAGGTAGATGGGGTGCCAATTATATGATCTTCTTTGTCCTGGATGGTGTAGAGCTTCCTGAGTCATTTTGAATCTGCACTAGACCAACCAAGGGGAAGGAATTCCTGAATTGTGCCTTTTTGGTGGTGGTAAGGCTTTGTAGAATCAGGAGGTTTTAGTTTCTGCACAATGGACATTCCAAGAAGGTTGATGAGATGATACTACTAAATGTCATGGAGGGTTAGTTAGACCTCCTTTTATTGGAGGCGGTTTTTGCCTGGCATTTGTGCAGCATTAATGTTCCTTCAATTTTGCAGCCTAAGCCTGAAATTGTCCCGGGTCTTGCTGAGCATAGATTGCTTTGATAGCTAGGGAGGAGGAAATGGAACTGTGCACTGTGAAATCATCAGTGAACATCCCATCTCTGACCTGAAAGGGCAGCAGCTAAAGGTGGGTGGTTCAAGGACGCTACCCTAAGGAATTCATGGGCTGAGATGGCTACCTCTAACAACCTTAAGTATATACTTCTGTAATAGGTATGATTCCAACCAGTGGAGAGCTTGCTCAATACCCACTGATTCCAGTTTTACTAGGTCTCCAGCTTTTATATCTGGCCAGATGCTGCCTTGATGTCTTGTGCAGTTATTCCACTCTGTTCTCTATGATTCAATATACTGTCCTGTCTGTGAGCAGTGGAGATTAAGTTTGGGAAGTGCTGCAGAAAGAGTTTTGAAGATTTCCTGCAGCTGTATATATCATCAGTCCCTTTAATACAGTTTGCAAGCATCCCAAGGCATGTCATAGACAAGAATACAACATCAAACCATCTCAGTGCACGGGATCAAACGTGTGTGCATTAGACACAGGCGAACCATAAATGTGGCGCAAACTGGTGGTGGTGAGTGAATGTTTATGTTACTGTTGTGCAGCCTCAGACAACCTGTCCGGTATGGACACAGGAAAGTTCAAAGAAATCAAAGAAAGATGTTTTAGCAAACAGAATTTGTGATTTATTCATTTATTTATCTGCATTCCTTTTCCACAGTAATGAAGCTTCTGTTTTTATTTGTGTGCAACTTAGCAGGGTGGTTCTGCTTGTTTATCTATCTGATATTTGTTATGCAATGTGTGTAAACAGAAATATCTTGCTCAAAGATGGATGTGTGGATAAAGGCTTCCTGTTTAAATGCAATCTCCACTGAGCTTTAAATCTGAAGGCAGTTTGTCAGTAGTGTGCAATAAACAAAATGCAGTTTCTGAACTTCCTTTTATGCAATAAAATGATCAGCTTTTGCTTTTTCCACATTAAGTAGTGTCATTTTGTCTTTTTTACCAAACCACTTCATTATGTTTGGGCCACACAACTGAGTACTAGTTATTTACAGTTTCACTAGCACAAGAAAGCAGCAATTTTCTTTCCCATCTGCAGGACTTGACTGAGACTAGGGAATTGGTCCATCATTGGTCACTGGGTGCCTCATTCAGATGTCTTTTACATAGTTATGGGGCCCAAATCAACGAGTATTGGCAGACTATCTGAGCCTGGCATGTTAGAATACTTTTAAGAAGGAATCAATAAATGATGAACAGCAACTGGAGCATTGGCTTTCTCCCACTCCCTGTTTCCTTGCCAAAAGATGGTATGGATAATTCTACTACCCACCACAGCTGAAATTGGACCAAGTATGAGCTCAACACCTTTGTGGTTTCAGCAGCAGTGCACTTGTCCACTGTGAGAAGCACTGCTGGAAGCATTTCAAGTTAAGCTAAAATAATTAATCAGCTGTACATTGAAGATTTGATTTGAAATCTTAGATCTAAAGAAGTTGCTGATTCAGGATGTTTGTTCTGAAGCTGACTGCATAATTACAAATTTATCACATGTTATTTAATTGCAACTAGACAAAACAATTTTTAGAGTGGCAATTAGTAATTAAGCCACGAATATCATTGTCCTGAACTAAATTACATTATGTATATAAAATACAGGTTCAAATATCTGCAATACATTAAACAAAACAAAAGTAAAATACTGCAAATACTGAAATTGTGAACAAAGAACAGCAACACTGAGAACACTCAGCTGGTCAGGCACCACCTGTTAATAGACTAAACATTTCATATGTGTGAATCTAGAAGATTTCTGGAGGTTGGCTCTTGGATGGCCATCAGAACGGATGAGCAGAGCTCATTGCAAAGTTCAGCTGGCTGAAAACAGAGCCGAGTGAAATGTGCTGGAGTGGGACTCTTGAACCAGACTAGATAATGCTTAACACAGATTGGATTAATCTAGACAAACGATCATCCTATGGAGGGAGAAGGCTATAAGCAATGCGCCAGAGTCAGGCTGTGTAGTGCTGGAGATAAACTCAGCCATCTTGGAACTCAAGAAAAATATGAGGATGCCTGCTTTTAATTGCAATCCAGCGACCCATGGTTGAATATGTATATGACAGGTGGCACAGTTGCTCAGTGGTTTGCACAGCTGCCTCACAACACCAGGGCCCCAGGTTTGATTCCAGCCTCAGGTAACTGTCTGTGTGGAGTTTGCACATTCCCTCCGTGTCTGCGTGGGTTTCCTCCGGGTGCTCCAGTTTCCTCCTACAGTCCAAAGATGTACAGGTTAGGTGGGTTGGCCGTGCTAAATTGCCTCTAGTGTTCAGGGATGTGTAGATTAGGTGGGTTCATCAAGATCATCATCATAGGGTCCCGACAGTGTGGAAACAGGCCCTTTGGCCCAACATGTCGATACCAACCTTCAGAGCATCCCACTCAGATCCAATGCTTATAACCCATGTAACCTATATATCCCTGAACACTACGGGCAATTTAGCATGGCCAATCCACTTAGCCTGCACATCTTTGGGCACAGGGGTATGGCTCTGGGTGGGATGCTCTGAGGGTCGGTGTGGACTTGTTGGGCTGAAGAACCTAATTCCACACTGTAGGGATTCTATAAACTCTATGATTGTAATATATGTTGAGTCTTGCCCAGACCATTATGATCTTTGCAATCTGTCAATGTCCTTTGGCAAGGCATACCCATGGAGAATGGGAATACCGACTGCAGCCACTGAATGAATGCAATAGCCATTCTCAATGCAGTAATATCTATAAATTGATTGGTAGAGGCGAAAATGTAGATTTTTTTTGTTTTAAACAGAAGTATAAAACAGATACCTTAACTGTGTGGTGCTGGTAGAAACTAGTTTTTAAAATATTTTGTTTTTCTCTTTTTCTTATTCAAAATTGCCCCTACTGGGGGTTATTACTGGGGGGATTTTGTGTTCAAAGTATCCAGCTTTCCAAAAATGCATAACTTGTTCCAAAATGCTTGACTTTTTCTTAAATTTAGAATGAATACATCAGAGTGGAAAAGGCAAACTGGGTCACTTGGACTGTTCCATACAGTTGTGATAATTCCTGCATAATGTTAAGAAACCTTTCACCCTCTTAGGTATCAAAACTTTTCAAGGAAAAGGAAAAAATAAAATCAAATGCAATGCCAATTAGGGAATAAAATTCCTTCCTGAATCGTCTTGATGATCAGAACTGGCCAAGAAGATTACATTGATCATGAATTATAGAATCACTACAGTGTGGAAACAGGCCCTTCAGCCCAACAAGTTCACACTGACCCTCAGAGCATCCCACCCAGATGCATCCGCTTATAACCCACTTAACCTACACAACCCTGAACGCTATGGGCAATTTAGCACAGCCAATCCACCTAGTCTGCACATCTTTGGACTGTGGGAGGAAACTGGAGCACCTGGAGGAAATCCATGCAGACATGGGGAGAATGTGCAAACTCCACACAGACAGTCACCCGAGGCTGGAATTGAACCTGAGTCCCTGGCACTGTGAGGCTGCAGTGACAACCACTGAGCCACCGTGTCACCCCATAAGATGCAATCCCCTGCAAGATGCAATCTCGTCCACAGCCCAATTGTTAAAAATAATGCACAAAGGCTGTAGATTCTAAAGAGATGTGAGTAAAGTGTTAATAGTTAAATATGTAAATGAAAGTCCTATAATGATAGACTGCGAAGAGAGAAGCAACACTGTGGACCTCATGTTACGTCTAAATGTATATTGTTACTGAGACCTTAGATTCCAACAAACCTCACTTTAGTGAGGTAGTGCATCTATCAAGAATACCCAACAACTGAAAAGGGTGGCCAAATGGTTTGATCCATAATTACCCGGTGGATGATTCGTGATGAAAATTTTGACATGAATCATTTGCTAAATTTATTTTTGTCCTGCAAGCAACCATTATATCTCCCTCTGTAACTCCAGCAAATTGAAAAGATTTTAAAGTAAGAGCCATAGTCATAAAACTTAAATTTTCCCATACACGGTGCATGCATGTTATCTAACTAATTCACGAGTACTCTGAGAAAATTCTGGGCCTTCTTAACAGGAAAGGTTCTGTGTAAATGATATAATTAGATTTCGTCAAAGATTGTGAGACTGCACCACGTAAGTTATTAATCTATAGATTGGAAAGGCAAGAAATCAGGGGGAATTTTTAAAAATGGTTTGTAAATGGGGGAAAAAAGAGGAAAATAAATGGTGGGTGTTAATCCAGCTGTATCAAAATAGCAACCGATTATCAGCCACAGTTCTCTGTGAGGACACCATTTGCAACATTTTCATATCAGGTAGCTTGGACTTAGACAAAGTGCTTTGGGTTCATAGATGACACTATTTCTTACAGAGGTGATTATTAACAGTACTAAAAACCCAAATCAGATGCAAAAGAATCTGAATAAATTGAGAAGGTTGTCTAGAGAATAATAAGTGACATTTAATAACAACAAAGACAAATTAATGAGGCCAAGCTAGGGAAATAAACTAAGTAGCTCTGAGTTGCCAGAACAAAACAACAGAGAAATCATTGAAGTCAATAATACAGTCCAGCAGAAGTAATGAAAGCTAATAGGATCTTGTGATATATCTAGCTAGGGAGTTACTGCTCAAATCCCAGTTGTTGAGAATAAATCTTTACAAGTCACTAATTTGATCACACCTAGACTGCCATAGCCAAATCTGTTTCCTATATGGCAACAAAGTTATTATGACTTTCAAGGCAATACAGAAGAGGTGGACAAAGCTGATGGCTAGCTTAAGGCATCTGAACAATGAGGGGAAAAATAAAAAGCTTAGGGGTGGTTATTTTTGAGAAAGCTTAAGGGAAATGTTATGCAAGTATTCAACATTCTTAAGGAAATAGATAATTTGAATGCAGACAATGTTTTTGAAATTGCTGGAAACAGATAAGACTCAAGCTTAGGAAATAAAGGTACACAAACAGCTTAGATTGAACCATTTTGTGCTGTTGGCCTTGATTGTATGGAATAGACTGCCTAGGATGACCGGGTGTGCAGACAGCAGGGAGACATTTAGGAAAATGCGTGATTCAGAGATTTTGCGACTGGTTAAAAAATCTTTGGGACCTTTTCCAGTTCTGTATTTTCCTATATTTACTGTGTTCCTGTGATATAATGTCTGATGCTAGCTGGAATCCTACCAAGAGAAAAGTCAGCAGCAGCTGGATAATAATAAGAAGAATGATGATTAATACATAAATCCATCATCAATTTCTTTAGAAAGGTCACTGTTAATACTTGACCAGAATTATGTTTATATGAATATTGCACCAAGAAGCTGTCCCTAAATGCCTTGAGTAAATATAGAAAAAATTCTTGTATATCTAATTCCTCGAATTATGTAAGCACTGGTCACAGAAATTTCTAACTTACAAGCCAAATTTCAATGGTTGTTAGAAATCTAAGTATATGGAAGTTTTTATCTTCTGAGTTCAAAAAAGTTTTATCTTTCAGAAACAGTAGAACAAGTAAGCTAGATGAATACATCAGACCTGTTAGGGCTGAAAGTGATTTATTTAACTTGGACTGAGTCTGGACCTGAAAGCAAATGCTGAAGCTGTCAACACACTAATTATGAGATCAATTTGAATAATTATTGATCCTCAGTTATTTCAGTAGTAAGAAAGGACTTCTGTAGATGTACTTATAATGGCTGTGCAATGAATCGCCTGTGACTTCTTCCGGAGAGTTTAGCTGCCTAGATGAATACAGTTCTAACAACACTCAAGAAATGTGACATCAGCCAAGATCAAGAAGTCTGCTTGATTGGCACCACATCCATAAGCATTCACTGCCTCCACCACCAATACTCAGTAATCATTCACTACTGGATGTGGCAGGACTGCAGAGCTTAGATCTGCTCCACAGAGTATGGAATTGCTTAGCCCCATCTATCACTTGCTGCTTATACTGTTGGCGCACAAGTTTGGGAGTTACACGAGGTTAACACCACTTTTTAAAGATGCTTGGTGCTTAGTGCTGCTCCTGGCATGCCCTTTTGCTCTGTGCTGGAGTACAGTTCTGCAGCTGGCGATATGCCACAGTGTCTCATGTTTATCCAGTCTTGAGTTGTTAGATTATTCGAAGGCTGTCCCATTTAGCACGATCACAGTGCCACACAACACAGCAGACTGTATTCTCAATGTGAACTTTGTCTCAATAAGGACTGTGTGGTAGTCACTCTTACTGATACTGTCATGGACAGATATCTCTGTAGCCAACAGATTGGTAAGGATGAGGTCAAGTATGTTTTTGTCCTCTTATTGGTTCCCTTACCATCTGTTGCGAACCCAGACTGGCATGTATGTCCTTTGGGGCCCAGCCATCTCAATCAGTAATGTTGCTGCCAAGCCACTCTTGGTGGCGGACATTGAATTCTCCCACCCGGAATATATTTTTCCCCCGTTGACAACTTTAGTACTTCTTCCAAGTGTTGCTGAACATGGAGGAGTAGTGAAACAAAAACAGAAGTTTCTGGAGAATCTCAACAGTTCTGGCAGCTTCTGTGAAGAGAAGTCGGAGTTAACATTTTGGTGGCGACCCTTCCCCAGAACTTTTGTGGAGGAGTACTGATTCATCAGCTGAGGATGTGGCAATCAGCAAGAGGTTTTCTTGCCTATGTTTAACATGAAGCCATGAGACTTGGGGTCCAGAGTCAATGCTACGTATCCCAGGGCAATTCCCTCCCAACTGTGTACCACTGTGCTGTCACCTCTGCTTAGTCTGTCCTGCCAATGGGTCGGGACATATCCAGGGATGGTGACGGTGGTGTCTGGGAAATATTCCGTAAGGTATGAGTATGATTATGTCAGGCTGTTACTTGACTAGTCTGTGAGACAGCTTTCCCCAATTTTAGCACTAACCCCCCAAGGAGGACTTCATGGGATCAACAAGGCTGTGTTTCCCATTGTCATTATCAGTGCCTCGGTCAAGGCCAGATGGTCTTTCTGGTTTCATTTCTTTGTTCAGACTTTGTAGCAAAAGATACAACTGACTGGCTTGTTAGACCATTTCACAGGGTAGTTGAGAGTCAACTACAGTGGCTCTGTGGTCCAGGTGAGGATGTCAGATTTCCTTCCCTGAAGGGTATTAGTGAACCAGATGGGTTCTTTTTGGATCAATTCCAGATTTTTTAAATTGAATTCAAATTCCAACCTGAGTCCCAAGAATATAAACTGGGTTCCTGGGTTAACAGTCTAGCGACAATACTGCTAGGCCTATCCTTCACTGTCACTCGGTCAGATTTCTGGATCTCCTTCCTAACAACACTGTGGATGTACCTACAGTGAATGAACTCCAGAAGGCAGCTCACCACCACCTTTTCAAGGGCAAGTCAGGATGGCAACAAGTGCTGGCCCACTCAGTTGAAGCTTAATCCATGAAAACATATTAAAAATCAGAATTAAAAAAAAGGTGCATTCCCAACCTCTTTTATACCAGCGGTAAAACCATCAAATGGAGTGCGTATTTCTCTGTTTGGATTATGAGAATATGGATGAGTATATCGTTACAGATTAAATGTATACATTCTACTGTTTTTGTCCATGTTTTGGTCATTGAAATTTGCTGAGAAGACTGAGGATGTGTGCCTTAAAATCCACATAAACTAACGAGTGATAGTATATAACTCAATTGCTGATCTAAAATGTGGAAACAGCTTGCTGATAGTATTGAATAGTGGCGTTGTCAGCTGGGGTATTCTGGCCATCAATACCTTCTGTCTCCACATTCAGAAGCTTATTTCGTTTTCCCTTCCTGTGTGCCAAAGGGTGGTTTTCTTCTGCATCCCAATGTATGATGTCAAATGTCAGGCAATGTAAACATTAGATAAGCTCCTGTGTAACAGTCACACACAAAAAAACTTGAAGCATTTCATTTGTTTCTCTTTTAATTTAAAACGATCGTTCTGTATTTCATACTTCATTAGAGCTTTAGAAAATTAATTGCATTGAAAATGAAACCCAACATAATGATTTTAATTCAAATACTATATGATGATGAGTTAACCATTACCTAAATCTTTTAGCTTGACAGAACATGAGGGGATGTAAAACTATATAGTTCCAATCTTAGACTCTTCACCTGACTTGAAAATGTGGTGGCTTTTGTATGACATATTTCACTATTATATCATTCTGCCTTTTATGTCAAACTGAGAACCATTATGGTATATAATGGAATGTCAGTGATTTGAATGAATGGCAGGTTCTGCTTGCTCCGTCAACCACTTAGGTGTCCTATGAATTTGTAAGATAAATTTTGATCTTTTGTGCATTGTTTGTTCCAGGTTAGCTGTAGCAATTTATGCTGATTTGGCCACCGAAGCAATGAAATTCGGTTTATTTGTATCTGCCTTTCGAGTGCTACAAGTGCCCTTAAAAGTCAAAATGGCATCTACTTGGTGTTTGGGTGCACATTTTGATGTAGGTTGCACCATCATCTGATTGAGGTATGTAAAATTATAACAGCCATGGAGAGGGTAGATCGTGGAAATCTGAGACAAAAAGATTTTCACCCAGACAGTGGAAATAATACAGAACATGTTGCCTGAGAGGATGTTGGAAGCAGATACTCTCACAATATTTAAGAAGTATCTGGATGAGCACTTAAAATGCCAGGACATAGTAGGCTATGGACCAAGTTCAGATAAATGGGATGAGTGTAGTTTGGTACTTGCTGCTCAGCATTAACATGGTGGACTGAATGGTCTGTTTCTCCACTAAGTGACTTTATGCCTTCCATAAAAATTAAGTTTTAATTGAAGGAAGGCAAATTTTAATGGTATGAGTCAAGAACTTTCAAAAGTTGTTTGGAGTAGACTGAATCACCGGTAAAAGGATGGTTCAAGGAGAGAGGGTTCAAGAATGTGATGATGAGAGTTCAGAGGCATTTTGTTCCTGTTAGAGTAAAGAGTAAGGCTGGTAAGATTAAGGAACAATGGATGAATAAAGGTTCTAGTCAAGATTAAAAGAGAGTTTTTAAAGATAAAGACAAGTTGGTTCAATTAAATCTCTTAATCAATATAAAGAGTGTAAATGCATTATAAAGAGAGAAATCAGGAAGGCATAGAGGGGATATGAGATAGTATTGGCAGATAGGTTAAGGATAAGCCAAACCAATTCTACAAATACAATATGAGTAAGATGGTAACTAGAGAGAGGATTGGGCCTCTTAAAGATTGAGGAGGTTGTCTTTGCGTTGAATCCCAGGAGATCGGAGAGATACTAAATGAATATTTCGTGTCAGCTTTTACTGTGGAGGAAGAAATAGAGTCTAGAGTATGCAGAGAAATAAACTTTGATGTTTTAAAAACAGTTCACATTGCAAAAGAGGACGGTCGGGAGGTCTTAGGGAATATAAATGTGGGTAAATCTCCAGGATCTGATCTAATGTATCCCAGAATGTTGTAGTAAGTAATGGAGGAAACTACGAGACCCCTTGCAGAAATATTTGTATCAACAATAACTATGGGTGAGGTGTCTGATGAATGAAGGGTGGCTAATGTTGTTCCTTTGTTTAAGAAAGGCTGTAAGGGGGAACTGGGAAATTGTGAGTTTGACGTCTGGTGAGGATAAGTTGTTGGAGGTGATTATAAAAGATAGGACATTTAGAGAAGCAAAAATTGATTAGGAATAGTGAGCATGTGAAGAAATCATGTCTCACAAACTTGATTGTGTTTTTTGAGGAACTTATCAAAAAGGTTGATGAGGCAGAGCAGTAGACATTGTTTATTTGGATTTTAGTAAAGCCTTTGACAAGGCAATGGTAGACTAATTAGTAATGTTAGGCCACGTCGGATTGAGGGTGAGCTTACAAATTAGAATCACAATTAGTTTAACAGTTGGAGACGCAGACTAATGGTTGAGGGTTGGTTTTTGGTCTGGAGGCCTGTGACCAGATGTGTTCCTCAGAGATTGGTTCTGGGTCCTCTTTTGTTTGTCATTTATATAAATGATTTGGATGAGAATTTGGAAGGCATGGCTAGTAAATTTGTGGATGATACCACAATTGATGACATTGTAGACAATGAAGAAGGTTTTCTAAGATTACAAAGAGATTGTGATCAAGTGGGCCAATGGCCTGAAAAATGGCAAAGTTCAATCTGGATAAATGTGAGGTATAACATTTGGATGCAACAAACAAGGATAGGTCTAATAAAATTATTGATATGGCCTTGGCTAGTGTTGTAGAACAGAGAAAACTATCGGAGCAGGTATATCATTCTTTAAAGTTTGCATCACATATAGATAAGATGGTTAAAAAGGCCTTTGAGTATAGGAGTTTTGATGTTATTTTGAGGTTGCACAGGACATTGGTGAGGCCGCTTCCAGAATACTGTGTCCAGTTATAGGAAGGATATTATCAAACTGGAGAGGGTTTAGAAGCGATTTACCAAGATATTGCCGAATATGGAACTTTTGAGTTATGAAGATAGGCTGGATAGACTGTGGCTTTTTTCACTGGAGGGTAGGAGGTTGAGAGGTGACCTGATAGACGTTTATAAAATAATGAGAGGTATAGGTAGAGTTGATGGTAGTTGTCTTTTGCCTAAGATGGAGAATTTCAAGACTGGGGAGCACATTTTTAAGGTGAGAGGGGAGAGATTTAAAATGACATAAGAGGAACATTTTTTCACAGAGAGTGGTGAGCATGTGGAATGAATTTCCTGATGAAGTGGTGGATGTGGGTACAATTACAACATTTTAAAGACATTTGGATGGATATATGAACAGGAAAGGTTTGGAGGGATATGGGCCAGTAGCAGGCAGGTGCGGTTATCTTAGTTTGGGATTATGTTCAGCATGAACTGAAGGGTCAGTTTCTGTGCTGTATGACTCTATAACTCTATATTGGTGGAAGTGTTAGTGCTTGCACAATGAATTGGAAATATGCAGAGAAAGTAGATGGTGAAGATAACATCCCCTCTAGCAGCAAGAAGGAACCCTTACCAGAGCTACCTGACCATCATTTCTTCACCTATAAACATATGTCTACTCTGATTGTGCATCCACCTCTGCCAGTTCCATTGGGAACCACCTCACTACAGCCATCCGTTAACAATAGGCACAATGTTCCCATTGTAAGATGAAAGGAGATGACATCCCCTGAGGAGACCAGCATTATTTTGATGCTCAAAACAATGAAGTGATCATGAGCCAGTTGACTGCTCCTTGCAGATATTGACAAGTTCATGACTACATGAGTAGCATGTCACTTCTTGTCTCATCAGCAACCTCAGCTGATCTCTTTGGCAAGTCTAATAAAGAGAAACCAGCAAATACTGCTTGTTCTGCCATATCATATTGTCTTGAGACTATTAATCACATTACCATTCAATAGAGACTAACCTCCAACACACTGATACACAATCAGAGCAAACGTAGGTTTACAGGTGAAGAAATCATCTCCACAGGCCCTGCTCCAGGCCACTTTCACATTGTGTCTTCATCACATTCAGCTTCTCGGTGTACGTGTACTGCTTAGTTTGGTTGGACTTCTTGGATATCTAAAAGTGTAATTACACAATAGTGAGGTTGTAAAATTGAGAAAGCAATAGACGTATTCTTAAATTATTAGCAGCTTGTAAATCTGAACAGAATGTGGGATATGGCAGCGTTAGGAAATGGATTTTCTTGTCTTGCAAAAGAAAGGTAAATATGTCCAGTAGTGTGCTGTAATATGTTTGGCTGATGCGTTTGTTATCAGTGAATAGCTGGGAAAGCATAAGATACGTATGCAAAGCTTGCAGTGAAGTATATGAATATCAGTGATTTGTGATCGGTTGCAATTGCTGGTAGCCGACCGAAGAGAATGTGGTGAATAGAACAATAGCTGAGATAGCGTACAGCATTTGAAGATGTACTCACAAACCTTGGCTACTGTTGTACGACCCTATAACTTTTGAAAACCACTGAACTCCTTAAGGCATTGCAAACGTGGTTCTTGGAGATGACACCCAGCATTCACTGCCATGACCATGTGTTCCCTTTGCCTTCTGAATATGCAGCTGGTGAGCCTCCTGCTCGATCCGGACAGATACATAATACATCTTTCCTACTTCCCACCTTCCTCATCAAGGCTTCAAGTGAAACTTATCCTTTCCTATGTTATCAAACATGGCTATTGAACTTAGTCCCTGTAGAATCCTGAAAATAATTGTAATGTGGAGATTTCATGACAGTTAATGAATGATTATTGTGATTTATTTGCCTGATTTAATTTGGTATATTAATCAAAAAAAATCTGGCATTGTTAAAATATAATACTCTGCAAACATTATAATAGGAGAGAAAATTAATTTTGTTGTGTTTCGGACTCCAATTTGACTGAGCTACACAAAAAATGTCCACATGATGGCACCTTCTGTATATGCAACTTATGTGAGTGACTGCCTAAGTTTCAGATACTCAAAATCTGCCACATATTGACCAATTGCTGTTTACTCCGTTATGATACACATACAAATCCCTACTTATGTTACTGAAATCTCTGATTTGCAGACAATCTGTAATGTATCATGCATTAACATGCTGGTTACTTAGTCCCACTTCTTTCTTTGAGTCTTATGAGAAAGGTTGATTACTGTATTTGCATGGGTACACTGTTCATTTCACTGTGTGTCAAAAATATATTTTTCTCAGTCTTGAATAATTTAGTTAACTAAATTCTCCAACATTCTGTGGAGCAGAATTGCTCATTTCTATGATCCTCCGAGAGAAAAGATTTCTGTTTCATTCCATTTGAAAAGAGAGACCTCTTATTTTAAAACTATGTCCCCTAGTTCTGTGTCACCTAAAAGAGAACAACTTTTGCTGGTATCTACCTCATCATCTTCCTTCAGGATCTTCTATATTTTAGTAAAATCCTATCTCGTTTTTTTAAACTCCATTGTCTGAAAGCTTAACTTCTCAGACCTATCTTCACCAGGTTCATACTCATTCTTCTTCAGGGATGAGTTCATCAACCTTCTCTGAATAGTTTCTACCACAACCTTGTCCTTATTTTCAAACAAGGAGAGCAAAACGGCACACATGGTCGACATATGGTCTCACCAATGCCTTGTAATGAACAGCAATAAAACTTACCTAATTTTAAATCCCACTCACCTTGCAAGAAAGGCTAACATTTCATTTGCTTTCCTAATCACATGCTGATTTGATTTGATTCATTGTTGTCATGCGTACCCAAGTATGGTGAAAAGTTTTGTTTTACATGTAGTACAGGCCAATTATAACATACAAGAGCAAACACATCACAGGGTGTTTAAACAGAGCAAGGCATACAGGGTTATAGCTGTGCAGGAGGTGCTCAAAAGCAAGATCAACATTACATTTGAAATACGTGAGGTCCATTCAACAGTCTAATAACAGCAGAGAAGAAGCTGTTCTTGAACCTGTTGGTATGCGTGTTTAAGCTTTTGTATCTTCTGGTAACCTCTTCTGACGGAAAGAGGGTATAACCAGGGTGTTTTTTAAAATTCATTTGTCGGATGTGGGCGTTGCTGGCTGGTCAGCCTTTCTTGCCCATCCCTAGTTGCCCTCAGAAAGGTGGTGATGAGCTGTCTTCTTGAACCGCTGCAGTCCACCTGTTGTGGGTCAACCCACAATGCTTATAGGGATGAAATTCCAGGACTTAACTCAACGACAGTGAAGGACTGGCAATATATTTCCAAGTCATGGATGGTGAGTGTCTTGGAGGGGAACTGGGAGGTGGTGGTGTTCCCAAATGTCTGATGCCCTCGTCCTTCTAAATGGAAGTGGTTGTAGGTTTGGAAGGTGCTGCCTGAGGATCTTTGGTAAATTTCTGCAGTGCATCTTGTAGGTAGTACACACTGCTGCTACTGAGCGTCAGTGGTGAAGGGAGTAGATGCTTGTCGATGTTGTGCCAATCAAGTCGGCTGCTTTGTCCTGGGTAGTGTCAAGCTTCTATAGTGTTGTTGAGACTGCACTCATCCAGGCAAGTAGGGTGTATTTAAAAACTGAAAGAACTGTGGATGCTGTAATTCAGAAAAAAAACAGAAGTTGCTGGAAAACCTCAGCAGGTCTGGCAACATCTGTGAAGGAAAAAACAGAGTTAACATTTCGGGTCCGGTGGCCCTTCCTCAGAATTTATGCCTTAACCTGTGCCTTGTAGATGGGGAACAGGCTTTGAGGAGTCAAGAGGTGAGTTACTTGCTGCAGTATTCCTAGTTTCTGACCTGTTGGTGCAACTGCCATGTTTATGTGGTAAGTCCAGATGAGATTTTTGACAATGGTAGCCTCCAGGATGATGATAGTGGGAGATTCAATGATAGTAATAACATTGAATGCTGAGAGGCAGCATTTAGATCGTCTCTTCTTCATGATAGTCATAGCCTGCCATTTGTGTGGCATGCATATTACTTGCCACTTGTCAGCCCAAGCCTGGATATTGTCCAGATCTTGTTGCATTTGAATATGGGCTGCTTCAGCATTTGTGGAGTCACGAATGGTGCTGAGCATTGTGCAATTATTGATGAACATCCCCACCTCTGACCTTATGATGGAGGGAAGGTCATTGATGAAGTAGTTGAAGATGGTTGGGACAAAGACACTACCTTGAGGAACTCCTGTAGAGATGTCCTGGAGTTGAGATTACTGACTTCAAACAACCATGACCATCTTCCTATGTGTCAGGTATGACTCTAAGCACCAGAGAGCTTTCCCCCGATGCCCATTGATTCCGGTTTTGCTTGGGCTCCTTGATGCCACACTTGGTTGGATGCAGCCTAGATGTCAAGAGCTGTCACTCTCACCTCACCTCGAGAATTCTTCTGGGTAGATGGGGTCTGTGATGTTGGCTGCCTTTCCTCAGGGTGAAGAAGTGTAGGTGGAATCCACAGATGGGAGGTTGGCTGGCAAGATGGTCTGGGCTGTGCTCACAACTTTCTATAGTTTCTTACAATCCTGGGCAGAACAGTTAATGTACCAAGCCATGATGCACCCAGATAGAATGTTTTCTATGGTGCATCGGTAAAAGTTGGTGAGGGTTGTTATGGACATGCTGAAGTTCCCAAGCTACCTGAGGAAGAAAAGGCATTGATGTGTCTTCTTGACCATTGCATCTACTTGGGTGGACCAGGACAGATTGTTGGCGATCGTCACGCCTCGGATGCTCTCAACCATCTCCACCTCAGCTCGATGTAGATAAAGGCAAGTCCTCCTCCTTTCTTTCTGAGGTTGATGAGCAGTTCTTTTGTTTTGCTGACATTGTTAGAGAGATTGTTATCTTTGCACCACAACACCAAGCACTCTATGTCCTTGCTGTATTCTGACTCGTCATTGTTTGATATCCGGCCTACAACAGTGGTGTCATCAGCAAACTTGTAGATGACATTCAGGTGAAATTTGTCCACACAGACATGAGGGTTCAGTAACAAAGACAGAAGTTGCTGGAAAAGCTCAGCAGGTCTGGCAGCATCTGTGAAGAAAAAATCAGAGTTAACGTTTCGGCTCTGGTGACCCATCCTTGAAACATCACCTCTAGTTTCCCAGCTTGTCTCGGTCCGTTGCAATTTGCCTACCAGCGTAGCAGGTATACACATACTATACATTCATAAAAACTGAAAGAACTACGAATGTTTACTGCAGATCTGAGTTCTGAAGAAGAGTCACTGGACCCAAAATGTTAACTCTGATCTTTTTCTTCACAGTTGCTAGCAGACCTGCTGACCTTTTCCAGCAACTTCTGTTTTTGCTCCTGATTTACAACATCCGCAGTTCTTTCAGTTTTTGAATGTATAGCAAGTTAAATAGGGGATTGAGTATACATCCTTGCAGAGAGCCAGTGTTGAGGATTATTGTGGAGGAGATGCAGTTGTCTATCTTCACTGATTACAGCCTATGGGTCAGGAAGTTGAGGATCCAGTTGCAGAGGGTGGAGCTGAGACCTATGTCTTGGATTTTGGAGATTAGTTTGCAGGGGAGTATAATGTTGCAAGTGGAACTGTATTTGATAAGTAGAAGCCTGACATTGGCATCCTTATTATCTAGGTGTTCCAGGGATGAGTGCAGGGCTAGGGAAATGGCATCTGCTGTATACCTGCAAATTACAAGGGATTGAGACAGGCTGGGAAGCTAGATTTGATGTCAGCCATGACTAACCTCTCAAAGCACTTCATAGTTTGGAGGTCATAGCCACCAGGTGATAGTTGTTAAGGCACATTGCATTGGTTTTCTTTGGTATCAGGATGACGGTGCACTTGCACACTAACTTTCATGATTCATGGCCAGAACATCCTTTGTACAGATTCATCTAAACATCTGGGACCTGCAAACTCCCTCCATTTAAATAAAATATTGCTTTATATTTTTCCTGCCAAAGTGGATAAATCAACATTTTCCCACATAATACTTCATTTGCCGAATGTTTGGCCACTCACCTACCCTATCTGTATATTTTTGTCGACACTATACTTCCTTTCACAACTTACTTTCCTATATCGTTTCAAGACGAGTGACCCTTCCTCGAAACAGTTCTGAGGAAATGTGACTCGACCCAAAACATTAACTCTGATTTCTCTCCATAGATGCTGCCAAACCTGCTGAGCTTTTCCAGCAATTTCTGATTTTGTTTCTGATTTATAGCGCCTGCAATTATTTCACTTTTTACTTTGCTACTTGTCTTAGTGTTAGTGCTAAACTTTAGATGCCATACATTTGGTTCCCTCATTGAAGTCAGTTATACACAGGCCCTGGTGCTAGTTTCTATGACACACCACTAGTTACAGCTGATTAAACTTTTGTCCCTAATTTCTGTTTCCCGCTAGCTAATCAGTCCTTCATACATGCTAATATGCTAACAAGCTCTTATTCTGTGTTGTAATCTTTGATTAATCTTTGGTCCTTTTTCAAATTTTTTTTTTGAAAATCAAAGTACACCACATCTGCAAATTCATCTTTATCCACTTTACTTGTTACATCCTTCAAAAAATTCTTAATAAATTGGCTAAACACAATTTCCATTTTAGGGAATCACTTTGACTCTGCCTGAGACTTTCTGAGTTTCCTGCTATAATCTCCAGTGCACAAGAAAAGTGTTTTAAATGCAATGCTAGAAAATATAAAAGTGAAGTCGGGAAGTGATGTTAAATTGCACAAGACATTGCTTATAGAACCATAAGAATAGGAGCATAAGTTGGCCATACAGCCCATTGAGTCTGTTCTGCCATTCAATGAGATCATGGCTGATTTGGTAATCCTCAACTCCACTTTGCTGCCTTTTCCCCATAACCCTTGATTCTTTTCCTGTCTAAAAATCGATCTATCTCGGTCTTGAATATACTTAATGACAGTCTCTTCATACCTGGTATCAGCATAGTGAACCTCCACTGGACTACCCCAATGCCAGTAATAACTTACCTTAGATAAGAAAAACTGTTGATAGTATTCTAGCTGTGCCCTGACTAGGGCCTTGTTTGGTCTTAGAAAAACCTTCCTGCATTTGCACTTCATTCTCTTTGAAATAAAGTCCAACATTCTATTTGCCTTCCCTATTACCTGTTGAACTTGGATGCTAGTTTTTTTTTGTGATTCATGCACAAGGACTCCCAAATCCCTCTCTTCTGTAGCTTCCTGCAATTTTTCCCCATTTAAACAATATTCAGCCCCTCTCTTCTTTCTGCCAAAGTGCATAACCTTATATTTCCCCACATTGTATTCCATCTGCCATGTTTTTGTCTACTTGTTTAATCTGTCTGTATCCCTCCGAAGACTCTTTGTGTTATCCTTACCACTCACCTTGCCACCTATTTTTGAGTCATCTGCTTATGTTACAATAGGAAATTTGTGTCCATTATAATTGGATTAAAGGAAAAGGTGGAGTGACGATTTACTAGAATTTCACAATAGCTTAAAGAATATAACTATAAAATGATGCCCATAATATGTTATTCCCCTGCCCACGGAATTTTTCTGAGGAATCTCATGAAAGCTTTCAAAGCATGAAAAGTTTTCATACAATGCTGAGTGTGATATCTTCTAAAAATATTAGAAAATGTAAAGATAATGCTCTAGTTGCTTTCAAGTATCTAAAACACATTTCAGTTGTACTATTAATCCCATGATTGGGCCTTGGGAATCAGATATAACATCATGAGCCAATGCTAGGGAAAGTGTGCAAATTATTGGAAACGTACGCATTATTGGAAATGATATTTTTGTTTATTCACAAGTGTGTCACATAATTTCTGTATTACATTTTTCTCTGATATATGATGGCTTTTTTTCTGTCTAGTGACATGTCGTAAAGTAACTCAATTGTGTGCAATAACAGCCAATTTCAGAAAGTTCACTTTATAAAATTGTGGTATTAGAATCAAATCTTTGCCCAGGGCTGTTGCCAATTTCAGTCAGCAACGCAAATAAATTTACAAAGATTGACCTTGTCTCTGAATGTTTAAATACCTTCATGATCGACCAGAATTGAGAGCTTTTTGTCCATTTTATTATAACAGAGATTTTTTTTCAGGTTATGTAAAAAATGTAAATTGTGCAGTCTATATAATTTACGAAAATTAGCAAAATGAATTACCTGAGTTAAATTCCATCACATTCTCCTTTCTCTTTTTCCCTCATATCCTTCCATGTTATTTATTTCCAAATAATCATTCAATGCCGTCTTGAATGTTTCAATTGAATTTGCCACTACCCCACTTCGAGGCAACGCATTCCAAACCTAACTACTCACTGTTGAGAAAGGTTTTCTCACATCACATTTCACACATCATTTTAAAGTTTATGACCTCAAGTCCTTGTTCCTTTTACAATCAAAGATTGTTTCCCCCATCTATTCTGTCCAGTCCACCCGTGAGTTTGAAAACCACTGTCATATCTTGTCTTATCCTTCTTGTCTCCAAGGAAACAGTCTAAATGAGAGGAGAGCATCCCTCTTTTCTAATGAAGGGTCTAAGCCCGAAATATCAGCTTTTGTGCTCATAAAACTCTCCTCTCCACCTATCTTCTCCTCTATTCATCTTCAGTCCGCCTCCTCCTCTCTCCCTATTTATTTCAGAACCATCTCCCAATCCCCCTTTTCTGATGAAGGGTCTAGGCTTGAAACGTCAGCTTTCGTGTCATAAGATGCTGCTTGTTCTGCTGTGTTCATCCAGCTCCACACTTTGTTATCTCGGATTCTCCAGCATCTGCAGTTTCCGTTATCTCTGATCACAGTTTGTGTCCATGATTGATTAGACTGCAGTCCCTCTTTCTGCTTCAAACTTGCTGCTGCATCATTAAATCATAGAATTGTATATTCTTGAAGAAGCCCTTCAGTCCATCAGGTCTGCACCGCTAAATACATTGCTACTTAACTAAGGAAACAATTATATTTATGGAATCTGTACAATAGCAGAAGAGGCAGAGATAATGTGATATGATGCTGAATTTTCCCAGAACTCAGCAAAGTGTCATTTCATGGAGGCTTTCCTTCTGTGAGGCCTGATGGGTTTCTTGCACTATTGCCCCAAATTCACCTTAGTAACTATCTACCATGCTGTTATGGCGCTCCTCTTGTCTACTGCTATCCTGATTCTCCTATTCATCACAGCCAGAGGAACTTGTCACTGGATCCTGTCACTGTGCCGTATTTAAAAGGCTGTTGTGCACCCAGTCAAGTGGTGGCAGTCTAGAGTTAACCTTCACAGTTCAAGACATTTGCCTTGACATGGCGTGTAAGAAAAAGGTGGCAATGACTTTACAGACAGGGGCCTGGTGCTCCTGCTAGACACGGTAATCCAGAGGAGAACAAGGACTGGCAGCGGAGGGCAACTGAGGGCACTTGACTCTGACAGCCTGGTCTGAATTTGTCAGTGTAATCGCCATGGTCCGTAGGAATGCCTGGTGGTGCCAAAAGAAGGTCAAAGACCTTCAATGCTCTGCCAAGGTAAGAGGCACCATCTTCCTTCTACTATCTTACACTCAGTCTATGTCTGCTACTACACCCACCTCTCACAGAGGCTCAAGGGGCTTTAAGCTTGTCACTATTTCATATAGCATCTTCCCTTGTTCATTCTCACCCATCCAATTGTACTAACCCTGCATGGTGTCTGTGCTGCACGCTCATTCATTCAGGACATTGCAACACACTTCCTTCACCTGCATTACAACTCAAATCTGTGCCAGTCACTATAAGAAAAAGACTTCTGGGGGCTTTGTGAAGTCAATAACCAGCTCTTCCATTTTGCATCATGCCAAGAGCACTTTATCTCTTTCCTCTATTCTGCTTCATCATTGTTCGAGGTGCTTGTAGATGGAATTTGGACAAAACTTGGCCAGACAGATCTGACTGTACAGGGAGTACAGCGAGGGGCTTGAGTACGCAGCCTTGCAGTGTGCCGGTGTTGAGAGCTGTAATGAAGGAGGTGCTGTTGTCTATTTTCACTGATTGTAGTCTGTGGGTCAGGAAGTTGAGGATCCAGTTTCAGGGGGCAGAGTGAGACCTAGCTCTTGGAGTTTAAAGATTAATGTTTGCGATAGTAGTGCTGAAAGCAGAACTGTAGTCAATGATTTGTCCTTGTTATCCAGATGTTCCAGGGCCAGGCAGATGGTGTCTGCCACAGACCTGTTGCAACAGCAGGTGAATTGCAAGGAATCAAAGCAGACTGGGAAGCTAGAATTGATGATTAACCTCTTGAAGCACTAACTCATGGCTCCTCTTGAAGCACTTCATAACTATGGAGATCAGATACACCAGGCGGTAGTCATTGGGGCACACTGCATGAGTCTTCTTGGTAGTGGGATGGTGATTGTCTTTTTGAAGCAGGTGGGGACTTCAGATCATGGTAAGTACAGTTTAAATGTGTCAGCGAATCCTCCTGCCAGGTAGACCAAACAGGATCTGAGTACCTGGCTGGGCACTCCATCTGGGCCAGTCCCTATTCATGGGTTCATTCTCAAAAAGGCCAATCTGATGTCTACAGCAGTGACTGAGGGAACATATGCATCTGGGACTGTTGGGGCAGGTGACACCATTTCACTGGCCTATTCAAAATGAGCGTAAAAAGATTTGAGTGCCTCAGGAGGGATTTTTTGTTGTTGTTCTGTTCTACCTCACTTTGTAGCCTGTTATGTCATGTAGACCTTGCCGTAAATGATGGGTGTCAGTGTGATTTGTCTGGGTCTCTAGCTTAGTCTGGCATTGCTTCTTGGCGGCTGACGGCCAAATGCATATCGTATCCGGTTTTCCTGTATAGACCAGGGTTGACTGACTGCAGAAATTCACCAAAGATCCTCAGAAAGCACCTTCCAAACCCAAAACCACTTCCATCTATAAGGACAAGGGAACAGACACATGGGAGTTCCCCTCCAAGTCACTCACCATCCTGACTTGGAAGTATATCCGTTCCCTTATTGTTGCTGGGCCAAAATCCAGGAATTTCCTCTCTAATGACACTGTGGGTCAAGCCACAGGAAGAGAACTGCAGCAGTGCAAGAAGGCAGCTCACCAACACTTTCTCAAGGGCAACTAGGGATGGGCAAGAAATGCTGGCCAGCCAGTGATGCCCGCATCCCACTAAAAAATACTTGAACGCCACACACCTGGACCAAAGTGCTTCTGTCACTGTAGACATTTTATAAAATATAACAAAATGCTTAATATCATTCTGCGCTGTCGTCGTCGAGTGACATTTCTTTGCATTACTTTTGCCGCCGTTGTATTTGTTTTATTTTCCCCGGCGCCACATGGTGGCATTGTCTGAATAAATAGAGGAAGTAATGAAAGTTGCAAACTGCCTGTCGGGATCAGCATGTGCTTTTCCAGCGTTTTAGACGGCGCCTGGGAAGGCGAAGGTTTTGCCTAGCAATTCCCAAGAAACCATTATTAAGTACGTGAGTGGCACAGACGCAGTTCGACACAACCGAGAACTACCTTTTAAAACAAACTTTCAAGACAATCATTGGTGTATGACCCTTACTTAAATAAACCTAAGAAGCAACTTTTAAAGAGCCATTCTGGGGAATGTATCTGGCGATTCTGGGTTGCAATTTTAGTTACCTGGTTTCAATTGTATTCATACTTCCGTTAATAATAACATCGTTTAAAGATAAATGGAGGAATCAAGAAAACCTGAGAGAAATAATTTTTATTTCCTTGGCCGGAGCCTAGGTTTTTAAAGCACCCATACTCATCCCAATGTCCGTTGAAAGGCATCTTCACTGTAATTGCTTTTCATGACAGTAAAGAATCTGTTCCGGAATCACAGTTCAGGACGAATACTTTCTGACAAACAGTCGCTTCACTAATTCGGCGTAACATGTAGAGTGTGTTTATTTGAAATTGTCAATGCCCACCTTCCAGACTGGTTTGGCGTGAAGCCAAGTAACGAGAAGGTCACGTTGAGGACTAGTGGTTATACAGACTGATGTGTTTCCCTTTCATCCCGATGAATGCTGGTCTGCATGGACTCTTTGGCGACCTTCAAAACATTGCGAGCTGAAGGTTCCCTGGATCTCCAAACAGCTTACACCTACTACCTCCGGCGTGGGTTGCAGCAGTCTAATTGAAATAAAACCTGATTCACGTTACACAGTGCTGGAGACACAAGACCGGAAACTTAGTATCTAGTCTGTTTTCAGACAGTGCCTGGCCAATCAGTTTTATTTTAATGTTCCAAGATTTCTTTGTCAAAGCGATCTTTCCCAAAACAGACAACTGTAATAGCTTGAAAAGTAACTGAAAGACATAACAGATGGACGTTCACTGTGTCGTTGTTTAAGAAGGCGACAAGATGAAGTTGCTATTCACAACTGTTATTCTAACCACATGAAACAAACTAACGCAGGTCAAGTACCAGAGCAATATTGTTTAGAACACGTCTAGTTTTGTAAATTGTTTTGCTTGTATTTGTTTAAATGAAGCGGAAAGTGCAAAATGACCCCAGCATCCAATGCTTTCACTGTTGCCTCCGTGCCTCTGACGCCAACACGGTTGTTGTCCCTTAATGTGCAGTTGGCATTGTGGTGATGGGCAGACGTGCGGATGGAGGCGCTAATGTTCGCGCTACGTGTTCCGCTGAATTTAACTCACGTATGCGATCCTGTGTATTAGTTGCAACTAAAGAAACTGAGATAAGAAACTCGGGAAAATAAATGTTGTCTTGAAAACAGTTCACGTTACAGAAGAGGAAGTGCAGGATGTATTTTAAAAAAACACAAAAGATGGATAAATCTGCAGGACCTGACTAAGTGTACCCCAGGACATTCTGGAAAGTTAGGGAAGAAATTGCTGGGGTCGCTAGCAAAGATATTTGCATCATCTACAGCCATGGGTGAGGCCGAAGAACCGGCAATGGCTAATATTTTAGAGAGAAATGTTGTATTTAAGCAAGGCTGTAAGGCGTACCCTGGGAACAACAGACCTGTGAGCCTGACATCAGTGTTATTGGTGGTGATTCTAAGAGATAGGATTTGCATGCATTTGGAGAGGCAAGGCTGGATTGGGGAAAGCCATCAAGGCTTTGTGTGTGGGAAATCATTTCTTACAAGCTTGATTGAGTTTTTAGAGAACATAACAAAAAAAGATGGATGAGGGCAGAGACGTAGAGCTTGTCTAAATGGACTTTAGTAAAGCTTTTGACAAAGTTCTGTGTGGTAGACTAATTGTTAAAGTTAGATCACATGGAATTCAGGGAGAGTTTGCCAATTGGATACAAAGTTGGCTTGAAGGTATGAAACAAAGAGTGGCGGTGGAGGGTTTTGTTTGACGGGAAGCCTGTGACCAGTGGTGTTCTCCAGGGATCAGTGCTGGGTCCACTTTGGTTTGTAATTTGTACAAGCAATTTACATTTAGGAGGCATGGTAAGTAAGTTTGCGGATGACACTAAAATTGGTGATATAGTCGACAGTGAAGGTTATCTAAGTTTACAAAGCGATCTTGATCAATTGGGCCAATGGCCTGAGAAGTGGCAGATGGAGATAACAAAGTGTGGAGCTGGATGAGCACAGCAGGCTAACCAGCATCTTAGGAGCACAAAAGCATTTAATTTGGATAAATGCGAGGTATTGCATTTTGGTAAAACAAACTTATACAGTTAATGGTAGAGCCCTGGGTAGTGTTGCAGAGCAGAGAGACTTAGAGCTTCAGGTACATAATTCTTTGAATGTTGCTTCACAGGTAGATAAGGTTGTTTAAAAGGCATTTATTATGCTTGCCTTCATTGCTCAGACCATTGAGTATTGGAGTTGGGATGCCATGTTAGGTTGTACAGGATTTGGTGACGCCACTGTTGGAGTACAGTGTAGAGTTCTGGTCGCCCTGCTATAGGAATGATATTATTAAACAGCAGAGGGTTCAGAAAGGACTTACCAGGATGTTGCTGGGGCTGGAGGTTTGACTTATAAGGCTTTAGTGGAGTGTAGGAGGCATGGAAGTGACCTTATAGAGACTTATAAAATCATGAGGGGAATAGATATGGTGACTAGCAAGGGTCTTTTCCCTAGGGTGGGTGAGTTGAAATCTAGGGGACATATTTTTATGGTTAAAGGAGAAAGATATAAAAGGGACCTAAGCGGCAACATTTTTCTCACAGACGTTAATGTGTGGAATGAACTACTAGAGGAAATGATAGATGCAGTCACAGTTACAACCTTTAAAAGACACTTGGATAAATTCATAAACAGAAACGTTTTAGAGGGATATGGGCCAATCGCAGGCAAGTGGGAGTAGTTTAATGTGGAAACCTGGTTGGCATGGACGAGCTGGACTGAGGGGTCTGTTTCTGTGCTGTGTGACTCTATGACTCGATTCCATTAAAATAAATGCATGAATTGTTAGTGAACTTTTCTCACAAACGTTTATAAAGCAACTGCCTAAACTAGTAGCTTTGCTTTTTAGCTTCCGCTGATTTAAACCTTCGCTCATGGTAATGCTGAAAAGAACAGACTTTTTATGGTTTACAATTTATTTTAATTTTACAATATTATCTCAAATACATTATCTTATGGGACCTACAGGCTATAATTGCCTAATGTCATTTTAACCTTCAATTGTAAACCAAAAGCGGACCACAGTTCGATTGAACTTTCTGCCAAGTTCTGTAAGACTTTTCATTTATTCAATGTTCTTTGATATTATTTTGATATTACAGCCAGTTAGAACGGGTAGTGCAGACCTGTCTTACGCTCACCGTGGTGCACATTATTTATCCAGCCTGCTTTTTACTGGTAGCACACAATGTCTTGGAACTCAAAAGTAATTGCAACTACTGCTTACCCGTTATCCTATTCTGTGCGACCATAGCTCACATAAACCGTGGATTTGGTTTATAATAGGAGTCGGGGTGGGGGTGGGGGGATGCGTTGGGCTTTAATTTTAAAGCATTGAAGATCTAAGTACTCCTAGCTTTTGGTATGTTCCGTCCTTCTAATTTTGTATCTGTACCCTTCGAGATTGAGTTTAAACAGTTAAATGGCTTTCCCTCACCTACTGATAAATGTTGAGGTTAATTTCTAGTGTAACTTAAATTCACTAAGCTATTTTCACCAGCACGGGAATGGTGAAATGCTATTATGGCTTCAGGATATTTAATAGTTTATGCTGGGACTTCCACTAGAATGTAAACAGTTAAATTGATTCCCATCCGTTCTAATTTCCATTACATTTATTAAGAGCTTTTGGAACTAAAAACGATGTTGCTTCCGTCGTTGTGATTGTGTTAATCTTCTTTTAAAACAAAAATAATTCCAACAGTGTTAAACTGATCTCATGAACTCCATATTAAAGATGACACAATTTTAAGTGAAACTAATGCGAGGAAACGATGCTGCCTATAACTTCATCGGGTTGGGTTTAACAATTTAACGTAGCCCCATGGTAACATTAAAATGTAGTTATGGCAAATTATCAATGATTTCCCATTTGAGTATGAGCTGAAGCACCAATGTAAGCGCCGTCAAAATGCCTGGCTAGTACGAACAGAGGCTGTGTGCTGGCCAGTTGCTCCTCTTCTAAATAGAATCTGCAGCATTTGTTGAAGTTTACTCAATGCTGGGCTCTGCTATGCCAGTTTCACCCTGACTGGACCCCACCACTGCCCCCTCCCCTTCACGTGATCCAGAAGACATGCGCACAATCGGTCTGTGAAAAAGCACATCTGCATTTTTCACTGACGTAAGTACGCTGTGTAGCACACATCGGATTGCCAGATTGCAAGTCTAAACTTGGCTGAAGGCCGGTAGTCAAACCGGGGCTGTTTCATAGACTTTGTTATATTGCCTGCCTTCATTCTCCAAGTGTCCTAAAGAGCTTGGTACGAGCTCAGCTGCTCTGGAGAGCGAAGTCAGTCAGGGGAAAGAAATCTATGTTGCTTGGTGGTGGCTGATGGCATCCCGGTTTCTGCCAAGTCAGTAACTTCAGTAAGCTCCCCCCCACCCCCCCCCAACCAACCTTCCCACTCCCCCCTCCCCACTCCCCTCCAAACTGCAGGATTCTGTTCTGGATGAAAATCACTCTTGTGGTTTCGAGAGAGTACAATTGATTGGTACGGATCGCCAGTGTGCACGGTCTATTGTTTGAAAGCTGCACTTAAACCCGTCCCAGAATGAAGATGAAAACGGTAAAGGCGACTCGTAACGTTTTACCGACCCTTTTGTTTATTTCAAATTGTCGGTTTTCTGCTAAAGCGCACTGCACATTGTATTGTAAATGAGTGGGATTGGGCACTGCAGTAGTCTCAGTCAGCTCTCCCTTGTTTGACTGTTGAGAATGGACTGCACTGGAAGGAATCGTTTGGGTTTTTCTGCGATTATCTGTTTGAACCCCCCCCCCCCATTCATCAGATGCTGTCCTCGTGCATTAGAAAGTGAGATAGTTCTATTGCTTGTAATCGTTTGTAGGGCAGTAACAAACGCTGTACAGAATAGTGTTCTTTGATTTAAATCTGCACCTCGTGTAATTTGTGAGGGGATTTTTAAACATACATCGATCCAGTTAATCGAATGCTGGGAGCGAGACTGTACAGAAAGCAAATTTTCTAATATATTTATACATAAAATAAAAACCAATCCGAAAAGTGTGTGAGAAGGTACAGACTTTCCAATACTTTCATTGTTGTAGAGACGCTTGTTTTTATTTGAGCGGCCGGTGTAATGTATTTGGGCCAAATGCCAACTGTCTGGGTCACACGCGTTTTATCCAAATAGATTTAGTGCTGCTGTCTGGGAATGAGCTGCTGAATGTTACTTCATATTGACTGTACGGAGCCTATTCCATTTCCTCCCCGTGTATGCAAAGTTTTAATTTCCCTTTAGTTTTGACACTGAAATGCTGACGTTGAGCAGCCAGCTGTGTGCTGTGTTTTTGTACTGTCTCGCCTTTTCGGGGCTCCTTCACTGAAAAATCCGGGATTGTCCGACAGCAATCTTGACAGCTCCTGGGAAACGCAGTCGGTTACGGGGCAGGAAATCGAGCCCAGGTTCTCAAACCCCAACACGGCTGGTGACGTTTGCTCAAGAGTTTGGTTTTGTGTTCCAGGGTCGTGGGATGCCTGCCCCGAATTTGGTGAAAAAGGAGTCCATCAGAGAGCACCCGTCTCTGTAATTTGAGTTTAATTTTAAGGAAGTCGGATTCTATAAGTTGCAAAGCGCTGCGGGGAGCCAGGGGTGATGATGGGAGGGTGGAGGGGTTTGGTTTGCGGTGGGGGCTGCTGTTATTTCTTGCTGGAACGGTAACCGGCTCACTACCAGGGGCGGGTCTTGCCACTTAGTTTCAAACGGGAAGCCGCAGGTTTTTATATCGAACTGCTGCCCCCTCCCCCTCCTTCACTTCCCTAGCAACATACGCATGCCACTTGCGCCGTGGGTTTGGAAGTGTATGGTGCCCCCTTATCTTAAATCTCTGACCTTTTGCGTTCCGGGGGAAGCCCACAACGCGCAGCTTTCGCAGTCACTTGGATAATGTGGCTGCTGTGTGCCTTTTGTTGCCACTTAATCACTGTTCACTTCGGTGCTTCACTGGATTAGAAGATTGACCAACGTAGAAAAAAAAACCCAGCATGATTTAGGGGCTTTCAGATAAAACATACTACGGTTTCCAGTCCCACTGTTTCGCAAAGGCACCAGATCTTTTTGCATTGACTTTTTATGAATGCAATATCGCCGATATTAGTTAATTTTCGGACGGAAATCTATCCAGTTGTAAGATGCGCCGATGAAGTGTAATGTCAGTCAGCAAGGCTCTCTCTCCCTTTCCACCTCTCGCTCACTTCCTTTCTAACAACGGTATTTTATTTGAAGTAATGAGCGTGTGAAAGCCCGACTTGATTTAGCATGAGGGCCAGCCTTTTGGCTCGGGGAGGTTAAGATACTGACTCCAATGTGTTCCCTGATGAAGGTGATGCAGATCTCGCCGCCTTGAAAGATTTCCCCCCCCGCCCCCCGCCGCTGCTCGCAGGAACGCTCTCGGTGCCGGCCGCTGCGGCTGGGCGGAGTGTGGAGCTGCGGGTCGCTCTCAGGACATTGCTAGTGTCCCGCTGTGACCTCGCTCGCTCTGTGGCGGGGAGCGACCGCCCCCTGTCTTCGGAGATTCCGGGCTTACTCCTGGTTCTGCTTGCTCCTTCTCTCCTGGGCCACTCTGTCCTGTTATGGTGCCCGCCCCTCCTGGTTCTTCTTGTTAACACGTTTCCTTTATTTTGCCCGAGAAAGACTTGCACTTATATAATGCCTTTCATATTTCAGGAGGTCTCAAGAGCTTTAGAACAAATTATTTTGAAACCTTTGAAAGAGTATTTACTGTAGTAATGTAGGAACATTGAGTTGTATTTATTAGCCTCGCTATTGTCCAGATTTTTTCCACCTGTTCTACTTTTCTTGCTGGTCTCCCTCGCTCTCACCATTAGCGCCTCCTTTCCCAATGCTTGCTTATTATGCAACTCTTTCTGATGTGCGATTGTCCCATTGCCGTCTGTTTTCCTTTCTGCTGTCCCTCGTTATTTTCCTCAGATCCCCATTAATTCCCAGCTGTGTTCTGCTGACACATTTCTCTACACGTTGCACCATTCCTGCTTCTTTTCCTTGTTCATGTACTGTGTGCTTCCCATCTTCCTCTCCCCTGGCAGACTCTTAGCAAATTCCTACACTTTCAAAACAACACAAATGTGGAGAACATCCCATCACCTCTATTTTCCATTTATCCTCAGTAATTTTCTTTATTCCCTTTCATTCATTTATTTCCTACACCCATGCTTTTATTCCCTTTTCCTCATGTCTTCTCTTCCCCTCCTTTCTCTGCTCTCCATCCTTCTTAAAGCTCATCCACTCCTCTGCCTCTCTTCCCCCCCAACCTCCTTTTTGTTCCTCTTTTATCTCTTTCGACCTGGTTCCAGTTTTGGGAACATAGGAACATAGAAAATAGGAGCAGCAGTAGGCCACACAGGCTTTTCAGCCTGCTCCACCAATCATGACGATCATGGCGGATCTTTCAACTCAGTATCCTATCCCCGCTTTCTCCCCACATCCTTTGTTCCCTTTAGCCTTAAGAGGTTTATCTAACTTCTTCTTGAAAACATTCAGTGTGTTGTGTTGAACCACATTCTGAAGCATAGAATTCCACAGGCTCACCAGTCTCCGGGTTAATAAATTTATCTCCATCACAGTCCTAAGCAGTCTACTCCATATCCTCATCTTATAACCCCTTGTTCTGAGTCTCTGGTTATTGGGAACATCCTTTCTGCAGCTACCCTGTCTAGTCCTGTTAGAATTTTATAATTTCAATGACATCCCCCCCACCAATCTTCTAAACTCCAGTGAAGATATTCCTAATCAATCCAATCTCTCTTCACATATCCTTGCTCCTGTACTTGAATTGTCTCTCAATGAAGGCCAGCATACCATTTGTTTGTTCACTGTCTGTGGCACCCAGAAGATTACTTTCAGGGACAGGTGTACAAGGACACCCAGCTCTCTTTGTACCTCCTTTCCCATTCTGTTGCCATTCACATAATAATGAGCCTTCCTGCTTTTGCTACTAAAGTGGATCTGCTGTGCACTTGGCCATTCACTCAACTTGTCCAAATTATACTGAAGCATCTCTGCATCCTCCTCATAGTTCACCACCAGCACCCAGCCCCACCACCACCCAGCTTTGTGCCATCTTCAAATCTGAATGCATTGTATTTAGTTTCCTCATTCAATTATTATGTATCACAAATAAGTGGGGTTTTAGCACTTTTCTCTGTTGTACCCCATCAGTCACTTCCTGTCTCTTGGTACAAGACTGACTTAGCACAAATTTTTGTTTCCTGTCTTCTAAGTATTCCTCTGTTCATGTCAGTATGCAACCATCAAAATCATGTGATTTAATGTTCCAGCTTATTCCTCAGATCCCAGCCATTTCCATCTGCTACCATTCATCTCCTCACAGTCTTCTCCAGATCTCTTTTATAAGTCTCTATCAGTCCTGATAAAGGATGTGAACCCGAAACATCAACTTTCCTGTTCCTCTGATGCTGCCTGACCTGTTGTGTTCCTTCAGCTCCATGCTGTATTGACTCTGACACCAGCATCTGCAGTTCTTGCTGTATCCTAGTCTCTGATGAAAACCCCACCGTGAAGCCTCCTCCAAAGATGCCCACCTTGAAGAAGTTGTCCTCCTTCCTCTGAAAAGATCTCAGTAGATCTCTCTCCCACTGCAATCCACTGGTGATCTCCTCCGCACTGAAGCTCTTCAAGTCTATAGGTCCCCTATTATTCTTTGTTCCTCAACTACTTTTATGCTGCAATCCTTCTCCACTCCTGTTCTTCCACTCTGTTCTCTTTAATTCTGCCTTCCATCCATTCATTCCATTCCTCCTTGATCTTCTTCCTCACCATTCCCAACTGTCCCTCCTTCATTCTTCCCACTTTCTCTTTCCCAGCATTTCCAGTCTGTTGGTCTGTCCTCATCCACTCTTACCATCTTTTTCTCTATGGTCACCTTCCCTTATCCTCCCTTCTCTATCATTTCCCTTCTCCCCCTTGCCCTTTACATCATCACCTCTTTACTTTGTCACTTAGCGTCTCTGCTCTTCTCACACAATTATCCCGTTCTGTGCAGCCTCTGGCCCTCAGTTTTCTTCCCCATCCTATACTCTCCTGTTTCCACTTTCTATTCCTCCCTTCTTCCTCCATGCATCTGTTTAGTTCCTCCACCTTTTTTCCTCACCTCATCCTTCCTGATCACTCCATATTATTTCCTTTATGTTCTCTCTCTATTTCCAAGTAGGGAGATCCAGGCTCCGCCAATTCTGATTGGTGGTCATGGTCACACTGAATTGCATGAGAATTGGGTGTCAATCCAGCAGCAAATGAAAGTTGGTTTGTGGCAGTTCAGCTTTTCCACATGGTGCCTCAACTGAATGGAATCTCACTCTGCACATAGAGTCTCACTTTGTGTTTGGAGACTCACTCTCCACACAGTCTCTCTCACTGTCACAAGGAGTCTTTTAATCTCCACATGGAATTTCAATGTGCGCATGGAGTCTTATTGTCCACACAGGGTCTCTCTCTCTCTCTCCACATGGACTCTGACTGCCCACATGGAGATTCACTCTGTGCAGGGAGAATCACTCTCCACATGGAATCTCAAGCTTTACTTGGACCCATTGTGCATACCGAGTCGCCACAAAAGAGGCTCATTCTTCTCGTGGAGTCTCACTCTTGAGTTTCATGCTGAAGTTTGCAGTGACACAGGTTTGTGGGAGCATAGAACTGCCATGTAATGATTAAAAAGAAACTCAGTTTGGAAGATCCCAGCGCTCCCAGAGCCAGATGTTTTGGTTTGCTTGAAAGTCAGTAAACACATGACAGGAATTTGAGCTAATCGGCTGCAGTTTCTTAATTATGTTGTTCCGTGCGAGAAAGCGGATGTAAAGATGTCAGCAATCCTCGGGGTTGAAAGGTGTGAAGGGTATATGTTCCCCTCCGCATCTACTTGACGGGTTGAGCCTTTCGAAGTTCTATAGCCCGCACCTTTGCAAAGTCACAGTCAGTAAAGCGGAATTTATTGCAGTTGCAATACAGAAAGCATCTGTGAAACGTGACAGTTTCGCTGCTAAGATTGCCTTCACAAAGGCTGAAGGCCAGTGGACAATGGCAGCTTTAATTAATGCGTGTTGTTTTCCTTTTGCAGGCATACGGATGACTGAGTGGGAGTAAACGGCCAATGTGTGTGGGTGCTGCAGGTTCCGCCGCTTTGCTGCTGGCTGTGGGCGCAGGGATGAGTGGCCAGCTGGGCTGCTGCCCGAACCGCTGGGCCTTTCGGCGCTGAGGCGCTCGGAAACGCGCCGGGGGCTCCGCCTGCCCATGGGCTTGTCACGGTGCGCTTCTGGAGCCCACCAAACTGTCTAGCGCAAAGATAGCCACGAACAGCTTGAGGTTCACTAAATTATGGAAATTTTGTGGAAGACGGTGACTTGGATTTTGAGCCTGGCCATGGCTGCTTCGGAATTTGACAGTGACACAAGGCTTTCTTACAGTTCTCAAGGTAGGATCATCCCAGCATGACCAACATACACTGCAGTCTTAGCGCCACATCACCAATACTTTCACACCGAAATTTACCAGGTTGGCTTTTATTGGCACAGGTTCATGCTTACTTTGTTATAACAGACTGTCATTTTTTAAAAAAATCTGCAATAACACAATTTAGTTACTAAGGCAGTTATTTAAAATATGTGTGAATACATTTATTGGTGACTTGATGCAATCTATCCTGGGGCAGACTGGGGATAACTAGTTTGCTCCAAGCAGAACCAGGTCCAAAACAGAAGTTGTCGGAAAAGCTCAGCAGGTCTGGCAGCGTCTGTGAAGAAAAACATCAGAGTTAACGTTTCGGGTCCAGTGACCCTTCCTTAGAACCGCAGTTCTTTCGGTTTTTATAAGTTCCACGACATATTGTTTACTTCGCGTTCTGTTTATGATTGGACTTTGCACCCAGTAGCAACACTGCACTCGGAACGCTAAGGACAAACCTGTATCCCTGTCACTATGAATACAAAATGTTACTAGGATTGTGAGACACGGTACTGCTGACATTTTCTGCATAAGTCTGCTCTTCTGTAAGCCTATTCTTCCAAACCTACTGCATGTAAAGTCTCTTCACTGGTTATATGAAACGTTAACCGATTAAGTACTGGCCCATGCCATTTCGTTACTTTAACAATTTAACTAAAATGCTTTCTCTTTCCATTCAATGGAATGATTCTGATGAATGTTTTAGTAGTACAGCATTTTGTCACGTCATTTTTTCTCTCCTTCCACGCCTGTTTCCTGGATGCACCCGCCTTGCGATTTCACAGAGGAATTCCTTTCTTACCTTGAACATTATCAACTAACGGTTCCTGCCCGAGTGGACCATAACGGAGATTTTCTGAACGTCAGTGGGAGAAGCTGTAGACACTCAAGGCGAAGGAGGAGTTCAGATGTGACACCTCATGAACCAACCGAATCTAAATTATTTTACAGACTGTCCGCCTATGGAAAGCACTTTCACTTAAACTTGAGTTTAAACACCAAATTAATCTCCAGACATTTTACGGTAGAATATTGGGGAAATGATGGTCCAGAATGGAAACACGATTTTATTGATAATTGCCATTACGTGGGATATGTACTACATGAGCACAACACTACAAAAGTGGCTTTAAGTAACTGCAATGGTCTGGTGAGTAGAACAGTAAACTTCTTTTCAAATTGAAGATGTTGCTTCCTTCAGTCGCTTGCATTGTTCTCTGGTACAGAAATGAATTGTTACTCGGCATCAGCCAGAAATGTGAACTGAGCTCAGGCCAACCGTGCGGGAATCGAAGCGTAAACAGCCGCCCGCTGTATGTTGCACATGGCTAATTTGCATATGATCCGCCGCTGTGGGAAGGGTAGCCAGATCTTAAAGAGGCAGGTCCCTTTCTGTGGCCTCTGCAGACCGAATGTTGTTCAGAAGCACGTATGAAAATCAAACTTCCTGTGCAGCATAGCAATATGCAGATTTCTGACAAAGTTCCGCGCTTCTTGGCGATGTAATAAAAGCTGCATTGGTTGGTAAGGATAGCTCTTTCTTCAGTGCTTACTAATGATGTATAGTTTATCATAAAGGATTCCACCAATGTAATGGAACAATGTATTTCTGGTAACTTACAGGGGGAGTAAACTAGATTTTACTGTTTGAATGAATGCTCAAACATGTTACAGTGTCCCTAAGTTTTGAATAAACAACAGTGACACATAAAATTTGGATTCAAATCATACTTCCAAGTGCTGGATAATTTGTTTATTCTAAAGTAATAACATGCACAAAAGTCAACATGGGCTAAATTTTTGGAAGAAAGCTGGATAACAAATGTAGGAGTAACAACCAATGTTTTACTAGCAACTCCTCATAAGGGCCCAACTGTTTAAATATCTAGGTGAATGGGTAAACAAAATCACATTAGGAAGTAGAGTCAAGAACATAGCTTTCAATTGACTGTAAATTTAATATATACTGATGTTTAGGATAACATCTATTCTCAATTGCTCATTATATTAAATTGTTCATAATCTTGTTACAATATTTCCTACAACATGAGTTCATGGAAATTGAAACAGTCATTTTTCACAAACCAGATGTATCTCTTCAATTTAGGAATTGGTTGTTTCAAATTATTTCCTAAAACTTCTGAAGTTCTTACTTGCATTAATAATCTGTTTTGTTCTCTAAAGCATGGGGTGATTGTAACAGAAGAAGATCAGTATTTCATAGAGCCATTGCAGGATGTATCTGAGGACAATACTAGTGAGCCGACATATAGAGAAGGACACCCTCATGTTGTTTACAAGCGTTCCTCCATTCGACAGCGGCATCAAATGAACATGTCAAACTGCGGAGTTCCAGGTAACTTGCTTATGTTATAGTGGAACATACAAACGGACAGCCTTTTCCCCTTTCAAGAAAATATGTAGTATTTAACTGTGCGTATAAATGTTATATGAAAGCAGTTTACTGAAAAACACACAAAGACTAGGGACATCAGCAGAACAGTTAATTTTTAAACTTAATATGGCCTGGAATTTTACTGTTTGACATTTGGATTTATAATACAGTATCGCTATAATTTTACATGGAATAGTAGTGGCTAAAAACAATTTTATTGTTTAGTATGTTCATCTTCTGGAAAATCCTCAAAATGTAATTCCCATTTACCAATTAACAGTTTCTACACCAGTATGCCTCTCAGCCTGGGTTAAAAACTAATGGGTTCAAATCCTGCTGTAGAGGCTTCAGCACAAAATCTTTGTTTGTTCTTCAGTGCAATACTGAGGAAGTGCTGAATTTCAGGGATTTGGTCTTTGAATGAAATGTTAAATTGAGGCTTTTCTGCCCTTTGAGCTGGTATAACATATCCCAATGCTTTATTTTGAAGAACAGTGGAGTTCTGACTGGTATCCAAGCCAATATTTATCCTTCAACAAATGCCAGTAAAATAAACTGTCTGGTTATTACCCTATTATTGTTTATGAAATCATGCTGTGCACAAAATTGGAGACTGCAACTTTTCTTTAATTATGCTAGTCACTGTAATTCAAAACTATTTCATTGGCTGTAAAATGCTTTGGGACAATTTGCCATAGTGAAAGACTGTAGATAAATGCAAGTTTTAATAAATCATTGACTTTAATTTCACAGCATCTAGATGACTGCAAGAGTTTTCTTTTATTGTACTTTGTATGTTCATATTTTTGTAGCATATGAATGCATTCATATTTTCAGGATGCCCCAATGTGTTTTAAAATCAATTAAGTACATGTACTGCAGTTAGGAGGTCATGGGAGCCAGTTTGTTCATAGCAACATAACATAGCCAGAAATTAGATAAAGAAGCAGATAATTTGTGCTAGTACTGTTGATTGGAATAAATGTTTGCCACATACAGCTGATGATGTACTGTAGGAGAAGCATTGGTGGAGTGAATTTTGAAGGAGTCCCTTACCCCTCCATGAATTAGGACATGTCACTTGATGCAGAAAGGTTTTAAACAAGTATAAAGTTTCAAAACAAATGTATTTGAATGCACAAGATGGAATATTTATGTTTTGAGTTTATAAAAAGATCAAGAAACCCATTGCGTCATGAATCCTGCATTGAGGTCTATGTGCTGCAACTCATGAAAGATGTATTAGCTTTGCAGGGGAGCAGTACAGATTAGCTAGATGATGCCATAGCTACAAGTGTTAAATCATGAGGATACGTTTCATAGACTAGGGGTTTAACTTGCAAATGTCTGTGATGGTGCATTTTGGGAATGATGTTCCCAGATCGCACTCCAGTTTTCTGACACTAATACAGGGCACTGCCATTTTCAAAGTATGAGGTGGCTGGGAAGAACTGGCAACACACCCGCCTGCAGTTAACAGCTTGTAATTATAATTTGAGATAAGGACTAATGTGTCTTAACGCACACTGCGTCAAATTGGCTCTAGGAATCATATACGTTGATACATTGTTCATTTTTTAATTTGTTTTTGGGATGACAGTATTACAATCAAGGCATAATGTCATTGAGTCATACATCATGGAAACAGACCTTGGGTCCACCCAGTCCATGCCAAACATAATCCCAAACTAAACTAGTCCTACCTCCTTCTCCTGGCCCCTATCCCTCCAAGAATTATAATTGTACCCACATCCACCCCTTCATCAGTAAGTTCATTCCACATGTGAAACACCCTCTGCATACAACATTTGCCTCTTATGTCATTTCTAAATCCCTCTCCTCTCACCTTAAAAATGCGCCCCCATACTTGAAGCTCCCAATCTTAGGGAAAAGACAACTACCATCAACTCTATCTATACCTCTCAACATTTTATAAACATCTATCAGGTCTCTGCTTAACCACCTATGCTTCAGTGAAAAAAGTCACAGCCTATCCAGCCTTTCCTTATAAGTCAAATGTTCCATACCTGGCAACATCCTGGTAAATCTCTTCTGAACCCTCTTTAACTTGATATTACTGTTCCTATAACTGGGCGACTAGACTGGACATAGTATTCCAGAAGATACCTCACCAAGTCCTGTACAACTTCAACATGACTTCCCAACTCCTACACTCAAAGGACTGAACAACGATGGCAAGTGTGCCAAATGCCTTTTTAAACACCCTGTCTTTAAGTGATACAAACTTCAAAAAAATATGTACCTCTGTTCTACAAACCAGCCAAGGCTGTAACATTAAATGAATAAGCCTTACCCTTGTTTGTTGATCCAAAATGCAATACCCCACATTTACCCAGAATGAACTCCATCTGCCATTTTTCAGGCCTCCTATTTGATCAAGATCCCTTTGTAATCTTAGAAAACCTTCTTCATTGTCTACAATGCCACCAATTTTGGTGTCATCACAAACTTACTAACCATGCCTTCTATATTCTCATCTAAATCAACTATATAGATGACAAACAAAAGCGGACCCAGAACTGATCCCTGTGGGACACCATTGGTCACAGGCCTCCAGTTCGAAAAGCAGCCCTCCACTATTATTTTGTGTCTCTTGCCATTAAGTCAATTATGTATCCAATCGGCAAGCTCATCCTGAATCCCATGTGACCTAGCATTACTGATTAGCATACCATACAGAAACTTGTCAAAGGCTGTACTAAAATCCAAATAAATAATGTCTACTGCTCTGTCATCAAAAGCCTTTTCGGTAGCTTCCTCAAAAAAGTCACAAATTTCTTCGCACAAAATCATGCTGACTGTCCCTGATTAATTTTTGCCTCTCTAAATGTCCATAAATCCTATCATTTATAATAATCGCCAACAGCTTACCTACAACCAGAGTCAGAGTCACCGGTCTATACATCCCCAATTACTACTTACAGCCTTTCTTAAACAGGGGAACAACATTAGCCACCCTCTGGTCATCAGGCAACTCACCTGTAGTTATAGACGATGCAAATATTTCTGCAAGGGGTCTTGTAATTTCCTCCCTTACTTCCTACTACATTCTATGATACATTAGATCAGGTCCCAGAGATTTATCCACATATATATTCTCTACAGAAGAAGGAAATTCCGGAGGTCTTAATGTGAGCTGTTTTTAAAACATCAAAGTTTATTTCTCTGCATACTCTAGACTCCATTTCTTACTCCATAGTAAAAACAGACATGAAATATTAATTTAGTATCTCTCCCATCTCCTGGGGTTCAACAGAAAAGTGACCCCCTTGATCCTTAAGAGGCCCAACCCTCTCTCTAGTTACCCTCTTACATTTAATGTATTTGTAGGATCTCTTTGGATCATTGTTAACCTCATCTGCTAATGCTGTCTCATACCCCCCTTTTGCCTTCATGAATTTTCTCTTTGGAATGTCCCTACACTCTTCATATTGATTAGGAAATTCAATTGAACTAAAAAGTTGACTGTATCTCCTTTATCCTTGACAAAGCCTCAATATCTTTAGGCATCCCTTGTTCCTTAATCTTACCAGCCCTACCCTTCACTCTAACAGGAACAAAGTCTTGCTTTAAAATAACAAGGTGTAGAGCTGGATGAACACAGCAGGCCAAGCAGCATCATAGGAGCAGGAAAGCTGACGTTTCAGGCCTAGTCCCTTCTTCAGAAATGGGGGAGGGGGAGGAGGTTCTGAAATAAATAGGAAGAGAGGGGGAAGCAGATAGAAGATGGATAGAGGAGTAAATAGGTGGAGAGGAGACAGATCAGTCAAAGATGCGGGGACTGTGCCTGTAAAGGAGAGTGTAGGTGGGGAGGTAGGGAGGAGATAGGTCAGTCCAGGGAGGACAGACAGGTCAAGGGGGCGGGATGAGATTAGTAGGTAGGAGATGGGAGTGGGGCTTGAAGTGGGAGGAGAGGATAGGTGGAAGTACAGGTTATGGAGATGAGATGAGCTGGCCTGGTTTTGGGATGTGGTAGGGGGAGGAGAGATTTTGAAGCTTGTGAAGTCCACATTGATGCCATTAGGCTGCAGGGTTCCCAAGCAAAATATGAGTTGCTGTTCCTGCAACCTTCGAGTGGCATAGTTGTGGCACTGCAGGAGGCCCAGGATGGACATGTCATCTGCCTCTTTAAAACGCCATCTTTAATTGTCCTTGAGAAGGGGGCAGTGAGCTGTCTTTTTGAACTGCTGCAGTCCAAATTGGGTAAGTGCACCCATAGTGTTTTTTTCAGCAGTGGTTTGATACAACTGAATACCTTCCTAGGGTATTTCAGAGATCAGATAAGAGTTAACCGCATTGCTGTTTATCAGGAGCCACATGTCGGCCAGACTAGATGAGGATAGCAATTTCCCACCCTGAAGGGCATTACTGAACCATAGACAATCTTACAGCAATCTGGCAGTCAGATCTCTGCAGGTAACTTGATTTGGTGCTGTGTGTGTTTTGAATGGTTATCTATGCATCACTTCCTGGGATACAAGGAGCTGGGGAAGCTTTATTACCAAGTAGGAGCTCATCAAAAAGAGGTGAAAGAGGTCAAAGGAGCTCAAAACACTGACTTTTTTCAATGAATCTTTGGACCAAATCAAGATCTAAAACAGGTCAGGTTTTGAGAAATAGGGAGAGAAAAAATGCCTGCATTTATTTTCTCTTCCTTCACAAAGACCTTCTGCCATTGGTTTTGGCACTACTAACATTGCCATGCCATTCTTGACCAGAATTGACTGAGCCCTTGTGGTGGCAGGAAAATTGGTGAGGTTTGGGGCAGGTGTAGGATATTTCTGTTATTCTAATGCAGCTGGATAGTTAAGGCCCAGCTTGCCACCCTACCAATGGGGCTGGGGAATTGGCGGGGGGATTGGGGATTGGATGTGGAGTTTCGTTTATCTTGGGATTGGAGAGATGGGCCTCCCTGCCCAATTTATCTTGATTTTTCTTTGCTGTACCATCTGATTTTAAGTGATCTTGTGGAGAAACATAAGAATTTTGAGATGAGATGAGACCCAAGGGTTTAGTCCTAAGGCTAATACGTTTATTTTTTAAAAAATAATTTTAACTTTTACATTATTTTGCAGTTCCTCACATGATCAGTTAAGAAGAATAATTGGCATATTAATGTTGACTATGCTGAGCACACATTAGAAGCAGCATTATTTTGCATATCAGCATAGTTTCTAAGCTTTGACTAAGTTTTGTATTGAGGATCTTGCTTACTATGGCTATTTTAGAGCTTGGCTTGTTGGAGCTTGTAAAGTACTGTGAGAAGAAAGTACTGGGGAAAGATTGTTAACTTGCAGGTCTATTCAAACTTCCTTGGGAGGTAGTCTGGATCTGTCTGGGAGGTGTGTGAGTTTCCAAGAAAGTCTTCCAGGCTGCCTGGTAGTTGGCAAGTGCCAGGTAGGGTCTGTGCATCAGTTGGTGTAACTCATATGTTTCACAGATTTTTCATGCACATATTTTTGGTTGGGGAGGGATTGTTCTTTGTTACAATGTGGGAGTGGAGCAGGGGCAATTGCACGAGGTTGAAGATTACATATAGTTTCCTAACAGTGCCTTAGCTATTAGTTTTGCTGGTTGTTTTTACATTGTCCGTATCTGTTTATAAAACTCCAACAGCTTTCCTCCCTTTATCAACACACATCCTCTCTTTATTATGGCTACTATGGCTAATAATATCGACCTGCTCTTGCACATTCAAGAAAAATATCCATTTTCAGGCAAAGTTTCTTTTTCTTTCCCTACATCTTTCTTACATTGCATCTGTAATTCCATTCCTTGTTTTTACTTGGCCATAATCAATCACCTCATGCCTCTTGGCAGTCGGTTGCTTTTGACACTTGGCTGCCCATTCCATGAACTTGGCTATGCTTTCCCGTTTACAGTCCATGTTGATTTTCACAGTCCACTTTTTTGTGGCATCAGTAAGTTTTGATATTACCCTTTTAGGGTAAATCTATTTTAGTTTAAACCATATTCTCAAATACATCTCTGAGAACATCAGGCCAGGTCCTGTCCAGCTTGTGCTGGTATCACCTCCTTCAGAACTGGAGCAATCTGGAACCTTCCTCCTTGCACCATCTCTGCAGTCACATAATTATCTGGTGTAACCTGCTATTTCCACCGTGACTAGTACATGGCGCTGGTAGCAATCCTGACATCACTATCTTTGATGTCTTTTTTTTTAAGCTTGCTTCTTAACTCCCTTTTTTCTACTACGAGGACCTCCCCTGCTTTCTTACCTATGTCATTTGGTGCCAATATGTACAACAACTACGGCTGTTCACTCTCCCACTTCAGAATGTCTGGTAGCAGTTCCAAGACACCCCTGACTGTAACATAGGGGAGGCAACGTACCATCCCAGCAAATCATTAACAGCTTCAGAATCATCTATCAGTATCTCTTACTATTGAACCCCAATTACGGGTACAATGCGGGAATAGGAGTAGGCCATTCAGCCTTTCGAGCCTGTTCTACCATTCAGTGGGATCACAGCTGATCTGTGGCCTAACTCCATACACTTGCCTTTGGCTCATATCCCTTAATAGTTTTGCTTAATGAAAGGTTACCTGCCTCAGATTAAAAGTTGACAACTGGTTTGGCATCCACCATAATTTGTGGAAGAGAGTTCCTGATAATATACCTTGAAGACTTTGATCAGATCAACCCTTAACCTTCTAAATTCCAGAGAAAACAGGCCTAATTTATAGAATCTCTCCTTATAACTTATCCACTGAAGTCCAGGTATCATTCTTATAAAATGTTGAACTTGCTGTAAGGCCAGTATATTCGTTTTAAGTTGTTACTGTTATTATAGAATTCCAAACCTGGGCTTCCTGGACCTGCATCTGGAGATACATCCCGCACAGATGCTGGCTCTGGGCACTGGAACCATACCTGACTTCCCACAAAAAGCAGGAGGAGCACACTACGGCCTTGAGCTCTTGTTCCATTTTTTGTACTAATAAATAATAATACTAATTCTAAAGGCTTTCTAAAATGAAAATAAGACTTTAAACACTATCAGCACTATAGGTTACTCCTTTCACCTTAACGTTAGTCTCCTTTCCTGATTCTCTGACTTTTATTTATCCCTGGTGATTCTCATTTAGCGCCTTAATAATAATAATAATAATTATAATAATAATAATACACTTTTCTAAATAATTGCTATTTTTAGGGTTAGTCCCTAAAGGTAGTTCCATCTCTGCCAAGCAATTCATCACTTTCGTGTGATGTCACTCCAGTGACCATGGGTGATTAACTCATGAATTCATACATAGCGATTTTATATCAATTGTGAATTTCCGGAGATGCCCACATCTGATGTTAGACCAAACACAGTGTGGATCTCGAGGGACACAGCAGGCCATGCAACATCAGAGGAGCAGGCAAGTTGATGTTTCAGATCTGGATCCTTCTTCAAAAATGGAGGAGGGGGAAGGGAGCTGGAAAATAGAGAGAGGAGGGGTGGGACTGTGAAGGTAGGTGGGATGGTGGTAGTTTGATGCAGGTAGGGGGTAGTGGGGGGGTTGGTCAGTGGGATGGGTAGGACAGATAGGTGGGAGAGAAGATGGACGAGTTGTGTTGGGTCAAGGAGGTGGGAGTGGGGATGGGGCACGGAAAGGTGGTGATAGATTGGATGTTGGTAGGGCGTTGTGAGGATTGGTTGGTAGAAAGGGTAGGGTAGATAGGTGGGGAAGAAGATGGACAGTTTGTGTCAGATCAAGGAGGTGGGGATATGAGGGACGTTTGGACAGGAAAGGGAGATGGGGCTGGGAGTGGGGAGATTTTAATCCATTGAATTCTATGCTTAGGCCTTGGGCTGTAGGCTCCTGAGGTGGAAAATGAAGTGTTGCTTCTCCAGTTTACATGTGGTGGTATTGTGGGACTGGAGAAGGCCCAGGATAGACATGTCACCCAGGGAGTGGGAGGTGAAGTTAAAATGGTTGGCGACCAGAAGGTGTTGTCATTTATCACGTACAGAATGCAGATGCTGTATGAAACAGTCCCCGAACCTGAGCAATGGATACAGTAAATCAAGTTAGAGGATGTACAGGTTTACCTCTGTCAGATATGAAAGCTTTGCTTTGTGCCTTGGATGGAGGTGAGGGGGAGATATAGGGGCAGGTGTAGCACTTCCTGTGGTTGCAGGGAAAGGTGCTGGGGTTAGTGGAGAGTGTGGAGCAGATGAGGGCGTCGCGGAGTGAGCGGTCGTATGAAAGACAGGTAGGGGTCGGGAGGGAAATATCTCATTGATTGTGGGTCGGATTGGGGGTGGCAGATATGGCGGAGAATGATACGCTCAATGCAGAGGTTGGTAAGGTGGTGTGTGAGGGCTAGGGGGATTCTGTCTTTATTTTTGTCGGGGTGGTGAAGGGTTTGAGGGCAGAGATGCAAGAAATGTAAGAGATGTGGTTGAGGGCATTTTTGATCATTGGAGGGGGGACCGTTGTGGTCCTTGAAATAGGAGGACATCTGGGATGTCTGGGAGTGGCATGCCCCATCTTGGGAGCAGACATGGTGGAGGCGGAGGAACTGAGAGTAGGAGATCACATTCTTGCAGGAGAGTGATGAGAGGAGGTGTAGACTAGATAGCTATGGGAGTCAGTTCTCTTGAAATATATGTCGGTGTTGAGGCGGTTTTGGTGCCTTTAAGTTGCTGAATGTCAAAGTTCAAAAAAAAGGAAAAGGCTGTGCTCTTAAATAATTGCTGATGCGAGTCCAAGAAAATTCAAAGCCATGATGGTTTGCTGTCATCAGATTTTTGAGGACCAATTTCCTTTCTGTATTCTTTCTGTTGATTTATTATTATACTTCCTGTAGTCATAATGATTCTCTTCTGTATTGTGAGCCCTATTTTTAACATATAATGTTCTTAAAATGCTTAATTTTAATCTCTTATTCATGAAACATTGTTCTTTGGAGATGGAGGAAAGTAATCTTATTTCCAAAGTATTAGAAGTGGCGTGTTTGGAAATGACTGTTGAAGCAGGCGTGATGATTTGCTGCACTGCATCTTGTATATGGCACACACTGCAGGCATGATCTGCCAGTGGGTGGAAAGGTATGAAAGTTTAACATGGGGTACCAGTGCAGTGAGTTGCTTTATCCTGGATGATGTTGAACTTGTTGAGTGTTGTTACAGTCACCCACCGTCAGGCAAGTGTAGAGTGTTCTGTCATAGTCCTGACTTATGCTTTTCAAAAGATGGAAAGATATTGTGAATTCTGAGGTAAGTTACTCACAGCACAATGCCAGGCCTCTGAACCTCTGTTATAGCCACTGTATTTGTGGTTGAACCAACCAGTTAAAAACTTCACAGATTATAAGACTGTAAGATATGGGAGCAGAAGCAGGCCATTCGGTCCATCAGGTCACTCTGCCATTGGAACATAGTGGATGTGATTCTCAACCCCTTTGTCTTGACTTCTCCCTGTAATACTTGATCTCCTTACTAATCAAGGACTATCTTTCTCGGTCTGAAAGACATTCAATGACTTGGCCTTCACAGCCTTCTGTGGCAATGAGTTCCACAGATTAACGCCTCTCAGGAACATTTTAATGATTGTAATTGCAAGGTGAGATAGTTAGACTTTCTTTGCTGAGGATAGCCTTTGCCTGGCAGATGAGTCCAGAATGCTACTTATCATTGAACAGTTCAAATGTGAATTTTGTCCAAGTCTTAATACCTACTGGTACAAATGGATTCATTATTTAAGGAGTTACCAGTGGTGCTGAGCACTGTATCATCTTCAGTGAATATTCCCCTTTCTGACCTTATGATAGAGGGAAAATCATTGATGAAGCAGCTAAAGATGATTAGGCCTAAGACACTACCCTGAGGAACACCTGCAGAGATGTTTTGGAGCTTAGATGACCGACCTCTAACAACCACAACTATCTTCCTTCGTGCCAGTTATGGCTCCAACCAGCAGAGAGTTTTCTCCCTGGTTCCCATTGACCTAAATTTTGCTGCAAGTCTTTATGTTATCCGACAGCTGAGAACCTACAAGGCCACCAGCACAGATGGAATCCCTGCCAAATTACAAAATTTGACCGAGAAGCACCCTTGGCATTAATACATTATCTCAGAGATAGTGGGAACTGCCGATGCTGGAGTCTGAGAAAACAAGGTGTAGATCTGGGTGAACACGGCAGGCCAGGCAGCTTTAGAGGAGCAGGAAAGCTGATGTTTCAGGTCGGGATGAAGGGTCTAGACCTGAAATGTCAGCTTTCCTGCTCATCTGATGCTGCCTGCTCTGCTGTGTTCATCCAGCTCGAAAACTTATTATTTAATATGTAATCTCATCTGGAAGGAGAAGAGTTTGCTAGCAGATCTATATAATTGTGACTATCTTCATGAAAGGAGATATGAACAATTGTGGTAACAACATAGGGATCTCCCTGCTTTTTGACATAGAGAGGGTCATTGCAAAAATGCTCCTTAATTCTCTCCTCCCAGTAGACAAAGAGCTTACAGTGAGGAATCTGCCCATCAAGTGGGACAGTGGTCATGACTGTCACAGCAAGCCAAAGCCAAGAAAAATGGAGCCGGCAGTGACAATCTCTTTACATGGTCATCTTTGCTCTCACCAAGGTCTTCTGCTCTTTCTAATGGGAGGGATTGTGGAGTCTTCTCCTTAAACTTTGCTGCCCATCAAAGTTTATTACCATCTTCTACCTGCTACACAATAACACATAAGCCACGATCCTCATCAATAAACCCTCCCTGGTTGAGGAGGCGATGGCCAGTGGTATAATTACTAGAGTGTTAAATCAGAGACCTAGGTAATGTTCTGGGGACAGGGTTCAAATCCTGTCACGGCAGACGGTGAAATTTGAGTTCAATAAGTTTCTCGAATTAAGAGTCTAATGATGACCATGAATCCATCATCAATTGTCAGAAAAAGCCCATCTGGTTCACTAATGTCCTTTAGACAAGGAAATTGCAATCCTTACCTTGTCTGGCCTACATGCGACTCAAGACCCATAGGAACATGGTTGACTATTAATTGCCTTCTGGACATTAGAGATGGGCAATAAATGCTGGCCCAGCGAGTGACATTCTCATCCTGTGAATGAATAAAAATGATGTTTCAAACTAAGATCATGCAAGGCTGTGTCATCACACCAACATTGTTTTCTCACTGTATGCCATATCCATGAACGTTCCCAGCAGAAACAGGGTTTCTATAAAGGGTGAGTGGGAAACTATTCAACTTGCATTGTCTCCAGTCTGGAACACTAATCCTAATCACCCTAATCTCTGCCATCAAGCTGCAATATGTAGACTGTGCTTGCATATGCACACACTGAGGGTCTGAGCTTCAAGCCGTGTCAATGTATTCAGAAAAGGAACTTATGAGGAAATGAGTCTGAGGCTAAATGTCCACAAAACAAATGTCCAGTACAAGTCTGCTCCTACCACGTAACACTGACATCTGACCAGCAAGATCCATGATGAGGGACAGGAAGCCAGTGATGCCTCTGCAAAATCCTTCAAATCCAGTGGCAGGTTGGGTGCTTCAATATAGCATCCTTTCCAAGACCAACATGTACGTGGGATAACAAGGTGTAGAGCTGGATGAACACAGCAGGCCAAGCAGCATCTTAGGAGCAGGAAAGCCGACGTTTTGGGCCTAGACCCTTGCTTTCCTGCTCCTAAGATGCTGCTTGGCCTGCTGTGTTCATCCAGCTCTACACCTTGTTATCTCGGATTCTCCAGCATCTGCAGTTCCCATTATCTCTGATACAACATGCATGTGGCCCTGCTTTGTAGTTTCACCAGGTTGGTACCTTATTTTTAGGAATGTCTGGTCTGAATGTTCAATTACATTCAGACTTATTCAATGAAAATTGATCCCATGCTTTGGTGGTAATGGCAATGTAAGGATACACTGGACCCTGTGGTTATAAATTGCAATACAATGTAAATTAACTGCAGCTGATGGTCAATTGTATGAAGAAGGGATTTTATCTCTGCAAGGTCTGTGCAGTCGTCATTTCTACCAAAACTGTTTCGGACAGGTCCATTTGTGACAGATAGATTGGTGAGCAATACATCAAGTGGGTTTTTCTACTAGTTGTTTCTTACCCCACTGCCTTGGACCAAGTGTGGCAGATACTTCCCAGGACTTTACCAACTGAGATGTTAGTAATGCTACAATAGGCAGTGTTGTTGATGGACATTGAAATCTGCCACCCAGTGTGTATTGTTTGTGCTTCGTATCCTTTGTTTGTGCTTCGTATCCTTAATGCTTCCTTCAAGTAGTGTTCAACGTGGACGAGCAGTTGAAGAGTTGCGGTGGGTGGAGTGTGTCGTTAGTGTAATCAGCAGGAGGTTTCCTTGCCCATCTTTACCTGATCACGTGAGACTTCACAGAATCTAGAATCATTGTTGAAAACTCTCAGCATAATTCCCCTTGGCTGCATAGTACTGCGCTGCCATGTTTTATTGGTCTATCCTAGACTAGAACTATACATACCCAAGGATGATGATTGAGAACTGATACACCTACAAAATGGACTGCAAAGGTCAAGAAGATGGCTTAGACCACTTTTTCAAGGGCAAATTGGGATGGGCAGCAAATGCTGGAATAGCTAGTGATATTTATAGCCTCCCAGCCCCCAAAAAAGTAGTTGAATGGTGTGACTTAGTGTGATGATTATGAGGCTACTGTTTGTGTTGTCTGTAGAGCAACTCTTCCAATTTTGGCACAAGCTCCCAGATTTTGGTGTGGTGCATTTTGTATTATTGAGCGGTAGTTCTGTCCGGTATCCAGTTTGTCACTGGATGGTTCATTTGGTTTTATTCTTCTCATGCTTTTTGGATACAACTGAGTGACTTGCTACCCTATTTCAGCTATGATCAATCACACTGCTGTCTGTCTGGAGCCACAGATAGATTAAAAACACAACAACTAGGGCAGATTTTCTTCCTTAAATAACATTAATGAACCAGTTCTTTTGATGACAATCTAGCAGCTTCATGGCTCAATGGTACAGTTGCTAATGGTTTTTAGTTCAGATTTATTTAATTAACTGAGCATAAATTGTCCAGTCGTTTTTGTGGGGTTGGAGCTCATATCTCTGAATCATTATTTCAGCACTCTAGATCACTAATTTAACTAAACCACTACGCTACCATACCTATATTCCCCATCACTGATCTATTATTTGTTAACCATTTTGTCCAGTTTTGGTTTATACTAATGACTTTGAGGAGGTAGTATATCAGAGTTTTCTGACTATACATAGCTGCAAGCAAGAAAGTAAGCTATGAGAAGGATGCTGAAGTTGCAAAGGATGACAGACTGGTTCAGACTTCTGTCTAAAATTCAAAAACCCTCTTTGTATGAAGTATGAAATTTCATTCAGTCATGACAACAGTTACAATGCCAAAGTGTTGGCTGCTGGAGCAGACCTATGAAGAAACTATAGCACCAGGGAGAAGATAAATAGAGGCCCAAGCTTATCACTTATCTAAGGAGAGAGTCTTCCATTGGCGTTCATACAAGTGAGCCAGAAAAAAAATCAACTTAGTATAATAAAATGTGAGGCTGGATGAACACAGCAGTCCCAGCAGCATCTCAGGAGCACTTCATAGGGACACCTTGAATTGATTGGCTTGTGAGCATTACTGCTATTTTCCATATCTTCAAAGTTAATGACTGAGTCTAAGCAGCTGAAGGAGTAAAAATGTTAAAAAGGTTCCAAGTAGCTTCACTATATTTAGGTGAAGTAACAAAAGGTAAGCAAGAGGCTGTAAGCCTTCTCCTTTGTTTTTAATAGTATGGTATTGTGATTATTACTATTAATGGTAGAAGGCTTATTAGTGGTAAAGTTTAGTAGGACAAATAAGGTTTATTATCTAATAGACAGAAGAATGACAGGGCTGTGTTTTGTGAGAAATTCAACATGCTTTTCATGTCATGAGAACCATTTGTGTAGCACGTGTCATCAGTTACAGCTCTAGCTCTGGTTTTCATAGAGGCTGAAATCTGGCTCAAAGAACGATAAGACTGGCTATTGAACATTCTTGGTATCCAAAGCATAATGAAAAACAGGGAAGGAAGGAAATGGGGATGGATGGCAAATTAAGTAAGGAGACCATTGCATTGCTGGAGAGAGAGGATGTTTATGAGGGATTGAAAATGGAAGCTTTTCGGCGAAGGCTAAGGAATAAAAATTGTGTAATTACATGAGAACATAAGAACTGGGAGCAGGAGTAGGCCACCTGGCCCCTCGAGCCTGCTCCACTATTCAATAAGATCATGGATGATTATTTTTTGTGGACTCAGATGCAGTTACTTGCCTGCTCACCATAGACCTCAATTCCTTTACTTTCAAAAATCTATCTATCTTTGCCTTAAAAACATTGACTGAGGTAGACTCAACTGCTTCACTGGGCAGGGAATTCCACAGATTCACAAATCTTTTGGAGAAGATGTTCCCCATCAGCTTAGCCCTAAATCTGCTCTCCCTTAGTTTAAGGCTACGTCCCCTCGTTCTCGTTCACTTGCCAATGGAAATGACCTCCCCGCTTCTATCTCATCTGTTCCCTTCATAATTTTATATGTTTCTATAAGATCCTGCCGTCATTCTTCTAAATTCTAACATAGCCCCAGTCTACTCAGTGCCTCCTCACAAGCCAACACTCTCTTTTCTAAAGTCAACCTAATGAACCTCTTTTGTACCCACTCTAGCGCTGGTACATCCTTACTCAAGTAAAGAGACCAACCTGTACACAGTACTCCAGGTGTGGCCTCATCAGCACACTTCAGCTGCAGCATATTCTCCCTATTTTTAAACTCCATCCCTATAGCAATGAAAAACAATATTCCATTTGCCTACTTAATTACCCACTGCACCTGCAAACCAACTTTTTGTGATTCATGCACAAGGATTACAGGGCCTAACTAGTGGGAAACCGGAACAAATTTGCAAGGAAATTGCAGGGAGGTGCAAGACTTATAACATAGTTATATTGGGAGACTTCAATTATCTGAATATAAATTAGGATTATACTATCGTGAAGGGCAGAGAAGGGAAAGAGTTGTGGTTTAGAAGAATTTCTTACAGCAGTACATTTTCTGTAGAGTGACAAAGACTGTGAGCCCTGAGAGTGAGGTAAACCCAGTGGAAGTGTCAGCAGAGAAGCATTTAGGGGACAGTGATCATTCTGTCCTGAAGTTTAGGTTAGTTTGGAAAAGAACAAACAACAATGCAAAGTAAGAATAGTTAATCAGAGAAAAGTCCTGTTAAGAATTAATCTGGACCACTAAAATGGGAATCAAAAATTGGCAGGCAAAACAGTAATGGAATCATGGGAGATAGTAAGAACTGCAGATGCTGGATTCAGAGATAACACAGTGTGGAGCTGGAGGAACACAGCAGGCCAAGCAGCATCAAAGGAACACTCTCTCCCTATTTATTTCTGAACTGCCTTCCCCTCCTCCATTTCTAAAGAAGGGTCTAGGCTCGAAATGTCAGCCTTCCTACTCCTCTGGTGCTGTTTGGCTTGCTGTGTTAATCCAGCTCTACACCTTGTTGTCTTGCACTTAATAAATAATTTGCATCTATCTTTACCACAGAGGAAAACACTGCTGTGGTTGCAGTTAGAGAAGGGGTATTTAAGGTACTTTTATTGGGGTTTTAAATTCATCAAGAGGAGGTTTGAATAGGCTAAAAAAAAGTTTTTTTTTAAGAAGATGAGGATACTGACAGAAGTGAGAGTAGAAATTGTGCAGCACAGGCAATGTTCCCTCTAAGCTGCGTGGTTGCTTAGCTGTTTGGAGGGTCAGTGCAGACTGATCAGTGTGCCTTCTGGTTCTGGTAGTCACTGCACCACAGGGATTCTCAGAGGCCCACACAGTGGTAGGAAAAATGACAAGGAATGTAGGATACTCGGAATAATCTTCCGGTCTTCCTTTCTCTCAGAGTTGGTGATTGCGAATGTAGGACTGTTGTTCAAACAAAAGTGTGAAGATTAGCCCAGCAGCTGTAAGTCTGTTAGTTTAACCTCAGTGTTGTGGAAGCTTCCAGAAATGGTAATTTATGACAAAATTAATAATCATTTGGGAAAATGCAATTTAATTAAGAAAAGCCAGCATGGATTTACTAAGACTAAATCATGGTTAGACCACTTGCTGGAATTTTTAAAAGTAGTAAAGGGTGAAGTGATGAATGTTGATGACATGGACCTGCAAAAAGCAATTGTTGCACAACAGACTTGTAAGAAAAACAATAAAATAAAAAGGACAGAAACAACTGCTTAGTAGGAAGAACAATGAAAGAAATATAAACTAGTGGATACAAATCTAAAGGGACTGCAGGAGCATTTGGATCTGGGTGCAATCCATGTGTGTAAATCAATAAAGTTGGGAAATCAAATTGATAGACTGTGATTAATAATGCATACGTATCCTAAGCTTTATTAATTAGGCTATAGAGTAGAGAAGCAAAGAGGCTGTGTCAATATCTAGACATTGTACCTTAGGAAAGATAAATTAATTTGAGAGAGTGCAGAAAAGATTCATGAAAATATTTCCATGAATGAGGCCTTTTATGCTGGTAAATTGGAGACGTTGAGACTGTTTTCAAAGAACCATAGTACGGTACAGGGCCTTTTGAGTCTGTGCCTCAAAAAAACACGCCACTACCTACATTAGTCCACTTTCCTCCACTAGGCTCATAGTCTTGAATGTTATGACACTTGAAGTATTCATCTAAGTACTTTTGAAAGATTGTGAAAACACCTGCCTCAAATACCCTTACAGATAATGCATTCTGGACCCTCACCACCCTTCTTTTCCTTGAAGAAGACAAATTTATGAGGAGATTTGGTAGAGACATTCACAGTCATGAAATGTCTGGAGAAAGTAGGGATCCCTGCCTGAACAGTAGGAATTAAAAAAAAAGCTGTTACCAAGGATCAAGAAAAAGAGGGCACAGATTTAAGGTATTTGGCAGAAGGAGCGATAGTTGCATGAAATACAATGTTTTCATGTATTAAGTGGTTGGGATCTGCAAACCACTGCTTGACAGTGTAATGCACGCATGCTGAATTGAGAAAGTTAGGAGGAAATTATTATTAGATGAAAAAGAAGAATGTGCACAGCTAAAGGGAGAAGCTCAGGGGAGTGTCATTAAGTAAGTTGTTCCTTTGTAAAATCAATGTATACACAATGGAATGAATGACATGCTGTAACCATTCTGTGATTCATGGCTTCCCTTTCTAACTGTTTGTATCATTGAATCACCAAAGGAACTCTTATGAGTTCCCGCGGCTTGAATTTAGTCAGCCTGTTGTGATTCTTGGATCAGCCACTTCTCAATACTATTTCACAATCTGAAATTTGCTATTTAATGTATTGAAACCTTGTGTGTTAAATGGGCAGAAAAAAATATTTTACTGCTGTAGGATTTAAAGGGCAGTGACATTGTAAAGAGGCAGGCATTATTCTTGGCACAGTGAAGAAAACTGATATATTTAAAATCTCCATGAGGAAGGTGGGGACCCCCAGGTTCTTTCCTGATGTTGGGGGCTGACCTAGAGGACTGAGTCCCTGTTTAATATGAAACAATGAAGACCCCAAGAGCTACCCGATAACATGGATATGATGTGCAAAGGGTGTGAATGTGAACATGATCTTCTTGCACAAATGTACATACTGCAGAAAGAAATTAAATGATTTATGCAGGTCAAGCAAGATAAAAAGCAACTCCTTTCTGTAATGAAAAAAAAAACCCAAAGAACTGCAGATGATGGAAATTAGAAACAAAAGTAGAATTGCTGGAAAAACTCAACACTTTTGGCACTACCGGTAAAAAAGCAAAATTAACACTTCTGTTTCAGTGACCCTGCTTCGGAACTGATTGTACCGAGGGAAAAGTTGACATATATGCATAAGGTGGGGTGGGGAAGGAGTGAGCAGTAAACGATAGGAGTAGATAGAACCCAGAGAGAGTGAACAGAATGGGTAAAGGTCAGCCTGGGAGAATCAATAGCTGCTGGTGGGGACTGTTAATGGATGACAATGGGTGGTAGCAGATCATGTGATGACAAGGCTTGGTGTTTAGAATTTGAGGTTAAGGACATGGGGGAAGCTTCTCAGGCCCTAAAATTGTTCAACTCAACATTGAGTCCTGAAGGCTGCAAAATGTCAGGAGGAGAATAAAATGCTATTCTTTCAGCTTGTACTGAGCTTCACTGGAGCACTGCAGCAAGCCCAACACAGAGATGCTGGGTAGGGAACACGATGTTGTGTCAAATTGGCAGGTAACTGGAAGGTCAGGGTCATTTTTGTGAACAGATCTGATTGAAACTTACAGGATACCACAAGAATCTGTTGTGGGTCCTCTTCTATTTGTGATTATTGTAAATGATTTGGATGAAGGATTGGAAGGATTAGTAAGTTTGCAGACAGTACGAAGGTGTGTCATGTGGTGGACAGTGCAGAGGGCTGTTTTAGGTTACAAAGGGACATTGATAGGATGCAGAGCTGGGCTGAGAAGTGGCAGATGGAGTTTAACCCTGAAAAGTGTGAGGTGATTCATTTTGGAAGGACAAACTTGAAAGCAGAATGCTGGGTTAATGGAAAGATTCTTGGCAGGTGGAGGAGCAGAGGGAGCTTGGCGTTCATGTCCATAGTTCCCTGAAAGCTGCCACCCAGGTGGATAGAGTTGTTAAGAAGGCATATAGTGTGTTAGCTTTTGTTAATAGAGGGATTGAGTTCAAGACCTGTGAAGTTATGCAGCTATACAAACAACTGGTTTGGCCATTTCTGGAGTATTGTGTCCAGCTTTGGTCGCCTCATTACAGGAAAGATGAGGAAGGGATGGAAAAGTTGCAGAGGAGATTTTCCAGGATATTGCCTGGAATGGAGGGAAGGTCTTATGAGGAAAGGTTGAGAGACCTAGGGCTTTTCTCTTTAGAATGACAAAGGATGAGAGGTGACTTAATAGAGGTGTAAAAAATGATCAGAGGTATAGATAGAGTGAACAACCAGAGACTTTTTCCTAGGGTGGAGGTAGCTATTATGGGAGGGGGGGGGGGGGTGCATAGTTTTAATGGGAGTGGAGGTAGATATAGGGGAACCGTCAGAGGTAGGTTCTTTACTGAGAGAGTGAGCGGGGCATGGAATGCCTTGCCAGAGAGGGTAGTGGAGTTGGCCTCATTAGGGGCATTTAAGCAACTATTAGATAGGCATATGGATGATCATATAAGGTAGGGGTAGAGGTTAGATAGACCTTAGGATTGGGGTAAAAGTTCGGCACAACATCGTGGGTCGAATGTCCTGTACTGTTCTACGTTCTATGTTCTATGATACTGTGAAGCCTGGATAGAATGGACACGGAGAAGATGTTTCCACTAGCAGGAGAGACTAGGATCTGGGGATAAGGAGACCAAGACTGCACACAATATTCCAGATGTGGTCTCACCAAGCCCCTATATAATTGCAGCTAGTCATCCTTGCTCCTGTCCTTGAACCCTCTTGATATGAAGCCCAAAACCTTTTGGTTTCTTTGCCATCTGCTGCACATGCATGATTACTCTCAGTAACTGGTGTGTAAGGACACTCAGGTCTCATTGCATATTTCCCTCTCAATTTATAACCATTCGGATAATAATCTGCCTTCCCGTTTTTGCAACCGAAGTGGATAGCTTAAAATTTATCCATTTTACTGCACCTGCTATACATTTGTCCACTCACTCAGCTTGTTCACAACACACTGAAGCATCTCTACATCCTCCTCACAGCTCACCCTCCCACCCAGTTTTGTGTCATCTGCAACTTTGGAGATGTTATATTTAGTTCCCTCATCCACATCATTATTATATATTGTGAATAGCTGGGGTCCTAGCTCTGACCCCTTCCCTGCTCCACTAGTCACTGCCTGTCATTCAGAAAAATACCTGTCTGTTCCTACTTTTTGTTTCCTGTCTGCCAACCAGTTTTCTATCCATCTCAATTTGCTACCCCAACTCATGCACTTTAATTTTATGCAAAAATCTCCTCTGTAGGACTTTGTTGAAAGCCTTCACTGACTCCACTTCGCCAGTTGCATCCTTGAAGAATTCCAAATGATTCAACAAGCTCAGCCTCCCTTTCATAAATCCATGCTGACTCTGTGTGATCCTGTCAGAGTTTTCCAAATGCATAGCTATTAATTATTTTTTAATGGAATCTAGCATTTTCCTCACCGTTGATGTCGTGCTGACTGGTCTATAATTCCTGGCTTTCTCTCTGCCTCCTAACTTAAATAAAGGGATTATATTAACTGTCCTCCAATCTGTAGGAAGTATTCTGGAGTCTATAGAATCTTGGCCCATGACAACCAACATATTTACTATTTCCAGGGCCATTTCCTTGTGTATTCTGGGATATAGATTTTCAAGACCTGTGAATTTATTGACCCTTAATCCAATCAATTTCCCCAAAGCCATATACCTTTTAATATTGACTTGCTTCATTACCTCCATCCTGCTAAACCTGTGTTCCCCAACATTTCTGGAATGTTATATCAGAGATAATAGGAACTGCAGATGCTGGAGAATCCGAGATAACAAGGTGTAGAGCTGGATAAACAGGAGCAGGAAAGCTGAAAATCTGATGAAGGGTTTAGCCCGAAACGTCAGCTTTCCTGCTCCTAAGATGCTGCTTGGCCTGCTGTGTTCATCCAGCCTCACACCTTGTTATTTGTGGAATGCTATTAGTGTCCTCCTTTGCAAGCACAGAACAAAAGTATGTACACCAAACTTCATTTTAACCAGCACCTTATGAATCGGCACTCTTGATAATCTAGCAAAATATATATACCTCAAATACCACAAAGTTTTTCTGTCTAATTATTATAGGTTTATTGATTTATTTACCTCAGTGTAAATACACCTGTGGTTCAACTGAATGGCCACACAAAATATAAGTAGTTGATTCAATTTCAAGTCAATTTCTCCTCAAATACTGTGATCTACTGTGATGTGCAAATAGATATTTGAGGACGTGAGTGAGGCTATCTGCTGGTTAATTTTATTTAAGACAGAGGATGTATTATTATTTAAGTCATTTATGCCATTAATAACATACAACAGCAATGTGTTAACCCCTTGCATTATGTTTCTGTTACTTAATGTGTTTTTAAATGGATTACATGGAGCTGTTGATTATCCGGAATATTTAATCAGTCAGCACACCTATTACTGGAGGTGCCAGCTAATAAATAAAGTGTTTACTGTATTTAGTTGCTCAGCCATTTCTTTGTTCCCCAGTATAAATTCTTCTGTTTCTGACTGGAAGGGACTTATTTGTCTTCACCAATCCTTTTCTCTTCACATAGAGTCACAGAGTCATACAGCATGGAAGTACACTTATCGGTCCAACAGGTCCATGCCAAACATAATCCCAGACTAAACTAGTTCCACCTGCGTACTCCTGGTCCTTATCCCTCCAAACCTTTCCTATTCATGTAGCCATCAAAATGACTCTTAAAACGTTGTAGCTGTATCCACATCCACCACTTCATCAGAAAGTCATTCTACACAGGAACCACCCTCTATATAAAACATTTGCCTCATGTCTTTTTTAAAAACTCTTTCCTCTCAACTTAAAAATGTGCCTCTAGCCATGAAATTCCTCATATTATGGAAAAGACAACTACCATCAACTCTACCCATACTTTATTATTTGTAAACTTCTATGAGGTCAACTGTCAACCTCCTACGCTTCAGTGAAAGAAGTCCCAGCCTATCTGGTTATTCCTTATAACTTAAACCTTCCATATCCAGCAACATCATGGGTAAATCTCTTCTGAACCTTCTCCAGTTTGGTAATATCCTGCCTATAACAGGGTGACCAGAACTAGACACAGTATTCTAGAAGAGGCCTCACTAATGTACTATACAACCTCAACATAACATCCCAACTCCCATACTCAGGTGACTGAGCAGTGAAAGAAAACATGCCAATGCCTTTTTAACAACCCTGTCTACACATAATGCAAGCTGTAAAGAATTATGTACCTGTACCCCAAGGTTCCTCTGTTCTACAACACTAGCCAAGGCCCTATAATTAATTGCATAGGCCCTACCCTTGTTTGTTGTACCAAAATGCAATACCTCACATTTATCCAGATTGAACTCCATCTGCCATTTTCCAGGCCATTGACTCATTTGATCAAGATCCCTTTGTAATTTTAGAAAACCTTTTTCATTGTTTACAATACCACCAATGTCATCCACAAACTTACTAACCATGCCTCGTATAGTTCTCATCCAAATCATTTATATAAGGTGACATAAAGGAGAGCAGACCCAGCACTAATCCCGGTGGAACACCAACAGGCCGCCAGTTCGAAAAACAGCCCTCCGCGTTCATCCTCACTCCCCCTCCCTCCCTCTCTCCCCCTCCCTCCCTCCCTCTCTCCCCCTCCCTCCCTCCCTCTCTCCCCTCCCGTCCCTCCCCCTCCCTCCCTCTCCCTCCTCCCTCCCCTCCCCCTCGCCCCCCCCTCCCTCCCCCCCTCCCCCCTCCCTCTCCCCCTCCCTCCTCCCTCCCTCCCTCTCCCCCCCTCCTCCCCTCCCTCCCCCCCTCCCCCCCTCCCCTCCCCCGCCCCTCCCTCCCCCCCTCCCCTCCCTCCCTCCCTCCCCCCTCCCCCCCTCCCCCTCCCTCCCTCCCCTCCCCCCTCCCCCCTCCCCCTCTCCCCCCTCCCTCCCTCCCCCCTCTCCCCCTCCTCCCTCCCCCTCTCCCCCTCCCTCCCTCCCCCTCTCCCCCTCCCTCCCTCCCCCTCTCCCCCTCCTCCCTCCCTCCTCCCTCCCCCCCCCCTCCCCCTCCCTCCCTCCCCCCCTCCCCCTCTCCCCCTCCCCCCTCCCCCTCTCCCCCTCCCTCCCTCCCCCTCTCCCCCTCCCTCCCTCCCTCTCTCCCCCTCCCTCCCTCCCTCTCTCTCCCCCTCCCTCCCTCCCTCTCTCCCCCTCCCTCCCTCCCTCTCTCTCTCCCCCTCCCTCCCTCCCTCTCTCTCTCCCCCTCCCTCCCTCCCTCTCTCCCCCTCCCTCCCTCCCTCCCTCCCCCCTCCCTCCCTCCCTCCCTCTCTCCCCCTCCCTCCCTCCCTCTCTCTCTCCCCTCCCTCCCTCCCTCTCTCCCCCTCCCTCCCTCCCTCTCTCCCCCTCCCTCCCTCCCTCTCTCCCCCTCCCTCCCTCCCTCTCTCCCCCCCTCTCTCCCCCTCCCTCCCTCCCTCTCTCCCCCTCCCTCCCTCCTCTCTCCCCTCCCTCCCTCCCTCTCTCCCCCCCTCTCTCCCCCTCCCTCCCTCCCTCTCTCCCCCTCCCTCCCCTCCCTCTCTCCCCCCTCCCTCCCTCCCTCTCTCCCCCTCCCTCCCTCCCTCCCTCCCCCCTCCCTCTCTCCCCCTCCCTCCCTCCCTCCCCCTCCCTCTCTCCCCCTCCCTCCCTCCCTCTCTCCCCCTCCCTCCCT